>NC_142659.1:19392500-20017500 GCF_026168435.1 Sesamum indicum
GTAAGAAATTTAAATGAGTGAAGCTCAATAATATGTGGAACTGATAAAATTACTTGAATTTGCATTCTAAAAATCTTACGAAATGAAAGTTGAATGTATTTTTAAATGGATTAAAAATTGTATTCTAACATTAAAATGTGTTTTTCACACTTATCTGTTTTTTTTTTCTTCAATTTTTGTTCCTATATCAAATATATGCCGATTATGTAATTAATTAATAACGGTGTACTATTTAAAAAAAATTAAGATCATTATATATATATATTTCAACAATATTTAATTTACACATGCCAAGAAACTAAAAAGTTTTTAATTTATTTTATCGATCACAAGTTCATAAAATATTATTAATAAATTCTAGTTTTACAAAACTTTATCATTTGATTATTGATGTAAAATTAATTCTTGAGAAATTTTATTTTCTCAAACTTATTATAAAAAAGTAACACAAAATGTAATGGATATAGATCCAAATCTGACCCAATTATTTGCAGTATAACAAGGATAAGGAAGAAAATGCAATTTATCCTAATGTGATATGAGAAATGAACAAAAAAAAAATCCTGTGAAAAATAAAATAATAAATTAATTACCCCCTCTGTGTTGAAAATGGAGCAATCACCCTCCTAGTTAAACCATTGATGGGTGGTAATTTGCTTTATTTTTTGCAACACATGAGGATAATTTACTAATTCTTTTTTTACATGAGAATATT
Source organism: Sesamum indicum (assembly GCF_026168435.1). Classification (NCBI taxonomy): domain Eukaryota; kingdom Viridiplantae; phylum Streptophyta; class Magnoliopsida; order Lamiales; family Pedaliaceae; genus Sesamum; species Sesamum indicum. Next base: position 19,393,216 of record NC_142659.1, read on the forward strand.
TGCTATTTCACATATTACAAGGAAATAAATTGCATTTAACCCTAAAAATAAGATTCAACAAATATTTTACAAGTACCGTCTAAATAACGTATATAATAACAACTATACGTATTTAGTGAATATGAGTCTAGTTGGAATAACATGTCACCTATTGACAGCAATCAAGATTGTTGTCTCAATCTTCTTAATAATTTGATCTTTGGTTTGGATAGGGAACGAAGGATGTGGGCTTTTGCCACGTGTTGAAGTGGGCAATTAAAAGGTTGGACTTATTTTTTCCATGAGAAGGCGTACGTCTAAAGAAACTGGCGGAAGGAGTGCTGCATGCTTTTATGGGGACAGAACTACCAACTTTTGGACGTGTTATTCTGTGCTACTTACATGCCTAAGATGCCAAACCTTGGCCGCACTTGAACATGCTTTTTTCACTCAAAAATTATACTTGTATGATTTGGATGCACAATTTCATTTCTTCAAAATATATATATATATATACAATTTTAGTCCTGTAATTGATAGGGATGATATTTTTAATTTCGCATGAATTGATTTTTGTAATTTAATACTGTAACTTTAAAAGTGGGCAATTTTCATCATTTTGGCTAGGATATCGTATGTGACTTGCACATGACGTAATTAAATTGCAATTTAGTCCTGTAACTTAGAGGGTATTGGCATTTTTAATCGTATAACCTGGAAGAGTTGGCAATTTTGGTCTTGTATGAATTTATTTATATGACTAAAATTGTAAGTAAATTACAATATAACGAAAAAGAACTAAAATTGCTATAATAATAAAGTTATAGAATTAAATTATAAAAATTAATTTGTACAGGATGAATAAATACCAATCTAAAGTTCCAATTTTCACTTTAATTTCATTATAGATTTAGGAATGGACATAAGATGGTAAGACGTTTGTTTGCTCAAGTTGATTGTTGACACATGCAGATAATTATGTGATTGAATTTATTTCGTTATAAGTTGATTACATCAATCCAAAAAAAGAATAAAATTTGGGGCGGATAGAATGACCGTTCCAAAGCCAGCTTTTAGTAGGAATGTTTATTGGAATTATCAAGAAATGGAATTACACTGCTGACATCATTCCTTTTATATTCTATCCTTCAGTTTTGGAATGGCAGGTCCGTTACTATAATCGTTCTAATTATTTTGTTATAAGTTGTGTTCCTATTATCGTGCTGAAATTAGAAAGATAAAATATTATAATACAGTTTAGAACGCTTTTGCAACCATTGAAATGGCCATGCTTTTAGTGGTATTATGTAATCTTTGATCAATAATGATTATAAATATAGTTACATTTGTACAATAATTGTACGAGTAGTACAAATATATTGGAAAATATTATCTAATTACCAAATAACTATAAGGGTAAATTACAACTACTATATCCCTTGAGGTTTGACATAATTACATATATCCCTTTGTTATTTGAAAAATTATACATATCCCCTGCAAATGAAAAATAATTATCTATTCCCTAAACAGTGAAGTGGACATTACTATTTTACTCTTATTTTTTTAAAAAATAAAAAATTTAGTTTAGAAAATATAAAAAAATTAAGGGTGGGCAAAATAAATAATCTATAGGGAATATTAGTTCATAAAAATATTTTAAGAATTTATAAAATATATGTAAAATTATAATTTATAATCCAAAAGAGGATTTTGGCTAGTTCACTACAAAAATTGGATGGAAACCTTACGGAATGAGCTCGTTGTTGGACGGACGTTAAAATTAAAAAGGTATTTGTAATTTTTCAAACAACGAGGAAATATTTATAATTATCTCAAATCTCAATAAAGGTGATTTTACTTTACCCTAATTATAATACTTCCCCAAATAATTGATAAAGCATCTCTTCATTGTTGTTGTTGTAATTGTATATAGCACTATACAGATATTTATTAGCATTCAAATGCAACATATAAGCTACTTGAAAGTTTATACTTATATAATTGTGTGGATTATCATCTATCATATTCCAAATATTCGATCTCAACATCTGATTAAAAAATCCGATTATTAGATATAATCAAACTGACACTAATCTAATTGCATTGAAGTTCGACATACATCGGAATAACAAGTCTATTAGTTGCGAGTAATTTGTTACAGAATTTGTGATAGAATTTGAAACAGCCAAGCTAAGGCATCCAAATGTCTCTAATCCGTCTCCAATTCAAAATGCAACTTGTGAAATGACGTTGTTTCTATCAGGGAGGAACGTTCCGTCACTAATTCAGTCCCAATTTTTGCCATGGATATTGGTCCCAATTAAATTATTTAATTTTCATGAATCACTTCTGTTTTAATTATTAAAATAAACTGACACATGAATCAATTAATTTAACACTTAACTAATTGATCCCTTCCACAAATTTATTTTAATAATTAATTTATGTAGTTCTATCACGGATTTCTGTGGAACTTTTTAGGCTCATTATTTAGCTAAATTTAGGTTTGTATCACTCGGCAAAACGCGGTCAAAAGTTCATATCTTCGTCTAGATAAATTCAAATCACAAACCAATTATTTTATTATTTAGCTGACACGTGCAGCTTTTCTAACTGTATATGGCTTTCCCTAACCGCTTATTGGACCTTGCTTATGGTACCTATAATTGACACTCTGTGCAGTCATTGTTCCACTATACAACCATTCAAGGTAGGAAAAAATTCTAGTTCGGATCAAGTTTGATCGAACCAAACTAATCATAGAGCAAGTGTGATACATTTACTATGTGATTGGACATTTTTTTTAATTGTACACCAATCACACGACAAGTATATTTCACTTACCATATAATTAATTCACGTTTGGCTGAAAGGTCCAGACTAGAATTTACCAGGTAGGTAAAGCATCAAATTACTCATACCATACGTAATAATTCGTTTAAAACTTCAACATAAAAGTCATATAGAGGTAGAATGGTGCATACATAGATTTTGCTACTTACATAAGACTAATATCAAGAGAAAAAGGAACATATATAGATAAAACTAGTCATTTAATTGTCTTGATCTTACAGTGATTTAATTAGTACATAGAAAGTTCTTCAATCCTTTACCGTATTCCCATGACTTATTATAAGTTATAATGCGTATAATAAATATATCGAGAATGACGTAATTTTTAAATAAAATATTAAATAGTACTCATGCTTTTGCCGCTATCTTTTCATATTTTATTTCTATTAAAATTCAAATTTTCGTTTCATTTCCTTCTAAATAACTTGACAACATAATCTTCCCAATTTATTTTGTTAAATCCCTCATATTCTTAAAGTTGTTGTTCTTGATAACATATCTAAATTAAGTTATTTCAAAAATCTTATATTTTATTTTAATAAATATAATACTTTTCAAATATCACTTTCTAAAGTATTTTTCAAACATAAATTTTTTAGTATTTCTATGAATTTTTCATCAATACCTTACCTTTCTTGGAATTAATTAACCACCTCTACATATAGTCAAATATGTGGTTAATAAATATTAAGTTGGACAAATCAATTATATTTAATTAATCGGCTATATCATCCTTAATTCAGATGAGATATTTAACCAATTATAAATAAATAATTAAATTTGTCAAATATTCAATTAAACATTAAATCGAATGAAGTTGGCGTTTAAGAAATTTATTCATCACGTAACACGTTGATATCCCTATTTACTTGTAGTTTATTTTTTCTTTAAGTAAGAACAATAAACTATTATAATTGAAATAAATTGATTACAATCATTCATGTCGGATATCAATCATTACAAATCATACTCTAGTTAATAATATCAAATAAACGAAATATAACCAACTTCTACTATTCAGTAACACAACATCCCACGCAAAAATTTGAACCCATAACTTTTAAAATCATGGGGCCTCAATTTTGCCAACTGAGCTAGGTCTCATTTATTGGAATTGAAGATAACTGAAATATTTTTCCCATCTTTATTTTAAGTTGAGAAAAAACAAAAAATTGACAAAACTAAGGTTTTTAGGGAATAACAAATGGTTTCAGATTCTCCTGATTAATTAAAAGCAATGATATCAAAAGTCAATAACATCATAAACGGAAATTCAGTTAAATTTTATGGAATTATATATGGGTCATTAAAACTAACGTTTCCATCAGTCAGGATGGCCGAGTGGTCTAAGGCGCCAGACTCAAGTTCTGGTCTTCGTAAGAGGGCGTGGGTTCAAATCCCACTTCTGACAGTGGACACTTTTTTTCTTTCTTCACTCCAAATTCACTTTTATGAGATGCAACAATTTGATTAAAAAAAATTATATTTTTATAGTATACTTAATTTGTTTTGCAATCGCTCATTTTGCTCCCATTTTGTTCATTCAATACCATTTTTTTTTATTTGTTTATGGAACATATAATTTATGTGTTAACTATAATATTTTTTTGAATTTATTTAATTTGTATTTATCTCTTTTTAAAGAATAAAAAGTATTGCAAATCCACAACAAACAATAAAAGAAATCTCAAGTCAAAGTATAAAAGAAAATTTTTCCCAAATAATTAATAATGTTAAAATTTTACTGAGTTGCCCGTTATACCCTTCTTATAATAGCAATTGATTTTCAATAGTTAAAAAAGGGTCCAAATCTCAAGTAATTTAAAATATATTTTCATTTATACATATACACATCATACATATTTTATACACTACCCACATATAGTATAATTGATGTGTACCAGAGTCCAATAGCACCATAAATGTTGAAGGATTTTCAATGAAATCCTAGGATTAAAGGAGGACAAATCTACAAAATAGAAGTCAGTAGTTTAATGCTTAAATCAGTATTGAAATTACTGAACAAACAATATGAAAATTTGAAAAAATATAAGAAAAATGGCATAATAATGAAGGTGGAATGATAAGATATTGAGATGAACTGATAATGATAGTGTGGAGTGCCAAAATGGTGCCAAGAATTCGCTTAAATTGAGAGAAAAAAGAGTTCGTAAGAGTGAGTGATATTTGCTCCTTAAATGACTACACAAATGGCTTTTATTTATAGGCAGTTGCGGAGCAGGATTTGGGAAATCGTTAGGGCAAATCGTATACCACGGAAAATTGCATATGTAAGCTTACGAACAAAAGAATCATATTGAGATTTGGACTTATCTAGGGGAAGATATAATCTTCTGAACGAGCCTTGCCTAGCCAACCTGAGAATTTGGGAATCCGTTTACCTACTACTCGGCAAGTTGACTTCAATAGAGTTAGGTGAAATTTGTTAAAGATTCTTTTAGATGTTAGGAATGCTTGTGATATAAAATCATTGTTGTCCATTTAGTCACCTTGCTGGAGTAGAAGAGAATATTCTGCCCTTGTTGATTCAATAGGGAAGATCATTTTGAGCTGTCTAGGTATATCTTGTTGTGTTGTTGCGAGAAATTCATGTTGTGTTGCATTGATGTACCCAGTTGTGCTAGGAGTAATTGTTTTTTCTGTGCTTGTGGATTTGATGGGATATGTTGCATGAGCTTTTATGAGTTGGTTTGTTCAGCGGTGCAGTGTACGACTTGCTTATGGAGTAATGCAAGGCCAAACCTGTTGTGGGTCAATTATTCCATAGGGAAGGTTGGAGTTTGCTAGCAACTCCATAGGCCGAAGCCCATTAGCACAAGCACATGTTGGAGCCCATCAATCAGAGCATAGCCTGGAACCCGTCCGCAAGGACATAGGTTGGAGCCCACAAGTGAGGACATAGGCCGAAATTCGTCAATGAGGAGCAAGTTCATAGGTGGTAAGCTATTAGTAGCTAAGCAATTTATATTCAGGTCATCATAATAGTAAGTAAATAGAATTTTTTGGATAACATAACAATGAAGTCCATCATAAAAGAAATATGGATACATCCACCATAAACATAGTTATAAAAACATAGGGTAACCGTGCTACCATAGCATAGAATTTCTAGTTTTCCTGATCAAGGAATAAAATTCTTTCAAATGCCCTGCTCAAATTAATCTTTTTATTTCATTAAACAACTTGAAACAATCATTGATATCATGACCATACTCATTATGGAATTGACATAACTAGTTAGACATAGGCTTGGTAGGTCCATCGCGGGCCTTCTTAGGCGATCTCAGCAAATCTTTTTCCTCAATGGTCTTGAACACCTTCGTGGGGCTTGCATTTAAGGAGGTGTAGTGCCCTTGATTGGGAAAAAAATGGTGTGACCCCCTCATTCGACTTGGATCTGGGTCTCTTAAGCATACTAACATCATGTCTTATGTCTTTTTTTGTTCATACTCCATTATTGTTTCATTTATTGAGTTTTCTCCAAATTCACATACTTTTCAGCTCAGGCCAACAAGTTATCAAAGCTAGTCGCTGGTTTTTTATCCAATGACTCGAAAAAGGCTATGACTCTTAGTCCTTGTGTGAAAACGCTAATTAGTACCTCCTGGTGGGCAATTAGGACCTCAAGGACGATCTTATTGAAACGTTGTATATATATCCTTAGGGTTTCTTTTCCTTCTGTTTTATTCCAAAGAGGTTTATAGCCGTTTTTTGGTATTTTTTATTGCTCACAAACTGATGCACAAAGAGTGAAGTAAATTCTGCATAGGAGTGTATTGAATGAGGTGAGGTAGCTAGTCGAACCACTACTAGGGTAGATTCAATTAGTGTAGTAAGAAAAACTTGACATTTTATACCATCAAAATACCTGTATAGTAGCGGAACATTTTCAAACTTAAGGATGTGTTTAGTAGGATCGATTGTACCATTATAAAATGGTAAACCTGTTGGTGCTCTGAAATAAGCAAGGAGTTCTTCAACCATCACCTTTTTGCTGAAGGGAATTCCTTGCTTCAAGTGAGGAGTCTTCCACTTTACCTACTGACGAAGATACAATATCTCTTGTATAAGGGTCAACCCTCGAGGGATACCTTGTTGGTCCCTCCTTTACTAGTGGGATCAGCAGAGTGAAGTCCATCGTGCTAGAGCACAACAGAAGCTGGTCCGTTATGTCATCCTTGGGCATCGAGTGTCTCCAGGTGTGGCATCTGTCCTAGTCCTCCTTGTTTGTCAAATATATCATATGTGGTGTTTGCCCCTGCCCCGTTGTAACTCGTAGAAGAAGGATATCCTCGAAACGCTGAGCTAATTGCAGTACCAATGGGCCTACTGAGTTGCTAACAGGAGAGGGAATTGACAACAATAAGTAAAGGCATTTGACCTGCTCTCGGGCTTGTAATAGGAGTAGGAAGATTTCGGAGGATTGTGCTAACATCAATATCAATGAACCTATTGAGTTGTTCATAGAAGAGCAGAGCAACGATAGTAGGTAAAACCTAAGGGTGATAAAAAAAATTAATATTGCCCAAATCAAACTATTTTTTATAATTTATCTTTCAAACTGCAATTCTAAAGAGTAAAACTACAGCGCACTATTGGTTTGGTTTTATATTAGAACTTAAATAAACTGCCAAAATTTGAACTAAACTGCTAAATATATAATTAATTTTTTAAACATATATATAATAATTTGATAAAATAAATAGTTATTTAAAAGAATTTCATGAAACCAAACCAATAGCTTTATGAAACCGCTGATGACAATTCAATTTTAAAATAGCTTTAGGAAAATCAAGGACAAAATGCATAAAACCCCCTTGTGTTTTAAAAAGTCTGCAAAAAAAAATCTCATGTTATGAGAATAGGCTAAAAGCCCCCCTTGTGTTTTATAAAACTCAGCAACAAACACCCCTTCCATTAGTAATTAACGAAAGGTGCATTACACGCGCTCTTTGTGCATGTGAGGGTATTTTTTTAACTATTTTTTACCTTTTTTTTTTACTAAAATGCTCTTTCTTTATTTTTGTTTTTTTTTGTATTTTTTTTTTATAATTTAAGTTGAAATGTTAAATTATATTTAATTTATTCAATACTAAATATTAAATTAAATAATATTTAAATTCAAATAATTTTATAATTGTTAATTGTTAAATTTAAAATTATTTTTAATTAATTAAAATATATATTTAATTACAATAATTATTATTATAATTATTCTTAATGAGCTAAAAAATTTAAATATTATAATTATTTAAAATATTTTTAATTAACTAAAACATATTTTAATTAATATAATTAAAATTAATTAAAAATTAAAAAAAAATAAAACTGAACAATTTCGTTTCTTTTTTGCCGGAAACTCAGAAATAAGTTTCCGGCGCCGTTCGGACGAGTTTTTGACGCCAATGGTACCATTCGAATCATCTCTTCAAGATGAACATTTTCATATCTTCAATTTGAGTTTTCGTCAATCAGAGAGACTGGGTTCAAGCCACGACCGCCGAACATGTTTGCCGTCGATTCGTCTCCATCAGGTCCATTCTCTATCTCAGACAACCACCATCAGACTCGTTTCTTCAAGAAAATTTCAGCTTTACTCAATTTGATAAAAAAAATTATGGAGATACAAAGATTTTAATAAACTGCGCTGTCACGATGAGATAGGGGGGCAGCGAGGGGCAAAGGGGTGGGTTCGGGTAGTTAGTTTTTTTTTATACATAATAATAATATATTTTTAAAATTTTATATTATTTATATATAATATAAGTTACATACTTTGTTGAATTTAGACCTATTATTTTTTTTAAAAATCTAATGGTTGAGATTAATTGATTAGATCTAACGATCAATATTAGATCAAAAAGATCCAATGATCATTAAAATAAAAAATAATATATATTAAGTAATGGTATAACGGTTATTTTCTAAAAATTAACACTGTTGGTTGGATTTAACGGAGATGGGGCAATTGAGCTAAGTTTTACAAAACACATAGGACCTTTTACCCTATTCTCTTAATAGAAGGATATTTTTTTGCATACTTTTTAAAATACATGAGGGTTTTATGCATTTTGTCCGAAAAATCAAAACACACTGTGAGCACCCCTAGTAAGACTGATTAATCGGTAGTGGGAATAGGAATATTGGGAACTACCAAGGTCTGATCCTGAGGTGGTGCTTGGATCCAGTTGCCACAGGGAGGGAAGTCTTTCCTTTAAAGGAGCCATTATCACATCCATTGTCATAGTTGGTAATTTCTCACACTTTTAGCTCAAGTTTCCCATGAACAGCGCCAATGATGCGTATTAGAGCCCAGTAGTACTACAAGGATCAAAGGATCCCCAGTGAAATTTTAAAATTAAAGGAGAACTAACTTACAAAATAGACTAAGCACTCTGATGCTTAAAGTAGTAAACTAAATAATATTTAAATTTAATCAATAATATATAATTTATTAAAATATATATAAATATAAAAAAAGAGGACAAATCGATCATTTATATACTTAAAATTAACCAAAAAAATGACCCAAACGAAGCTTTCACACAGGAGGAATATGCCAAATACTCCCCATCTATTTCTAAAAAAGATGAATTCTTTTTACTATATTTTAAATAATACAGAGAAGCTTTTTACGTATAAACATAACACAGAAAGATTTTGCGTCGTTTTACCAAAACAAAGAGGAATGTTATGCAATTTATTCAAAAAAAATAATAATATAATAATATAGTAATAGAGAGAAAACAAGATGCATGAAAAATATAAAGAAATATCTATTAAAAAATAGTACAAGTGTAAATTCCAACTCTAACGTCCCCTCTCTCTCTCTCTCTCAAAAGTGTTATCTTTTTTTTTAAAAATATATATCCAATTTTTCTAGTTTTTGATTTCATTACTTGTCTATCTAAGGTTTTCGCTTTTTCTTGCGATTTTTTCCAACCCTAGGGTTTCATTTGAAACGGGTCGGACCCACACTGGACGCAAGCACACGATTCCACCTCTTACAGCGTTGCTCTCTTTCTGCTTTCGAGATCTAAGCTTTCCTGATTGGGGGTTGCTTTCACGATATTTCGGCTGTGGGGTTGGGTTCTGCTGTCATTTTCGCGAATCAGACAAAAAAGCTTAAGTAATTTTGAGTTGGATTTAAGGTCTGGGGTTGGAGTATTGCTGGAGTTTTGAGGTTTTACTGGATTGAGTTTTGGTTTGGTCTTTAATTTGTTGGCTTGAATTGTAAGTAATTTGGAGGGGAAAATGGTAGAATTATCTATTTATGCCGACGGCAAAAGGCTTTTGCGAAGATGTATGTTATGTTTCTTTGGTGTGGTGGAATTGAGGTGTGTGGGGATGATTCGCATTTTCTGATCGGGCGCTTAACGAGGTAATGGTCTTGAAATTCTTCTAAAAGTTGATTTCTTTTATGATCACTGGAGAAGGTTTTGATATGTGCAGAATTTGGGGTTTGAATTTATGGCACCAACCATTCCAATAGATTTCACAGGACAGAGGGAATCTAAGAACTTCTCGATCTCGAAGACGCGGTTGGGCAATGTGATGGGGAAAACAAGAAAAGTTTCAAAGGGGTATTCCACTGGTTTCGTGCCGGATTATCGTCATGCCGTGGAGTCAGTGGCTGAATCAGAAGGTTTTGGGAGCTCAGGTCGTCTTGGTATAGAATTGACAGCGTCCGACGAATCTTCTGCTCTTAAAAGGAAATGCATTAACCTGAATGTGGGTGGTTACGATATATATGTGCCAATGCGTACCTTCTCCTTGTCTAAGATGTCACAATCGGATAGGAGGGATTTGGAAATGCGGTTGAAAAGTGAGCTTGAACAAGTTAGGATGTTTCAGAGGAAGATAGCTTCTCTGGATGCCCTGACACTTCCACCCACTAATCAGACTTCTAGTTACGATAATGGCTCGAACAGACATGCTATGGCGGAAAGTTTTCCAGTGTCCATGAATGATGTTGCTATGGTGCCGGGAAGGAAAAAGTGCCCTCCTGGAAGAAATGGGCCCCGTACTAAAGGTGGGGCTGTGGCAGGTAGGAGGACCGAGTCATTAAAACAGGGTCTGCCGCAGAGTAACAATTTTGTGATGTTAATGAAACAGTGTGAGGCTCTGTTAACTCGATTGATGACCCATCAGCATGCTTGGATCTTCAGTGAGCCAGTTGATATCGTAAAGCATAAAATACCTGACTACTTTAATGTTATTAAGCATCCTATGGATTTGGGTACAGTAAAAAAAAAGTTATTTTCAGGTCAGTATTCGAGTCCAATGGGGTTTGCTGCAGATGTGAGGCTCACCTTCAAAAATGCATTGACTTACAACCCAGCTGGACATGATGTCCATGTCATGGCTGAGGTTATGAGTAAATTTTTTGAAACAAGATGGAAACCTATTGAAAAGAAAATTCCAATCACTGCAGATGAACCTACAGCCTCAAAGTCTAGTGTCATTGTAGAACCTGAAAGCGCTTATGTACCTCCCACTAAGAAGCAGAAAACTGCTTCTATAGAAAACAAGGTCAACCAAGAATGTGGTAAACGAGGAATGAATGATTTTGAGAAGCAAAAACTGAGTGCAGAGTTGGAGGCCTCATTGGCGGAACTGCCCGACAGTATAATAGATTTTCTTAAACAGAGTACTTTGAATGGCAGTAGTCAAGTAAGTGAGGATGAGATTGAAATTGACATTGACACTCTTAATGATGATACCCTATTTACATTACGAAAACTTCTTGATGATTATCTACTGAAGAAGGAAAAAAGTCAAGCAAAACAGAAGCCTTCTGAAATTGAGGTACATCTGTACAATTTAATGTATGAACAAGTTTATATATCTATTAACCATCTCTTTATGTGATACATATTGTTATATATGAATGTGAATACTGGTTTTCTTGCAGGTACATGATAAGTCAGGGTTTAGCAATTTATCGGCACTGAATTGCAGAGGTAATATACTTCACTTCCTGCAAATAAAGTTGCATTGAAGGTGGACTCAGTTTTCATTATTCCTCAGTTTGGCATCTGATTAGTTTCTTTTCCTTCACTTTCTCGAAAAACTAATCAGATCATGAGCCAGTTGATGAGGATGTGGATATTGGTGGAGATGATCCACCACCTATCTCCAGTTCTATACCAGTGAAAGTTGACAAAGATGCTACCCAGAGGAACAGTAGTTGCAGCAGTTCGAGTAGCTCCAGCAGTGAGTCAGGCTCCTCTTCCAGCGGTTCGTGCTATTATGATTTTTTGATGCAAACTTTTCTCACACTATTTTTGTTTCAATACACGGAGCTCTTTATGATGTCATGGGAACATTATTTACGTAAATTTCTTTGGATGCTAAGGTTCCATGTGATTGGGATTGAGATCTAGATCATGTTCTTGTGTGTTCATGCAAAAAATCATTATAAAACTTGATTAATCCACTTTCTTGTTATGTTTGTCTCGTCTATCATTCCTTGGACCTGAAATGGTCAGCTTCTTATGTCAGTACGGTAATGCCAAACATCCCAAAACGATATTAAGGGGTTTCAGCTTCATCTCTGCTTCATGCAGTTGTCTAGGTGTAGGCATAGAGAAATAGTTTGAAGACTTAATTTCACATGAAAACTCTCTGAGATATTGAGAGAATCATGCTATAAAATTTTCTTGGACAGACGAGTTGGGAATTTATTGCTCAATCACTAATTTGTGTTAGCATCCACAATAAGAAATGGTTATTCACATAGAATAAGTAAATTTTTATGATCACAATTGTGGTCTTACTTACCATGAATTTCTCAATATGGGTTAACAGTATCTTTTGGAGCTTATTAGATATTAAAATAAAATTTGAATAAACTACGAATCTTGTGAGAGATTCTCTATTATGCACAATGAGCTATAGCACGTGGTCCTGAGAGTTTTTATTTTCTTGTTCCAATATAGGAAATGGTTTGGTTGTTTTCTGAAAATGATTATTCTCTAAATATATGGAGACAAACTAGTTTAATGTAATCAAAGCATTGCACACTCCTGTGGTTAGGAACTCCTTTGAACTTTTTCGCTAGAAGATATCAGATATCCTGTCTATGTTTTTCACCCCTCTTGGTAAAGTACTTCTATTTAATTCTGTAATGTATTACTTGATATTAAGCCGGAAACAGTGTCATGCTCATCATAAGGCGGGGAATTATTCTTAGTGTCTTATGAAATAGCTTTATGTCTTTAGCTTTAAATGTAGTCAAATCCTTTACCTTCATGTCTCAGCAATGTTTCCCATCAATCCTTTCGGATATCTCTCTGGTCTTAACATGTCAGACTACTTGATTGCCTGTTGTACTTTGAGATCACCATTTCACATGCCAACTCCTGAAAATAATCTGTAAACATATGGTATGTGTATGTGTGTATTCCTTTTTCTGTATACAATCTCATCTTGGAATTTCATGCTTCATCTATCCTTTAACATAAAGCTAAAGCTTAAGGGTAAAGGAAATATTAGGTATCAGGGATTGAACTTTTTTCCTTTCATTTAATCTGTATATTTTGGCATCTGGGTATCTCATGCTTCATTTTCCGTTGAGCTCTAACGGGAGAATTTGAACAATTTTGAGGGATCTGAAACTGTAAAAAGTATAAAGGTGTATCTGTTATGGATACAGAGAGAATAGAGTGTTTAAAGTTACAATTAATAGATGCCAATGTTGATATCAGTTTATGTCCATACCATGTTTGACAGATTGGTACTTTTCAGATATGTAAAGGGCATATCAGTTTAGAATGTGGAGAAAATGTAGTAGTAAATTTTGCAGCTTATTTAATGTCAGATTTGTACTATCATATGCCTATCATATTCCACACAATATTTATTTCTAATTCAATATTTAAATAAATGAAACATGCAATAGTTGACTTATCAAATCATTAACTGATGAATTATGCTGGAAATTCTTGAGAATTAATGTTACTCGAATCACAGGGGCTAGTAATTGTGGATGTGCCCATATTGTACTAGAAGTTAGAAATATTAAGATCAACGATTTAGCAAGTTTTGTGAGTGTTACTGATGCATTAATTATGGCCTCGTCACCTATTCTTGTCAAGTTTCTTTCACCCCACATGTAAAGGAATTGGAAATATTGGAATGCTATCTTCATATTATGTCCTTTATTTTCATGAAGGAAAAAAGATTCATATCATAAAATAGATCATTAACAGATTGATTACACTCAACGTTCTTGAGAAAAATGTGTCTCCGTATCATAGGAACTAGTAATTGTTGATGTCACATGTTGCATCCTAAGTTACCGTATTATGTTCGAGCATTTGACCTCAATGCATGTTGCGCATGCAGTAATTATGTGCTGGCATCCTAGGCTACCCCCTAAAGGAATTGGAAATATTGGAGTAAATTGCATAGATTTTCTCCCATATTTCCATGAAGGAAAAAGGCTCCTAACATTTATAATTGAACAATATTATATAACAATCCTAAGATTTCTAGTCCCAATAATATTATCGAATGTAAGGAAACTACAATTTAGTAGTACCTTTTGAATTTAAGCAAGACATAGGGGTCTTATGATTTTCAGGTTTTCCTTTGGATTCATTTTTCCTCATCTTACTCAATAAGAGAGGAAAAGAGAGTAAGGGATTGGTATTATAGTTCAAGACTTTGTCTTGGCTGTCATAATTACATTTAAGAATTGGGATACGGAATTCTTTTAGGGTCAATGGAGTATAAGGTTCTTGTGGCATGTCCGTGTGCGTCTAGCTAGATTGTATGCTTGACATGATGTTGGCTGGAGAGACTTTTCATGTTCTGTTACTAACCTCCATGGCTTGTCTCTGCCCCACTTTTCACTCCCTCTATATGGAGATGGCACTTTTGGGCACTTATCGATACGTCAGTGTGGATCTTTGGACTTGGGTCATGGAACTAGAACTTTAGATCCCCATCGCAATTGCTTGAACGTCAAATTATCCTGCAGAACTATGATTCAATGTAGTAGTCAGTATCCATATGGAAACCTATATCTGATATTACAGCTGTTGATGCTGCGTACTATGCAGCTGGCAAGCCTCAACATGGAGGTTGCAGGTGAAGTAATGAAAGTGGATGGAAAACGAAATAAAAAAGAAAAAGAAAAGAAAAAAAAAAACAAGAAACAGGAGGTGGTGCAAAGGAAGCCCTATTGCTGGCACTCAAGAAGAAAGAAATTGTTGAAGAGAGAAATTAGGAGATATAGAAAATTTAAAAAAGAAAACAAAAAAGAGCGAGAGAAGAAGAGAAGGAAGAAATTGGGGAAGCAAGAAAGAAAACAAAATAATGTCAGAGAAAGAAGGAAAAGAGAATGACAAAAGAAGAGGATGGAACGCGGTGAAGGAAGGGATGCCCGTGCCCTTGAAGATGAAGTTAATAAACAAGGAAAAGAATTAGAGGAAGGGGGATAAGAAAAAAGAGCTGCAGTAAGCTGGATTAAAATACTTAACTTTCATATATCATTGGTAGATTGGATAATCTTATATTTTATTCCTTTTAATCGTATGTTGTAGATTTAACAAAAAAGTGATAGCTGTATATTTAAATTAGTCATATAATCATATTTATATATCTTTTTTCTCATAATATAGATTTAGTAATATATTGTATTCCTAATCCTAAATAAGTATTATTAGTTTTATGTTGGAACAAACATAAATAGGAAATACTACATAGGGGAATTGTGAAGAAACTTGAAGAAAGAAAATCTTCAATTATTACCAAAACAAAGAAATTTTATTGAAAAGGGAAAATCCTTAATTAGATAATCTCGGAAGAAAATAAAGATAACATTCCGTAAAGATTTAGGTTCACTAATCACTGATTCACTATAACATTAGTCCTTAAGTTTTATGTATTACCAAGGATATCCTTGCCCCTAAAAGAGTAAGAGGAAGTTAAAAGGATAGCATTTTCTGTCCACATCCTGATGGAACTGCCAAACTGGGAGATGGATAAACAACATGGATTTGGCATTAGGGTTTTGGTAAATTTAAAGGAGGGAAGGGTATACTTAGCTACTACAACTTGGTTTCTAGTGTAGGTTGATGTAATTAAAACTTTTGGTTCCTGTGAGGTGAGAGTTAAGCTGCCACGGTGTTGTATGTTAAGCTCATGATTGATGATTCATGCTCATCTATTCTATCTAGTTGAGAACTAGAGTGCTTTAATTCTTATCATTTACAAAGATTTATGCATTCTAAGAAAAAGGACCATTTGAAACTCTGTAGTGATGCTGTCTAATTATTTTTGCTTTCTGTTTACACAGATTCAGATTCAAGAGGTTCTGATGTCGGCAAGAATTCAGTTCCTGTAAATACTGTAAATGTATGGAAAATTTTGTGTTGGTTCTTTTCTTTATCTATCCTCTTCCCCTACCTTTTTTCTCCCCCCCCCCCCCTGCTGGTTCACTGTTCTGTATCTGCAATGGAAATCCCTTTTGAATTTTTTCTACGTATATGAATCTTGAAATTTTGTGCTCGGACTGCATGAATCCAGGAAACCAAAACTCCTAGAATAGAGCAGAAGGCAAGAGATGGAGGCGATCGAAACAGTGGAGGTTAGATGCTTGTGGGTTTGACATAAATTATATAAATGGTGCCCGTTTAAATTCAACTTAGAATAAATATTTGGGTAAACCATCAAAGAAAATGTGTGCTATTAACTGTGCAACATCATTTCACCAACTTGCTGTAATATTTTTAGGGGAGAGTGGTCTACCAGACAGGGAAGTCTCCCCCGAAAAGCTTTACCGTGCAGCTTTATTGAGAGGCCGGTTTGCTGACATAATTATCAAAGCCCAAGAGAATACCATTGGAAAAGTATGCAACTTTCTTTTCTTGTGAAATTACAGAAACTTAATTGCAATCGTCCCCGGCAATGGTCGAGTGTTGTGATAAATGAAAACTTTCAGGGAGAAAGCCCAGATTTTGAGAAACTAAAGCTTGAGAAAGAGGAGCTCGAAAGGCGAAGAAGAGAAGGTTTGTGTTTACTGTAATTATTCATATTATACTAATTTAGTTTACTTGATCGGTGCATGGAATGCATGTTACTTTTTAACTTCCACATGAAATGATGGTGTGCGCTTTGTGTACCAGAGAAAGCTCGCTTGCAAGCAGAGGCTCGAGCTGCAGAAGAATCTAGAAGAAAAGCTGAAGAAGAAGCTGCAGCAGAAGCCAAGAGGAAAAGAGAACTTGAAAGGGAAGCGGCACGTCAGGCTCTGCAGAAGGTAAACTTGGAATTGGTTTAAATAAACTGAAGTTATGTTATCCCTGCTCGTTGCTTAAGCATTACGATGTTCCCAACAGATGGAGAAGACTGTTGAGATCAATGAGAATAACCAGTTTATGGAAGATCTAGAAATGTTTAGGGGTGCTCCAGATGAGCATATATTCATAGAAGAGGGAAGCCCTGAAAATTCTCCAAACGGTCTTGGTAGTTTCAAATTTCCGGCAAGTAGTAATCCATTGGAGCAACTTGGATTATACATGAAGAACGAAGAGGAGGAAGAGGAGGAAGAAGTTGAACCTCAAAGCGTTCCAGATGCATCAAATGATCTAGAAGGAGACAGTGATTGATTAATCCTTTCCAATTTTCAGGAGGGTGCGAAGTATACTGAAAACTAGTCCTGAAAATGTTCCTGTCAATTTAGAAAACCATCGCCAATTTTTCCTTGGCTCTCTGAATAGATCCATACGTTCAGCTGATTAGGCCCCTGCAGGGGAATTAAGTCCTGCCAGTTTGTAATGCCGATCGAAACCGACTTTTCCTGTATCTTTGTAGATGAATTCGGAGTTTGCTGTTGATTAGGGGCAGCAGTTTTTTTGGTGCATGTCATTTGTGAGCAAAGGTACATGCAGTTTATATGGAAATTCCATTTCTGTGATGTATGTGTTTTCTCTAGCGTTCTGTGTATGAGGATTTTGGAGCCAACACAAAGATTGATGCCTGTACGCCTGCTTTCTGTGATGTTTGGTAGGTGGGGTCCAAAATAGATTAGGTTTAAATAGGTTTGAATGAATTAATGAGTTGAAAATGAATTGTGTTGTGAACAGGTTGGGTCAATTGTAACCATATCCTATATTTAATATTTAAAAAATTCAAAATTTTAGATAATAATAAGGTGATAATATTTTGTAACAACTTATAGCATTATATGGTTAAATTTGTGTTATTCATTTTCTTTAAAATAATCATGTACTTTAAAGATTTTTCTATAAGTACTTGTACAATTAATTTTTCTAATATTGTTTGGTTAATTGAATTGTAACCTTTCAATCATAACAATAATAATTATTTGTCTATATTAATTGCATATGATAGTTCATTATCAATTATTAATTAATATTGATATTTGATATGTTCATTGAAACTTATAATATAATTGTTGCTATAAATTTATTATGCCAAAAAAAAAAAAAAAGAATTTTACACATGAATTGCAAGCTTTGATTATAAGATCTTTCACTCTCTTTTATTTTCATTAATTGGAAACATATTAATTTACTAAATATATTTTGAGAAATTTGTCTCATAAAAAATGCAAAAGTTAGAATGTAGGAGTAGTTAGTGATATATAACAAAATGAAATAAATTAAAATAATTAAATCATGTGTTGGGCCCATTAAAGAACAATTACCAATTCATATAAGACCCATGGTACAATAAAATTTAATTAAGTTAAACTAAAATGACTTAATATGTTTTGGTAAATTTGTTTGTTATAAAAAAATGTGAAAAAATTTGGAAAATATGGAAGTAGTTAGTAATATGTAGTCAACTTGATCAATAATAAATTTAATTAATTAAACCATGGATTGGACTCATTTAAAATCCATCACTAATCCACCTGAACTTCATCATCAACCCATATAGAACTCAAGATATAATAAAAAATTTAATTAAATTCAACACATTTAATAAAATACAAGCCATATTGAACTCATGATTATACTAATATATTTAATCAACTCTATTATATTATTAAAATTATTTTTTATTTCATTAATTGAAAATTAATCATGAAAAATCTATCTTTTAGGACCCATAATCTATTTAAATTTACTTAAACAAAATTATACTGAGCTTAAACCTAACCCAAAATTAAGGAAATTGGGTTGAAACTAGGGGTGACAAATGGACGGATTTTGGGCCCTTCTGCTCCTTGAAACTAAAGTCTCCTGCCAATAAGGCCTAGCTCAATTAGCGAAATTGAGGCCCCATAATTTTAGAAGTTAAGGATTCAAGCCCCACCTTACGCGTGGGATGTTGTTTCTAATGTAATAGTATGTATGATTAAATATTATTTTTTTATTATTGACCAGAACATGATTGTTGTAACGATTGAAATCTAACAGGAATAATTATAATCAATATATTTCAATTAATAATAGTTTATCGTTCTTACTTAAAAAAAAAATAAAGTCTCCCACATATACAAAGGATTTTTTGGCAAACCTTGCCTGTTCAGCTACATCTCTCACACTCATCTCAAAAGATGAGATGAAAGGTAGGATTTCAGGTATTCTGCACTTGGATTCTCTATGCGCTCCTCCTCCCCACTACTCCTCATCTGTATATTTGCTTCTGTTGCACTGTGCTGACTATAATTTAATTTTATTACCAATAAATAATTAGTATCTCCTCTCTTAAAATAATATATAGCTCATATTCTATTAATCATCAATTATATATTTATAGGAGATAAAAATGTATTTAGATTATGGATTTAATGAATTTGTTCATTATTATTATATAATTCAAACAATTATTATAATGTGGATGTTGGTTTGTTGGTATTCCTCTCAATTATTATAGAGTAAATTGCAATTGCCTCCCTTGAGATTTGACATAATTACAAATACCATTTTGTTGTTTAAAAAATTACAAATACTTTCCTCAAATGAAAAATAATTATGTATCACCGAAACAGTGAAGTGGATATTACTATTTTACCTTTGTTAAATTCTTTTAGAAAATAAAATAAGTATTTGAAAAATGTAAAAAATTTGACGATAGGTAAAACAAATAATCTAGAGGGAATATTAGTTCAACAAAATTATTTGAAAAATTATAAAATATATATATCTAATTATAACATATAATTCAAAAGGGCATTTTGGTCAGTTTATCACAAAAATTGGATGAAAACATAATGAAATAGGCTCGCTGTTAGACGAACGTTAAAATTAAGGGGGTATTTGTTATTTTTTTTAAATAACGAATAAATATTTATAATTATATCAAATCTAAAAAAGGTGATTGTACTTTACCCGTTATTATATGAAATGTTTTGGATTCAGCTTCACATTGCAATAATATTTGAAAAAAAATGCATTACCTTTCTTTTCTTTTTAATTGTTTATACTTCTATTCTATGGGTTGAACCCATAATCAATCCATATTAGGCCTATTAAGAATCTATATTCAACCCATATCAAACATTATTTTATTTAAATCCCATCATAGCAACCCATTATAAGTTAATGATAATTATTTTTATACATAAATCTCATGGTTTGAAAATTTATATTCAGTATTCACAAAATTTGCATCCGTCTAATAAATAGATCCCTCCGTTGACATATTAATTGAATTTTCTTTATTTTAACGAAAAAACTGAATGAAAATTGATATTTACCCTCAATTGACATATTACCAACTTATTGCAAGTCAAATAAATTTTTTCTGACTAAAATACTTTTATAACAGTGAAAATTTATCTCGGCACACGCATTAACGTGTGAAAATGTATAAGAGTAATTTGATCATAGTAAAATTTTATCTAAATTTTTTTTTTTTGTATCAACAAATTCGATAAATTTTAACTAATGGAGAGACTTATTTGTAGACAAAAGCAAATCTCAAAAATACCCAATGTAAGTTTTCAAACCACATAAAAAACTACTCGTAATTACATAAAACCTCAAAACAAGATAATTATAACAAATCCAACCCAATTGAGAACTAGTTGAATTGAATTGAACCCACGTTGGCCCCTAATTAAAACAATGAATTTCCTATACTAGCTCCTCTAGAATAGATTGTCGAGGAGTGCTCGTCATCTGGTCTTTTGAGGCACTTATGGCCGGAATTTTCTAGAGAAACCATTACAAACAACTAAAGAGTAAACAGCCCTCTACATCATATTCAACTATGCAAACTATTTAAATTCATCATTGTAAGATATACTCTACTTAAAAACAAAAGGATAGATATAATATTAGAAATGCTGTGCCTATTATTTTAATTTCTGAATAATAATAATAATAAAGCCCTTACGAATGTTTTACTCAACAGATATCAATACCCAACTGGTGCTAAGCAGATTATGAAACTTAGGTACAGTTGCTGGGCTTGGAGTTAGAGAGACTGAAAGAGGGAGGGCAGAAATGAATAAATAATTACCAAAAACATCTATAGCATTACACTGAGTGTTGCACCTCTGGTATGTATCGGAGGCACCGTTTACAAACATACAAACAGCAGAAGTCTGGTCAAAATGCTATAATAGAGATCTTACAGTTGAGGCCGTAAGAATTGGTCCAGCATTGTCATTTTGAGGGCATTTCAATCGATGTAACCAAGCTGCATCACTAATCCATGAAAACAAAACTTATTCGCACTTCCAGCAAATCTGCGAATCGTGGAGTATCCTACCTCTGATTTGTAACCAGGCCAAACAGGCTCAATCCGAGCAGCAAAAAGAGTATATGGCTAATACTTCTGATATAAGTTATTCTTCAAGATGTTAAATAGAGTAATTTAAACTATTAGCTATGACATTAAATAAAAAACACAATATAACGATGGTAGGATATGCATTTTAGCCACCCTACAGGAAAAGGGGTGTTAAAGGATGATGAGACAGAAATTCTGCTGCACACAGATATTGAAAGTGTCCATGGAAGTTATTTGACGGTGATGGTAATGGTCTTCCCGAGAACAAAGAAAACCAGGGAGAGCTCAATAAAGAAGATTGTGTTAATGAGCATCCGATCAACAACCCATCCGAAGATGGTGAATCCACCAGTGTTGGACTGCACATATGTTACTGCAAAAGGAAGTGGCGCAGTGTGAGGCATCTGATTAAAATTTTATAATGGAAACGAACAAAAGTAAATTTGGCAAGACGTGATCTGGGACAGAAAATTATTATCATGAGCAATAATTAGATAAGGAAGAGACTTGATGAGCAGCATGATAACACATGAAATAATGCAACTAATTTATCTAACTTCTTTTGTTGCATCTAGATCATTCCTTGTCAAGAGTGGAGAACAGAACAAGATATAAGAAAAGCAAAAACAAATCACTTAAGCTTAGAACATTAGTATCAACTCTAAGAAGTTGAAATATTTAAAGCCCCAAATTTCCTTTTCTCTAAATGAAACATACTGCCACCAATGTTTAAGTTATGATCACTCAAATCACTTATCTTACTTTGACTTTGCTAATACACTAGCCAACAAAAGAAGCCCATCTAATAGTTCGAATCAGTGATATGTACTCCCCAAAACAAGCAGTTGATACTGTAACCATAGTTCACAAGGAAAAGAATATAGAACTTCCAGGAATTTCATCAAAACACTAATCAAGAACCCTTTTTTATGACAGTACACATACACAGAATCTGAAGTGATCAAACTTAGACATGGAAATACACCCAAATGTTTGCCATATGCTCATGATCCCAAAGACTTGGATGGAAAAAACCAACTGTCAAAGACAGTTTGAATATGCCTGTGACATGATAATCATGACTCTCTGTTTAATATAGCATGCACAGTACCTATGGGCTAAAGTGCAGCAAGTTTATAACATGCTTGAATGAAATTACAACTGAAATATGAAACACCAGAGGAATAGATTTAGGTAGCAAAATCTATTATCTGCTCGTCATTTTACTCTAAATATGCAGTAGCATACAACCAATTTCCAGTACCACAATGCCAGAAATTTTGAAGATGTACTCTTTCTAGAATAATCTTATGGTGGGCGATGACTCTTCTAAAATATTTCATGTTAAATACTCCTCATTATGAGGTTGAATGGGTAAATAGCTAACCCATTCATGTGAGGAAAACCATAATAGCTGGAAGTTAGGGCTTATATATCGAAGTATATATGAGTGTCATGGTTGCTTGAGACTGAGACTTGGCCACGAGAAGAAACTTTAAATCATGCAGTTTAGAAACTTATAAGATAATGTTCATACCAAAGGCTTGCCTCCTGTGATATGATGATGTAGTAGAGGTAACTTGTGCATATGTGGGCAAGGGCATGTAATCAGATGACTCCAAATCACTTTCTGAATAATTTACGGATAATGGGCGAGGACAGAATTCAGCATTTCCACCATTGTCTATAAGGCCAGATCCCGAAGCATCATTAGAATTGCAAGTAACCAATGCATGCCATCTGCTAGCTATTGAACCAAGACTCTGGGCTCTGTGTGATATCTTTGCTGCTGCACTCAGACAGAGAACAATTCCAACTAATTGAACAATAGATAGCACCTGCACATAGTAGTAAGTTAGAAAATCAATGAGTCATATTTCTTATTGAAGTACAATGACTGGAAAAATGCCGTGCTTATATGATCAGCTTATATAATGCCGAGCTTATATGATCAGCTTATATATTGCCTTCATTCATGCAGACAAACAGGGACCGGCTAAGCACTAAGATATTGACATTTGGATGGCCCCTAAAACGGTGATATACATATCCGATATATGTATGGAAATCAAAATTACTTTGAAAATCTGCATACTACTAGAAATCTATTGATGGCCAGCCATTCCTTTGCCAAACACTTATACAGAAACCTCATTAAGTCCAGAAATTTAAATAATGTGATCGAATTAACATTAGCATGATTTCAGTTACCTATTACAGTGTCATGATATTCTGTCAAAGTAATGGGGTACTTACTGCAAAATCACCTCCATTTATGAAATTGATGATACTCTGATTCTCTGTTGTCTGCAATAATGTCATAATTTGAGTAACTGTAACGATTAAGAACTCCAGAAGAAGAAAGATACGGAACCTGTGACTTATCTTTGATAAGTCATAGGTCAGATTCATGTGCTCCTCAATGTAAACTGAGACGTCCAAATCTCGCTCCAGAACTTTCCCATAATTCTCGAAGTGTATTATTTGCAGATTTCCAACCAAATTGAATAAAGCACATCCAGATAGAAAGACCAGTGTTGTATATGACCAAGATAAAAGACAAGCAAAAAACAAGATGACAGACAACCACCAAGAACCCTGATGCAGATACATCAAACGAGTAACCTCCCGTGCCGCCTTCAATAGAAAGCAAATCCCAAACCATGAAGCCAGCAAGCAGTAAAAGACCTGAACAACATCGAGGATGAATTAAACTAACATTCCAAGATTATCATCTGTGAAACATGGCATCCATATTGGCTATCATCCTCTCAACCAAATAAAACCGCAGTCAAAATTCTAGACCAGCATTCATGAAAAAGATCACTGAAAAACTTAGAAGAAACAAATCTTTCTTTCTCTCTACTTTTAACAACAAGATCATAGGTTCTGTGACAAGTATTCAACATGCTACTTATTAGTTCATCACGAGGCACAATAATACAATATCAGTTCCTTGCAATAATCACCAAATAATACTAACTGCCCGGAATAAGTAATTATATTAAGCTCGAAAAGAACCAAAAAAAAAAAAAGGGAAATTTGACGCGAATTTGTACGACAAAAAGTAAGCCATTTACGTGTACTGGGCACAACAGATGCAAATGATTCTTCACCTAAACTAATAGTACTGTTCGCATCTTAAAAACTCTTACTCGAATCTTCTGAATATATTGCTTGCGGAACTGCGTCATGTGACCGTGGCATCTATCAACGAAGAGCGCCTTCCGGATACCATACTTGCGCAGATTCCGCGACAAGCAGAGAAGAGAAACTGCGGCCACTACGGCCCGCGCGACGAGGATTTCAAGCTCGAAAGTCTCGATCTCGAACTTCTCGCAGCCAGGGCACCTAGAGAACTCGAGGGCGAAGAGGGGCAGCGCGACGGCAAGTAGGAAGAAGGCCAGCCAGGAGAGTGTAGCCCGGATGAAAGTGTGCTGGCAGTAACCGAGGAGTCCAAGGAAGCTTTCCAGAGTCGACAAGGATTGCTCCAGCTCCGGGTCGGAGTCGCCGGCGAGCGGGAGCTGATGCGACGCCATAGAAGTACAAGTGAGTTATGCGCGATGTACAATGTCCGATGAAGTAGGAAGTATGTATGAGAGAGTGTGTACAGAGAAAAGAGTAAAATTGAGGAAAAGAAAGGAAGAATGTAGAGAGAGAGAATTTTTAATGTACGTGTCGTTGGAGATCGACAAGTCAAAAGTGGAGTGGGGGAATACCGGTGGAGAGTCCAAGTTAGGGACCGTTTGGCATACCAGATTTTAAAGCCACGCGGCTTCTGTATTAAATTTTTTATTTTAAATTTTTATTTAATATATATATATATATTATACGTATAAAAATTATGCTAATTATTTTATTATTATTATTATTATTTGATTGAATTATTAGAGAGCAATTGCATTTAGGACAAGCTGCAACACGTGGCCTAAAGTTTTTAATTGTAATGAGTCCGAGGCATTCCACAAGTTCTCTGTCAACTTTCCCAGAAATGCGGGCGTACCCTTTCTCAACCCTCCCTCCGACACCTTTGCTTCTTCTTTCCCTCTTTTATATAATTTCTTTTTGTAGTTTAAAAAATTATATCTAGCACTTTTAAAATTTGCTTCTATTTTGTCTAATAAATAATGTCTTTTCGTTAGTCAAAATTTATCGAATTTGCTAGTATTAACAAAAGAATAGGGAAAAGTTCTATATTTACCTCTGATCGACTTGTTACTGATTTATTGTAAGTCAAATAAAATTTTTTTATGATCAAATTACGCTCGTATGTCTCCACGAGTTAATGCATGTGAGAAGGTATATTTTCACCGTTATGCAAATAATTTAGTTGGAAAAAAAATGTTTGATCTGTAATAAGTCAATAAAGGTTATATATTAACTTTCATTCATTTTTTTTATTAATATTAACAAATTCAGTTAATTTTGACTAATTGAGGAATTTATTTGTTAGACGTACAAACCTCAAACTGCTAGATATATTATTCTAAATCACAGGAGGTGTACGTGTGGTTGAATTAAACATGAGAGAAGGAGAGTTTAATAAACCTAATAACAATAACAACAACAACAACAATAATAATAATAATATCAAAAGTAGAACCTTTATAAATTAATATTCGATAAATTAATAATTTTTTAGAATAATAATTTTTTTCGGTCCTAACTTGGGCCCAAGATCTAAATTAATAATTTCGATAAATTAATAAAATAATAATATTCTAGAAGACCGTTACATAAATCTATGGTCACTTCAATATTATAAATTAATAATTCTATAAAATTATAAATATAACTAGGACAATTTAGTAAAATATGATTCTATTATTGTTTGTTTCTTCTTAAAACTTAAATTTTTAGGTGTATTTCATCTCTAACTTTTCTTACTGCATCCAAAAGCTCTGATATTGTGTTCTCATCTATCACAAGTATATATGTTTTATTTAAAAAAAATAATGTAGGATCATTGAAATAAGAAAAATCTCTTCAAATTAATAAATTATTAATTTATCGATTAATTAATACTTTTTTAAATTAATAAAATTACATGCTCCCCACATTATTAATTCATATACATTTTATAATAATAATAATAATAATGAAATGATTTTGTTAGATCTAAATCTGTTTAACCCGTTAATTAAACACTAATTCTGACCCCAAAAAACAAAATAAATAAATAAATCATAGATCCAAAATGAGACAAGCTGTCCTACTTCCAATGAATTAAATGAGTGAACTTTCACGATGGAAATCAAACAAAAGATTGAGAGAGAGAGAGAGAGAGAGAGAGAGAGGGTGAAGGAAAAATGGTATATTTAGTTTGCCGGTACTTTATTTTTTATTTAAAAATTTATAGACTTAATACATTTCCTTCCATAAAATAAAAAATAAAATTTTTTTAGTTCTATAAAATAAAGATTGTGACATATTTAATTTTATAGGATAAAAAATTATAGCATTTTTGGATTCAAATGAAATAATTTTTTTAGTCTATAAAATTAAATATACTAAGCCTATATATAAATTATAAAGCTAAAATTGCAATATTCATGTCGGATCAAAAATACAATTTTCCGTTTAGGTGCATGAGAAGACTTTAAAAGAAATATGTAATAATGTTGTTAATTTTACTTCATATATGTTGAAAGTGAAAAAAGTAAAAAAAAAAAAGAAAAAGGGGGTAATTTTTTTTATTTATCGACAGTTATTTTTATTGAATGAATATAA
Source organism: Sesamum indicum (assembly GCF_026168435.1). Taxonomy (NCBI): domain Eukaryota; kingdom Viridiplantae; phylum Streptophyta; class Magnoliopsida; order Lamiales; family Pedaliaceae; genus Sesamum; species Sesamum indicum. Next base: position 19,420,519 of record NC_142659.1, read on the forward strand.
TTTAGAAACAATATTTTATTAAAATTATACTCTTTTAATTTTATATATCATATTTACTTTGTTTAAAAGTATAAAAGTATTACTAAGGTACTCTTGCAAATAATTTAGAAGAAATTATGAATGAAGGGTACAAATGGAGAATCGTAGAAGAGAATGTAAGTATAATTTTAAAATTTATTTGAGAAAAAGTGTAATTTCACTTTTTTAAAGAAAAAGTCTAAATATAATTAATTCGGGTTTAATGCAATTTATTTTTTATGATATTACAAATAAAGTAAATTATCCCCGTGAAAAAATAATAGCAATTTAACCCCTGTATTTTTTTAAAATGAGACAACAAATTACTTCATTTTTAAAAACACAGGGGGTAAATTGCTGTATTTTTAAAAATACATAGAAATAAATTGTCTCTATTTTTTCATAAGAGAATAGGTTACTGATTTATAATATCACAACAAAATTACTTGCATTTTCTTCTAATTAATTTTAATTTTTAAAAATAATAAAATTATAAATTCACAGAAAATAAAACGAATACTCACACGTAGCATAAATCAAACTCGTATGAGCTATTTTTGTATACTATTATCCAACTTTTTATGTTTGTTTTTTGTAATATGGGTTATAATAATGCCATTTGTCATTATGGGAATGGTTGTAAGAATGTCTGTTTAATTGGCTTTCAATAAAAATGGATCATTATAAGGGATCCTACTCAACGTGAGTTATCTTGCACCTGTCCCCGCTTTTGTACTTGAATTCGAGTTAATTATGTTGACTTAGATTGCATCTAATAATATTAAATTACATATGTATGTAAGATTGAATCTCATGATTACAATTTGATAATCCGATATATAAATTTAACCTTAATTATTTAGAGTTCTCTTAATTAAATTAGTATATATATATATATATATATTGTATTACTATAGATAGAGAGTGACGTTGCAAAAGCGGGATCAATTGGATTTGTATTAATGGGGTGCAATTTAAGATTGAGGTTATTAAGAACTTGTTCGAAAGTAATTCCGATTCTCTTGAGATTTTAGTAGGCTAACCTCATTCATGCTCAAAGTGATGATTTCGGGGGTCATCTGTAGCCCTTCAGTCTAGGCTTCATTGTCGTATTATGGATGTTGAAAATTATAATAGTGTCTTGAATTTCGAGGAGTTTAACCTTTTAAGAAACAAGATTGATCCATCCTTTGATTTAGAGTACTATCTTCGGGGGGTGGAGGACCCAATTACTCCTGGTTTCTTTAATATTTACTCCTCTTTTTTCTCCTTGGGGTTCTGTCTTCCTTCTCATCCTCTTTGGACAGATATCATTAAGTGGTTTGGTGTATGTGTTATTATTCTATTCGATAGTCAATCTTAACTATTTTTAGATAGTCAAATTTTCTTTTTTATTTGTGATTTTGAATTCACATGACATTTGAAATTCTTTTTGTTTCACTTCTATATTTTCTATCCTATATATTTCTAATCTTATATTTCTTTCGAATTATTTAATTAGTTATAACTAATCAAACAATCCTCGGCTTTCATTCGTAAAAGGGTAAGTTAAGAAAAAAAAAAAAAAGAATCGACCGTTCAAGTATCCCAAATTGCATGGGAAAAATGGCAGGAAGAGAAACATCTATATGGGGTATATATCAATCTATATTGAATTGCCGATACAGAAATGATAAAATCCAATTTGATTGGATCAAATATGGGTTTCCTATTTCCTATAGGTAAGAAAGAAAATACTTTTTTCAAGATAGTAATCGCTATCTAATAAATTCAAGGGTTCCAGTATAAATGAAAGAAAAAAGAAATGATATCATAATAAGATCCTAATCTCAAAACAAAAGGAAGGGGGATATGGCGAAATCGGTAGACGCACACTTCACTCCAAACTCTTTTACTTATTTCAAGGGGTTTCTTTATTGTTTTAGAAAGCTCGACTTGCCCCTCTCTATCGAGTCCCTCTATACTCTTTTTTATTAGGAAGATAGTCAATGACTCCTTCATTTTTCTTTTTTATTCTTGAAATGGTTGCAAATTTTTTGGAGTGTTTCTTCCTAGCCATGATATTCGTATGTCCTTTGTACGAGTAGGTTTGTTCGACCAAATGCTTGATGTGAAAACTTTGCTTCATCTAGTATTTGTTATTATCAATTTGTTTGTTTGTTCTAAAACTTGTTGCTATTGTTGTTGTATGTTGTGACTCATATCGTGAATCATCGTTTTCTCCTTTGCTTGATTTTGTCTTGCTTCTTATTTTGATTCAGCAAATGAAAGTTTTGCTGCAAGAAATCCAACATTTCAAGGCTGAACGTGAACATGAGTAGCGTGACTGTGACTCGTGGGTCTGTCCTCCTCTTGCGTCAAGGAAGGAAAGTGAGAAGCGTCGCTTACCTCCTCCTCTCTCACGCCCTCGCGATTCTCATAATGGCCAAAGGTGTTCTGGTAAAGAGGGTTGTGTCACGTCACCTAGTTCAACCAAGAGGCCTTGTGAATATGACACTGTTGATGCCCCCATGGCACAACATTGGATAGGGGCTTTTCTCTTTTGAGATTAATCATGACGAGGGAGTTTCTTCATTTTGGGATACCTCGGATTTTGACCTCGCACATGAGAAGTTGCGCAGCCTTATGTGTGAGTATGACATCCTGGTGTGTAGCTCTCTTTCTAATCGCACTATTACTCACTTCTATATAGTAAGTCTGTTAGGGTAAGTTTCCTCTTTATCTTTCTTGTTAATTTTTATATAGTCTCTTACTTTATTTTATGACTTTATTTTTCTTCCTCGTGTTCCTATATTGCTACTTTGCAAAAATTATTGTTCAGTGCTTTAGTTTTATGACAAGGAGTTGAAGCAGTTCCAGACCACTCTTGAACAGGGGAAGAAAGAGCTAGATTGTTGCTAATAGCAACTCAAGGAAGTGCCGAGGGCCAGAGCAGATAGAAGGATCGTTACAACCGCAAGGTCGTTTTTGGCTAATGCTTCCTCAAGTCAGAAGCGGGAAATATTTACTTGAGTGTGTTTGGAGCGACTTCAAGGAGAAGTATGAAGATTTTGATGAGCTTGAGAGTGCCATAGTGCTGAGGGCATGATATCTATGAGTAAGCCATTAGGCAGTGCCTCTCCAAGTTGAGGGAGTGTGGTCGCTTTGTGGGGGAGGATTTCATATGTTTTTATTCCAGGGTGGCCAATGAGGACAGTATCGAGGAGGGCCAGGTGGAGGTTGTGGACAAACCACTTACTAAGGAGGTGCATGCTGATAATGGGTCGACAGGGGTGGTATCCTTCGTCGAGCTTGACGTATTTGATTGCTTTTATTACCATACTATTTTTTCTTTGTGAACGGGACAGTTGATTGTTATTTTCTAGTTTTTTTTTTTTACTTTACTTATTATGCATTTATCTTTAAGACTTCTTAGAAGTCCTTTGAATCATATTAGCATGTGTTTCTCTAGGAATTTCTTAAACCTCCTTCAATTGTATTCATGCATTTACCATTGAAACTTCTTAGGAGTTCCTCTAATTAAATACATGCACTTATTCTTGGAAACTTCTTAGGAGTTCCTACAGCAAGATTTATGAATTTTATTCTTATGAACTTCTTAGGAGTTCCTTCAATGTATTTCTCTTTGGAAACTTTTTAGGAGTTGTTTTAATTGTATTTATTGCTCTGTGGCATTACTTTATGCGCCTCTTGGGAGGTAGCTTTTGGGGCCTTTGTAAATTATTCATCTGGGGATGCTCATTATGGGTTCCCTAGAAAGATTCTTATTTTGTTCGAGAAACATATCATTAACAAAAATAATGATAGTGAGAAGGTGGGTTGCCATGATCCACATATTCTTTTAAATATCCTCATTGGATTAATTTCTCAACCTCGTTTATTAAATGGTAGCAGTCTTTTGTGCTATGATTGTGATTTTTATGAAAACAATAATATTTTGTCCTCTTTCAATCTTTTGCGATTCTCCCTTATGGGGGAGGGCACTAAAGTATTCCATGTTGTTCTGTCACGATGAGAATCTCAATGCGGCGAGCATTCAATGGGGTATATCAGGTCAAATTGGTGGGTAGTATGTGTTTCCATTTTTTGGCTCTTCTCATTCATTTAAGAGCCTAAGTGGCCTTCTTCCACAAACCTCCATTTGGAGGGGATTGCACACCTACACTAGAGGTTTCTCCAATTTGGATGTATTTTTTTCCTTGCACTAGGAGTTTGTCTAATGTAGTGGGGCATTTTCCGGCTATAGATTCACGAAACCTTCCCTATGCAAATTCTGTTGCATGATGCTCCCTAGGAGCTCCTAGTTGATGTGAGGTACTTCCAAGATGGTTGCGGAGAATCTTTGTACGTAGTCCTGTAGGATCTCCTTCTCTCCTTAGAGTATGATGAATATGTATGATGTAGTCTTTGGATACCAACAAATCCACTTTTGCTAAGAATTGGTCCAAGTGATCCTGCGGGCCCTTAGTCCCGTCATCTCATGGAGGTTTGGAATGTTGATTCCCAGTTGAATGGCCTTTAAGATGTGAGGTTCAAAAGGATTGCCCTTGGGAGGGGCTAGGTCTACGGGAAGATCCTGGGAGTTTTTTGTACTCTTAGGGGTTGTGGGTGTGATATACTGGGTGGGCGATTGCCCTCGAAGCTGCCTGAGCTAAGGCATCTTCGATTATTTTTCGAAGGGCCACGTGCATGATATGAAAGCATGGAGGAGGGAGGTTGCTCTTGCTCTCCGTGCCATTCTTGTCCTTTGTTGTCTTTGCCCCCCCCCCCCCATGGGTTTTGGATTTCCTCTCGTGGGGTTTGCTCGAAGATCCATCCAAGCTTGCCTAGGTTCGGGTTCCCATTTTTCACTCTCCATTTAGTATCCATCTTCAAGTGTGGAATCGCCTCTTCCCACAGATGATGCCAACTGTTGCATCACTTCTTCAAGTGTTAATATGACTTGATTTCTCGATTTTACATCTCCAGTTGGCCACTTTTCGGGGTTGGTATGGAGTGACTATATTATATGTTACTCCAAATTTTCTTAGGGAGAGTCTTAAATTGTAGTTAGAAGAAATACAGACTTCTACTACTAATAATAGCCATTAGGATACCAAAAATAGGACTGATAATCTTTATGAATAACTTGATTGCCGTCTTGGAATTGCTACTTGGAGATGCGATAGCTTCTACCCAAATAGGCTACCTCAATAATTTCTTGCAATTGCTCCAGCGGGACGGATAGTAGCCTGCTGGACAAAGTGTTTGAGAAGGTGCTGTTGTGGGCCAGATATATGGGATCACATGGTTAAATGTGCCTTTGCCTCTTAGGCCGTGGGTGCCAATGGTACTCCACAAGCAAGACAACAATGTCCACATGCCACCATCTCCGAGAAATAGAAAATGGCATTTTGGACAAATCTGCATGCTATCCATGACAAGCTTATTTCTTTCATGCGATAATCTCCACATAACTACAGTACCCAATCTGAATTGACCATCATCAAGATTGTCATACAGAAATTGAATCAAGTTTTGAACCGACCCAACCAATTAAAAATAGAGGCACAAGGAATCTCTGGTAACGCCCATATCAGTCTAGCAAAAGTGCAATTGAGGAATAGGTGTTCAAGATCTTCAATATGTGACTGGCAAAATGGGCAGGACGGTTCCATCTCCACTCCTTGTCGTATCAGGTTCAGTGCAATAGGGAATGCATTTTTGCAAGCCTCCAAACAAAAATCTGAAATATATTGGGGATCTTGCAATTCCAAAGGAAATTCCATGTCAATCCGGATTCGCTGTTCGAAGATGAATCTGATTCATTGTTACTCCTCTTTTGAAGGTTTCTTTGAACATAGTAAGCACTCCTAACTGAGAAGAGTCCATTCTTCGAGTAGCGCCATACTAATACATCTTGTATTATACAATATTATCCAACAAGTACACTTTTCATATTCAACTAAACCAAACAAATAGGAATCGAAGTATTTGTTTTTACGAAAAAGAGAATAACATCTGCAATGGTCTTCAAATAGAATACCCACTTGATTAACCTATTAAAAAACGATAGAACCAAACAAGAAAAGATGAAATCACGGTTCAATTTTGGTTTTTGAGTACTAGAATTTTCGAAATAGCTAGATCCCTTATTTCGTATTTGGAAGCATAAGTAAGTTCACTTAAGTAAAAAGTAAAATGATTGATATATATGAGGATAATTTTGTTCATTCAACGATATTACTGAGTTATACCAATGAAGGAGGTGGTCAAAATCTTATTAAAAAGTTAAGGGGGTAGATTCCCCTTTTGTTTCAATTCTAGAGGGTTTTTCACCCTTTAAATGTTCACCGGGGTAAAATACTATTAACCCATTATAAAGAGGATAAATTTTTATTTCTTAAATTAGTTTTCGGGACATTTCAATTTTAGACCTGCCATTTCTTTGTAAATCTCAAGTTTTTCTTTTTTTTTTTCTTTTTTTATGTGTATAATAAAATAGATATATTTTAATTTACGTATCTCGTAAGAGGATTGTTAATCCAATCATGCCTTTTTCATTTACATTAGATTTTAGAATTTAGAAGAAAAGACCGTAGCTTACTTTTCAAATATTTTGACTTTACTTCATATGATCTATGGGAAATAACTTAAAAATCTTGACAAGTGAGCGATGGATGCAAATTTGATTCCTCGTTCTTGACTTGACGTGCGTCCAATTCTTACCATCCTATTGAAAATTTATTACTTTTATTGAATTTTATGTACGTTTGAAATGGACCTACTCATGAATATATTGTTTAACTAATTTAATATAAAAAGTATAATAATAGAAAAATACAATCTTAGTTATATATTTTGGTAGTCTTTTCAGGATGTCGACATAAATAAACTTAATTACAACAAAATAAGATAATAGAGCGCAATATTCAAACATGTAATCATTAGTAAATTGATATTTTTACTTCTAATAAAGCTTGCACAAAGTTACATGCCCAAAATGCTACGGTTATTGTGAAAAACTATTTATTCGATGATTATGTAGGAAAAAATTACAATTAATAAAAGAAATTAGGATTATCGATAAGTATTTTCAATAAATATATGCACCTCATTCTAAAATAATGTCCATTTCATTTGATAATAACTTTGTGTATTATTATTACTATAATTATTATTTGGAAGGGATCATATAATTATCTTTTGAATTTATATATCGTATAGGAAAAAGTATTATTTTAGTTCGCTAAGTATGCCTAATTTTAATTTTAGTCCGATAATTATGTCCATTTTTGTTTAAATCCAGTAACTTACGAAATTGCTTACTTTTAGTCTTCTGACAGATTTTTGGACAATTTTACCCCTATACAACTTTTGAAAGACAGTTTTAATCCATATGCACTCATAGGGGTAAAATTATCCGAAAATCTGCTAGATGACTAAAAGTAAACAATTTCGTAAGTTGCTGGACCTAAACAAAAATGAGCATAGTTACCAGAGTAAAATTAAAATTAGACATATTTAGCGGACTAAAATAATATTTTTCCCTATAGTATATATATTTATATATACAAAAGTTATCTAGATAACACGCTCTCTCTCACCCCAAAAAAAGAAAAAAAAATCGTAAACATGTATTGACCCCGTTGATTTATGTAAACTTAAGAATAGAATTATGTGAAAAATAAAAGTCATCATACGATTTTCAAAAGGGGAGAATATTTATATCATAAAGACCATAATTCTCAACCCGATATTCAATACAAAACCTTAAAATTTTCTCCTGAAAGTTCAAGACTTATTGGTTCAAAATCTTAATGAAACATTTATTGCATGTTTATAGTACTAGGAGCAGCTAAATAGAATCTTTTCTTTTTTATTCCTTGGTTGTTATGTAAGAATAATACTAGAGTCATACGTTATAATATACGAACACTTTAAAAAATTATTTGATACGGTGTTTGACATGTGTTGGACATGGATATGTGTCGAACACGGTATTCGTGTGTTCAAAAATATAAAATAAAAAAAAAATGAACACGGCGTCGGACTCGCCTATTGATATGTCTAACACGTTTAGGGTTTTTTTTCATAATTTTAAAAAAAATTGGGTTTTTTTTTCAAAGAAAAGACTTTTAGGCTTAATAAAAGAGGAAAAAAATTGATTCACCCCTCTCAAACTAAAAGTTTTGGGATGAAATTATTAAAAAATTTTAGAGATAGTCATGATGATTTAATTAATTTGGATATATTATAAATTTTTTATTGCGTTTATTTTTAAATAAACTGATTATGTATAGTTTTTAAGCCACTTTTGATTAAAAATTTAAATATAAAACATGCTTATGTTATGTTTTATTTTTATAATTTTCATATTTTATATTTTAATTTTATATAAAATTGAGAATATATATAATAAAAATATATTATATAACCGTGCCATGTCTCAATTTTTAAACTTACCATGTTGGCATATTCGTGTTGCTGTGTTTGTGTCCGTATTCATGTATCATATGTGACATGTTTTTTCAACTCTTCTATTTGGTTCACTTAAATATATATGTGGTCGGACTAAAATAATATTTTATTACAATAATTTTACCTTTATTTGTACTCACTAGCACAAAAACACATTCAAACCAATAGGTAATATATTTAATTATTATCTTTAACTCCAATATAATTAAACACCCAAATGTATATTTACATAATTATATAAAAGAATTAAAAGTATTTTAATCTACAACCAAATACATTGATAATAAAAAATTAGGAAAAAATGCAGGTAACATTGTAAATGAGTAAATTATTCTTCAATTAAAAATAAAAAATAGTAATTAGCTTCCTTTATTTTTACAATTTAATCAATACCTAATTAACTTAGATCTTGTGAATTCAAAATATTTTTTACGGTAAATCACAACAACCTCTCTTGAAGTTTGATATAATTACGAATTTTCTTTCATTATTTGACAACTTACAAATCCCCCCTAATGTTTGATGAAATTATATAATCCTTAGATGGAGGTATGAAATTGTAAACTTTGCCCTTATTTTATTTTTTATTTTTTTAGAAAATTAAAAACTTATAAAAAACTCTAATGGGGTGGATGAAAAAAATTTAAAATTAAGAAAAAAATATCCACTTAGTCTGTAAAAAGTTTAAAAAATAAATAAAATTTATAATTTTTAGTCTACAAGGATATTTTTGTCGACTCACCACAAAAAATAGATGAGAACCTAACGGATTGGGCTAATTGTTAGTCAACAGCAAAAATTAGGGAGGTACTGATAATTTCTCAAATAATAAAGAGGTATTCATAACCATATCAAATTTCAAGAGAGGTAGTTATAATTTATCCTATTTTTTATTGGTGTTGATATACTTAAAAGTACAATTAGATGTGTGTCTGGTACATGAGTTCTAACATACCCTCGTGATGAGCTTTGAATCACAAGTCTTTGCACTAAGGTTGATTAAAAAAAGAACAAGACAAGTGAATTATCAAGTTTTAATGTCTCTAGCCTTTGAATCAAAAGCATGTGGCTTTGTACTTTTCTTGATTATAAAGTGTGACAACTTTTGTGTCCAATAGTTAATGTTCCAATGGGCGGAAATAGAGGAGTTGGCATGTGCTTTGACTGCCACAACTCTTAATATAAATTCAATTTAATTAAAATTCCTAACACTAGTAGGAGGGTCCGTTCCATCTTTTCCAACTCCGATGCTACCCCCAGGGACGACCTCTAGAAGAGCAAACGGGCATCCTTCTAAGAATAAGTCCTGCCCCGTGGCAGGCATCCCCCTCAGCAAATAAATCATTATATACCTGCTTCCCTCAAGGAGTACTTTTTATTTTAATAATTTTGGAGATTTACTTTACCCCTTTCAATGTGTTGACATATGTTTGCTTGTAGGGATTTCACAAAGAAGACATCTCTATCATAAAAAGCCCTATCTTTCACACAAACACCCTAGCCCTTCTTCGGTCAGGCACTTAGGTCCTTCCTTGGGGACTCGTAAGCTCTGTCTCGTATAGACACCTAAGCCCTCTTTCGCAAGGGCATCTAAGCAATGCTTCCAGTAGACACCCTATTCTTCTTTCGGTGAGGTTCCTAAATCTTGCTCCGAAAAGGGCCATCTCTCTCAAAAAAGTCAAGACACAATAAATTTGCTCCATGCAATATCTATTCGTGATATATATATATGTATTTCTTATTTAACATTCTCTTGCAGAAAAATAAAGCCCTACATCGAAGTAGGCACAAAAAACACCCATTAAGCCTTCCTACATGGAGACACTCTCCTAAAAGGTCCTGCCCATACAGGCACAAAGTAAGTTTTTCTTATTCTAAATATGCTTATGCTAATTATATTCTTTATAGGAGTTCATAAAAAAATTTATTTTTTGGACCCGATCTTTGAAGATTTCTACTCTAATAAGTGTCAAAATCTCCACTTATTAGAGTGGGGGACTATTGATGTGAATAAAAATAGGTTGGCCCAAAAAGGCCAAAACGATCCAAAAGGAAGAAAGAAACAAGAGGCCCGTAATATCCTAGGAGGTCCAAAAATACTTGATAGGCGGTCTTGGCAAGTGCCTCCAAAAAAATAGACAAGCAAACAACCTTGGCGGATGCCCCCTAAAAAGTGGATAGGCAGGTGACCCTCAGAAAATAGATTGGCAAAGAAGGAGGTTTGTTTCCTCAAAGATCGGCCCAAGAGGGAGGGTTGCTAGGCTCGGCCCAAGGAGGAGCTCCCGACACCAGGGTCCATCCAAAGATTAAGCCCATTGAGCTCAACCTAAGTAGAAGGCCCAGCTGAATGATCCAGTACGAGGGCTTGATGCTCTTTTCCTAGCCCAACCTAGGAAGGCGCCCTCTAGAAGCTGGATTCTTCACCCTAAGAAGATTCCTTGCAAAGTAGGAGTCCTCAAAGAGAAGGAGTCATCTCTCATCCAGTAACTTGCTGCTCAAGAAGCGGATAAGAAAAAGTCTTATCTCCAAATCCCGCCTTTTTCGTTGAATGTTCGGATCCTCCTCATCAAATACACCCCCTTAGACTCTTGCCATAGAAGGACTCTTATTTTATAAATACAGGGAGTACCCACCAACGAATCCTCCCCCTTCCACCATCGGAAAAGCTCTCTTGCTGCTACTTTACTCTCTTAAAATTCGTGTTCTTGCCTACAAAGTTCTCATTTCTCTTATCATTTCTCATTATAGTCTATCTATATACTTATTTATTTTTAAATCCGAAACTAACTTAAAAATCAGAATGCTAAATATTTATTTTGCAGATCCTCTTTCTCAAGACCTTTCACTCAATTAGTCCAAATTCGATATCAAGATCCAAAGACTTTGGATTCATGCTAAAATCACACGCATCACTATTACTAATACATAAAACCACATATTTATGAACTCATAAAACAAAATAATAATGGATAATAGAATAACATTAAAAATAAAGGAAAGAAAAAATAATAATTCACTAGCTTATGATCCCCTTTATCTGTTTGTTGCGAAATGTCACATATTTCATAACCTCATGAAACAAAAATTGATAGTAAAAAAAAAAATACAAAGCAATGTAAAAATTTTCGATCTTTCATGATCGCATAAAACAAAAATTGATAATACAAAAATTAAAAAGCGATGAAAAAAAGTTTGAACATAAGAAATTTCTTAAACTCATAAAAAATGACAATATATTTTATGAACTTATGAAATAAAATAACTAATAATATAATTTTATTTAAAAATATAAATAAATATAAATTAAACACAGATAATTTTAAGTAACACAAAAATTATATATTTCATGAAGTCATAGAAAAAAATTGATAATAAAAAAGTACAAAGTAATGAAAAAAATTTTGATCTTTCATGATCTCATGAATAAAAATTAATAGTAAAAATTCTAAAAAAACAAATTCGAACATAAGAAATTTCATAAATTTATAAAAAATGATAATATATTCCTGAACTCATGAAACAAAATAACTAATAATATCAAATTATTTGAAAGATAGATAAATACAAATCAATAAAAATCATTATAATTAATACAAATATCATATATTTAACAAATTCATGAAATAAAAATTGATAATAAAAAAAAAACAATGAAATCTATTTTGATCTTTCATGATATCCTAAAACAAAAATTGATGATAAAAAAATTAAAAATAAAGAAATAAAGTTAAAAAATAAGAGATTTCAACTTACAAAAAATGATAATATATTCATAAACGAATGATATAAAATAACCTATAATATAGAAATAAAACAAGTAACCAATAAAAATTAATAACAAAAAAAAAATAAAATAAAATAAAAAGCAATGAGTTTCCTTTAACTGTATAACAATCACACGTAAGTATATTACACTTGTAATATAATTGATTCAAATTTGATTAAATCAGGTACGGACTAGAATTTTTTATTAGACATTAGTACCCTTTATGTCATACTAGTAATTTGCGGCACATTTTATACGTATGTAATTTCTATAAATATCATTTAAAATAAAATATTTAAAGATTTTATTATTTAATAAAGTATATATAATAAATAATAAATTAATATTAAATTTAACAAAATTAGGAAACAAAAAAAGATGAATAAAAATTAAAAAAAATTATTGAAAAATAATAGGACAGGTGGGAGTCAGATGAAAAATGAAAAAAAACTATGAAAAATATAAAAATAGACCAAAAAGGGAGATACATCAAAAAAGTGTTCTTCCTTAATATACCTTTTTATCTCTCTCACGTCTCTCTCTAATCTCTCGTAGTATCTTCAAATTTATCTCTTTATTTCACACGTTTTTAGTTTTCAACCATTATTCTAATTTATTTAATTACAAATTGTGTATTTATTTCTATTTTATTCTTTTATATAATTAATTATCTATACCTTATTATTACTTGAGAGCACATTTTTTTTATGATTTGTTATTTTTTTTTAAAAAAATATCAACAATTTTTTATTTTTATTTTTAATTTTTTTCTTTTCTCAACTTCCAATTTTCTCTCTCTCCCTCAACTTCCATGTTTCTTTTTCTTCCGCCACTTTGTTTGTATAACTACTTACAACCTCTATCTTTTTAATATTTTTTATTTATTTAACTAAAATATATATTTTAAAAAAAATAAAATTTATATTATTTATATTTTAAATTAATTCCACAGACATTTGAGTGTGTCACACACACTAATTATATATACATGTGCATGTGCGTGTGTGTAAATATAAATATAGTTTTCTCTTTGCTACAATATATTACATATATATTTAGGACAAAATGCAAGCTAGCATAAGCAAATTATCCCTTTATGAAAAAAATAACAATTTACTCCTGTATTTTCAAAATGCGGCAATTTATCCTCCAATATTGTTCAAATTGCTTTTTTTTTTTCATGGGGTTAGCTTTTTTTTTTTTTTTTCATAGGAAGGTAATTTACTCATTTGCAATATCATAATGAGGTAAATTTCGTTAAACCACATACCATATATATTTAAAAAAAATTTGTTCATAATTAAGTTAAATACATATTCTTAAAAGAACACACCATGCGTTACACTTGGCTTGGAGGCCTCATAGGATCCACAGCCAGTTATTCATGATCAAACCACAAACACAAAAAAGATAGAAAAATAAAAGAGCAAAACAGTACATAATTCACCTTATAACTTATGATTCACCATATGATCGGAGCATTAACTTTACTTTTCCGTCAATTTCAGCCTCTTCTCAGACTCGCTTTCCTCAACATCTGTTATTTGCCTCTTTTGGCCACCCCAAAGCTTCTTCCTCACTAAGAACTTAGTGAACCACATTGCTGAAAGTTTCGGGTATCGTGTAAGATTATTCATGAAATCGATATATATGAGTCCAAATCTAACTGTGTATCCTTCTGACCATTCAAAATTATCGCACCATGACCATACGTAGTAACCCCTTACGTCCACGGGGTTCTCTGGGCTGCAATTGCCATAAAAATCAATATGACGAGCAATATTTAAAAACTTATAATAAGGATAGTAATGGAAAAATTACATTTTTCTTCCCACGAGACAGGAGAGTCTGTACTTTTGGTCATTTGCTGTTATGCAAATTTTAAAATGATCCCGAATTGGATTTCAACATTTGTAGAAAAGTATACGGAAGAATCACGTATTCTGCGCGAGGCCGTTATTTTTTGACGAAAAGTGGCTTTTGGGACTAAATATGCCGAAATACTCAATTTTGGGACCAAAAGTGTAGAGCCTCCTAATAAGTGGGTCGAAAAATGCGATTTTGTCGCAACATTTTTTGTCCCACAAGATATTGGGTTCTAATATTTAGATACCAATATTTCAATTTTTTCGGCATATTTAGTGGCGAAGAACCACTTTTCATTGCAAAAATAATGGACCTAGTGTAGGACACGTGATTTTGCCGTATATTTCTATACAAAAATTGAGTTGTGAGATGTGTCGAAAAAACATTTTAAAATTCAAGTGAAAATACTACTTTGCGATATTAATTATTTGAAACATTAAATTTGAGTAGGAAGAAATAAAGTTTGATATATATATATATATATATATATATCCTAATTTCGAGAGCACAAATTCATTAACTTTAGTAATAAGTTATACGTAGAAATTCTCAACAAGATTTTCAAGTTTAGACAGAGTACGTAGTTTGTGTAAGGACTCACTCGTGCATTGCTTTCAGGACATTCGCAAGATGATCTTGGTGATACTTCACCCTCACTGGGTCCACACAAGCATCAGAAGCAGTAAGCTTGTAATCACTCTTTTCATCCACCCCTGACAAAAATAATTGCTAACATTACCAAAAATATTTCAAAGCAACTTGCCAAATCAAAAGGTAATAAAGTAGCAATACACTTGCCATGTGATTGGTGAATAGTTTAGGAAAAGTGACCAATCACATAACAATTATAATACACTTACTCTGTGATAGGTTTGGTTGAACCAAACTTAGTTTGAGTAAGAATTTTTTCGTTAATTAGCAATCTACTACGTACCATTCTCTGTGATATATATAGGCGGCAAGGGCTTGTATGTCTTATTTGTATATAAAAGAAGATCCTTAATTCCCCAAGGAACTATGCGCAACCACGATGAACCAGCCTAAATACCAAGAAAGAAACAAATTAATTTATGACGGGAAAAACAAACGAAAAGGGCGAAAAAATTAAACATTATTTGAATAACTAAAATGAGGATCTTACCACGGGTCCGATTGGTATTTTATCTCGATAACCTATAGACAATATTGTCGATTATAAGAGCACCTCAAATTAATTCCAAAACTAAAAAAAAAAAAAAAAAAACTTAGAAGGTTGTGGTGTATAAGGTTGTCTAGAACATACTATGAAATTTTACATGCATATCTCTGTAGTAGCCCTCTTCAGCTTTGGGATGAGGATCATTAGTGACATAGGTAGCTGTATAGTAGTTCAATCCCAGGAAATCAATGGTTCCTTTGAGCTTTTCGGATTCCTCATGTGTAAATGGAGCTAGATTTTCGGCAGGAACATATTTTATCATATATTTCGGATAACGTCCTTTAACTATAGGCTCCAAATACCTGCAACAGTTGATGGAATCGAATATTAAGAAACGATATATGGGATTTAACACAATTTACACTATAAAATTTATAACATTTAACTACGATTAATTGCAATGGTGAATACCTAAAAGCCAGAGCAAATGTTCGGACCATTCAGCTCTTAGTCATAGCAAAAAAAAATTTATGGTGGAAAAGTTAGTTTTTTATACCGGTTTTATCTAATCGTAGTTAATAGTGATTATTTACCATGACTTTTAACTATAGCCATTAATATTGTAGCTAATCGCAAGTTTTTTTCCAGTGTTACCCTCCTGTCTAGGGAGGTAAATTGCTCAATTTTTTAAAAGACACATGAGGATAAACTGCTATTTTTCTTTATAGAGGTGTAATATGCACATTTATAATATCACAGAAGGCTAAATTTAATTTTTCCGGTATATATATATATATATGCTTCAAAAAGTAAAACTAGGTGAATCAGCTGCATGTACTGCAATATATATCTTCATAAGAGGATTACAACATGCATGCTTGCTTACCATCCCAACAGAAAATCGAGAGCTCTTTGTTGAGCTTCTATATCCTTTTCCTTTTTTCTGTGTAGGGGCTGGCACCAGAAGCAGCAAAGCACTATACCTATCTTTCCTTTTTGATGTTCCTATAATTAAAGTTTTCCAATAAGCCAAAAAAGAGAAGGTTAGTTCAGAAACTTTTATACATGGAGGCAGGAACAATATTGGTCTGATCTAGACATTGGGTCAGATCAATTATTCAATTATAGAGAAAGTGTATGATTTATTGTACCCTTTTTTACTTAATAAAAATTACCTTTATCGAAAAAGAGTAAGTGTATGATTGGTCACATTCTCTAAATTGTACATTAATTACATGATAAGTGTATAGTATTTATTGTCATGTGATTGGTTCAGATTTGATCGAGTCGGGTCGTGGAAAGAATGTCCCTATGCGGGCATAATAATTAAATAGTATTCTTAACGAATAAAATAAATATATAAAGATTTAATTGTACTTTTAATCCTGTAATTATATTCTTTAATTTAACATTTTAGTTCTGTAACTTACTAGAGTCGTAATTATAAAATTGGTCCTTCACATTTTTCAATTTCACAATTTTAGGACAAATTTGGCCGGAGAGTGACGTCACAATTCCAGCTAATTTTGTCCTAAAATCACGAAATTGTGACCCTTTCATAATAACCATAACAAACAGGATTTAAAATACAATTAAACCACCATTTATATATATATGTAATATATTCAAGGATAAATCGCAACAGGTTCTTTTGAAGCTTATCGTAATTACAAATATCTTCTCATTATTTAAAAAATTACAAATACCCTCCTGAAACGACAAATACCCTCTTGTGATAGCCCATTGTAGGGGGTACGTATTTGTTAGGATATTTTATAATTCAGGAGGGTATTTATAGTTTTTAAACAACAAGAGAGTGTAAGTATAACAAATTTCAGAAGAGTCCATTATAATTTACACGCATAATATACAACAAAGATGCATGAACTAACCTGAAATTTGTCTCTGTATGTGTGCACTGCTGCAGAATGAGCAAGGAGCATATTTCTTGCAGCAGTATACGCATGTTTGGGGTCATATGAGCTTATGGAACCATAAAGGTTCGGATTGTTAATATTACTGCTCTTGAATGTGGATATGAGCTGCATTGGCTCATAAACAACACCTGTAGTAGGAGGAACATTAGTTGCAGCTGTGGATTCAGTTGATGATGATCGTAAAAGTGAAGTAAAAACCGAGCGAACATGTGATGGAGTAGAACTCAAATCCACATTTATTGGAGCTTGATCAGAAACAAAAACTCCTGATTCATCTGGAGCTAAGGCTGAAAGGTAAGCTGAAGTAGGAGCTTGACCGGGTGGAAAAGTACCGGAAGCATATCCGTTAATACAATAGGTCGATGGCTCGTTTACTGTGGTCCAGAATTTCACCCGATCACCGAATTCCCAGAAACATAACTCGGCATATTCACGAAAATCTTGCCTGTTCCCAGAGGAAATTTCATGCTACACCACTAATTTTTAAGGTAAGTTACAGTTACCTCCTTTTGAGGTCTAGCATAATTACAAATGTATTTTCGTTGTTTGAACAATTAAAATTTAATATCTGTCTAACAACGAGTCCATTCCGTTAGATTTTTATTCCAATTTTTATGGTAAACTGACCAAAATACCCTTTTGAATTATAATTCATGATTTTACACATTTTTAGGAATTTCTAAAATATTTTTATGAAATAGCATGCTCTATGAATTATTTATTTTACTCACCCTCAATCTTTTTTTTAATATTTTGTTAAATACTATTTTAGAAACAATTCAACTAGAATAAAGTTGTAACTTCCACCTAACCGTTTAGAAACTACAAATAATTTTTCATTTGAAGAGGGTATTTATAATTTTCAAATAATAAAAATATTTATAATTATGTTAAATATCAGAAAAAGTAGCTCTAATATACCCTAACTTTTCATGTACTAATAAAACAAAAGATTGCAGACTTGATTAATAAGTTCACTTACACAATTTTTTTGCTTAAGAATCCACCATACTCTTCTTGTAGTGCAGCAGGTAAATCAAAATGAAAAATAGTCACAAAAGGTTCAAGGCCTGCATGTTAATTAGAATCAAGATTATAAAAACATATAATTCTTGTCCAAATTAGAATAAGTCGAAATAAATCAATCACATATTAAGTATATTTACTCGCACTTGTTATGTGATTGATCACTTTTCTTTAATTGTACACTAATCTTTTGATAATATATTACACTTGTAATATAATAGATTTAGGTTTGATAAAACTCGATTTGATTAAAATTTTTCTATGTGTAGACACAATAATTGCCGACACTAGAAAAAATATTGAGTTTTTCCTACACAATAAATGACTAAAATCATGGTAAATCAATACTATTAACTACGGTTAAACAAAACCAAAGCAAAAACTTAAATTTTTACCATGGATAAAGTTTTGGCCACACTTGCAGAAACAACGGGTAATGGCCATTGCGAAACCGTGATTGATTTATTTGCTATAATTTTCTTCTTTTAACTATAGTAATTAACCATAGCTGAAAATTAATTTTTTTCTACTGCGAAAAGATTGCACAAAAAAAGAGTTGCATATTTTAGTCAAACCATGTTCAATGACTGTGTCGATAACGGTATTATAGTAGTCGATTCCTTCCCTGTTAATTCCAGCACAACACCTCCCACCTAATAAGATGAGTACAACACAACTAATAATAATTAATAAAATGTATATATACATTTAGGAAGTTTTATTTTTCGAGACACCAAAAATAACGCTATATACCCGGTAAAATTCTTGACCATGAAATTGAAAATCTGTAGGATTGAAACCCCATTTTCTTCATCATCTTAATATCTTCCTGCCAGAAAATTAATTAAATATGAGTATATTTGGAGTATTCTATGTATAAATTATATACAATCATCGGAAGAAAATTTACTATTAATTAGATACAATTTTATAGGCTATGGACTGAAATCATGGTAAATAATTATTATAAATCACAATTTGACATTATCAATTCAAAAACTTAGATTATCCACCATAAAAACTATTTTTGCCATGGCTATAATGAGTCATAGTGAATGTTTTTGCAATAATTTTTATTCATGATAAATATTTGGCAAAATTACAAAATTACTCCTGTATGTTTGGGGGTTGCAAAATTGATCCCGTATTTATGAGACTGGCAATTTTAGTCCTTTATGTTTAAAATTTGTAGGAATTTTGGTCCTTTCGGCCAAAAGTGACCGAAAATTAACAAATCAAATTGGGGATTAGGATTTCGGCAACAAATAGACATTACTACACAGGTAATATCCTACGTGGACGCTGACGTGACAAAAAAGGTTAACCATTAGCCACCACCAAGCCGGTCGCCGTAATTTTTTTTCTGGCGCATCTCCGGCCACGCGTACCACCACTAAACTCGCCATCCTACGCTGATTCCAACTCTATAGCATGTATTTCAATCGGAGTTCAAACATGCCCCCAATTGTTGATTATAGTCTTATCCTAAAATCTAGATTTATTTTCTTTCTCTTCTCAATTCACCGCCGTCCGACCTACCCACTATTCGAGACCACCACCAATCAACTCCCCATCCTCCGGAGAGTTGATTGCACCCAAGCCCATCCATTTTCATCAAATTATTCGGTCGGTTCTCTTCGTTTTTATTTTCGCCACTTTTTCCGTGCCCACCATTGATTTTTCCGT
This sequence comes from Sesamum indicum, assembly GCF_026168435.1. Taxonomy (NCBI): domain Eukaryota; kingdom Viridiplantae; phylum Streptophyta; class Magnoliopsida; order Lamiales; family Pedaliaceae; genus Sesamum; species Sesamum indicum. The sequence continues at coordinate 19,440,416 of NC_142659.1, forward strand.
CACCAGCGATCATCTCGCTGGCGGACCAACACCCTTGTGTTCGCTCCCATGGCGCACATATCCCTCCGATCAGTTTCCGTCAACGGTACATCCACGTCATGGCATCAACCCCAATTTTAGTCCTATATGTTTTAATTTAATAGCAATGTTGGTCCTTCCGACTAGAATTAACAGTCAGCAGCTACGTAAGATGCCACGTGTTTATGTTGAGACCAGTTGGCAACTGGAACCTTAAGCCCCAATTTATCCGGCTAATTTTTGGGTAATTTTGGCCGAAATGACCAAAATTGCCACTGAATGAAAAAGTATAGGACTAAAATTGCCAGTTCAGTAGTTACAGGACTAATTTTGTCACCCCCTATACTTACAAGACTAATTTTACAATTTTTCCTAAGTATTTTAACTATATTTACAAAAACCACAGTCAATAATTATTACGTCGACATAGTTCGTAATTATATTCTACGACTATTTATTTGAATTATCACAATTAACCAAAATAAATGTTAATTTTCTTATAGTGAATCCATTGAACTCTAAAGAGAGTTAAAATTACCCTGAATCTGGCATACATGTCGGTAGCCACATTTCCATTGGATCCACCAGAAATTCTTCCTGTCGCTCAAAATCATTTCATTTTAATTATCAGCTATAATTTGTAATCAAACAACTTGCATGCATGCACGTTATATATACATATATATATGGAGAGAGAAAGAGAGCAAGGGAGAAGAGAGAGAGAGACCAGGAGTCTTGAGGGTAAAAGTGTCCCAGATGCTAGGTCCTCTGCCACCTCTTGCAGCAGCACCTTCAACCTGAATTTAACATATTTGATTAGAAAAACAAAAAGATTATGACAAAATCTAGTCATTTTTTCATTCATAATTACAATATTATAACATGAAAAACGCTAAATGAGAGATAAAATTTAAAATTTATACAATTGTGTTTTCTAACGTTGGTATTTTTCGTTCAAATCCTATTAAAAAAGGTTGGGGTGAACAGTGAAAGTTCAGAAGGACGGTAAGTGGAATCTCATAGCGTTTTAGGTGGAAAGTATAATTTCGTACTTTTAAAAGGATTTAAGTATAATTTATCCTTTTCGTATATATATATATATATATATACATACATACATACATACATATATTAAAGCCAAATGCATATGAGGAGCAGATTGGCATATGTTGTGGATTGGGAATTAAACCTGATAAGCACCAGTAGCAGTTCCGAACATAAAATTCGGAGGAAAATCGTTGCAAGTGATGTGGCTGTTGTCTTCATTGAGCAGATCCGCATCTGCTGCTGGACTGTCGACCACTGCGAGGCTGTTTTGCTCCATTTCAGGCTATGTCGAATGCAGCAAATTACTAAGTTTTAAGCCTATCTATCAACCTCTCCCTGTATATAGACAGAATTCTTGTTCTCATAATTGATATATAATAAATTGTAGAATAAATTCCAACGACCTCCTTAACGTTTGATATAATTATAAATATTTTTTCGTTATTTAAAAAATTATAAATATCCTTCTTATATTTGATGAAATTATGTAATCTTTGGATGGAGGTACGAAATTATCAACTTTGCTATTACTATATTTTTTTTATTTTTTTAAATAAGAATTTATAAAAAAATCGAACGAGATGGATGAAAAATCTTAAAAATTATAAAAAAATATCCACTTGGTCCATAAAAAAATAAATAAAATTATAATTTTTAATTCCTCAAGGTTAATGGATGGAAACCTAACGGATTGAGCTAATTGTTAGAAGACCGTTAAAATCAGCGAGGTATTGATAGTTTTTCAAATAACAATGGAGTTTTCGTAATTATGCCAAACCTCAAAAAACATTGTTGTAAGTTACCCTAAATTGTATTCATAACACCACAAGAAATAGAAAAAATAGTGACCAATTTTAATCTTTCTAATAATTATATATATTTAGTGAAAAGATTTTTTGTTTTTGTCAATTTTAAAGTTTTAATATATAGTGATAGATTATTTTATGAAAATTTTAATTATCAAGATTAGTGACAAAAAACATTATACTGATAATAATCACTTACTGTCATTATAAATGTAGCACTCATTATTTACAGTGACAACTTATTCACAATTCTTGTCATTAATAATTATATAATGACAAAATAAAATTACTATCACTGAAAATATATTTTTTGTCACAATTTTATAATTATTAGTTAATATCTTGTAGTTAATATTATTTCTTTTTGTAGCGTAAAAATACAAAATATCTAAACATTCAGTTTGATTGAGCTTCGATGAATCGTCATATATATATATATATTGGAGAGAAAATAAAAGAAGGAAATGGAGGGAGGGTGGGTGGGTTGGGGTGTTGGGAATTTGGTATATAAGTAAGAGTAATGAACTATAATTGATTGAAATAAATTAATTATAATTATCGATCAATATCTAATAAAAATCATTACAACAATTATAATGTTGATTAAATTAACACTTATTATTACGGCAAACAATACGTGATCATAACTTGATCAAACCAATACCTACTATTACAATAAATAATATCTACTACGCAGTAGAAACAATATCTCACACAAATTGCGAGACATAGACTCATAAACTCTAAAATTATGAAGTCTCAATTTCGCCAATTGAATTGAATGTGATTGACGGGTGTATTGGAATTTGGTGATTGCAACAGTACCATGAGATCAGGGCCACACATGATTTCTTCATCTGATCCTCACCATTTCCACAACAGGTCTCTGCTCATTGCTCACCTTATCTGCATTATCTATTCCTGTTCTCTTATTCAAATAGAACTTATCCAAATCATACGGACGACCCACTCTTTTATTACTCTCATTTGTATATTTTCCATTTTAGGTGCTAGAATTTAAATTATATAAAACAAAATGGGGTAGTTTTAAATTATTTTCTTTCTAAATAATACCTGTAAATTTAAGAAAAGAAAATGAAATAATATTAAAATATGATAATAGCCTCCAAAACCCTTCTTAGACTAAAAGCCCAAGAAAATGTCATCAAGCAACCCGGCACCATCCGCCGACTGATCCAAGAGTAGAGAGGTAAGGCCCACAAGTTTACTTTCTGTTTCACTAAATTGGTAAGCCTAAGGAACAATCTCATTCTAGCCGTATATGTCATCATATAGTTGGACGAACACGTCATACAACTTGCCCACATGTTAAGACATGTCATCCTAAAATATCTCTAAATGGCTTTTAATAGATTAAACCAGCTAGTAATATACAGATAATCACTTTTTAGATTTTCAGACAGACCTGATAAGACTTAATCAACTTGATGTATCAGTCTATTTAAATCCAAATCATGCATAGATAGTTAGTTGATTTAAAGAATTTTCAAATGGTATTGGACTCTCTACAACAAACTCTAGTGCTATGTTTTGTATATTTTTATAAATAGAGGCATTGTGCAGTTATTTATAACATTATTCCTCACTCTCATACTCTTATTTATTCTCTCAATTCCCCTATGTAATTTTTGAAATGCAGTTTTAGTCCATATGCACTCATAGGGTAAAATTATCTGAAAATCTGTTAGAGGACTAAAAGTAAGCAATTTCATAAGTTACTAGACCTAAAAAAAATGGACATAGTTATCGGACTAAAAATTAAAATTAGGCATACTTAGCGGACTAAAACAATACTTTTCCCTATACAAAAGTGTCTTAAGTATTTGTTTCTCATTTTGAAAAGACACTCATACCCTTACGTAAGTAGTTTTTCTAATAATAAATCGAAACTAATTATAAAAGAATAAATTCTGTAAAAAAAAAAAAAAAGGAACAATTTAATAGTCCTAGTATTTCAAACTACTTAAACAATGCTAAATATATCTTAGGTAGTTGAGAGAAATTAGAATTATTAAATGATTTTTCTTTTTATTAGAACTTTGTCGATTTATATCTAACTTTTATTTATTATTAAAGAATAATTTAAGCAAGGGTACAAATATCTTTCTTACAAATATATAAATTCAACATATTTGATGTATTGATTGTTGCACGAAGATGGAGGGAGAAATATGTTATCAATGCTGCTTATTGTAATCTTTTGTCATCTCTTATGTATCATATTTGGCAAGAACGGAATCGACGGAGGTATCAAGAGTTGGTTCGCGATGCAGTGTCCCTTGCTCGGATTATTCTTGATGAGCTTAGACTCCGTATACTTAGTGCTAAACTACCTCATAGCATTAGTAATATCGCCTTGTATAAAGTATGGCAGATACCATAGCCTATTTAAATTGCCATTTGATTTGTACACTCTATACTTTTCCTTTACTTAATGAAATTTACCATTACCGAAAAAAAAAAATATAAATTCAAAAGTTTTAATAAAAGATTAATATAATATTGATAACAATTCTAGAGTGGTCGATGATGTTCCCTTATAAAACTTTATCACAATTTTGAATTTAAAAAGCATGACAGCTATCAGTTCATAGTATTTTATAGTTGAGAGATGGTCAAATGAAATATTTCTTACAAATTTATAAATTCAAAAATTTTAATTAAAAGATTAATATCATATTTACTTATAAAATTTAGTATTACAAAATTGTCATTTAGAAAGTTACAAAAAAGTAATAGTAAAGGGAAAGAAGACTCAACTTATTGATTTATTCTATAAAGAGTCAATCATAATTCAGTTGAAATAAATTAATTATATTTTTATTCGAAGTGCATTAATATAATTTGTAAATCTTATATTAGACAAGTAAGAATACTAATTAAATATGCTAAGTAAACCCTACTTTAACAAAATTCTAATGCAAGTGCTCTGACCATATAATTGATTAGAAAATATGAAATTATATAAAAGTACCAAGTTTAATTAGAATAAAATAGAGACTGGTTAATGGACATAGATCGAGCTACAAGAAAATGGAGAAGGCAACACGTTATTAATCTGGGCTTATCGTGCTACTGGCTTCATGTGTGTATCATATTTGAAAGGAACAGAACTTGAGACGTTTTGAGCAGTCAGAGTAAGAACCGACCGCACTTGCTGGACTCATTGTGGAAGAGGTTAGACAGATGATTCTTAGTGCTTCTTTAGCTCGCTCTGTTAGTTCTTGTGCGTTATATAGACTTTGGCGTATTCCTTAGCATATCGAGGGAGACGCCACTCATTTAGCACCGTTGTACTGTACGATTGTATTATTTATTTAATGAAAATTACATTTACCTAAAAAAATTATAAATTCTATAGAGTATTTCGAAATATATAATGAGCAAGAAATGAATTCACCGTTAATTAATTTTCAAATGTTTTAATTTAAGTCATTTATGTATATGGAACTAAAGAATAGAACATATTGATAAAGTACTTTCTCTTATATATGGATTATTTTTCTTAAAAGTAACGAACAATTAGCTATATCAATAAATTTCAAAATATTTTAAAAAAAAAAAAGATATCATCAACAAAAGAAAAAAATATTATTTATAATTAATATTACTAAAATAAGGTAATTAATCTCTATAAAATTAAAAATAAACATTGATAAGAATTAAAAGTAAGGTTTTAAAAATAACTATGCACTAACATATTAGTTGTAGACTAAATTTCAATTGTATACTATGGTGAGAACTATATTTATCTTTAGAATATATTTATAAAATAAATAAGTTAATGTATGTCAACAAAAGTATATAAGTATTAAGAATAAAACTAGTTATTATCAACGACATAATATATCATACACAAAAATAATATAATAAAATATATCATACACAAAAATAATATAATAAAGATAAATAAATAAAATATATCATACACAGAAATAATATAATAAAATAAATAAAATTAAAGACATAGCAAATAGCCAAAAAAAATCTACAATAAAATATGATCAATTTTATTACATTGGAGTTTTTAAAAAATCCAAAAATAAGAGACATTGACTACTTAATTTTATCTTAATATTGGATTTTCTTTATTTTTGCTTTCGCACTAGTTTATTCCAACACAAGATCATCAAATATAATAAGGGTAAATGCTAGTCTCCTAAATTTTCGTTTAGAATCATTTTAGTCCCTCAAGTTTATTTCTTGACTTTAACATCCCTAAATTTTAACTTTTGCCTCAATTTGGTCCCTCCGACCAATTTTCGGCAAAAATATAGTTGGAGCTTGACTTTTTGGAAGGTAAAATGGGCTATTTAAACTTGATTTTATCATTTTAGTTCCTTAAGTTTGTCGAATTTGTCAAATTAGTCCTTTTTTAAAAAGAAAATTCCTTCTCTTATATTTTTATATGGTACTTATATGAAAAATAAATTCTTTAAACTCTTGTGAATATAATAATAAAATATTACTAAATTAAAATAAAATAGTCTCTCTCTTTATAGAATTTTTTTATGGATTTTTAAGAGGTTATTATAGAATTTTTTTCTATAAAATGGAACTATATATTTAGAAAACCTCTAAAGATGAATTACATATATATGAAATCCACCAAAATCTAGTTAAAATAATCTATCAATTTTTCATTCAAAAATTCAAATATTTAATAAATATTATTAAGGTTTAACTTTTTTAAACTTATCTTTAACTCTTAAAATAAAAAAAATTACTGACTTAGTTTTTTTTTAATTATATTTTCATATTAGATAAGTTTAATTAATTTTATTCATAATTTTTTTTTAAACTACTAAAAAAAGAGACTATTTATTTTAAATTAAAGCAATATATTATTATTATTATATTGATAAGAGTTCAAAATTTCTATTATTCACATAAGATTATTATTATTATTATATTGATAAGATATTTTGTAGAGATAGAGAGAGAAAAACAAAGATAAATAAGCATGTGTTAGAGATAGTGTGTATATTTGGATTTATTTTTGGAGATAATATAAAATAAATACGGTATGTTTGATGTTGTTTAGTGGGAGACAAAAACTACTGTTCATTGTCAGATCAGGTCTCTTTTATGTATATGTATGAATATGTATATAATTTTTTTAGTTGTAGGGGCTATAATTAGTATAGATTTATTTTGGCCAAAAACAAATGAGGTACTATTTTAAAACATCTCAAAACACCACCAAAACCTCCAAAGCAAATTAAGGCAAACATTTACCATGTTTTGACCTTTCTCAAAGATGGGCCAAAAATGAAACCACACACTAATTCCATCAAGTGAGATCCACCGGCACCGGCCCAAAATAATTTTTTAAAGCACAATTTATCCTCAATCTTATTTTTATTTTTGGTGTTTTGAAATCATAACAAAAAAATAGTAATAATTAAAATCTAAAATTTCTAATTGAAAAAAGAAAACTATGAAAGCATTTTTTTTTTATTTCATGGTATTTTTTTCAAATTAATGGCATGATAGTAATTTGAAGAATAAATTTTCACACATTAATTCAATACTTCATCCAATAAAATAAACAAAGTATTACATAATCTTATTACACTATATATCCTAAATTTTATCATTTATTAATTTATACCACTTTAGTCCCATCCAGCAAAATAAATCAGGCTTCTTAGTATTTTGCAAAAATACATTTTTCAGAGAATTTAACTTTCGAAAATAGTATCTGTGAGTTAGCCCAATTTTTCAATGTAAACATGAGCTTACAGTATCGACAAAAAATACATTTTTTCCCCACAACATAAATTTCATTACCTATGACCTATCCAATTTTGCCCAATCAGATTTAATAAAAATGCCTTAAATCTCTACTTCCCAAAAATAATGATTATTTATTAAATTAAAGTTAGGCCCAGAAAATTGACACAATGTTGATGTTAAATGGTCTGGTGGGTCTTGTAGCCAATCTGAGTGACCAATTTTACCTTTTGGGTACCCCATTAAGGTGGGATTAAATATTGCTTTTAATTATAGTTAATTTCTATGATTGAAAATAAAAAATTATAGCGAATATTAGTTAATTACTGTCACATATAGCCGTTATTTCTGAAAATGATGTTAAAATATTTGCTGCAGCTAATACTATGGTAAATATTTTGGTTATAATTAAGACCATAACAATTTTGATTAATCGAGAATAAAATTTAATTTTTTGCATTGATAGTATTAATTTATTATGATATTTAAACTATGATGATTTGTGGTGTAAAAAGTAATTAATTTTTATAGTGAACGGATCAAATTTTTGCACGTGAAATATAAATTTGATCTACTCAATTGCAGGTGCAAACGTCCTCGTAATAATTCTTGAAACTTTATAGTTGCTCTTCACTGGGTTTAATGATACTGTTTAGAAAAAATACAATTTACCTCTCTGTTGTATGAGAAACAAGCAAAAAGCTCTATGTGAAAAAAAAAAACCAACAAAATATCTTTTGTGTTTATAAAATGAAGCATATTACCCCTTGTTTCTATTTTATTCATAACCGGAGAGATATTTTAATTTATATTTAAAAATTCAAAAAAAAATTGATACTTTTTAGAAAAAATACAATTCACTCCCCCCCCAATATGAGAAACAAGCAAAAAACCCAGTGTAATTGAGGATGGGTAATGGCAATGGCCCCATATTACGGATATTCATTGTCCACAGATCCTCCATACTCTCCCACATATCCATGGGGGCATTGACCGTATTTCTTGGCGATCATAAATTGGACCTTTGACATCGGCTACACTACTCTAGGTTTTCAGAATTATGGGTATTAAGGTAGGTTGGTATTCACTACTCTTGTGCCCCTTCAAGATTCCTCGACATACGTTTATCCTCTGGCTCGCCATCATTGAAAAGCTTTCTACAGTTGACAAGCCTTGGCTATCTCACTTCAGTACCATTTGTGTCTTGTGTAACGACGGGGCTACTGAAACACACAATCACCTTTTCTTTCATTGCCCCTACTCAAGACACTGCTTGAGGGTGATCGGCGCATCCTGCGTTTTGACTGACTCCACCTGACTGGACTACTGACATTCTGTGGGCAGCAAAAAGGTGGCGAGAAAGTATTGTATCTCGGCTTCTTATCGTATACTATTGAACTCTCTTTTACACCACATATGGCACAAGCGCAATTTTCGATGATTTGATGGAGGAATACGTGAGATACCTTCCATAGGAAAACTTATTATTGAAGATGTCCGACAACGGATACTTAGTGTTGATTTACCCCCTTCTATTAGCACTTGTGCACTTTTTCGTTTACGGCAGATCCCTTGGCCTGTCAAGGTGACTGTCTAGCTTTTCATATTGTATTGTACCGATGTACTAACATTTATTTAATGAAATTTACATTATCGAAAAAAAAAAATCAGTGTAAAGCAAAAAAAAAATCAAATTATTTACTGTATTTTGGAAAACAAAGCAAATTACTCTCCTATTTCTATCTTATTTATATCGGCATAGATATTTTAGTTTATATTTAAAAATTCAAAAAAATGTTGATACTTTTTCTTTTTAGGTAAAAAATTGACACTTTTACTATATAATGGATGATGATCTTCATATCCTTTTCCTTGTTTTTCAAAGGCAAATAAACACACCATATTTGAGTGATTGGTTGTGAGAAAGTGAAGATCCGATGGTCCTCTTTCCGTAACAGCCAGAGGATGACAATAATTAATAATTCATGCATTAATTAGCAACAAAGTACTCTCCTGCAATTTCACCTGTATTCTTTAATGTTCTTCTACTATTCCAACCTAATATTTCGTACCAATCTTTAATTTGCCATAAATTTGGACCACTCCACATTTGGTTGTTCTTGTCAACGGTGACTGTCACAAAACATTAAAAATATATATATAAAAAATACTCTAATTGTATAAAAGAAAAACATAACATTTATATCTGTATGTGCTATTTATTAAATACGAACGCCTTAAAAAGAAATTAAATTTGGTTCACAGTACGAATTTCATGACTAAAATTGATTATATATTATTTATCCGCTTTATTAATGATATAATTGTTGTGGTTTTGATAAGTTATTTATTTTATTTATTTTTACAAATACCCACATTTTTATTACACTTTTTTTTATGGCATTTTAACTTTCTAAAAAAATTATTTTACCTTTCTTGAACTTATATTATGGCTCCATTTCATTTCTCGTTCATTATTACAATCATTAACGTGCAAAATAACGATTCCAATATTTTTAATTAAATTCCACAGCTAACGTTTAAAAAAGGGATAATTACACCCTCCTTTTCTTGAGGTTTGGTGTAATTATATGTAGATCTTCTGCTGTTTGGAAAATTATCTCTAGTACTTGAAGTTTGCTTTCGTTTAACCAATAAGTCCATTCATTAGTCAAAATTCACTGAATTTGTTGATATTAACAAGAGAATTTAATAAAAACTGATATTTATTTTCGATTGACTTATACTGACTCACCGCAGGTCAAACAATTTTTTTTCTGAATAATTACCCTTATAACGGTGAAGATATACCTAATCACATGCATTAACGTGTGAAGAAGTATAAGGGTAATTTGATTATAAAAAGATTTATTTGACCTGCATTAAATCAGTAATAAGTTAGCTGGGAGTACATATACATTTTTATCATATATTTTTTTGTTAATATCAGCAAATTCAATATTTTTTTTTAATTAACAAGAGAACTTATTTGTTAGACGAAAGTAAATATCATGAATACATATAATTTACCACTCATCATTTCTTATCTTCGATTAATTTCATTTTTTTTCCAACTACTATGTATTTGACTACTTAAGAATGAATTCCCCTAATTAAATAAAGCTCATTAACAAAAAAGAATTTCTCAAATTTTACTATGTTTATATTTAAATGCAAAAAAAAAAAAAAAACATTGGGAAAAACTAATTTATCATCGATATGGCCTACCATACCACATCTAGATAACGTTTGTGTTGAAAATATAGGCGTCTTTTGCAAAGCTAGAATTGCACAATAAATGTAAGGTGATAGCGACGGAGAAATTCTTTCACAATATATATTAATACCCTATATTTGGTTTTATTTTTGACTTATTTTGGTATATTCTGTGGAGATAGAGAGAGAAAAATAAAGATAAATAAGTATGTGTTAGAGATAGTGTGTATGTTTGGATTTATTTTTGAAAATAATATAAAACAAGTATGGTATGTTTGATCTTGTTTAGTGGGAGACAAAAACTACTGTTTATTGTCAAATGATCATGTCTCTTCTATATATATTTATATATATGTATGAATATGTATATAATTTTTTTAGTTGTAGGGCATATAATTAGTGTAGACTTATTTTGACAAAAAATAAATGATGCATTGTTTCAAAACATCACCAAAACTTCCAAAACAAATCAAAGCAAAACATGTCGGAGATGAGCCAAAAAATAAAATCAAACACTATGATTATGCTTTTGTGATGATGGATCTGCAATAATTATTTAATTTGCTCATCTTCTTTTTCATTCTCATCAGCTTTTCATACGCATTCAAATGATTGATCGTTCCACATTCCGATCAATAATTCGACTTTCAATAATTGTCTTAATTTTTCCAAGACTTTGCATTGCATTTCCATGTGCCTTATATATATATATATATATATATATATATATATAGAAACGATAATTACATTATATTCTCTGAATATCATTTAATATTTTTTATATTCTTCTATAATATTCCGGATGCATTATACTGTAGTTGATGTATGATTGTTACTATTGGTCGATTCTTGATTATGTGATTGTTGCATGATTAACCACCGTTGGTTTGTTCATTTACATGAAATCTCTTACGCGTATGTATAAACAAAATAATTAACTATATTAATAAGCTGGAAATCCGTTCCTCGCCACCTACTTGTTCTAGGAGATAATTCAATTAGATCGTGCGTTCGATCGTTGGCCTTATTGTATGAGTTAACAGTACCATCTTGAATTAAGAGTTCTAACTGCATTTTATAAGCATATCATGCTAAATTCTACTCCAATATTGTTACAAGGCCGTTTATAAAAACGGCAAACACAAAGAATTCAGGTGCGAGTGGTACTCTTTCGTTGAATTTGATGAGGAGATAGTGAAACTTAATATTCTTTAGGCGAAGAAGTGCCCTCATAACTCCGATTCTATAAATCTCAGTTAAAGTCGCGACAAATAAATTGCGCTCTTGTTGGCTCAGCCCTTTGAAATCACAATGTTTTTTCTGTAAGAGTTTCAAAATGAATATATATATATATATATATACACACACACACAAGTTGAATGGCGATTGAAGCCATTTCATGAAGATGTAGGAGTCCCGATCATTAGTAATTAATTTTGACGATTTCGACAATCATTTAAAATCATAATAAATAGTAATTAACTATAGTTTCGCAACGGCTATTGATTGCTCACTAAACAGGCAAAACTAAAGCATTAGCCATAGCTAAAGCCATGTCAAATGCTCTAGCTATAATTAAATTTATAACAAATACACTGACTATAGCTAAGATCAAGATAAATACGAATTAGACTGTACGCAAAAGTTAAATTTTTTTTATATTAATTTATTTCATCATAGTTAAAAAAACTAACTTATTATAAATTTCAAAACATACTCGTTGATAATGTAGGGAACAATCGATTTTTTTATGGCGTAGACTTGAATTCAAATTTGAAATATTTCAAAAAGATCCATCCATCTTATAATCTTATAAATTACAAAAGAGAACTTTTTGGGCTTGAAAGAATAATTACACCTTAGAATTTAGACAACTTTAGTTTGAAATCTCTTTTGTACAAATTTAGAGGGTTGTAAGCTTATGTTGTGGAGATTCTTGTCCGAACATGCTTTTGCAGCAAATCAACAAAGTTACCCCCATAAACAAAGCTGGAATGTATTCTATATTAGAGCCAAGCTGGATCCTCATGGGGTGAAGCTTTTCCAGAGGTCCTAGTGGCACTATAATTTCCATTTTGCCCTTGTATTATTATCATAATATCACTGTTATTATGGGATAATTACGCTCATCTCTCCTAAAATTTGATGTAGTTACACATAGTTCTCTGTAGTTTAGAAAATTACATCTAGCAATCCTGAGCTTTGTTTCTGTCTAATAAATAAGTCCATCAGTTAGTCAAAATTCACCAAATTTGCTGATATTAACAAGAAAAGTTAGAAAAAAATCTATATTAAAATTAGAAATAAAATAATCGCATCATCGCACATCAATTTGGTGAAGTTGGTGATATCGACAAATTTTCAGTCATTTTTTTTAGTTAATATCAGTAAATTTGGTGAATTTTGATCAGAGGAGAAACTTATTTGTTAGACGTAATCAAACCTCAAATGTAATTTTTCAAACCACAATAGGTCTACGTAATTACACCAGACCTTAGGGGAAAGGGAGTGTCATTATCCCTAAATATTAGTACTTGTAATAAATTATAATTAATCACAATTATGATACCTCAATTTCACCCCCTCAAACGAGTATTACAATTTCTATTTCAAATTTTATTGTAATTTTTATTGCATAATATATGCATATCAAATTTATATAAAAAAATATTTTATACACATAATATATATATATATATATTTATGAAATATGATACATTTTAAAATTACAACTCAATCCACTCAAATTGCTCTTTATTAGCTAGGAAAAAACATTATTAATTAAAGGGTAAGGTTAGAATCCTAAGTACACATATTTAAAGTACTACTTAAAAATAATTTTACAACTAGAAATAAAATTGTCGTCAGTAAGTACATATACCTTAACCAATATGGACAAAAGTCAAATTCTGATGCTCCCAATTGTGTATTTTATTTTTCAAACAAGATAATTAAGGTTAAGTCCATTTCAAATTTTTCATAAATTTTTCTATTTTATAAGATATTTTAAAATTTTAAAGATATTAAATTTTATTTTAAATTAAGTTTTTAATATATTTGAATAAATAAAATATCAGAATTGATAAATATTATATAGTTTGAAATAATAAGTTCCTTATAATTTAAAATTATGTAATAGGTATTTTTTTTTAATATTTGGGGGAAAAAAACGTTAACTATGAAAAGTGATATTAACAAAATAGTGATGGTGTTTTTGTCGTATTGTTATAATTAATAGTTTAAAATATTTATAAAATAAGTTGGGTTAAGCTTTTTTTTTTTTTTAAGAGTTTATAAACGAATAACAATTTATTCTGGATTTTTATAAGTGTCTTTTCTTAAAAAATTATCAAATATTTTCAATTTTTTCCAATGTTTGATACGTGTGTGTTCAATTTTTTAATTTTTTTTATGAAAATAAAATATGTTTGAAATAATTGATAAGATTTTATTATATGACGTTAATAATATCAAATCAATATATTTTTTATTTGACAAAAATAATAATTAATACCTTTTATCACGTAAATAAAGTTGATAGTTATATTTTTTCTTGATTCGAAATTATTAATCATGTCATGTCAAATCATTATGAAAAAAAATATATTGTTAGTTTGAAATTAATGATTGAAAATTTTTTATATATAGGTAAAATATATATATAAAAAAAAAAGTAACGATTTTTATGAGAGTGATAGTAACCGTTCCTAACAAAAATGCGCGTAAACAAATATATTATTATTATTATTATTATTATAAAAAATAAAAATTTGAAAATAGAAATAAACCAAAGGAATCTAGTCAATCACCCTCTAAATATCATACCAAAATCATAAAAAATAATCAACTTAATATAAAAAAAAAATAATAGAGAACTCAGTACCCAAGAACTCAGGACATTCATACAGTGCCAGTGATGGGCAGTTCCCCATTGCTCAATATAATAGAACTGTTAAAACAATATTCCATTTAAATAATCGCCCACTGACACATTCATGCAGCCTTCACTCTCCAATTCTCACAGTTGTATGTAGACAACCATAAATTACATCAACCTCCAACTTGTTGCTTTTTTTAACCTATGACTGAAAATCCTACTCCATTATTGTCTATCAATATCTTCCAATTCTCAAGAAAAAACACCACGTGCCACCACTGATATTATACTCCTTCAACCATCACTCCTTCACATTTCCCAGCAAAAATTCCTGCATTTTTCTAGTTCTACTTCATTTTTTCTTGGCTTTGGTTTCCTGTTCATTAATTTCTCAAACAGGGATTTCGATAGTGTTTATTGCTGTTTTAGTATGTTCCACTTTGCCACCTTCTTGAATTTTTCATCTGGAATTCTTCTTTCTTGATGATCTGAATCTTGTATCAGTGTTCTTTCAGCATTTTCTTTGTGGGTTTTGGAGAAAATGTCATTTTCATGAAGCTATTCTGAGCCTCTAGTCTTGTTGAAATAGTTGCAGAAACTAAGCATCAAAACTCATGGAAATTTCAATAATCTTTATGTTACTATGTGTATGTTGGAGTTTGCTGATCTGGGATACACATGAGCTGCAATCCTCCCAAACCCAAGTGCTTTTGCAGCTAAGAAAGCAATTAGAGTACCCAAAACCATTAGACTATTGGCTGAATCCTGGCATTGATCTCTGTTTTGCCTCTTCTCCACAAGTGAACATCACGTGCTCGAACAATTTCGTCACTGAGATCAGGATATTTGGTGATAAGCAGTCAAGGGATGGTAATTTTGATGGATTTCCAGTTCCTTACAAGACCCTGTCACAGAATTTCTCAATGGATTCACTTGTAGCAACCTTGTCAAGGCTAAATAGCTTAAGGGTTCTGAGTTTGGTGTCATTGGGCATTTGGGGTCCAATTCCTGACAAGATTCATCGGCTGCAGTCTCTTGCACGCTTGGATTTGAGTTGGAACTTTCTGTACGGCTCTGTTCCTCAGACACTTCCAAGAATCATGAACCTTCAGATTCTTAAATTGGATGGGAATTTCTTGAATGGTACTCTCCCTGGTTGGTTTGATTCGTTTTCTGATCTTACAAGTTTAAGTCTTAGTAACAACAGGTTTACTGGTCCATTACCATCTTCTATGCAAAGATTTGCCTCGTTAACAGATATTAATTTGTCCAACAATGGAATCTCTGGCAAGTTGCTGGATCTCAGTAGCTTATCGAGCTTGCGTTGGCTGGATTTGAGCAACAATAAGTTGGATTCTGAGCTTCCGAATATGCCGAATGGAGTTGTTGCAGTTTTACTTAGCAACAACTCTTTCTCTGGGAGAATCCCTGAGCAATACGGCAAGCTGAATCAGCTTCAGCAACTTGACCTATCGTTCAATGCTCTTAAAGAAATGGCCCCTGCTGGAATTTTTGCATTGCCTAGTATCAGCTCACTTAACTTGGCATCGAATGAGTTGTCAGGGTCACTACCAATGCGTTTGAGTTGCGGTAGTAAGCTTGAAACGGTCGATATCTCTAATAATAGGTTGAGAGGTCTCTTGCCGTCCTGCTTGAGCTCTAACGTGAGAAGTCGGGTCATTAAGTTTGGTGGGAATTGCTTGTCGATCGATCTAAGAAATCAACATCCAGAGGCATATTGTGTGGAGAACACCCAAGAGAATAAGAAATCTCGCCAAAAGAATGTGTGGATATTAGTAGGTGTCATTGGTGGAATTGCTGTAGTTATGGTGTTATTGGCTTTTGGATTTCTTGTATTATGTCGGCAATATTGTCCTCGAGGGGCATCAGAGCAGCACTTACTGCACAAGGCGGTGCAAGATAACTCTGCCACAGGGTTCACGGCTGAGATTATAACGAATGCCAGTATGTTCTTCTATTTGCCTTAAAAGTCCAGTCCTGATCTTTTGCTAGCTTTCTTCACATTCTGAAGATATACTGTATTTATTCTCCAGGGTATATTTCTGATGCAGCAAAGTTAGGCTCGCAAGGCACTCCAGCTCATCGCTCGTTTTCACTAGATGAGTTAAAGGCAGCTACCAACAACTTCGACAAGTCGGCCTTGATGGGTGAAGGGTCAACTGGAAAGGTACAAACTTTGAAGACAGCTATTGTATATTGATGCTTCATTTTGCTCTTTAAATGGCCAGCTTGTAAATTGAGTTCCCTTGATTTTTTTGGCTGTGATATCATACTTGTTGAGTTATTTTATTCGCACTTAGGTTGTGAAACAGACCGACTTTAGCTGATAAATGCATGACTAAGTTCTTAATGAAGAAACTCTGGTGGTGATTAATTTCTTCCTGCAAACAATGATCGACCTGTTGGCTGTATCAATGTTTATAAATATCGAGCCTCGTGAATTTTACATCATTTCTTTTGTCCTCAGATATACAAAGGAAGACTGGAAGATGGGGTGCAGGTAGCAATACGGTGCTTGACGGTGTCGAGAAGATATACAATCCGGAATCTGAAACTCAGACTGGATTTGTTGGCTAAGCTTCGGCATCCTCATCTTGTCTGCTTCTTGGGGCACTGCATTGAGATTGAAAGAAAAGATGTATCTGGTGCTAACAAGGTCTATCTTATTTACGAATATGTACCAAACGGCAACTATCGAGCTCATCTTTCTGGTGAGGATTCCATAGAAAATAACTCATTTTAATATCTGATCACCTGGGAACTAGCAGCTTTAGAGGGTGTATTGGGTGAGCTAATAAGCACTTTAAGACATTTTATAAGATGTTTTATGTGTTATTATGATGTTGAGGAATGTTTGGTAAACTCTTTAGGAAAAGAACTTATAATATCCAAAAATAAGATGTTAGGAGCTTATAAGTTTCTTTAGAAAAAGTGACGAATTCCTACCTTATAAGTTTCATCTTCGTTTTTTTATTCAAACACTTCAAGAACTTATTTTTAAATATCTTATAAGATGTATGTGCTTATAAGATTTCTTAGCTTAGCCAAATACCCTCTTACTCATCACAAGTTCTTTCTGCATTTGATGAAACAGCTTTCTCATGAATGCTGTGATTTCTAATAACTAATACTTTGCTGCATCAATCTCTCAGAATCTAGTACAGAGAAGGTGCTCAAATGGTCTGATAGACTAGCCATTCTAATTGGAATTGCCAAGGCCGTTCATTTTCTGCACACTGGAATTATTCCGGGTTTTTACAGCAACCGGTTGAAGGCGAACAACATCTTGCTAAATGAGCATCGGATGGGAAAACTGAGTGACTATGGATTGTCAGTTGTAGCTCAAGAGGTCGACAGGGACAAAGTACGCATTCCACTACACACATCCACTAGTTGGTAGATGATATTAAACTATTGCAAACTGTTAACTCTCTTCTCCTGTTGTCTTGTTTTCTAGGAAGAAGATGGTCTTAAATCATGGTAAGAATACCCTTTGACCAGAAATCGATGCAATAACGAGTAGTCGGTAGAAACTTTACAAGCTTTTGGGATGTGGCGATATTACCAAGCAAAACTATTACCGTGCCAGTATGATTTCGGCTATGTCCATGCACAATTAACATACTGCACGTCTATATTTGCAGGCAAATGAAGAGCCTAGAGGATGATATTTACAGCTTTGGGTTTATATTACTAGAGTCACTTATCGGGCCTTCAGTTCATGCAAGAAAGGAGTCGTTTCTGCTTAACGAAATGGTAGATTACAAATAAGATCAACTTATGCATTCAACTTTTTCCATTTGGTTATACTGTGAAGCACATTCTCCTTTTCATTCATCTCCTCTCATATTCTAGTTCTCTCCAAGTTATAATAGACAGGGATAACCAACTTTAAACGGCTTTGGTAGCACAATCTGATAACCGGTTTCCACAATTTACAGGTTTCTTTAGGGAATCCAGATGGCCAGAAGCGAATACTTGACACAATGGTGCTGGCATCTGCTTCTCAAGAATCGCTTTCAATCGTAGTATCCCTAACAATCAATTGCATTTCGCCCGAGTCGTCAACCCGTCCGTCCTTTGAAGACATTCTTTGGAATTTGCAGTATGCAGCTCAAGTGCAGGCAACAGCAGATGGTGATCAGAGATCTGGGAAAACAATACGATCCCCTTAACTTTTTTCTCATCTGTATCGATATGCAGCTGCGAATACGGAATCTTTTGCATCTAGTCTTCGGAATGTTAAAATGGCCTGGACGCCTAGTCAACTGTAAATCATGTCTATCTGCATACGTCCATGCTTAAATCACACTAAGTATGATTTTTTGTTGTTGAATTGTGTATATTATTGATAGAACAACCTATCACCTTCCTCTTGAGCGCAGAATGCATATATCTTTCAGTAAATCACTGCAGATTGAATCTTCTTTGAAGTTCTATTGCATCTTATATCTCGATTCAAATATAGGAACTTTGCAGTTTTGGCCCCAAAGTATAGGATGATTTGCAATATCAGTCTCATACTTCTTGAAATAGTCAATATTAGTCCCACGCTTAGGAAAACGTTGTAAAATTAGTCTCACCGTAAAAGATTTGCAATGTTTGGGGCTCGCTTTGTGATACTAATTTTGCAATATTCTTCGAAGGTATGGGACTAATGTTGACTGTTTTAAGAAGTATGAGATTAATATTACAAATCATTAAACATTTTGGAATCGAAATTGCAATTTTTTTGTAATTATCGATTTCAAAAATGAAAAGTGGTACCAAAGAAATGTCCTTTAAGTGAAATTTTGGTTATTAATCGAGGCTTTCTAAATAATGCAAGTTGAGGGACTACAATGCAAAATTACACTTCTTTAGATATTAGGGGGATAAATTGCATAAAACCCCCATATGGTTTCAAAACTTAGCTAGAGCTCTCCTATATTAAAAAATAAGTAAAAAACTCCTTTGCTTTTTAAAATATCTCTTCTTATAAGCAAGTTTCATGCTGTTAAATTTTGTACTGAATTGCTCGTTATACCCTTTTTATAATAACCATTATTCTTCAATTATCAAGAAATGAACTACCTAAATTTTAATAATTTAATATATATTTTTTATTTATATATGATTATATACGACACTTATATTATACATACGATATCCATATAATACATATATATATATATATATAAATGGGCGACGAAGCTGTCACCCATATTGTTTTGGGCGACGTCGCTATCAACACACATAAAGGGGTGACGGCGACATCGCCCTGTTGCTGTTGGGTGACTTGGATTTGAGCGACGGGGCGACATCTTCCCTAGCGCCAAGGGAAGAAGAAGGGGCGACCTCCATCGGCAATGAGGCAGCCAATGGAAAAGAAGAAGTTAAAAAGAAAAATTAAGTAAAAAAATATTTAATTTTACAAAATTTTAAATAATAAAAAATATTAATACTTTAGTTTAAATATATTTTGATAAGTAATATATTTATTTAAACTAAAAATTTAATTTTATCTTATATATCAAAAAAAGAAATAAAATAATATAGAAAGGTGTAAGAAAAGAAACCCACTCGCATTTTAGGCATGTGACATGCACTTTTCATTAAATTCTAATGAAGAGGAAGTATTTTATTGTCTGGTGGATGCAACTGACCCATTTCATTTGGTACAAACGAACATTCACCCAAAACAAGCAGAACGAGAGAGGCATCTGATGCTTTGATTTGGAAGATGGGAGATGGGAATCACAGTATGTGGGGCCATTTACCACTTCTGGTAAGAGCCAACTCCAAAGAATCGGTGGAGTACATACTCCAAGCCCTCTGGCGGACCCGCCGAACCGGCCTCGACGCCGCCGACCGACAGATATTCCGGGATATACTTCAGCTCCCCAACGATTCTGATCTCGACCCTGTGAGCAAACTGTAACCCCCTATTCTGATTCGCTTCCCCCCTGTCCCATCTATATATGATCCTGGTAATTGTCTATTGTATAGCGCTTTATTTGGGGCCTGATAACTGTTTCTTTTCTGGGTTGTCTATGGTTTTCGGGGTCCTTGTTATTAGTTGCAGTTAGAATATAGTTGTATTCGAATTGAGGCATCGTATACAACCATCTCATGCGTTAGTGTGCTCGACTCAGCACATTGCATAATCCTATGGCCTATGTGTGCAGCTTTGAGCTTTCTAGACAAAATAGTGCAGGTGCAGGTGATATGTACTGTACTAGTCTAATTGAAGGCTTCTACCTGCTACATAGTGGTGCAACCATTTTGAATTGTCCACCGCAATAGCGTTAACTTGAAATAATTCTTGTAACAATTTCATATTCCTATGTGGCTCAAAGGTATATAATATGGTGCGTAATATTGTTTCTGCAGCTATTAGTATGCCTACGAGTACTGATACGGAGGTCTGTTTACGACAATGTAAATAAAGATGAGATTCAGAAATTGTTCCCTGCTGAAGTCCTGCCTGAATTGCAGAGATTGTTGACACTTCTACTGCAAAAGTTCCAAAAGGAGTGGCGAGAGGATATATCAAAAGATCAGGTGAAATGTTGTACTTTTAATGATAGAGAGAAACATAACAATTTTTTTTTTCCAATGAATATTTGTCTAAAACTACTCATTACTTAATTCATTCTATCTATTTTTATTTTTCTATGTTCGTTCTGTTAGGTTGTCTTGCCCCGGTTGAAGTCAATGACATGGAACATGGCAAATCAAAATGTGGAAAGAACAGAGCCTACAGCAGTTATTAATTTGAAGGTATTCTCATCTTTTTCATTAAATGAACTTTTCAGTTGTCGAATATGTTTTTTTATCTAAAGTTCTGTTTTCTGCAGCTTCACAGTGATGTTCAGCCAAACTTGGGTGAAAGGGATGTCAAGTTCCAATTGGCAAAAGATACTATGGAAATGATGTTGAAATCCATGTATTGTATAAGAGACCAGTTGTCAGAATCTGTAAGTCTTAGTCTCGTGATTGCAGTTGCTACTTCTTGTTTATATTGCTGGCTAAAGTGAAATTTTATGACCCCCTCTTTTTATTATGTCTATCTTGTTAGGGTGAAATGCCAGACAGACACATGGTTCAGAATTCTAATGTGGTTTAAGGTTCAATCTTCTGCTAATATAAAGGTATAAAAGTAACTCTTTTCTTTGCGTCTGATTATCTGGAACTGACCCGGAACATCTATGGTCTTGCCGATATGGGTTCCGTGCTTTTCATATCCCCTTTATCATGTAGTTACTTCTAAATAATTTTATATGATATTGAGAAACCTGCTGCTTGTAATCGTTAATATCTGGGTTTTATGAATATTCCCTTGATGCACTAAGGTCGCCAACCAATCTGTTGCATTCTTGTCTGCTTGTGTAGTGTCTCTCCTGTTTCTCAAGTTTATGTAGTTTGGTTCGTAGTTGCTGCATGCAATTACATTGACAGGACTTTGAACTGTTTTGCTTTTTCCACTTAATTGCTTCCAACTTGATTATGTACCTTTTCCTTATGTGTGATGAGCAGGAAAGAGGCCTACTTGATGCTTGCTTACAAGTCCTATTTGTGGTAGAGCGGGTGGGAGTTCTCATTGGCAAAAAGTGGATAGGCTATTAGCAATGGCACTAGCTATCAAGTATAAACATATCGTTCCCAAGAGGATTTGATGAAATAAGTCCCAAAACTATAACTAGTCCCTAATTATTTGTATGATTGAGATTTTAGAGATGAATTACTACTACAGAGAAAATAAATTTTTTTCAGAAAAGTCAAGTTGGAGAACTTCAATAATAGATGAGATGCTAATGCTATAGTTAACCTAATTAATTCAATGAATATAATATTAACAAATTAATCTATCAAAACATTTATTTTCATAAACAAGGTTTTTTCCAAGTTAATGTGATATACTTTCTTAAGTTATACTTAATCTATTAATTTTTTAGAAATTAGTGGATCTCTCTCGTATCTAATTCTCGAGACAATAATGCATTAAGTTCTACGAAAAACCAATTCACTTAGATGAATCATGCCTACGTATCTCTAAATATCATTCAATTCACACCATGAATTGACGTGTCTGTCATGCAGAATTCCTTCTCAGTTCATCAATATAATTTGAATAACTCAATAGGTGATCAAGCTCTTAATCTTAAGAAAAACACAATGACTCATGGACATATTTAAAATAAAGCTGTTGAGTAATAAGAAAAATGTTCTAACTCATTATCTCAATTAGGCGTCCAAATAGCCTTAGTAAATAGAAACTTAATTCATGATGTAACAATAAAAAAGAAAGAAAGAAAAACTAAGAAAACTCATTGCATAGAAATCTGGCTTGAACGAATTTCACTTGCTTTGCCAGAATATCTTCTCCAAAAATGCATTGTTTCTTGCCTTGTGTTCTGCATTTTCTCATTCTCTAAAAGAGATCGTTACTATGTTTTTTTCTTCCCCTTTTATATTTCTCTTCCTAGGGTTCCTCTGTTGAGTGGAAGAAAATGAAACAACTCTACTTAAAGTTGAACTCTTCGTTTTTTCTTCAAGATTCCTTTCATTTCCAAATATCTAATCTAATAAAAGGAGATAATTACATCAAACTAGGTCCCACATATTCTTTTTTCTCCGGCACTTATTGGTCTCTCATCTATTTTCTCCAGTAATTCTTGTCTAATAATCTGCGGTCACAACTTAACTTATATTCACTTCTGGGGTCCATTCTTCTGATAACCTGTGGTAAGTTGGCAGAGATTCTGTTAATTCCCTACGATTCCTCCAAGCCCTTTTTTCATCAAGAAGGTCTTCTTTCCTTCCAAGCTCCGTGTCATTCATAGAAACACCTAAAACTCCACAAAAATTACTAACGACAAGCATTATGTGCTCAAAATTAGGGAAAGTAGTAGGAAGTAAACCATATAACTTTATGTTATTAGAATCATCAATAAACACTTGAAGCAAGAAATGTTAAATGCATTACGTCACGCTAGTGATGTCCTATAATTCATTAAACCCAAAGACCATCCTTTTTCTAAAATCTTTTTACCAACCTTACCTAAAGCCCCATTACAACTCGAAAAAGAGTTTGATTCTTGCATCAAATTCACTATTTACCGGTGGAGATGTGATATAGGAGCAAAACCTATAGTAAAATTTTGTCATGTTATGACTTGAGAGTTCTTGTTTGCCCTTAAACACTTTGAGCAGATCCAAAGAGAGGGTGTTAACTCTCGTTGCATTTGATTAAAAAGATTATTGAGATAATTGCTCTATTGTGTGGCTTGTGTGAATTTGTACTATGAAGTCTATTCCTAACTTGCAATATGATGGTGAATTCGTGATGATATGTTGGTTTAAGTTGAAAAGGGGTGGATAGAAAAGAAAGGGGGCACATATATGAAGGATGTGATGAACTTGAATTGTTGTATGCTTGAGGACAAGCATAGCATAGGTGTTGGGAAATTTGATAACATGATTCTATATGGTTTATTAACTATTGGCTTGTGTTTGTTGATTGTTATGGGTTTTTAGGTGCTATGAATGTAATGAAGCTTGGAAGGAAAGGAAACTTTTCTACGAGAAAAGATGTTGGGAGGAATTGCAAGGAATTAAGAGAATTGTTGCCAACTTAATCCGTGCCCATGGGTATCTGAAAAACATTCCCAAGAAGTGAATATAACTTAGCCATGACCATAGGTTATTGGATGAGCGCTGCCGGCAAAAATAGATGAGAGACCTAATAATTGCTGGAGAAAAAGGAATATGTGCAACCTAGTTTGATGTGTTAAAGGGGAAGAAAAAACATTAGGAATGATCTTTTTTGGAAAAGTAGAAAGCGTAGCATGCAAGAGGAAAAGCAAAGGAAATTCTTGGAGAAGATAATCTAGCAACACAAGTACATTCCTTCAGGCTAGATTTCATTTTTTTGATGTTTACTTCATGAACTAAATATTTGCTAAGACTGTTGGGAAGCCTAATTGACACAATGAGTTGAATATTTTCTTATTAATGCACAATTTTATTTTCATGTCTATGAGTAATTGTGCTTTTTCATATGATTTCAGAGTTTGATCACATCTTGAGTTATTTAGATTATGTTGATGAACTGAGAAGAGATTATGCATTCAATTTATACCATGAATAAGTATAATGTATTGTTGGACTTGGTTATTGCTTGATGATCAAATCATCAAAGTAGCATTCATCCTCCAACCATTGTGAAATTGGGTCTCCCCAGGTGAATTATTGCACGGATCAGGTCAGGTATGGATTGCCATGATGAGTGGGGATCAGTTCGCCTAGGTCCATATAAGATTAAACTCTAGCCTATATGTCCTCCCTCCACTAGTAAAAAATCCACCCTCATCCGCCACTTGAGGACACTTCCTGTAGCATTCATCCTCCAACCATTGTGAAATTGGGTCTCCCCAGGTGAATTATTGCACGGATCAGGTCAGGTATGGATTGCCATGATGAGTGGGGATCAGTTCGCCTAGGTCCATATAAGATTAAACTCTAGCCTATATGTCCTCCCTCCACTAGTAAAAAATCCACCCTCATCCGCCACTTGAGGACACTTCCTCAACTCTTCCTCCATCCAAATAGAAATCTAGTGCTTCTTCATCAAGGTAAAATCTAACTTGATTAGAGTTGTCATATGTAAGGCGAACTATGCCCTTCTTGAAGAACTTACTATGTTATATACTTAGTTGGGTGTCGCATAACAACATTGTTAATATGTTAATACAACTTATACTACGTTCTGGTGGCAGGTGCTGCTTGTTCAATCCTGCTCCTCAGCACATATTGAGCCTGCAAAGATCAAAGACGTCTGATCATTGGGAGTTACGGGTTGTCGCTCTTGACCTGTTATGTTTAAGATCATAGTAGATGCTGGCGCTACGTCACAGAAATGTCTTCTTTCTGGATGCCAGCAACATTTTTCGAGGATATTAGCTTTTGCAAATTCTGCCTCTGTATCCTTATTGATTCTGCACTTTAATTAGGTATATTTGGCATCTAATGGAGAAGGCAAGTCATCAGTTGTCACCACACCAGTTGCTAGTTGTCGAATTAGCTTTTTCTCACTATTGGATGTTTCATTCTTGTTCTTTTTCTTTGTTTTGGCCCAACAATTTATGCCTATGTGTTTTTCTAAAATGAAACAATTTACCTTTTTAGATGGGGAGGTAAATTGCTTCATTTTAACAAGCACATGAGGTAAATTGTTATTTTTTCTATAGGAGGGTTATTTGCTCATTTACAATATCACATCGGAGTAAATTGGATTATACCATATATATTATTAATTATGATAAGGTAATTCTTGAGTTGCTTATAATATATATACATATGTTTATAATTAGGTAAAAAATATTGAGACAAGTGAGGAGGTTGGTATATGAGAAGACCCCGCATGTGAATATACGAGTAAGTAAGACTTTGAGGACGGTGTTTAGATTTTCTTAATTGGGCTAAGGATCAGCATACGCACATGGATTGCTAGAAGATTAGCTGCCTGCATCGTGAGTGCAAGAACCGTAGGTTCAAAACACCAAACACCGAGTGAGGTTATGTTCAATTTAAGTATGAAGGGGTTTGTTAGGGGATACCACAATAAATGTATTGCTGATGGAGGCTCATTCGTGAAGGAATGCTATGATAATCCGCCCGCATTGCTTCCTACTCCAACTCCTGCTGCACCTGACATAGCAATGCACGGTGGTTATTATGAGCCCACAGCAGGGCTCGATGAGACTATTACATTAGGATTTTTTTTGTTTTTATTTTATTAATTTGTTAAATATACACCCTTTACACATTTGCTCATATATACAGACTGACTTTCTAACTTGAAAAACAATCAACTTCTTTATTAAAATAAAGAGTTAAATGCCAGGCAAAATTGTAAAATTATTAGTCCAATAAGTATCAAATTGGCAATTCTAATTCTGTAAGTTTTAATTTAGTGGCATTTTTAGTTATTCTGACAAAAAAATGACTGGATATTAGTCGGACAAATTGGGAATTAAAATTTTTAACTTCTGCCAACTGGACTCAACTAAACACGTGGCATCCTACATGGATGCTAGGTCGGGGCGAGAAACTAGGCACCAACTTCCATGACTCCTCACTCTCTGGTTGTGCCTTCTTCTGTGCTTCTTTTACATTCAAAGCCTGCAACTTCAAGGGGTAATTTGCTTTCTTTTCTAAAGTACATTAGATCACAAAAAATACTTTACTCATTTATCGTATTACAGGAGATAAATTTTTGCATTTTTCCCTTACAATAAGATATAAGAGTCACGTTGTTACGTTTTCTTAGTGAAGTGCGTACTATATGGTGTTTTCACAACGATATAAATGCACTCAGCCCTAAAGAAAAATGTCCAATACCGAATCATTACCGACTAAAAGATTCTGAGTTGCTCCACTTGAAATGATGTTGATCAGAACTAAGACTTAGATGAGCCATCTGCTCTATAATGCATCATTTTTCACTGGTAATTTTGCATATAATTGGTTGGTGTGATATCACAGCCAGCCCAGCTATGAACATGAAATATTATCCCAACCAGCAGTTGCTTTTGCTGTATCTTTGAATATGACAGATACTTCATCTGATGGCTGAGACCCAAAAAGCAGAAGACAAAGGTCAGTTGGGTAGCTGGTTGATTTGGGTGGATGTCATGACCAATATCACTAATCCAAGAGGTGATGTTAATTGTGATGGAGGGCGGGCCAAAGTTTTACATCAGGAAGACAAAACCTGCTCCTTCACTTCAAATGTAGTCCACTTCGTTTGATTCAAACTTTAATAGATTTTCATCAACTTGGAGTAGTTATTGTACACAAAACTGATATTTTGTGGAATTTCAGTATAAAGGTGATTTAGATGTTAGTTTGAAGATGCATAAAGATGAATAAAGTAATCAATGTAATGGCTATTTCCACAACGACCACTTTGCTCATTGCAAGGTTGTCGCGATGACCGTTGCTAGTGTCATATATAACTGCTATTTCTCTACAACTAATTTTTGCCTGTTGTCCGTCGCAAATTCCTCTACTTGTACTGCTTTAATTTTATTTGTATTCGCTCTTTTGAATTATTAACCCCCCCCCTACCCCACACACACACTTTATCTCTCTCTAATTTTCCAGTATATTATATAAATATCACCATCGTCGTGTACTGTAGTTGATCTCTGTGTTGAGTTTGGGAGAGGTGGATCGTGATTGACAAGATTATAATTGAAACATATTTTGTTCAGTGCAGTTTAGTTATTATTTTTAATTTATATATTTTGATATAAATTATTATTAATGGTAATTAATTAATTTATACCTTGGAATTTATCTGTATTTATATAGTGACATGCAATTAATTATATATATCGAATATTGCATGATAATATGTGAGTTTTACTTTGTTTAAGACATATGTCCTTATGTGCATGTATACTATTTATATATATTAGTATTTTGTGGCACGTGTGTATATTTCTATAAAAATCATTAAAAATAAAATATTTATTATTTAATAAAGTGCATATAAAATAATAAGTTAATATTAAATTTATAAAAAGATAGTGACAAAAAATAAATGAAAATTAATAAAAAAGAATAACTATTGAAAGATAATGAACGAATGGGAACTACACGAGTGGTCGGAAAGTTAATAAATAAAACTAAATATTAAAATTAACATACCAAAATAATTGAGACATCAATTCACCCCACTTCAATTTTATATAGTACAGGTATATATCGGTAGTCATCATGTAAAGACAAATAGGGAGAGAGATGTATGACAAGACTTACCGAGAAATATGGGTATTAGGCAGGATTATGAAGATGGTGTTGGGCTTCCATTAAATAGGCCAAGTGTTAAAATGCACATATGAACAGCGAGAAAATTGAATGCCTTTGCCGAAATTACAAAAATAAAAGGCTCAAAACTAGGGATGAGGTTATGCAAATATGGGAACATTTTACGTATTGTTAAACTAGAAAGCATGAACTCAGTTAAAGTGCCACAAAAAGGCCCAAATGCCATCCTCAGCAACAACGAGTAACAATGGCAATAAAAACTTTAGTAGTACCTATAATTTAACTCTATGACGCAAAGGAGCTCTAACCCGTATTTATTCAAATACTCCTTATATTCATCAGAAGTTTTAAATATATATATATATATATATATATTACCATTGCCTTGCTATCTCAGTTAAAATGAATAAATCAACACTAAAAAAAAGATGCGGGATTTGAGGAGGGTTTAGGCACAATTTTTTCAGAATGTGGAACAGTTATTAATTAAAAAAATTTAATTTGAACTGGGTTTAGGAACGGTTTATTATCCATTGTTACAGACGTCGTTCTTAAAATGTAGGAACGGATGGTGAAAGACCATTTCAGTTGTTGTGACAAGTTGATGGCAATTGTTCCTCATATTGTATTAGAATAGTAAAAAGTATTTTTTTCAATTGGAACGGTTCGGATAACTTTTGTAACTATTATTTATTTTATTTCGGATTATTTTTTAAACGGTCTTTGTAATAATCATTCCTTAATTTTGGAACTGTTGAACACGACTAATAGGGAGGGGGCGAAGGAGGTTTGGAACCCTAAACCCCTGAGGTGTTGATCGCTGGGCTGGTTCCCTGTCCCCGATAAATAACGAAAAGATTGATTGGTTTATCGCATTCATTCATGAAAGCACTTGCCTCTCTTTGCTAGGCCTTTACTTTTTATTTAAAATAGAAGAGAGGTAGTCGCACCAGGTTTGGAACCCTAAACCCCTGAGGTGTTGATCGCTCGACCCCGACAGGTCAATCTCTTGTCATTGCTATTTTGTGCGCGAAGGGTTGCCCATGCTTTTCAAACGTCACGCATTTTTTAGGTCATTAGTCAACAGCTCCCTGGTCAGCGAAATAGGGGTGACTTCATATTGTTTCTTGACACACCTATCTTTCTTTGAGGGAAATCCTCTCCACGTTCAGGTGGATGCCGCGCAAGGAAACTCGGAGAAAGGTGTGCCTTGCTTCCTAACATCACCAAGAGACTGTTTGCAACGCGGGAAGGGCCTAGCTCCAATGATGGATACTACTTATTAGTTGATCGAGGTGAAGGCATCTAGTCCAATCGCATCCGAGACATCTCGATTAGCATATTCGAAGTTTACAAGGAATCACCAACTACCTTAAAAGGCAGTTGAGCAAAGAAATGAATCAAGACAAAACACCCAAATCTATGTCAATTTTACCTGCTCCAAGTGTCAATTTCAGCTCCTCGGCTTCAGTTGAGATTGGTTCACAATCAATCCCTATGCGAACTTCAACTGGTCTGGGCATAAGTCCAGACTCTCGGTCTGATTAGGCCTCTGCTGGAACTGCCCTCTCTATGTTTTGATCGGCTAACCCTCTTAGAATAAGTGATCAGAAAATCAATTGGATGGCTACTATTCGTCAATCTTTATCAAAGTAATATAATGATGAATAAAGTAAGTATTCATCAATGGCTTAAGTGTTTGTTGTGCTTATTACTGATGTTAAATGGCATTTCAATATCACAACAAATGGCCACAGATCAAATGGTTAAACCCATGGAGTTGGGTTGTGCATAGGTTGACATCTATAAAATCAATTTTGAGGGTCAATTTGAAAAATTTTAAGTTGAGGACCTCGAGATAGGGCATCGAGAGTCTTATAGAAACTTGCACTAAGTATTGCAGTGCCGTGTTTCATCGACAGGGGATGTAGGTCATCCATGCAATTTTGATGAGTTGGTTGACAAGATAGTCGACGGACTGAATTGATTCGCAGAAATGGTCATATGGAAGATTTGTAGGTTTGATCGATATGACTGAAATTTTTAATTTTGATAGTACAGAATCAGTCCCCAGACTTGAGAATCATGCAGTCGCATGCATACGAAGACTGTATCTTATATTTGGCGATAGATGACTGTATCGTGAGATATGGTCATTATAAGTTTTGTCTAATGCAGTCAAAGTATATAACAAGAACGGTAGATTTCAAGAAAGAATTGCCCCATATCAATATATGATAGGGAGATCTCATATGCATTCTAAGATGGTTTAGACTCTTCAAGTCTATGGTCATAGCGATAGATTGAGCTGGAAGGAATTTCTTATATCAATTAATAGAGTAAACACATCTCGAATACGAAATGTAGATGCCTAGTCGAGGATGAAAATCGAAGCCAAATTCTATTCCCTAGACTAAGGTCTGCAAATGGTTGACATAAAGACTGTACCTGCATGGAACTCGGAGCCTAAATGTTCACGCTATTATTCTCCTAATCTCTAATGCCACGGACTGTTCATAGATGGTCACCTAAGTAACAAACATTTCTGGTTATGAAATAATCAAAATTAATTAATTAAATTAGGTTTAATTAATAAAGTTAGTCACACGCCCAAGTCTAATTAAAATGTAAACTAAGAGTCATACACAAATCACAAAAAGTGATGGAATTAATTTGAAATTTATAAGGGATAACCAATTGGATGTATAGTTCAAAATTTAATTAATTAGATTAATTTGATTTTGAACTTAGCTTCTTAAAGTAATGAGATTAATTTAAATCATGCTTGGACTAATTAATTTAGTTGCACTAATTAAGTAGGCTTGTCTAATTAATAAATTGGATTCATAAATTAGTAAAGATTGGCTAGAAATAATTAGTCAGAACTAATTATGATTTGGACTTGAATGATAAATTAAATTTATTAATTAAGTATATTTGGATTTGTGTATATTTAATTGGATTAAATACTCATGAATTTTATGTTGGATATTCTATTTAATTGAATTAAATAATAGCTCCAAAAGATTAAGTATTGAGCTTGATTTAATTTATTGGACAAATTAAAATAAGCCCGATCTAAATATTCAACCTCAACTGGTTTTGGAAAATACCAAGTCAAAGGTTCCTATTTTGGGAAAAGATGTAGCTAAGTGGGCTCTTTGGAAGAGTCCCACATGACCGATAATGCACATCTTCTATATGTTTTGTGGAGATTAGTTGAGTAAAGCTTAATTAACCAGATCTTTTGAACAATACACAACACTAGCACACAAACCTCTCTCTCCTTGACCTAGGGCTTGCTGATACTTCTCCCTTCAGCCTTGATCACGAAAATCCTCCTAAACAATCTCCATGCTATGTGATCTTCTTGGTTTGGAATCAAGTGAAAGACTATGAAGATCGACAATGTGTTAATTGATAGTGCGGATTTTTCTTTTTATCTCTTTCTGGATTCATTTCTTGCCAGCACAAGAGTGGATCTCACCTTTATAGTGTGGTGTGGACACCTTTAGAGGATCTCTATGTGGGAATCTGTCATGCACAGATCTCGGGAAGGAACAACACATTGCAGATTAAAGAAAACGACAAGGGATAATGTTTTCTTTTAAGTATCCCAATCTCATTTTCTCCTTATCCTAGATCATAGATCTAGTATTTTTTATTTATTCTCTAAGATCTATATGTCGATAGCCCGGAACGTTCAAGGAAACATTCCTTGAACTAAACTAATTTAACTTAATCAACTCTCAACTTAAAAGCTTCAATTAAACTAATTTCACTTATTTTTTTAAACTTGTTTTTTTGTGTTACTTAACTCTCAACTTAATAGCTTGAACTCAACGATTAAACTTGTTTGAGTTTTACACGGTGAGTTTAAATTGACAACAAATTGTCGTTGCAATTTTACAATACTTTTCATTGCAAATGCCGATTGCAAACAAAAATCGATTTGGCAACAAAATTTTCACGCACTTTGTCAAGAATATAATCTCGCAAAAGTTATTACAAAATATAAAAGTCAAAACTTTTAGCAACACAATTTGTCATAGATAAATAACCGTGGCAAGAATTTGCCACCACCAAAAAATCCATCCAAATCAAAGTAGTGTTTTTTCTGCAGTGAGAGACCACCAAATTGGGAGGATTCAAGTAATTAGAGAAGGGTTGTGGTAGTGTAAGCATTTGAAGTGCTACTTTTTGAGAAGCATATATGGGGTTGAATGGACCATATAGATTTCAGCACTCTCCATCACTTTGATGTCAACTACACATTATTAATAATTAATGGAAGACTTAGAATGAATGATGAAGCACTTTATGTTTTTAACTTTATTGTTGGCAATAAATAATAAAGCAAAGCAACATACATCGTCCCACTCCAAACTCATCTTCCTCTCCCATTGCAGTGCTATGGTGTTATCCACATTTCCATCTTGTCAGTTTTTGAGTCCCACGAAAAATGAAAACTTGCCCACCTTTGAAAAGTTATGTTCCCATCTTCTCTGCACTACTTCTACTTTAGAAATCCCTCAAATTAATGAAATCACCTAACCAAGATTCTTCCTCAATTAAATTATACTATTGGATCCCACTTAAATTCGAATTCAATTTTCTACTTTAAAAATCGTATTGTATTTTCTATTGCGTCCTACACTACAAAAAAAATAAAATAAAATTTGGCACAGATAAGCCGACTGTTCCAAAGCCCATTTCATCTCGGAACGGATATTGGAACATAATAGGAATGGGATTTGGTAGATAACGTCATGATACCAAATTTTTAGGGTTATTTTTTTTGGAACGGCCAAACCGTGTCAATATGTGTTTAAAAATAACTGTTACAATGTCCACTCTTACGACCATTCTAACATAGTGATAGTAAATGGTTAGAACTCAATTTGGAACACATTACTAGAATTAGGGACGGTCTCTCTATGAGACCACTAAAATGATATCGTGTGAAAACAAAACGCCGTTGTTTAGGTTGTTTTAGCATGGATGTATAAATACTTAAATAATTAAATTACCATGCCAAATTGAAGTCCAAGGAACACTAATGCATAGCACATAAAACGACATTGTTCTGTTTAGTTAAGAACAGTCTTTGACACGATTTTTTTATAAGTGACCGCTCATAGACTTTATATATATTGGACATTTAACAGATTTCTTACTTTTCTCTCCCACTCTCCCACTCTCTTTCTCTCTCTCCCCGTCTAGCCACAATGTCAATAATCACAACCTTTAAGCTAAAATTTCAAAAAATGATAATATTATTTTACATAATAATGTCAATAATCACAAAAATTAGGCTAAAATTCTCAATAATAGTATTATTTACATAACAATGTCAATAATCACAAAATTTAGGCTAATATCCTCAATAATAATATTACTTACATAATAATGTCAATAATCACAAAATTAGACCAATATTTTCAATAATAATATTATTTACATAATAATGTCAATAATCACGAAATTTAGGCTAATATTTTCAATAATAATATTATTTACATAATAATTTCAATAATCACAAATTAAATTTAGGCTAATATTTTCAATAATAATATTATTTACATAATAATGTCAACAATCACAAAATTAAAATAATATTTCAATAATAATATTATTTACATAATTATGTCAATAACA
This sequence comes from Sesamum indicum, assembly GCF_026168435.1. Lineage (NCBI taxonomy): Eukaryota > Viridiplantae > Streptophyta > Magnoliopsida > Lamiales > Pedaliaceae > Sesamum > Sesamum indicum. The sequence goes on from NC_142659.1 coordinate 19,474,634, forward strand.
AGAATATTAGGCTAATATTTTCAATAATAATATTTCCAATAAGAGTCATTAAAAATGTATAGTTCCTTTGTGCCCATGTTCAAATAGATCAAGCATTGCTTTAAATTTTTTTAGCCCATCAAGTGAATTTTTGCCAGTAGAATTAGTCAGGTTTATCCAGTTTTATCTGTCAAGAAAAGACAATGTTGACAGAAAAAAGTTGATAAACTTGAGCAGTATTATAACAAAAAGTTCATGGGATATGCTAAAGAAGCTAAAAGCAATACTTGACCCATTTGTATCTGTGCACAAAATAACTATACATTTTTAAATAATTAATGAGTACAATAATCATAAATTCAACATAAATTATTGAATTAGGGTAATTTTTTCAACAACTACAAAAACTAATATTTACTATAATTTGTATATAGATTATGTCTAGTGGTACGTCTCCTGTACCACGTGGTCGTGGCCCGCCATTTCCAACAGCGTCGTTTGATGCTTTCCAGATTAGGGGAGAAGTCTTTTGATCATCCCCACCACCTGACACGGCCATATTGTCAGCTGCCCTATAGATTCCAGATGATGCTGGACCATTTGGTGCAGCACCGGCAACTGAGGAGGCTGAACAATAGTCTACCACACCAGCGGTTGCTTCACTAGCACCACCACTAGCAGTCCCACCACCATCAGAGCGCCAGTGTATCAGCATCGATGACGCGAAGTAAAAAATCTGATTTGAGGGGAAATAAAATTTCCGTCCTAATTCATAGGAAAAAGGTAAATATACATGTAAAACAGGAAATGTTCACACCATGCATGTCAAATTCTCCACTTTTCACCATATACAAGATTTAGGAAACATCTGCGCTTATTATTTTAAATATACAACGAATAAATTTGTGAATAACATATATATAAATACACATATATATCTTGTAGATATTTGATCATAAATTGGATAAATAGGAAATTTTCAATCATTGAGTATGTCACATTTCTTGGGCTTAAACCTGTGGATACAAGTCTTTTGGATTATGTTAAAAATACTGTATCCTTTATTGCAATGCAATGCATGCAGACAATCTGAAAAGACAAATGTTAAGGATTTGTCATATAATTAATTACTGTATTGATGGTCTCTTTTTCCTGTATTTCCCTTTCTCATAATTTAGATTGCCATTATTGCAATTTGCTTTAACATGGTAATTTTTTATCTGATCTTGGTTCCAGTCACATACATGAAATTTTCTTGCATCATGGGCTCAAGTCGAACAGCAAGCACGTGAAGAGGACGAGTAGGTAAAAGACAATAATGTTCATGAGATTCTTGATTTGGTTGAGCACTGAGTGAAGAAGCTGCAATATTTTTGAAATGCTGTCTGGTGAAGAATTGTCAAGGGGTAGCCCTTTTTGTTCCCATACAGTTTTGCTGCACCTGCAAAAGTTAGTACAACTTTGGTAAAGAAGTAATATGATGTAGGGTTTCTAAGTTCCCTGATTGTTGTGTAATAATGGTAGTATGACATTGTGAGACCAATTGCATATTATTTGGAACCCTACCTACATAAATAAAAGTCTTTTTATTGGAACTTACCAATTGGTAATACGTGTATAGTGACGATGAGAAAAGGCTAAGATCACTAGCTATAGTATTAGTGATGAAATGTTAAATGATGATATTAAATTATCACTAATTATATATATTATTAAATTGACAGAAAAATTGCACTTTCATCCCCTTTTTCAACTGCACTTTTCGTCTCATTAGTTAGAAGCTATTATTAATGGTTGCATAAGTTGTATAATTTCTTACTTTTAGTCCTTAACTCGGATTCCGTTAACACTTTGGTTTCTGGATACGCATGGTATTTTTCGTCAAAAAAGTGATTTTTTTGTAATTTATGGAACCATTAATAAGAATTTCGTAATTAATTGGTCGAAAAGTATACTGAACGCTAAAAGAGTTTATATATATATTATATATATTGTTACTATACAATGATTTCAAAACTGTACTCCCATTTCTTGACAGCCTAGTTAAATTAGGGTTTATTACAACATTTGGTAACGAATGGAAAATCAAGAAATCATGAACATGTCAAATGGGCTGCCGGTGCAGACTGTTGTCTTTAAGACTCATCTTATCCCAAAATAATGTTTTCTTCCTGTGTAGGATCCCAGACATGGATAGTGGGTGCTTGATTTCCTGGAGTGCTAAAGTTAACAAGTCGAATACAAAATGTAAGGAGCTATGTTGTCTTCTTGTTGATGAATTTGTTAACTCTTTTGTTCTGATTCGTTTGCCTTTTCTAAGCTCTACAAGCTTCTCAACTTGACTATACATCACCACAAGAAGTTGGGCTCTGTAACTATCATCCAGATTCATAAGTTTCCAACTATGCGTTATGTTTCCTCGACTCTGTAACTATAGTGGGTGACACTTCGTGTTTTATTTTGATTTTAACTTTGTAATTGGGGATGTTAATTTACAAAAACGAGTAACACATTCTGTCCAATTTTTGCAGGAAACTGCCGATTTTACTGGAAGAAAGGGAGTTTTCACGTGCTAATCATGTTTTTTTTTTTTTTTCTTTGTCGAAATTGGCATTTTTCTGCAAATGGGCTATTTATGAAACTATTGTCTTCGATTGCAAAGTTAAAGTTAAAGTGGACTAAAATTACCACATAAAATTACAGGACGAGAAATGCATTTTTTTCCTGTGAATAGATATCTCATACCAAATTATTACCATATTTACATTGTTTCCGGGTGGTCAAATTTATGGGAAAAATGTGGCAGTTTGCAGTAGTACTGGAGATGAAAGAATGAGAGTAGATAGTATATGGATTTTTCGCAATTTCGGTTTTGTAGTTTTAAGTGTTTAGCATTTTGATCCTCTAAATATAAAAAAATTATAGTTTTAGTCCTGTAATTTAGGGATGGTATTTTTTTAGTCCTGTACGAATCGATTTGAGAAATTTAATCCTATAACTTTATAATATTGGCAATTTTAGTCCTTTTCCGGCTAATTTAACCGAAAATTACAATTTGCTTGCAATTTTAGTCCTGTAAATAAATTCATTAAGGAACAAAATGCTAACTCTCCAATTTAATTGGATCATGTGCAAGTCACATGCAATTTTTCGGCCAAATGATGAAAATGGCCGAATTTTTAAAGTTATAGGATTAAATTGCAAAAATCAATGTGCAGGACCAAAATTGCCACCTCCATAAATTACAGGACTAAAATTGTATTTTTCTCTTTAAAATAATGAAACTTTTGATGGTATGTTTGTATATTTCATAGTTTTTAAGGACATATTTTTCTGAAAATTTAAAAATTAATCAAAAAACGGTACGTGCAAATCATGTGTCCTCAAATTTAAGGCGGTACAGAATTTGCATGTGCCAGTTTCTTACATATATAGAACTTTTTGGCAAAATGTGTTTTCCGATAGCAAGATCTGAAAAATAATTGATCAAATTGTAAGCTTTATAATTTCTTACATGACAAAAATAGCAAACATTTATATTTATATGAGTAGAATTACTACAAAGCCATAACATATCAAGGTTTGTCCCACATGACTATTATTTTGGGATGCCACAATCATGATCCATGAGAAAGGTATATTTTACCTATCCCCTCTTACAAGTATAGAGATATTTCTAACAAAATTCTACAGTATGGTTGTTTTTATTTTCAAGTTATTTTCGGGACGAGTCAAAATATATTCAATATTTTTCATCATTCAGAAACATCTGATCTCGGTGTTTTAAACTGTTTTAGCATAAATATATACATATATACATATATATATAAATATAATAAAAGAAGACATGATTTGACAATGAATAGTAATTTTTGTCTCCCAAAACACAACATTAAACATACAATACTTATTTTAAATTATCTCTAAAAATAAACCAAACATACATACTATCTCTAACATATACTTATTTATCTTTGTTTTATTCTCTCTATCTCCACAAACTCAGAAAACGAATCCAAACATTATGCTGGTGTCTCAAATTCAAACTAGTGCAAGAAAAAAATCCTATATATGTACGATGCCAATATTCACTCTTTTCAAGGTTTAAAATTAAAAAATTTTCGTGGTGTCCGCGTGGATAGTTGTTATTGGATCAACACATAGTAATATTATTATGCGTAATTCAACAGCTGATAGTGTATATATATAGGTACAAATCAACATGAACGGCAGTAGTACCGGGCCCTTAAAATTACCGATACATATAGGGGCAGAATGATCCTCTAATCATTAATTTATTATTTAATTATTTTTTTTATTTTTTAAATTCATGTTAAGATGAAAATCTCGCAACAAATAGAGCATTTTCAAAAGGGGGTTTGATGTAATTTTCAAAGTTTGAAGGGATATATAATATGTAATTATGATATATTGGAAGAACTTCATAATATTATATAAAAAAAAGTCCTAAATTTTAAAAGTTAGTCATTACAGCCGATTACAATCACATTTTACATTATAAATTTTCTCCTGAAATTTGAATGGTCAAAGCAATATTTATCATATAACATATTGACGAGGGATGAAATAGAGGTAAGCAATTCAAGCACTCTGTGAATACGTACAAAACTGATACAAGTTTGAAATATTTTCTTCTCTGATTGGCCAAGTTATTTATATATACTATCTTGAACAATTAATGAAGTGTAAAATCATTTTTACCCCGCCCCTGATCACCTGTATGTGGATACAATTATTTTGCCAAGGTTAATTTAGTAAATATTTATTCAAAAACATGTGGTCTCATTCTGTTTATGTTTTTGAGGAAATGGTTTTCTTCCCTTTATGGGATTTTTGCCTCCATCACATATGATTGCAGAAGCATAATTTTCTGAAATTGAGAAATAATTTTAATGTGTGTGTCCAAATTATAAGGGTGTTTATGTAATTTTATTATTATTTTTCTTTTACAAATTTATGAATGTCACCTTAACAATATTGTCTTCACTACCCCTAAATATCTCATTTTCACAGCAAATTCTTGGCTGGAAATTTGTTGAAAACAAGTGGGCTGATGATGTTTGCACGTAAGCCAGAAGCTAAATGTCAAGAACACATCAATTTTTGTTATACAGCACATCAGACAGATACAACATTAATTAATCTCTCCAACTGTTTTGAACATTAGCCAAAACTTCAGACGCTTTTTTCCATCATTTTCAACATATTCACTACAACAAAAGAAAAACATTATTAATCACAAAATATAAAGTGATAATTTTAAGATTATCACCAAAAAAAAATATATTAAGTGACACAACTCTAATTTTATTGTGATATAATTGTCCGTGACAAAAATGTCATAAAGAGTGTCACTTTTGACAATTCGGGATGTACTTATAATCAATGACGTCAATGCAAATACAGTAATAATAGGCTTAAATGCATTCTTAGTTCTGTAACTTAACCGTTTTCGTTCTCTAATTTTTTAGGATACTATTTGGTCTTATATTTTTAATATTCACGATTTTGATCTTATATCTCATCGGAGTTCACCGTTCTTGCCGGAAAATGCACGTGCATTTCACGTGACCTTTTAAAATTATGGCTAATGTGACTATTGGCTCATTTTTCCGAGCATTTTTTCTTTTAACTTTCTAAAATAATATTTTAGCCTTCATCTTTTTAACTTTCACGGTTTCAGTACTTTTTTTCCTCCAGAGTTCACCCTTCGCCAGTGAAAATGAATTTTGGTGACATAAAAGATTGAAATCTCAAAAATTAAAAAGATCCAAAACCAAAATGCTACCCTAGAAAGTTAAACGATAAAAACGTCAATACTCTAAGTTACGGAATCAAAAATGCATTTAAGTCGTAATAATAACTAGTTGTTATCACTAATATTGGAAGAAAACTTACTATTGCCTGCATTTTAATGGCTATGGACAAAGAGCCATAGTAAATAATTATTATTAATCTTGGTTAAATAAAATCAACGTAAAAACTTACCTTATCCACTATGACAAAAATATTTTCCATGGCTAGCGATGGCAACACTCACAAAAACCACAACAAAATTGCATGAAACGTGGTCAATAACTATTTAATACGATTATTTATTTTTAATATCATGATAATTTATTATGATTAAATATTATATTTTTTGTACTATAAGTTGTCATTATAACATATAAAGTTATCACTGCAAACAACGTACTTATTTAATAACTATTATTAGCGACAATATTAAAATTGTGATCATTTTATTTTTTTTACCAATTTTCTAATTTATTCTAATGAGTTTAACACCAGTATTATCACGCAATTTTAATATTAGCTGCATTTATTAATACGTTTGAAAAATATTAGTAAATGCAAAACCCTCTAAATAAAAAATAAATAAAAAGCATGACAATACAACTTTTAAAAAAGGAGCTCAGGCAGGTCATATGGTTGCTTCATTACACGTTAACAAGAGAAAACCTAATTAGGCTACTGATATTGTAAATCTGAATACACACAGTTAAAATAGCCACATCCATTGTAAAAAAATGCAACATTTGCTAATAGTTAATTACCATGACTAAAAATAAAATTATCGTAGCAAATAGTCATTAATTATGGTCATGCAACGGTTGTTAGTCGTGGTATCTGCAAGGGCAGCTAAAATATTTGATATGGTTAAAAGCCATAGTAAATAACTTTTTCTAATGGTAAATGTTCTATGTTTTTGCATCGGTTTTTATTTAACCGTGACTAATAAAAATTATTTACCACGGGTTTTAGTTCATAGCTATTAAATTTTAGCCAATAGTCATTTTTTTCTAGTGCTTGATATAATTACGAAAATTATAAATTCTTTTTTCATGAGCCCGTTGATGATTATGTAAAAAAGAAAAAATTATAATTTTAGCCTTGTAATTTATAAGGTTGGTATTTTGGATTCTAAACAAATTAATTTTAGCAATTTAGTCCTATAACTGAAGGGTCGCTGGCATTTTTAGTCATATAATTTAATAGAGTTGGTATTTGGGTCCTACATGAATTGATTTTTACAGGATTAAAATTATAATTTAACTGAGTCATGTACAAGTCACATACAATTTTCCTATTTAAAAGATTAAAATTATCAAAATCATAAAATTATAGGAATAAATTACAAAAATTAATTCATACATAATCAAAAATACCACCCGAGTACAAACTAAAACTACGATCATCCCTTAAAAATTAAAAAAAAAAAAGCATAAAGTTTGAGCATCTCAAAGTGGGTTGATGGATTTCAAGTACTTCTCCAATCATGGTACCGAGACGAAGAGAAACTATTCTAGTACACGAACTTTCTTGATGCCACAAGTGCTGCATTATTACACCCATCATGCATTCCTACTCCCCCAAATACTGCCAATATACTCTCATTACATATGAGAAACTAAGACACAGTCTGTCTGAAAAGATTGAACTCAACTAAAATGATTCAATCAAACTCTTTATTACACAACACAAAGCCTCAAAAACCTGCCATCTTTTCCAACTCCAACTTTTTTCTTTCCTTAATTCTGAATCCAATATACTGATCACACCCCCAGTACTGTGTGAAGTTCCCCATTTTTTAACCAGCAGCCCTTTTCAAATGAAAGAAAATGAAGTTGTTAGCAGATTAATTTTGAAATTTAATTGCATTTTACCCCCTGTAAAAATACTAATGGATAGAGAACCCCTCGTGTACCAGAAAAAGGACAATACGGTCCCTGAACTCTGATGCTTCTTGCTTGATTTCTTTCAAAAGTTTAGGGGTCATGCTGATTTGTTTTAAGAGTATTTTTTGCATTTTTACAGGGGGTGAATGTCAAATTCTCAGACTTTTTAAGGTCTAAACTTGTGTCTGCAAGACTGGCAAGTGATCTCCATACACTTGGAATCCATGGTCTGAGTAGCCCTCTCCTTCATTCTCTCGGCCCTCTCCACCTCCTCTCTCGCCCTCTCCCACATCGTCCGTGCTCGTGCGAATTCAGACTGCGCTAGCTCCATCTCCCTCCTCGTCATCTCCCTCACGCGTTCCGCGTAGGCTTTCTCCAGGGCTGCAAGTCGAATTTGCTCCGCCGCCTGCCATTTCAGAGCCTCAACGCAGCTGGAGTCCATCTTCACGTCTTTGTACTTCCTCACTTTCCTTATTAGAACACACTCTGAAGATGGCTTGAGCGGGGTGACACTTATCGACAGTTGGAGGTCCAGTGATGGACCCTCGAAACGATCCATCTGCAGGAATTTCGTGGCCGGCGAATCCGACGACGGCCAAGCTGGATTCTGCGATGAAGAAGCTGCAGTATGCGGAGTACTGTACGATAGTAGCTGCATCTCTTTATGGTGTTCTTCCATGGAAGAGTTAGTATATAATGTGAAAAATATATGGAAAAAAATGAAAAAGGAAGGGGTAGTGTGAGGGAGTTTGGAACAATGAGGCCTATATATATAAGCATTTCTCAGAAAGGGTTAATTATTGTAAAATATATATATATATATGCACAGTACTTTTGCCATGCAAAACGCAGTGGGGACCAACAATGTTAATATCATGAGTGCCAGTGATTCTAACCCTTTGCATGATCCCATGAATGGGTCTTGAACTAGATTTTTTGTTTTTGTAAATCATGTAATAAAGTTATGCCAGTTTATGTATTTGGATGAATGGAGAGTTAGGTAGTTCAATTTGATTTTGTAGCACAAGTAATGAATATTTGTTTTGCTTGTTATAGATGCATAGTCCCGACTCGATTCAGTCGAACCTGAACCAATCATATAATGATATGTGTAATACACTTGTCGTATGATTTGTGTACAGCTCAGGAAAAATGATCTATTACATAACAAGTGTATAACACAACTCGGTGATTGATAATTTGGTGCGACTAAATTAATCTGATTCGAGTAAGAATTTTTCATTATATGATAGATGACTTTTGTGATAAAATTTACTTTGTTCCGTGCATTATGAAGGTCGTGTCGTAAATCTTTTTCTACTATTAAAACTTTCTCACTCCCCCCCCCCCCCAACACCCTAATGTTGCAGTTTCAGCCTAATTAGGGACAAAAATATCTTTATGCCTGAATTATTAAAAAAAAAAAATGAATAGATGCAATTTTTTACCCCCTTTATATTTTATATATCATATTAGCCCCTCTAAAACCAAAATATCAACTCACACCAAATTTGTTACACCATATAAACAATTAAACAATATGTGTTACTTGAATGACAAAGCAAACATAAACGAATATATTATAAATATGACATCTTAACCAAAAAAATTTATTTTGCTATCAAATTCAGGAAAAATAAAAAACACAAAGATCTGAAATTGATATATGGACTTTATGAGTTGATAATTTTGGTATAAAAAGGTCTTCTTCTTAAGAATTTAATTTTAATTATTTTCTTCTGGGTAAATACCATAAATGGTTCATTAAATTTTTAGTAGAATTTAAGCAAAATTGCATTTTTGGTCCCACAGTATAAAGGTATGCACTTGTGGTCCGAAGCTTTATATGGGGGTTGATGACTCAGGTACCAATTTTTTAAAAAATCAATATTTTTAGTCCTTGGCCATAAACGGTCGTTGCTAAATACATAGATGGAAAAGTCTTGTTTTTTGCACGTGATAAGTTAGTCAAAGAAGCCGGAGGTCAAAGGTCAGAATTTCAACTGGGCGTTCGTACATTTGCAGCCAAAGGGGGAAAAACTGCTTAGTATAGGTCAATTTTTAACGGAGTCTGAGTCTTTTAGACGATATGCAAGCAGTGCATCCCCTTGGCCGCAACTAAGATAACACACGGCCAATAGTACCAACCCTAAAGAACAACAATAGTTAGTAACTTGTTGTCACAGACTAATATTTTCGCAACCACAGGCTCGAATTCAAGGCTCAGTTCAATTTAATCTGGTGACAGCTGATGTCAGATGACGTAAATAATGGTTCAAACTGAAAGGTACTGTTATTGAAAGTAAAATACAATTGCTTGAGTCCAAATCTATTGCGGGGGATTATTGTAATTCACATAATGGAATGCTAATTTGTACAACAAATTCATCTAATAAGTTGTATGTCAATTCAAAGGTTAATCCTTAAATTAGATTGAAAATGAGAAAGAATGTCCCACATTGGAAGAATGAGGAGTTGAGTTTTGATAAGTATATATATAAGACCTTAGAATTGTAAGAGTTAAAATAACTTTTAACTTGTCGTACTTTGAAAGTTTATTGAAAAAAGAATCTCCTTTATCTTGAGTTCCAAGTTCAATTTGAGTTTGAAGTGTCGTTAAAATTAGAGTAAATTTATGGAAACTCCACATGCATGTCGCTGTTGCTTGCCCAACATGGCAATATCTCAATTTTAGTATATATATATATATATTGTAACAAAAATACTTGTAACAGCAGAAGTTATTGACGGTTAGTGCGTTGGTCATTAATTCAGGTTTAATGCCAATTGTTACGGTCTTATAACTACTGAAACATTCAAACGTTTTTTACAATTACAGCTCGCGACTTTAATGTTGTCTATAAATATTACTGCCTGATGCCCTATATTAAGAGCTTCCAGCTATATATCAAAACACACCAACAGCACGAACAACAATTCTTCTGTGTTTTCTCTCCTCTCACTTTTCATTCACTCTCATTTTTTACTTAAGTTTTTCGTTGACCAAGTGTTGTTTCAACGTGGAAATTTGATACCGCCTTATTTTGGGAGAAGTGAAGTTGTACGCAGTGCACGGTTCGTATGGAGAGTCTAATTTTTTCAAAACAAACAGATTTTCTACAATTTAATTTTTGAACAAGATATGTTACGGTATGACTTTTAATCAGATAAGTTACATATTTACGATTTGTCGTTAACAAAATATTTAAACTATGTTTTATTTGTGTTCCAATTTTTTTGTTGGCAAAGTGGTTCATTTGAAACTGTTTATTAGGAAACTATAAATTGAAAATCTTTAAACTCACCATTGGTGATTATTTCTAAGCTTTGCCTTGTTGTGCTATTATTTCTAACAAAAAGTTCATTTACAATCGATATAGATTATGTATCATTATCATGGAATTGTATCACTTCACGAATCTTAGACTTAACATATTACACTACCAATTCCGGACAACTATTCTATACCGTAAAATTTGCAACGACTATCCCCTAACCTTTTCTTAACACATACTTAATAGGGTTAATTATACTTAATTTTTTTAAAAAATATAAAATTATATTTTCCCTCAAAAAAGTTCTTAAATTATACTTATTGTCCTCCAAAAATTTATTGTTTATATTTTGACCCACTTTCGTTAGAATTTAATAAAAATATTGACATTAATTAGCAAAATATATTTTTAATTTTATCATTTATTTAACATTCTCATATAGTAATGTTATACTTATAAAAAAAAAATTGTAATTGTGTATACCTCAATCAATATATGTATTACGTTCATCTATTTATAAATATGAAAATATGCGTACATGGAAATGTTAGATGAGTGCTAAAATTAAAATTTATATATTTTTTTCTTACGTCTATATTTTTCGTATAATTATATATTTTCAAAGGAAATCTAGTTACAATTAAGCATGTTAATAGTTAGATTAATTGAAGATATATGAGACAGTCAATAGATAGTAAAAGCAAGTTGTGGTAAGAGAGGCATAGGTTGGTAAAGTTACTCGTATTTTCCAAAGCTCATTAGTAATTATTACAAATGCACGTGCACTAGGTGTGTTGTGGGCTGGGGGCTTTTTTATTCTGAAGAGGGCTTTGGTGGACCAAACCCTGTCGCCCCCCTTACCTCTACCCACACACACAGAGTGGCACGTGGATGACCCAATAAGCCCATCATTTTGATTGTGTAATGCCTTCGGATCACTCATTTCTCATCATCATCATATGGGGATGGGAAGGATTTGTGTGCAGCCGAATCACGTGCCAGACAGTTGTGGTATCCACTTTGTACACCCATTTGGAATTTGGGGGGTTTGCTTTATAGGAAAGAGAACATGAAGAAATAAGAAAAAGTTTAGTTGGAATTCGATTTGATCAAATTTAAATTAATTATATAACAAGTGTAATATACATATCGTCTGATTATTGTACAATTTAGAAATTGTGATCAATCATACTTGCTCTGTGATTGCAAACTTAATTCGTACAAAAAAAATTAAAAACTAATAGAGTTTATTCTATCGATACGGGGTAATGTATTTGTATCTTTTTTTTCATATAAAAAATTATGATTATTGAAATTTTATTTTTAGTCCCATAACATATATGTCGCATGATTTTGTTTGTTCGTTTTTTAACGAAAACTATCCGCAAAGGGCAGCGGAATTTCTCGGGATCCCCTTCCATCTCTATATATAAACATAAGGTGAAAAAGTACAACAAATTTTCTAAAATAGAAAATGGGGCGTACTACTAAGGTGGATCCCAAAATTGGCGAAATGTCCATCACAGTGGTGCCAAAAGCAGGCCAAGTCTCAAATAAACCTCCTGTCCTGCATGGTAAGTCAACAGTTAATGGGCCCAGACAGGTTCGGCCCATCGTATTCCTACCTGCTCAAAAGCGGCGGCCCAGCTGCAGAAGAACTGGGTCCATCACGGTAGAGGCTCAAGTCCATCGAACTTGCTCTAGCTTATATGATAGAAAACGACCCAGCAAGAAAGCCCATCTGGTGTCCGGAAAGAGGGTTGATCAGCAGGCCATGGGAAAGAGGGCTCGATACGCTCCAGGCATCTTCAATGCTCTGCTATGGGCTTCAATATTTTTTTGGTTATGTAATTTTGGTATTTTGATACTTTTATCTTTTATTTCTAAGGTTGCGGAATAATGCTTTAACTTTTTTAATATTTTTCAATTTTGGTGCTTACGATGATAGATTTTATAAAAATTGATGGAATAAATTGTGTGCGTCTCACGCGATTCATTTAAATTGGGGATTTGTTGTGATTGGTTCACTTTTGCCAATATGGATGAATATTTAAGAAAAAAAATGATGTGATACATAATTTATTTCCGCAATTTTTATAAAATTCGGGATTGGAATGACCAAAAGTGCAAAAATTGGGATTCGTTATCCTTTTCCAAACTCTTTTATTGGGTATGCATTCATATTTGATAGAGTTTTGTAGTCTCTCGAACTTATGGCTGGGAGGACTCCTCTTAGATGATCCTTATCTGATACAGTGTTTGTAATCTCCGAAGTTTATGTAGGATCGAGACTCCTCTTGTACACACCTATAAATAGGGTGCTTCTATGGATTCAAGTGTACGCATTCATTTGGTCAAAGTCGGGACGAACCTGACGAGCCTCACGTGCTTTCTTGTCCTCAGATCCAACATTGTCTTGATAGAATGCGTGGCTGAGTACGAGATCGTTGTGGAAGGTCGCTAATTTCGATCAAGATCACTGATGTTTCGAAACTAACAATTGGTATCAGAGCTGATTTCTTGAGGGACCAATGAGAGAGTTGTTTCATTCTAGAGTGTCTATGAGGGAGAAGAGAGATGGCTTCCAGCAACTCTGCAAGGATAGGACCTCCAGTTTTTACGGGAGAAAACTATCATATATAGGCAATCAAGATGAAGGCATACTTGAGGGCTCAAAGCTTATGGGATGTGGTGGAAAATGATGTTGATCCACCAGCTTTAAGAGCTAATCCAACACTGTCTCAGATAAAGAAACATGAAGAAAATCTAGCGAAAAAACCTGAGGCTCTTATGTGCCTGCATTCAGCTTTATCAGATGTTATCTTCACAAAGATTATAGCTTGTGGGACTCTAAAAGAAGCCTGGCACAAGCTAAGAGATGAATTTCAAGGCAGTGAAAGAGTGAATGGTCAAACTCTTGAAAATTGAAAAGGGAGTTTGAAATGTTGAGAATGAAAGATGGTGAAACTGTTAAAGATTATTCCTTCAAGCTTCTTGATATAGTCAACAAATTTTGCTAGGGGAAGATTTTAGTGACTTAAAAGTAGTTGAGAAGATGTTAATCCGTCTGCCGGTCAAGTTTGAAGCTAAAATCTCTAGCCATAGAAGAGTCATGTGATCAAATGTCTTTAACTGTTGCTGAGCTAATCAGTAAGCTGCAAACTCAAGAACATAGATCAAGTATGAGGGAAGAAGATACTTTACAAGGAGCTTTTCTAGTTCTTCAAGTGAAAAATAAGGGAGAAGCACTTGTAAAAGAAATAAAGAAGTATGGAAGTCATAGAAGTGTTGAGAACAAAGGTGCAGGGAATCTTAAAGAAGCTGGAAAACAAGCCAAGTTTTCTCCTTGTAAGTATTGTTTAAGAAATAATCACTTGGAAAAAAAAACTGTTGGTACAAAGGAAAAGGCTCCATTCAGTATAACTTCTGCAAAAGAATGGAGCATATTGATAAAGCTTGCAGACTGAAGCAGAAGCAAGCTCATGAACAACCTCAGCAGCATGTCTATGTTGCAGCTGAGCAGGAAGATGGAATTGATAAGTTGGGGTTTCAAATTGTAACATGAATTGGAGTGATAAAATGTGGTTTGTTGACAGCCGATGTACAAGTCATATCTCTAAGGATGAAAGAATATTTTTCAGCTTGAACAAGTCTTTTCTTTTCGCGGTTGACCGCTTTTGTGGTGTAAAAACAAAAGTCAGACTTGGAGATGGCAGATCTGTACAAGCTGAAGGCAAAGGCTCGGTATGTAATGTATTTCAGATGTTCTCTTTGCGGCTTGTTTATCTCAGAATCTTTTAAGTGTTGCACAAATGTTAACAAAGGATACTCTCTCTCGTTTAAAGATAAACTGTGCTCTATTTACGATCCTAGTGATGAGTTGTTGGTTTAATGTACCTATGATAGACAAAAGTTTTCCTTTGAAATTGAACAAGGCTTGTGAAGATGTTAATTGTCTTTCTAATGATGACTCTCTATTTTGGCATAGAAGATATGGTCATTTTCATTTTGCAGCACTTAGAAATATGTCTGATCAAGGTTTTACAAGATATCTACTTGAAATAACTACTGAAGATGATGTATGTGGAGCCTGCAAACTTGGTAAAATGCATAGGTTGTCGTTTCCAGCTAAGTCCAAGCTGGAATTGGTCCATTATGATGTATGTGAACCTCTGAGTATCGAGTCTTTGAGCAAAAACAAATACTTTGTAATTTTATTGATGATTTTACGAGGATGACATGGGTTTATTTTCTAAGTTGCAAAGAGCAAGTGGTTTCTGTTTTTAAGAAGTATAAGGTTGTGGTGGAATCTCAAAGTGGTTGCATGCTGAAGTGTTTGAGGACAGATAACGATGAAGAGTGTACTTCAAATGAGTTTTAACAATTTCTGTGCAGATTTGGGTGTAAGTCATCAATTAACAGCAAGTTATTCTCCTCAGCAGAACGGTGTGTCTGAGAGAAAGAATCGGACAGTTGTTGAAATGTAAAGATGCATAATGATGGATAAAAAGTTACCTCTCAAGTTCTGGGCAGAGGCTGTTTATACAGCTATATATCTGCTGAATAGGTTGCCAACCAAAGCAGTAGAAGAAATGACTCGAATTGAAGTCAAGCCCACAACCAAGCATCAGAAAACTTTTGGGTCAGTATGTTATGTTCACATTCCTGATGCTAAGATTGGAATTTTTCAGGTAAAGTTGTGATATATTGGAATTCCTTTTGTATTATTCTTTATAATTTGATTTGAAAAGATAAATACATTGTATATTTGGAAGAAGGGCACAACGTTTGTGGTTCACTCCCCCCTCATTGGTAGAAACATGAATCTCTGGCCAAAATTTTACGAACTCCTTTTACTTGGATGAATAGTCTCAAGAAGTTTCCGTAAGCAAAATTACTAAGGCATGAACTTTACGAGCTATCCACCATGAGCTTCCTCGTCATCAACAATTAAATGACCTTGCCCCTTTACCAACTTTGGACCGTTCCATCATTGAAAGTAGTGCAAAGTGGGATGGTAATCTTCGATTTATCGGAGAATTTCGCTACATCAAAGGATACTATGAGCGGTAAATTACATTTCATCAAAGTATATGATGTTGTTTACACTTTGTTTTTTACTTATGATTATAATTTCGACATTGTAAAGGCATTTTATGAAGTGTGCCCCTTTTCTGCAAATACTTTATTGATCTCTGCTAGAGAGTTGTCTATTTTATTGTGGGATATACAAGACCTCGCTAGACTTTCTATAACGGATTGTCTTTTTTATGAAGTCATACCAAGTGCACTAGAGCTTACTGGCATTGACAAAAAGAAGATAGATTCATTCCTCGTTCCATCAAGTTTTTGCTTTACACTTACTACTTACACCAAAGAGTCGTGGTAATCAGTGCTCCATGTATCTATTGACAAATAGGTGAAGTTTTGTTTAAGAAAGTTGCCAAGTACCATTCGCCTCCTTCTCGTAAAGAGAAGAAAGCGGTTCAGCCTTAAGTCAACTCATAACCCGCTTGGCGATATCAAATCTCATTAGAAATGGTTAATTGCTGAGGAGGACTTATTCTCCAAGCTAAGTATTAAAGGGAATTTTAAGGAGGAAACTTACTTAGCGGCATATTTAACTTGTTGACTCTGTGTGTTTGTTTTTCCCGATAAGGATGTCAACTCCATTCGTCCAAGTACCTTCAAGATGGCATCTATAATAGCAAGCGGTCGACGAAGTGAGCCTAGTTATTCCCATCTTGGAGAGTATTTATTGCAAGTTCTCTAAGACTTGCTCGTACAAATTCTTCTTTCCCTATCCACTTTGTGCATGGCTAGTGTATTACTTCAAGACTCGTTATTCAATTTAGCAAGTATTGCGTGGCCCAAAAATGATGAGATTTTTTGGTGAAGGGGGTGCAAAGTATTATGACCTCCCAGAAGCAACTTGCAACTTGATTGTAAAGAATGAGTCCTTAAAATTCGTTGACAATGGTCATGCCAAAGGGTTCGAGTATGATTACTTTATTTTAACTTGTTCGAGTTTCTTACTCTTCCTCAAGACAATAAATTCATTATTGAGTTGTACAGTCACCATAGATTTAGATACCAATTTGGGTATTATCAAGATTTATTGAGGACTCTTAAATATGACATACGTGCTGCCGCTTTAGAAAAAGGACTTCATTATTGGAGCGTCTGTGTATCCAAGTCTTTGTCAAAAGCTTGCTCTCTTGTCTGCCTACTAATGCTAAGAAAGTCTATTCAGAAGCTTACATAGCATGGTGGTCCAAAATTCATGAGACTTTTCTTGATGACAATATTGAATGCTTGATTAACCGAAAATCGATTAAGATCACACTCAAACATAACAAGCAGAAGAACAAGCAGGTTGATGATGAGAAGAGCGATCCTCCACACATGCGCATTCCTTCTATTGTGGTCAAGTATAACCCTCAAATTGTAGTTACAACGACAATTAAAAGCAAAGGTTCTTTATAGGATTTGGAGGATAGCGACAATAGCAACAAGGAAAGCAACTAGAAAAGCCAAAAGAAGGATGCCAATCTTCCGAGGGATATTTCGTTGCACAGGTCATATCTTCTCAATCAAATAAGTTCAAACTTCCCTTTTTTTCTAATATCTTACTAAATTTATCTCCTTATTCTCTTTTTAGTTAGAAGATGAAGTTTTAGATGTTAAAAACGATCAAATTGCTAAAAATAGCCAATTATCGATTTGGGGTCTAATTCATAGGATTTTCGAAAAGATCCTTCTATCTTGTAGTGTTGCTAGACTCTGATATGTATCACCGATAAATACTATTAAAAAGAATGGTATAACAATCATATAATTAAAAATATCTCCAAAATTCAAATGTTGTTATTTCAATTTATAAATTTTTATTATAAGGCTGGCTCCATACCCATGATTTAAGGCGGGCCGGACCGGCTACAGAAGAAAGGAATGCAGATAAGTGCTTCCCACAGGAATCGCTGTAATGTTCATAGCGTAGAATGGCTAGCTTTCATATCCAGCTATCAATAGATGAGAATACGGTTTCCATACAATGTGAGATGTCACTCTATAGAATGCACTTAGAGAATCATGAGAGCGCCCAGAGAGGACGAAGGGGAGAGCCCGGCAATGACTGGCTGCCTAGTTGGCAGGCAGGAATGAGTGGGAGGGTGCAGTTCGGCAGCGAGTGATTTCTTAGTGGGAAAGAACGAGAGAGAAGGGGGAAGCTAAACGACCCTTACTCCATTCCCTCCTACAACCCGCTCCTGCTTTCCAACTAGGAAATCAGTCGCTGCCCGAGAGAGCTGCCCAATTCTATCGTTCGTGCCTTCGGCAGCTCACTCCATTTTAGCTCAAGTCAAGCCAGATTTTACGAAGAAAAATCCCATCCCAGAGGTGAATCAAAGCAGATTCTAACCCTCGTTCAAGCGCTATTGTGTTTGTGGTCCACCGGGGATAGGCAGCTAATCGAGTCCTTGTACTATCTTCTAGTCTTTCCCCTACTCTCTAAAACAACTCAAAGACCAATAAGAGAATCCAAAAGGCTCTTCAAGAAGCTCCTAAACCAATAGATCAACTCAGAAGTTATAGCTCAGTTAACTCATAGCTCAAAGAAGGAACTCAGAGCAGCTAAACATCTAACTCATAGTCCAAGAGGGATAGAGCAGTAGACCAACTTACTCTATTCTTCCTTGCAGTCAGAATAGCGCAGGTCGGACTTGACTCCTCAAGATGTTAGCTTCGAGCTAATTCTTCGAATAAGGTCTCGCCGCCTCTTTCGAAGGCTGCTTTAATTTCCCTCGGGTGTAATAAAGCTTAATTCAAGATAAAGACCTAAGGACATTATTTTGAAGGAACTCCTTACTAGATTTTCTCACTGTCAACGGTCATTCAAAACCCTCTGAAGCATAACTATCAAGGGGGCATCAAAGACAGGTCTTAAAAGACACTTTTTTGACTACATCATTTTACATATATGATCATAGAAACTAGTCGCAGCTAAGAAGGGATATGCTAAAGGTTCTCGGGCCGCCTTGCCTGCCAACAACATTTGAATTTATAAATTTTTATTATAAATTTAAGATATTACATTAAATTTTTTATTTCATGACATTCCATACAAAATTATCATTTTCCGGAGAAATTAAGACTAAGTTGCAAAAGGCGAGAATTTTCCCAGTACTACTAAAATTAATCAAGTAATACACATTATATCCTCACTTTTATACGGTGAATTAAAATTATAGGAATATCAAAATTTTCAAAAAGAAATCCACTTATATAATAGAATAAAAATAAATCTCAACAAAATGAAGAATCACAAGTATATGCACGGAACAGGATTTTTCATTATTTGTTAGCAACAATAGGAATGAAGAATAGCAACAAAATATACGCACAGGATGAACTAATTCCTCTAAGGGGTAGCGATGGGGGTAACTTAGCCTGAATCCTGTCATTTCTAATCGACAGCACAGCCATGGGGAGACAAAACAAAGGCAAGAGAAGAGAGCCTTTAAGTCGACTTGGGGTTGGGGAGGCTATTCTATTCTAACCTCCACCATTTCAAAAGAAAAAAAACCTACGGATACAAACCAATACTCTATTGTACAATGCTGTAGTTGCCCAGCATACCCAATAGTGCAGGTGGAGAACACAGAGTTCAGAAGAACGAAAAGAACACCTTGTACAAACATCTTCACATGAAGTAGCTAAGTGACTTTTTCCGTCTGGAGCCCCCTTCACCATAAAGCTCATTCCACTGTAGTAGCTCTGTCATGTTTATCGACTCCGATGAAACACTTGCACATACCTTAAACAAAATAAGGATGGAAAAGTTTAGCACAGAGGCAAACTAGATGAATAGGAGGTAATGATTCTTGTTGAGTTCGCCTCACCCTCTCATGAGCAAATTTGAAGTCCTCCATTTGTAATGGGCGGATATCAGCACTCCCGCTCAAAGCTGGTGGTGGTCTACCTTCGGCAAGTGCAGCAGCTCGTTCCTGTCAGTAATTCCAATCATGCATGTTGTCGATACTAAAAACTAAACATGGCTAGCATAGGCATCCAGCATTAACAAGACTATATAACTACAGAAAAAGGTGGAATAACTCTTGGGGGGAAAGCGAGAATAGTAACTTGATACGCCTGGCAAGACATGATTCACGTTCCTCATTGACACCATTCCAAAATCAAAACATGAAATAGATGCCATCTAGTTTAGTTTCCACATCTCTGATGCAATCGACAATAAATGTCAGATTCCCTCGAGATTATCAGGTGTAACTGCTCATATCAGACCCAGAAAAATACCTTTTTCTCTTTTTCCAAAATCTCTCTAATTGGGCGATGTGCGGCTGTCACACACAAATTCTGAAATAGAAAAAATAGGTTATATTACGGAGCAAATCCTGCCTCTACACACAATTCACAACTTAAGCCAGTTTGTCAAACCTTTAGATCACTTCCAGAATAACCATCAGTCATAGTTGCAACCGAATCCAGGTCTATATCAGGAGACAAATCCTCTTTCGCTAATATCACTTTTAGGATCTTCGCTCTATTAGTGGCATCTGGTAAGTTGACCATCAATCTACCAATAATACAATACAAGCACCAGATTAAGTCATGAACAGCATTTAATATTTGACATCAAACTCTCAGAAGATACTCCGTCTTGTTTTACCTGCGTGGAAGCCGCCGTATCACAGCCTCATCAAGGTCAAAAGGCCTATTTGTGGCAGCTAGTACCAGAACGCGTTCTGTGTCTTTTGTTCGCAGCCCATCCCAGTTCACCATGAATTCATTTTTCATTTTACGCATGGCTTCATGTTCTCCAGGGTTTTCTCTTCGCCCCAGCATGCTATCAACCTTGAAATGAACAGATGGCAATTACACAAATCGTCCAGAAGACATGAATCTGAAAAGGGGGAAAGCTAGATTCATAGTAAATGCTAATATGGCATACTTCATCAACAAATATAACACTAGGAGCAATTTTGCTAGCCAGTGAGAAAACAGCCTTGACAAATTTCTCACCCTCACCAAACCACTGCAAGTACAGAGAAAAAACAAGTGGGGTTACTCAAGCAATCAAGCTATTTTGTAAACGTAAAGGCATTAGCAATAATATAATAGGCAACAAGCTCCAGACAAATTACCTTTGAAGTTATGCTGGACATTGAAATGTTAATGAAGTTTGCACCAGCTTCTGTGGCAACAGCCTTTGCAAGCATAGTCTTTCCTGTTCCAGGGGGCCCAAACAAAAGGATACCCTTGCAGGGCTGCAAGATAAACATTAAATTCAGATTTCTTCCAATAGGCAAATAAAAGCTTATAGGAACATGACTGGGTTACTGCCGCTGCCTGACAGTGGCAGAAAAGACTAGGATCTCAAGAGGAGTTAAACACCAGCATCCAAAAGCACATGCAGGATTCAAATGTAGCAAACATAACAAATTGTTGTATGACACTCAAGGTTATGAGCACATATGCTGTAGTAGTGATCTTTTACACATTGCATTTTAATGTAATTTAGATAGAGCCAGGAAAAGTACCTACACCCTTCATTACATACGCCATGGAAATATCATAAAAAGGCAAGAACTAAAAAATTACTACTCCAATTCAGCACTGATATCCAGCTACTCCCCAGCTATTATTCTCTAATTTAAAGAACTAGAAAGAGCAACCCACCCTCAAACAACATATATGGCAAAGACTGACATCTTTTGTGTGCAGCAGAGGAAGAAACAGGAATGCTACAACAGCTTGGACAGAACAAGGTCTAGGGGTTTCCCCCCATTTTCATGTGAGTCATAAAATATGCACAAGAACCAAAAGCTGGCAAAAGAGCAATATTAAGAGAGCACACACGTAGTGTCCAATGGAGATGCAAAAGAAGATATATTGCCACAAAATAATAAATAAAACAGAAGAACTAAAAGCACAATCTAGACAAACGTCAAATAGAGAATCAACACTTTGTAGTCAAACTCTGTTCTTAAAACGACTGCACAAATCATAACCAAAGGGAATGAAAGCATGACCTTGGTCAGTTGACCCTTGCAAAAAAGTTCTGGTCTCTGTAAAGGAAGCATCACCAACTCCTTCAATGTATCTTTGACATTTTCCAGAGCTCCTATATCATCAAATGTGAGGCCAATGTCACTTGGAGGGATTACATCCGCAAGAAGCCTCTTCTCAAATTCATTCTCGGTCACAACATCCTGAACAAGCCGCAAAAGTAACTTTTGAAACCCGCTAAAGTGTAATTACGCATTAACAAATATACCATAAATGACGATTTTGGGTTTATCTGAGGGTCAAGCTTGAAGTGTAACCTTTAGGGACTTCTTTAAATTCTTGGATTCATTCTGGATGGCATGTAGAATTCCAATTCCATACTGAATGCTGCTACAAGGGTGGCAATACTAGTTTAGTTTATTGATAACTAATATTTATCCACTACAATCACAATCAAGTGGCTAGTTATTGGTACCTCTCTATAGTCAAAACAAGCCTAGCATCTGCTGCAGCTTCAGGGTTTGTCATCAAGTGATGGCTCAAAGCCCATCCAACCACCTTTTCCGCACCTTCAAAGCAATTTAAGAAAAACGATATGTTCAGTTTTAATCTTTTCCCACAAGTTTTGCTCATCCAAAGGGCTTAGGGGGGCTGCAATTTGATCATTGGTTGAGGAATATAACAAATTTGACATCTGCCAAAGAGCAGCCAAAAACAATGCTTACTGTCATTTGTAAGTGTTTGGTCTGTGATACTCAACATTTCAAGTCCATCACAATCCAATCCATTACGACTCAGGACCTGCAGGTAAGAATATGACAAACTTTTTCAACTAAAGTACTAAGCTCCACTATTAAAATCAAGTTACTGGCAGTAAAGCAGAAGTATTAGAAAGTTATAAAGGAAATACAGATAGATGGACTGATTAAACACAAAAAATGGAACGAGGGTTTTGGCAAGATCGGTAACTGCCAGTGTTTGCAAGAAAAATTATCTATATAATTGCAAGAAGGTGTTGAATGCCTCGCATGGATAACAATGAGGTTGACTCAGTTCAATGACAACCATACAGTGTCACACACTTGAACATACAATAACAAAGAATGAGCGTTCGACTTAAGGAAATTTGGTTATGCAAACACGGTTCATGTTAAGTATAATCTGCGTGCTCACTGAAGTCTTCCGGAGCATGTCGTATAAAAAAAATAAGATTGGGTGACTTTTATGGTTAAAAGAATCCCTCACAGTTCGTAAATTATACAGATTAGCTTTCAGTTTTAGGGTCTCAGCATCTCGTTCCAATTGCCGCTTCCAACTGACCAGCAGTGCTTCATCCTGAATTATTTGTAAAACATCATTACATAGTTTCAGCAACAAAATATAAATATACAGGGATTACAGAAACAGACCTGAGGCATGTGAATCGTCACTTTATTTGGAAAGAGTTTTGATAGAAGCTTAGTTGCTTTAGTGATATCCTTACTTCTATCATGCAACCTTCCAAAACTATCCTGTGGGTAATCAATGCTAAATTGTATTATGCCAGTAAAATAAAT
The DNA here is from genome assembly GCF_026168435.1 of Sesamum indicum. Taxonomy (NCBI): domain Eukaryota; kingdom Viridiplantae; phylum Streptophyta; class Magnoliopsida; order Lamiales; family Pedaliaceae; genus Sesamum; species Sesamum indicum. The sequence goes on from NC_142659.1 coordinate 19,498,172, forward strand.
GATCAACGGAGATTTATCAGCCAAGTATTCTATGAAAATTGAATCCCCATAGCACATGGGATTTCTCATGAACAACATTAACCATCTAATCCACAAGCAACAAGGCAAATAACAGCTATATTACAGGAAGGAACACGGAAGGAAAAGGACATCAACTGAGTACTCCATGCATCATTTTAAAAGGCACATCAGCCAAGGAGAAAGATTACTTGATACAACGTAGTCCTTCCTATAAGCGAACATGGTTTGTTTCTACATGAAAGGCCTGAAAACACTAAAAAGTTAACATCCTATGGGTTGCATATTTTATGAAACTGACTCAAGTAAATTGTAAGAATACTCTAAATAAAAACTGATGCATCAAGTTGTTGGGATAGGAGTCCCATTAAAGCAACACAACCCAAGCCAAAAGCCAGGCAACATGAGGATATTCTAGTCCCGAGTAGGACAAGAAAGGGTAATGCTCTTGACACACAAATGCATATTTCATGATGTAACAAAGGTGATTATCTTCCTCAAGGAATAAACCAAACAAGACAATTATAAGACCAACAGAAATGTGGCAACAGATTCTTACAGGGAAAGCCAGGTCAAGCAGAGCCGTCTGGTTGCTGCCAAATTTTGTGAAAAGCAAGCCTCCAGGATGAGACTGCATGAGAGAAAGCTCAAAAACTGAGGAATTTCGGAATAGTGTCGCAATGATTTTAAGTTGGACTTCAAACGCAAATGCAAAAACATGATGCTTTAATTAGCACAGGCAAAGATATTCTCCAATTGCGAATGCATCAAATGTTTGAGTATCATCATCATCTACCTTTTCCTTGCGGCTGTCAGTCTGAGTGTGCGAACCAATAATAACCACATTATCAGGAAGCTTCTCCAGCTTGTTCTTAAATATAGCATATGATTCTGAATTTCCCGCCATGAACTTCTCAGCATCTTTTATAAACAAAATGAAAGGGGAATCTCGGCTCTCATCAAAAACAGTCTAATAAAGAATGAAACTAAGTATTACTGCCTGAAAATGGGATACAAAGAATAACCATAGTAAACAGAGATTTCCACAGATTCGAAACCCCACCTCAAACATTGTGTTGATAAGTAACTTATCGAGATCCTCCACACCTGAGGTATCCAACCGAAGTTCACTGGCTAAAGAAAGAAATAAGAGACACAGAAAATGTGAGGAGAAGCAATCTTGAATTCCATACAACATGAAAAAGTATGGAACAGTAGAATCTTAGTAAGCTGGACATCACCATTACAGAAGAATCCATGACCATTATCACATAGACCTCCAAAATCAACACCATCAGGCATGGGTTTGTCAAATCTTACACCAATTTTTGATAGAGGATTATCTTCGAATGCCAAAATAACCTTCCCTCGCAGTCCAATAGTTGGGCCCCTATTAAAGATCCAGCTAAAGGGTATTACATTGTAAAATACTAAAAGAGCATGGAAAATCAGAGTGCACTATAACTTTTCCCAATAAGAAAGATGTAAAACTCCCAACTAGAAATTCCAAATTAAAACGACAGCTGTTACATACAAAGGCCCTTTTCCATAAAGCAATGCATATTATACCTAGATTTATATCATACAATTCATTCTTTTTCACAGAACTAAAATATTATTATTTGCAAAATAGATTTTACTCAAACATATATGCTCTAGTGCTGCTGTCGGTATGATAAAGATCTCTTCGACATTTATTATCAAGTATTCACTGTTAAGAAAGGAACCTTCATACTATCATCTGAAAAATGGGTCTTATGCAGTAAGCTTTAATGTTATGATACACACGCTAAAAGGATAGTCACAGGCCACACAAGCACAAAAGAGTTATGCTAGAAGCACAACTAGGTCCATATTAAACATATGATATAGAAAGCCACTAGGGAACTTAAACCAAAGAGTACCAAGTGAAAGAATCCAATATAAGCTCACATCACAAAAATCCGTGCCTGACCCTGAGAAAAGGGCCATCAGCAAAAGAAATCACTCATTTAGGACAGAACCATGACAGGCACCAAAAAGTTTCTATCTGTAAATATGTAAGGTGTATAAAATTAGTTTTACCTGGCAGAACTTGAACAGAAACCACCAGAAGCTGGACCAACAAATCTAACTCTGTCACCTAAAAGTTTCCAACAATCGACCATAGAGGGTCAAACTAAAAGAAACTGTAACAAGAATTGCTTTAGAATGTGAGCAGACTAAGTACATATCTAATGCGGAACACAATGACAGTTACCAAATTTGATTGAAGGGTTCTTAGCTGCATTCACTGGAGAGGGCACATTGTCTGTTTCCATTTTCGTCTGCCAGTCTGAGCCAATGGGAGTCGATGAATTAGGTGTATCTGCTTCACCAGATGAAAGTCCCATGTCCTTGGGGATATCTGTGGATCCAGGAACTTGTTTGCTGATGTTACTCACTTTTTCAGCATTTTGTCCCTCCCTCAGAAGTTCAGCATCCTTAGAAGAACCCTAAAACATGAGATGGAATAGAATGATAATGCATCCATTATATAAACAAAGATGGTTAGATTACAGAATGAAATGACCAAGAAACAATCTAATAACAAACGATGCGCTCAATCTGTTTTCCATCACATATTTTTTGCACACATACTTTTTGGTAGATGTTCACTACTAATCATCTCTTTTTACTCTACTCATGATACACACAATACTGTCACAATGATAAGGTGGATATATGAGTTTTCATCAATTCTTAACCAAGCAAAACTGACATATGTGAGCACCCAAAAGACCCAGTCAAGTAAAAATGGCTATTTTACAGCTTCTAGTTTTATGCACGTATGTTGCCACATACTGATACACATTAACAAGCTCCACAAGCCAGTCTTTGCTAAAAGTAGTAATGCAAAATGAAAGCTGAGAGAAATATTAATATAGCCATTGCAAATCATCATATGAAATCTTACCCCAAGAAATGAATGGCTGTCAAATATAAGCAATTTAGCCCCAAAATAATGAGCAAGAGCCTTGGCCAACATCTCCTGATAAATATCAGAACCTAAAAGTACAAATATATATACATAATGTGGTCGACACAAGGCCAAGCAGTTAAGAAGATGAGTCCTTTGAGAAAACAAATATTTAAATGTATACCTGCAGGACCTGAAAGCAGGATTCTTGGATTTAGAGTAGGAAGCTCGGATGTAAATTTCACTTGGTCCTTGTGTTTCAATTGTATATAAGAAGCCGCAACTAGCATACTTTTTGTGCTCTCACTGCAAGTACAGAAAAATTACAACCTTAAATCCTTAATAAGTGCATACATGTGTTTCTGCTAATTGAAAATCAAAACAGGCAAACCAGAAAATCAATGGAGGATGGCATGCTTAATGACCTCATGCCTAAATCGTTCTTACTGAAATTCTGAAATAAAAAGTCTGTTTAAGTTGTGTCCTATGCAACAATGGTGTGGGACCTACCTCAAATAATATGGGAAATTGTCAAATGAAACTTCCAGGAGTTGCCCATCTATAATAGCCGCAACTATGTCTTCTCTAAATGCTGAAGTTCTAGCGCACATCCCTGATAGGGATGGTGGAATTTGCTCCCTGACCCAGTCTCTTTCTACCTGTTTACAACAAAGCTCCATTTACTCTCAACTCAAGTTATAATAAGTCCTAAATCATGACATGACAGGTCAGATAAATATTCCAGCAATCCAGCTACAGCTTGTGCTACTTTCCTGTAAGCCAGATTCCACACTTCCGTCAAGAGGAAGGATCTTGCTTGCAGCCCCAACATCTGCAACTGCATCACTCTCCTGATTTGTAGCTGAATTAACTTCTTGGCCATCTAGCTCATCTTCATTAACTATGGGGGAGGAAGGCAGATCACTCCCTCTGTAATTTTTACCACTGGTCGGAGATGTAGGCTTAAGATGCGACAAATCCACCCGCGGACTAGAAAGCGATGCCAAAATTGAAGCACCAGTTACAGCTGATGCATCTCCTTTTCGTCTTTCTGCATTTATCAACTTTCCTATATTTGTTTGAACATCTGTTGCAGAGGTGCTGATTATACGTTCATAAGGTAGCTGCTGGAAAATCTACATGGATAGGTGTTAAGGAAATTCCCGAAAAGGACATAGGGGAGAAAATCAAGCTAAACAATACAGAGATCACAAGGATACATATGCGTGACTTCCAAGGAAGCCAAAAACCACTTCATCCCCTGAATTGAGATCATAACTAGTATTTTTCTTAATTGTTTTCCCATTTACTTGCACACATCCTTTGCTCCCCCGACTTTCAAGCACCGCAACAGATTTGCCATCACGCTGATCATTTACCAAAAAAAGAAATTAACATAACGAAATAGCGGATGCAAAATCTGAAATTAATATTCGGAAACATAATCAGATCTGTATAGCAAGTGATAAAACCAGAAGCTGCCTGTCATTTTACAATTCATTTATGTTCTTCATTGGTCAAAGGCTACACAAACGACAATCATCAAAAGAAACTAATCAAGACATGCAGAAATTACCACAATAATGTCATTTATTCCGCTTGATATGTGACTTTTAAATGGGTCCCACAACTATGGAGCAATCAAGACACAAAATGTTATAGCCTCCGCGCAGCCTTTTATCCTATCCTACAACTGAGGTTGAACCTGCTGGAGCTTTCATATTGCGCACCAAACCAAGTGTGCATTGCATGCAAACTGAATACAATAGTTAACGTGAGTGAGTTCAGATACAAGAAATACCTGGGTGAGCCTTATTGAACACAAGATAGCACTAATGGAATGATCGCGGATCAACAGATTAGCGTGTTTGCTTGAGCCCACTAAAAAATTGGTCGTGTGCACCGAAATGGTGGGATTCTGCAAATATACAGATTACATTCACTCAATCACTCCAACAAAACCCCCTAACCACATTCAAATAACAAGAACTGAATGTACAGCTCCTTCCAACATACCAAATCCACCTAATCTCCACCAAAACTCAAGTTTCACACCGAAAAACAGTGGAATCAACAAACTAAAAGCAAAACAAAAGAATTCACCTGCGGAGATTCAGTCAGAAGCCTACACCAAGGTGCGTTTGTTTCGAAACCTTGGTGCTGCTTCCACGAAGTGAATGAGCTTCTCGGCTTGTCCGCTGCAGCTGGTGCGGTCCCTGAATTTTCAAGAATTCGCAAATTTACCCAACACTTCAGCATTTTTAAACATGCAGCACCAGAAAAATCCGTAGTAATTCGACAAATAGCAATATATCGTATAGTCTACCTTCGGCAACAGCCGGAGTGGCAATAGATATAGAGGCGGCGGCAGCGGAGCCGGTGGTGGCAGGGAGTTCCGGCGGATCATTAGAACTTATTTCCTTTGGATTTTCCGCCGGCGAAGGCTCTGATGCCTTCGAATTACTATTATTTGTATTATTAGTATTACTGCTCTCACCCTAAGCAAAAACAACAAAAAAACAATAAAGTAGCATTCAAAATCGACAGCCCAGATTGAGTAATCGAGAAAATGAAGAACGAAACAGCTCCGTATCCATGTCTATCCTAGAGAGAGAAAGTGAGAGTGCCTTTTGACGCTTGGGAGAAGAAGGTTTATTATTGTTATCATCAGACGGTGAAGATGATCTCTTGTTATTATTCGACGGGAGAGATCCACTTCGCCTCGTCGAAACCATTTCTGCTTCCTCCTCTTCCTCTTCCGCTTCCTCTTCTTCTTCTTCGCGATATACTTCTAGAGAGAGAATATTGTATATAAATATACACACACACACACACTGTGTGTGTATATATGACGAAATGGTTAAAGAAACGGGGAGAAAAAGCAGATATGTAGAACGAGAAAAAACTTTCGTGGACTAAACTGAGAATACGGATTTTTCCTGGGGTGAAAACATAAATATGTAGAAGATCTGGTGCAGGTGAGATATGGGGTTGGGGTGGGCGGGGTTTTATAGAGGGATAAATGGAGCGCTTATGTTAGCTGCTTTGCTGTTACACCACTATATTACGCCGCTGTGGAAGTCCTCTTAGCCAATGAGAATAAAGGTCAGTAACCTAAGAAATGGTTTTTTGTTTTCTTATTCTTCTTTACAAAAAATGGTATGAAAAATGTAATATGCAATGGGACTATTATTTTCTTTTATTCATCTTTTGCCATTATTTTGCACTATTTAGGTACTTTATGAGGTTAAAATACAATGAATGTTTAGAATTTCATAAATATTAATTGTTATTTAATTAAATTCTGTGTATCGGTGCATTAATTTTCAATATATGCATTCGCAATCCAAAATAAAGGGAGAAAAATATGCGTGTTAGAGTTTCATTTTGAAATAAGTGATGCAATGAATGGATTCGTTGATTACTGAATCATTTATGAAAATCAGATTATAAATTGTAAGATGTGTAATTCAGAACGCAATCGATTATTAAGTAAGTCGAGCGATGAAAAGAACGATTACTTCAATAAATACTGAGAGAAAATAAATTTTTATAATCAGGTAGATTTTGTAAATGAAAGGATAATGAATAATTACAAGAATTTAAAATAAAATCTTATATTTATTTTGCGGGCTTATTTTGAAAACCACATGAAATTTATCTTCAAAAAAAATAATTATATTGAGACTCCGTTTATTTCTTGTAACATAATATTATATATTTTTATACATGACTATTCAATACACTGATTATCGAACCTGACATATTCTTAAATTTTAAATAAGTATTAATATATTAAAAGGAATAGTCCATACCCATACATATAATTCTTTATGACCTCAACAACTTTGCAAGGCACTTAAACTTGTGCTTTGTATTTCACAAGCCACTTTGTATTTCACAAGCCAATGTAGGACTTCACTAAAATTTTAAGAAGGTTTAAAATAATACTCTATTTTTATGAGGTGAGACAAGATTTTTTCGAAATATTTGTATTGTATATTTCATAAGACAACGCAAAACCTCAGCACAACACTTGCACACTAGATAGTCAATATGGTGAAGTGAAATATCACCGAAACTGTAAAACACAAAGGCCCCATTTGGTTGGGGTGATTATACGGGATATAATGCACTGCATGCATCAAAGAGGAGTGAGGATTAGGATCTACTTCTATTTAACTCCAGAAAAGACTTATTTTATTATAATTTGTTTGGTCGGCATGTCTGCGACCCATATAAAACAAAAACCTAATATTTCTAACAATGGTATGGGTGACTGTGGACATATCTTTTAGGTGGAATACACAATCTTACTTTATATTGTTAAGTACTATTGAAATATGTTTTAGCAGAAAAACCCCTAACTTTTCAATACAAGGCAAAAATTAGTGAACAAGTTGAGCCACAGACATATTCTCTTTCTCCATGGTGAATCCATAAGATATAAATATTTTTCTTCAAATATCGCATACCGATTTAAATGAAGCCATGTAGATAGAAGACTATCAATAAGTCATTACTTTTTGTAAATACTAGTTGTTGTTGCACGCGGTTCCCATGAGTATATAAAAAGAATCATAGTATGAGATTAAGAAAGGGCTGGGCCGTCAAAAGTCCAGTTCCTTCGTGAACGAAGTTCAGAATCAACAAGGGTTCGTAGAACGAAGGGAGTGTACAACTGGAGAGATAGAACGGAGTTTTTCACGAAATTCGAAATAAAGGAATAAAAAAAAGTTTCTCTATGGCCTCCTCGTTTTGAGACTTATAAAAAGATATAAACGTAGTTTAAGGTGAAAAGGAAGAAAGAAGTATGTGATAAGAAATAAATGTAGGAGAAGGTGAGAGATAAAAAAATAAATTATAACTTATGGATTGTTCTTTTTTGAAGAGAACTTATGGATTTATTAAAAATATGAAAGTTTGTAAGTGAAAAAAAAATATGAAGAATGTGAGAGCAAACATTGGGTAGTGGATTGAGAGATATGGAGTAATGGTCGAACGAAAAAAAAATTAATTATAAAATAATTAAAAAATATTTAAATTACTACTGTGGACAATTTAAAAATATATATATAAATGGATTGAAGGGTAAATTGGAGCAATAAAAAATTGATACAATCAAAGAGTTTTCTTTTATAATAATATAGATAAATAGATTCTACTCAAATTACTAAAACGAAGTGGGCTGAAAGGTGCCTTTTTGGGAGCTCATTTTCCGACAAGTTTTACGGCTAGTTTCCGTAATATTCCTTGTTTAGACATTGACTATCTATTTACTATAAAAATAAACATCATCTTTTTCTATGGTAGAATCACTAATTGTTTGTTGCTATAATGGGTAATCCATAAAATAAACAATCTCGTATATGATAAATAATATATATCCATATTAATTAATTAATTAATTAACATATAAGTACATAATTGTAGATTGAATTAAACCTTTAGCAGCAGAAGTATGTCATTTCATGTATTTGGATCTGGCTCGTCTACAAGCTCAGGTATTAATTAGATCGCAAATACATCAACTCTCTTGTTGTCTTAAAGATCATCACACAACATTTTCAAGATTCCCCTGTGTTGGTTCTTGCTCCAAATATAGTGGAAATTATGAAATATACATTGCTAGCTTTGGTGGATTACTACCAGAGTAATCTACTCATCTACACACCTCAAATCCATAGAGTCTATGGTGATGCTCCAAAGAAGAGCATAGAGAGAAATTATTTGGATAGAGTATTGTGATTAATTCATTTGTATCACTCTTGTGTTTGTGTTTTGTTTTTTTGTTTTTATCACAATCGTGTGTTTTTGTATTTTTTTTATCACAATCGTGTACCCTATTTATAGGTATACACAACTTTATCTCTAAGAGGAGTCCATATCCCAACATATATATGGAATACTACAAACTATATCTTAGATAGGGTGTACCTCAAGGGAATTATTATCCCTATATATATTTGGAAAATTCAAACTCTATTTCGAATATAAATACATAATGGATCACAGGTGTTGGAAAATATGATGGCCCATGGCCAAAAATACGTAGGCTCAATGCACCCACCTAGAAGGCACAAGGCCCAACTACTTTGGCCCATTCACTTAACCCAAGCCCACAACCCACAACCATGAACCCGATCCGCCCGACCTGGTTGTATTACTACTTAAATGTATTTTACGCTAACCCTACTTCATTTCTACCGCGCATTTCTCTTCTCCCCATTTCAACGTCGTCTCCGCTTCTCTGTCTCTCTCTCCTCTTTATTTCTTGCGGTTTTTCCATGGATGTTGGGACTTCATCCACCGCCATTTTACCTTGGCACCTGCAACCAAAGCCACCTTAAATAAGTGGTCGGTTCATGGTTGTGGGATGTTTAGTGCGAACAAAGAAAACCGATATCTCTTCTTAACCGAGATCTAAAAGCTCTTTGTGAACTTGATTGTGGGCCTTCGTGAAATATCTCTGTGAAAAAAGGGCTAAGTACCTAAAGCCTTGTGAGCAACCGTGGGTGTATTTTTAGGCTGCCGATCTTCGGGATCGTGAGAAAAAGCCAAAAATACGGATCTAGCTCTCTGAGCCTCTCAGTGTTCGTTTTCATATATTGCTTTTACTTTGTATTGTAAATTTGTAATTTTTGTAATTTATTTGAAATTTAAGGGTTTTGTACCCACTGGTTCTATAATAGTAATTAGGGTTTTTACCCAACAGTGGTATAAGAGCCACGGTTGCTCTGATTTTAAAAACGCACGGTAACATCTAACCCTACTCCTTAAATTTTTTGCTATTTCTTGTTGTTACTCCTGCTATTTCTGTTGATTGACATTATTCTACTTAACTAATATTTACCGCGTTTTATTCCCCCTATCTCCCATCTGGCCGGACCCCTAAGGTCGTCGAGTATCTGGTCGGAAATTTGGCTGGAAAGCCTCGGCTTAATTTGAAAATTTTGGTGACATTTCCATTATTTTACTGTCGAAAATATATTATTACGTGATCTACAATTTTTGAAATATTCTGGTGTTTTCTTGCTATGTCCGCTGCTAAAATTACTTTGGTATTGCTGTGATAATTTTTGGTATTTTTGCTAAATTTGTTGCTGAAATTGATCCCTGTTTTTCGGTGATATTTGCTGCCATTATCATTAATATTTCTGCCGAATTTGTCTCTGTCTTATTCTGGTGCATTTCGTGTTGATTAGTGTATATATTTGTTTGATAAATCTTGCTTTAAAAGGGAACATATCCTTTCCTAAAAAAAAAAAATTCAAACACACTTTTGGAAGTTAAAGAAACTGAATAAGTGGATTATTGCCATTATTGCCATGAATAAGTTGATTACTTGAAATTCATCAACTTTTTTGGAAATAGTTTTTTGAATTTTTTGGAATTTTTGGAAACTGTTTTTTGGGAAAAGTTTTCAGTTTTTAAGGGATTTTTTGAAAACCTTTTTGGAAACTGTAAAAATCCTTACAACAAAGTTTCTAAAATTATTAATAATTTTTTTTTCTAAATATGGCAGGTTATAATTTTCAACCTTTTGACGTAAAATTGACTTTTTAATTTGGCAACAAAAAATGAAATGTATTCTTATACAACAAAAAGTTTTCAAAATCATTGATGACAAATACTCCGAAAATATTTCTGAAGAAAAGAAATTAGCAAATGACAAGTATGCATATTCATCCATTATTTTGAATTTATCATACATTGTTTTTTGAAAAGTTAGAAAATAAATTTCAGCAAAAGATTTGTGAAAAAGAATTAGAGGAATTGTACACAAAAACGTCCTTGCCAAGTAAATTGTTTTTACTTGAAAAGTTTTTTCGTTATAAATTGGATTCGTCCAAAAATATAGATAAAAATTTAGATTATTTCACAAAATTGATTCAAGACATTAAATTAACGGGTGGTAAGAATATTGATGATTATTCTGCCATTGTTTTGTTGAATGAAATTCCTGATGATTATAGCGATGTTAAAGCTGTCATTAAATATGATAGAGATAATATTAGTCTTGATACTGTTATTAACGGCTTAAAGAGTAAAGAAATTGATCTAAAGACTAATAAACCGTAGAAGGAACAAAATGAGGTCCATTTTGTTTAAGGAAAACCAAAATATAGAAATTACTTTCATAAAAGACATAGCAAAGAAAGGAATAAAAATCACAACAATTCTGAGTCTAGTGATAACAAAAAAGAAGTTAGGTTGGAAAAGTATAAAGATAGGAGATGCTACAATTGTGACAAAAAGGGTCACTTTATAAAAGATTGTAAAAGACCAAAAGGTTTAATAAAAATAAAGAAGAAACAAACTTAGTGATTCAAGGAGAAGAATTAACTGTTTATTGATTTTGTATCAATCTATAATTCTTCGCCTTGTAATACTATGTGTAACTTTATGCTAAGTGCAATGTTCCTTCATGAATATAGTAAGCCTTTGTGTCTTGAGCCTAAGTGGCTAAGTGTCATTGAAAATGAGCCTATGTGGATGTTTAATTTTAGCCTATGTGGTTGTATGAGCCTAAGCGGCCGTTTGATTTACCTTGGTGGCTGGTTGAATCTTTGTGATTATGTCTCAGTGGCAATAAGTTATAGCTTGGTGTTTACTTGAAAATAATTTAGTGATAATTATTGTGTGCAAATGTTAAAAGTGTTAGTGCTTAGTGCTTATTACTAAATGAATTGTGTGTTATACCTTGTGATATCATGTTACTAATGTCCCTTTTTACAGGTAAAAATGGCTATGATGAATTAATGCCATATCCGTTTAATCCCCTTGGGCCTGGTACCAATTTTTGGGTCCTAGTCCAAGATGGAGCATGTTGAAAAATATTAATGACCAATGACCAAAAATAGGTAAGCCCAATGCATCCACCTGGAAGGCTCAAGGCCCAGCTACTTTGGCCCATTCACTTAACCCAAGCCCTCAACCCACAACCATGAACCCGACCCGCCCGACCTGGTTGGTATTACTACTTTTACCCTACCCCTACTTCATTTCTACCGCCCATCTCTTCTCCCTATTTCAGCGTTGTCTCCTATTCTCTGTCTCTCTCTCATCTTCATTTCTTGTGGTTTTCCCATGGATGTTGGGACTTCATCCACCGCCATTTTACCTTGGCACCTGCAACCAAAGCCACCTTAAATAAGTGGTCGATTCATAGTTGTGGGAAGCTTAGTGCGAACAAAGAAAACTGATATCTCTTCTTCTCCTTCTTAAACCGAGATCTAAAAGTTCTTTGTGAACTTGGTTGTGGGCCCTTGTGAAATATTTCTGTGAAAAAGGGCTAAGTGCCTAAAACCTTGTGAGAAATTGATGGTGTATTTTTAGGCTGTCGATCTTCGTGATCGTGAGAAAAGCCAAAAATATGGATCTGGCTCTCTGAGCCTCTTAGTGTCCGTTTTCTTATACTGCTTTTACTTTGTATTGTAAATCTGTAATTTTTGTAATTTATTTGTAATTTAAGGGTTTTGTACCCGCTAGTTCTGTACTAGTAATTAGGGCTTCCACCCAACAACAGGTTTACTAACCCGACCAATATACAATATTTGCTATTAAAAAATTATAAAAATATATTTATTTAGAGTACATGTTATGTACCTATGAAAGAGGTAAAATCTACAATGTGGTGTCAAAACATTATCTGAAGCACACACATAGAGGGGCATAGTTGAAATCTTCTTTAAAAGAACTATCCTTTATGTTTTTCTTTTTCTTTCTCTTTTTGTTTTATCCTAATTCGTAACACATCCTAACCAACCCATAGTACTATATAGGATAGTGAACGAGATAACACATTAGTCAATATGCCCAATCGAATGCAGGGTAATACATTTATCTTGCATTACTCTATTTCATCTAATCCTGACATGCATAATCCCATCACCTGAATCAAACGTTGCTTCCAGTGTACAATATATTGCACAAGACAACATACAAGAGCAATAGTTTTATCATATTGATCCCGTTTCATTGACTTAATTAATAATTATATACATTATAAATGGGATTAAAGGCAATTTTAGTCCCCTAATTTCAGGTAATTCTCATTTTAGTCCTGTAACTTACTATGATTTTATATTAGTCCTCTATAACTTAATAAAGCTCAATTTTAGTACACATTTGGTCGGAAATTTGCCTCAATTACCGGAAAAAGTCACATGGCCTTCACGTGACTTTTTAAATTGGGGGTTTCATTTTTATTGGCTTAAGTTATAGAGGACTAAAATGGAACCCTAGTAAGTTACGGAACTAAAATGAGAATTGCATAAGTTAGGGGACTAAAATTGCCTTTAATCAAGCCATAGAGGACTAAAATGGAACCCTAGTAAGTTACGGAACTAAAATGAGAATTGCATAAGTTAGGGGACTAAAATTGCCTTTAATCCGTTAGGCCATGTGACTTTTTATGCCAATAAAAATGAAACCCCCAATTTAAAAAGTCACATGAAGGCCATGTGACTTTTTCTGATGACTGAGGCAAATTTCCCACCAAATGTGTACCAAAATTGAGCTTTTTTAAGCTATAGAGGACTAAAATGAAACCCTAATAAATTATGGGACTAAAATGAGAATTACCTAAAGTTGAGGGACTAAAATTCCCTTTAATCCTTATAAATGCTTGTCAAAATATAACATTGCATGGCGACAGTAGTGTGCTCCTGACCACAACGTTGCTTTCAGTGTGTAAAATATTTCACAAGGCAATATACCACAACAATTTTGTAATCGATCAGTTTGTATTGTACATCTCATTGATTTGATTTGATAAACATTTATAACGATATAAATAATTGTCACAATATAATATATACTGTATGGCCATGGTATTGTGCTGATTTTCTAACTCTCAAAATTTTCTATTTTTCTACATAATGTTTTTGTTAGATATAAAGTTGTAAAAATATATACACTATGATTAGGCTATTGTGGTATAATTTGGGAGTTAATGTGTTTTATCCATATAAGTTTGTTAGGGAATATGTGATGAAATTGGCATGGATTGAGCAATTATCATTGTCTTTGTATGTGAATTTCTTAATATGTGTTATTCTATTATCCATGAAAATTATTTATATTTCTCATATATTGATGAAACTTATTTATATTTCTTGCAATAGCATTCAATTTCTAGTATATGCAAATGAATCGGGAGATGCGCAAAGTTCACCAACACATTAACGATTCTACTGTTTAGCATGTGTTAATGTGGAGAAGAAGTCCTAATATGCATTTCTTGGACCAAAGCGAACCCTGGTAGACGCTTTTAAGGATGTCCAGGTTTTGAAAGTTGTGATGCAAGCCAGATCTAATTTTCAATATAACTTCGAACATGTGTCCTCCAATAATTATGCCTAACTCATTGTGATTTTCCTGATAAGGATGGCATTGTGACACATTTCTATGGGTTGACTGGTCAACGTATCATAGGTCAAAGAGACGTCATTCATGAATTGTAGCATTACATGTCTGCATATGAGAATAGACTGATTAAATTACAAATGAGGGCCACCATGTATGAAGCAAAACAGAGACGGGTTCCATATTTAGTGGTTTCGACCATATTCTCTTTCGCAATTACGTTTATTGTAATTTTTATATACTTTGTAAATAAAAATGGCCCAAACCAAATGGCCTGGGCCGTTTCACTTGGAAGGCTTAAAACCATTTGAGCCCAGTTCCTATGGGCTGCCTAACCCGCTACCCAGACCCACCAGGTTTAACCCACACCCGACTACCTTTAAACACCTCACTTTCTCTCAGTTCTCTCATAACCCTAACACTAATCCCCAACACCCGTCTGCTTCTCTCTTTGACCCTTTGGATTCTCCCCACCCTCTCCTCATTTTCTCTCCACCGGCCCCGTTTTCTCCATCATCTTCGCCAGCTATAAAATGCTCAGCCTCTATAAATGGCTGGTCCTTGAATGATTCTTCAGAACACGAAAAAGGAAGAAATATTTCTCACTCCTCCTTCCTCTCTATATTCTGGCCTTGTTCTTCATGTCCTAAATCTTGAAGGCTCAAGATTAACAATAGCCTTTGTAGCCGTGCTTTTGTGGCTCTATAACTAAAAGCCTGAGTAGCTCACCTTGGTGGTTCTGTGGTTAACAGCCTTAATGGCTAGCCTTTATGGCTCTATGGTTTTATAACCAAGCGTGAAACGAGGATTGCAGGCCTTTGGCCTTTGTGGCCTTGGATCTGGCTATTTGAGTCTATCCTTTTTGTCTTGGTTACTTGTTTATATTTCTACTATTATTTCTAATTCTGCAGTTTTAGGGTTTAGCCTTGTGTTATTCTTTATTCTTGTAAAATTTGTAATAATTCTATATAGAATTTATGTACCCACTGAAATATGTAATTTGTTTCATCTTTATAATATTACTGGAGTTTGGTAACCAGACGAATATCCGTCATACTTTCGCCAAAATATTTAAGATGATGTGTTTGAATACTATTGCAACAACCGAAGGCTAGTTATGTTTTTTCATGTCTTTGCATTTCTTGCGACACGCATAATTTTGAATTATGTACCTCAAAACTTTTGAGGACGATAGGTTGATGTTGGAGTGATTTTATTATGTGAAATTGAAATATTCAAGTTTTGGTTGATGTATTATTTATGATAAAGTTGATAAATTGACAAATTTGGTATGGTTCCCTTTGTTGTAATATTTACACTTGTTAAATTATTACAAGAGACGACGTGTAATGCACGTATATAAATATATTTTTAAAGGTAAATACATCATTTATAATTAACTATAAAAATATTAATTTCATGATAATTGTTATGTTCCTATCATTGAAATATTAGTAAAATAATAAGATATTCACTCATAGTTAAATTTTGATAAGCAAGTTAAAAATAAAAATTAGTGCTTTTATTTTCATCCATCAATTTTTATTCTTATAAGTACTCATTTTTAGTTATTTCTATATATAAATTTATTCAAATATATTTCTCCTAACTTTATTTATTTCTCGTCTTTTATTTCAACATAATGAAATTATTTTCTATTTATTTTATTGTTACTATGTCGATTATCAGAATTTGTTAATTTACTTAAAATATGAAATATAATTATACAATCGAGATTTAGTCTATAACTAATATTTTAGAATAAAATTATTTTAAAATCTTACTTTTAATTGTTATCGTTCTAATATTTATTCACCATTTGATTTTTCTTATTTTTATAATATAAATTATACATCATATATATATATATATTTATATTTATATTTATGAATATCTTCTCATTCCTAAATGTTTTTAAATCGATTGATATACCAATTGTTAGTTATATTTATAAAAAAAACCACCTTGCTATTAAAATAATTATATTTTGCATCTACAGGCCTCAATAATTTTATTTTAATTATATTTCAATAGCAACTACTATCTTTATATTTTAAATTTATTTTTTATAATATTATCTACACTATTGAACTCTACATTTACTTATGTCAATCATTTCTATTGTTATTTTACTGTTATGATATTGTGAATAGATAAATAAAATTAATTTATATTTTCAACTTAGAGAAAGTGTTCTATTCCTTAGGCCTATTTAATTTAGGGAAAAGTATTATTTTAGTCCGTTAAATATGCTTAATTTTAATTTTAGCCCGATAACTATGTCCATTTTTGTTTAGATCCAGTAACTTACGAAATTGCTTACTTTTAGTCATTTGACAAATTTTTGGACAATTTTACCCCTATGAGTGCATATGGATTAAAACTGCCTTTCAAAAGTTTTATAGGGGTAAAATTGTCCGAAAATCTGCTAGAGAACAAAAAATAAGCAATTTCGTAAGTTACTGGACCTAAACAAAAATGAACATAGTTATCAGACTAAAATTAAAATTAAGCATACTTAGCGGACTAAAATAATACTTTTCCCTTTAATTTAAGTTGAATTCGATCTTGGTAATTAAATTTATTATTTTATCCTAAAATACTTTAAAAGATTCATAAATTGTGGTGCTACTTTGTTTTCTAATAAGTCAAAATAAAAAATTTAAAGAAGTAAAAGAATAAAAAAGATTATGAAATATCCAATCCATAAACATATCATAGAAATCTATGAAAATTTCAATCTATTATAATGATTCAAAAACTTCATTTGTGAAGAATATAATTATACAATTGAAATTCAATCAGCAATTAATTAAATGTTAATGCTATTTTTTTGAAATTTTACTTTTAAATATTATTTTATAGTATCTGTTCCCTGATTTATTATTTTGTGTAATATATTAGACAACACTACATTTTCCCTTTTGTTACTTTTTAGCAATATCTTTTATTTTCAGTTTTTGTTTTTAAATTAATTCATGATATATACTAATTTTTTGTTATTTTTAATAAAAACTTGATTTAAATTGACTAAATGAGACCAATAATTATGTCGATTATATTTACTATTTTATAAGGTTTTAAATTTAATTATTTATTATATTATTGTCTACAATCTTCTTTAATCTTAACGTCTTCGGAAGAGGGTTTTTTTACCTATTAATATTAAAATAAAAATTAATTTATTTTTTAATTGGAGTATTATGCATTCTCTAAGTAATTTAGAGCAATTAGGAGTCCAGAACTACTGTATATATATTTTTTTTATTGGAATTTTATTTTTTATAACTGATTTTTTGTTATTATTAACAGAAATATTTACGTAAGGGTGTAATTGTCCTTTCACACTTGAGAACAAATACTTACGAATCCATACTTTTATATATAGCATAAATATGTAGGGCCTCTTTTGTGGTGTACATTGCAAGTGGGGACAGTGCAGTCAAGCAGCGGCGACAGGCCAGCATGAAGGGGCAGGCTGCGCCGTTGGGCCGAAAGAGGGTAGCGCACAGACGTGCACACAGGGGACATCTGCAACGGCTGGTCGGCAGCGAATGGTGAAGGACCCAGCCTCAACATATGTAGGATGGGTTTATAGAGATAACGTACAAATAAATAACACAGGTCCTAACGATGGTATTATACGAATTGCAGTGCAAATACACCAGAAAATAAAACAAAAACCACAATGGTACGTATCATCTCAAAAAGGCAGTTCTTAAAATGGAAGATGAAAATACCTCTAAGAAAAAAAAAAAAAAAAAGAATTGAACCTCTCGCATATAAATATATGCACAAAAATTACTTAACATATACACACACGTAATGTAGATCCAATTAAACTAACACAACAAAAATGAGCCAAATCGTGTGCCCAATCAGACTAAGCTACAAGCCCATGTTTTTATTGAATCATGAATACATCCTTCTTATCATCTTGAAAATCACCCACGCAAACGTGTGCTATCTTCAAAATCACCCATGAGAAATCACACAATTTGTATGCAAATCCACGAAAACGTCTTCCTATTGATAGATTATTATCATAGCAACCCATTTATTTACACCTTAAAATAGCATTCATCCAATAGAATCTTTATCCCGATATGAATTTGAGAACGTGCAAACTCCATCTCAAATATAGTCGTCAGTTGACATGTAAATCCACGAACCCAACCCAATGTCCGCTAAACTCTAGTCCCCAGGCTCCTAGGCTGACCTGTGGCCATAGTGCAAAAACGAACTTCTAAAGAAACTCAAACAGTTAAAGACTGCATTTCACATGCAAAAACTCAAAATGCATCCGCCAAACCCATGATACCCCAACGGTTCAAAGATTGCTTAATGACAACTTAAATAAATCAAGAACTGTATGAATGAAAAAATCAAGCAAATTTGATTTATATTAATGAAACAGTTTATATTTGACACTAGCTACCAAAATTGATTCCTTGTTTTGTGTCTAACTATACTAGTCGCAAAGATCTAGCCCATCTTTGCATAAATTCTTGAAATGAACTTTCTTTGATACCTATTGAGAGGGCATCGAGTGTCGCCCACCTTTCATGATCAAGCCCTCTGTATTCGTTCTAGTGACTCACAAAGCAAGTTGTGCCCATCCATCATGAATATATTGATCTGAAAACAGCTAGAAGAGTTGCATTAGAATCATTTGGACGCATTGGTCTCCAAGTTCGATAAGATCTTGTCCAAATCCTCGAAGTATGGCCAGCTCTTCTGGGATTTTGTATCACGCTTACTTTCCTGTTCAAAGACGATAATGCTGGCAAAATTTAGTCACAAGATGAAATAATTATAATAACAATATTTATAAATACAATGCAATCATCTTTCATCTCCCAATACTGACACCAATAAGAAAAACCCAAACGGGATTGCCTGAATATACATCAGAGCAAAATGTAGCTATCCAAATATAAATTACGAAAGCACAATGAAAATGGCTTTTCCTTTAAATCTGTTTCTTCTACAGTAATTCAGGACGGAACAGAAAAGGAAACATGTGAATGCTTAGCAGAAAACGTCATGGAGTTTACGACCAACAGAGAGACAAATCTACAGAAAATCAACAGTTGAATGGACATGCTCAGCAGTCCATGAAAAATCAACAGTTGCAGAGCTAGGCTAAACATGGTGCCTGCTAGCCCAGCATTCATGGCAGATGGTGAATGTTTCTGCTGTCATTCATCGAATGCAGTAACTTTAAAGATGCATGCCATGGTGAAAATGAATAACACATGGTCTGCAATAAACAAAGAAGGTAAAATGTTTGCATGGCACCAATCGTTGCACTGTGTAAGAAAAGAGAATAGCAGATGTAACTTCCGCACATCAATTGGAGAGAATTATACCTTGGGGGGGGGGGGGGACAAAAGATATGACTGACAGGCAGGGAAGTGAATTAAATGAACTCGGTACAAAAAAATATATATGTCCTTGAAACTCTATAGATTGAAATAAAGAATCTTAAGCTATTTTCTTGAGTCCATACAAAAGCAAATGAGAAAACATAATTCCTCTCTTCTCCTTCCTCTTGAACAAAAGAAAGCCATGGAATAAGCACCATCGAGGATTAAAAGCTTTTTGCCCATTCAACTGATTCCTTCCTTTTCCGCTTAGATTCCTAATTTTCTAGTCGTGGGAAAATGTTGAATTCTAGTATTTCAATGTCTCACAAGGACAGGGATGTTCATGTTACACTTATTTCCATTGTAGATTCAGATGCATGCATACAATTATTTGAGAAAATTATGATTCAGTTAGCCTCAGATAAAGCTTCTAAGAAGCAGACCACTGTGTATATGGATTTCTTTCTATGAAAAGAAAACAAATCCAACATAGGGCTGTGTATATATACTTCAAACTACAGAAAATGAAACAAACCTCATATTTCTGAACCAGTGAAGCCCAAAGAGATTTACACTGTCCAGGACTTCTACCAATTCCATCCAACAATAAACTTGAAGATATCTCTTCCCAGAGAGCCATCCGCCCTTTGAGGACTTGGAATCTACTATGGAGTTTTCCCCGCAGTTTAATCAGCTTCCTGACCTCTTCAGGTTTCCACTTATTCCTTTTTGCAGTCTTGGAAGTTGTCTGTCGAGATTTTGGCAGGACAGAGTCTAGTTCGCTGCTTTCTTCTTTGGCCTTTTCCCGGTGGGCTGCTGCTGGAAGCAAATCACTGTCACCTTCTGACTGCTTGAGCCCTGATGGTGATATGAATGACTTCCAAAAATCATCTGATTCATCAACATTTGGAGCTTTATCTGGCAATTTGGAATTTGATACAATTACTTCCTCATGTTGAACTTGCTCCTCATAATCATGATCTATCATGAACAAAAACAAAGGAACAGTTTGGCAAGATTAAGCAGGTATTACAGAACACCAATGTTGATATTAAGATAGATCTACGAAGATGCTAAAATTCACTAGGGAAATCACAATAACTAGACACCACATGCCTGTTTCATGCCCAAAATCAATAAACTACAACACTGTGAAGAGAATGAAATTGGTCGTAAAGTTTGTTTTCCATAATTACAGTTTCTGTTTCCTGAAAATATTTATTTATTTTAGCGAAAAGAAACTTTTATTTTACTAATGTAATAAGACAATAAATCAACTTTGGTATCAGCCTAGGCACATTCCTGACTGAGACTACAGTGCAAGCCATTGAATACATGAAAAGACAAAAAAATTGAGTGTCAGTGGGGAAGAAGATAATTTAATTATTTACTGCAAATACAGTCCTTTGGTGCCTAAAACTAAAATTAAAAGGGAAGAAGTAAGCAATTAGAACAAACATCTACATTCTAGACTTACATCCGGCACCAAATAAGATAAAGCAAGGAACTATTGGACTTTCAGCAAATCATAAAATTCACAGTTCATTTTCAATTTCACCCCCCTACACAGTTACAAGAAAGTACAATCTGAAGGTTATGTGAAAAGATAAACCAGTCGAACCCCTTTCTAGTGCAATCAGCTGCAAACTATAACAAGGTGGAAATGATATTGTAGCTTCCCACGCTTGCTGAGAGCATAATTCACCAATACACAAGCAGAAAAGAATGCTTGGCTAATGAAATGTTCAGTTTGGATAATTCTATTCTACCTCTCATGCACATTGTAGTGCAGGAGGTCTGATACCAACTAGAACCTTCAACAGAGCCACCATTAGACCAGGGAATTCCAAGTGAACGATCTAAATCAGGGATGGGGTAGTTGAACTTCTGAAGCTATATTATGATGTAGTAAGCTGAGAGCTCCAATTCTGAATCTTTCATTTAAGCTATCATAAGAAGTCTAAGAACACTATCAATTTGTTCAAAATACAGATAACGACTTAGCAGGAACATCAAGAAATGTAAAACTATAAACAAATAGCAGCCAGATGGATATGCATAGAAAACTTTAATTCAAGCCTACTAGACGCTATATTATTAACTAATTGTGAAACATTTACCACCTATCACAAATACCAGCATACCAGAATCAAATAAGAAATCCAACTTGTTTCACAGCTCAAGTTTGGAAGGTCTTTTTAGTTCACATTTGATGTCAACAGTTTCATTTGCTACACTTCTTGCACAGAACTTAGGGCCCCACTACAGGTAGAAACCATCAACAAAAACTATTAATATTACATAAACAAGTAGAACAATCAATAAGAAATGACCACAATCTGTAGGAAGCAAACATCATTGCTATTTGAGAGTTTTATCCTCCCTACTGCATTGCATATGGTAATTCATGCTTGATACAACCAATTATTTTTCTGTGCTCGTATGTTTATGCACAGAGAGAAGCTCAAACAAACATAAAAATTCATAAACATTCACAAACAACCAAACACACTACGAGCAGTTGCCTTAAATAGGAATGTATGTGTGTGTGTGAATATATAGTGTGTAACTTCAAAATTTGCCAAGCAATGGTTAAAGCAGTATTTAGCAAGAAGGTTGTGCAACCTTCTAATTCCTGTGCTGTTGTATCTCGTTCAATTGCAAGACCGTTGCCATCTTCCAGTATATTAATTGGTAGTCTCGCTTTTTCATGTCCATCAACTGCCTTTCTCAATACCGACATCTCAGAACTAATGTGCGGCTTTCCCGATAGTTTTCTATTAATCTCATCAGCAAGAACTCCAGCCGGATTCTCAGTAGCAATAGCTATGACTTCTGGTCGTTTGCTACTGTACTTCCTTACCATTTTTCTCAAGACTTCAGCCACAGTTCTTTCCATGTGGGCCAAAGGGCAATTTACAGGACAGCTCGACAGTGCAGCATGTGCAGCTTTATGAAGTGCATCCAAAAGTTTTCCTTTATCAAGCCATAAGCATCGCGTAGTAATTCTTATTTTTCCTTTTAAAGCCTTCTCAACTGAACCATCTGCTGCTTGAGGGCGCAAAATTTCCATGCTGCAAGACAGAGGAAACACATCATGCAAGATCGAAGACAAGAAAGCAATATGTTTTAGATTTCTAGAAAACATACCTAACCACAATGATGCCGTCTGATGCAATTCTCATCCTCTCATCAACACAAAGTTCAGTTGCTGTGCCAAATGCTTTGTCACCATCACTGTACATCAACTGGGTGTTCAAATTTAATCAGCATGATATCACTTTAGCTAAACAACAATACAAAGGTCTCCAGGTGCCCTAATGTGGACATAGGGGAGAGAGAAGTGACACCGGAAGAGAGTTTCAGTAATAACCTGGAGATTCTCTTTACCCAGAGAAATGAAACCATTTGATAGAACTCTTCTGTTTCTTAAATGTGACACCCCTAGCATCTCTCCGTTCTTTATAACCTGAAATGGAAAAGAATGACTATTGTATGCCACAAAACGTTACAAACTGAAATACTAATATCTCAAGGCTTTCCATAAGGCCGCGATTTTTTCTGTTTTTGCATGGTCCAAGGGTACAAAAAAGTACAAAACCTAATAGCACAAAAAAAAATAAAATCATGTATTGCATATCTCTTCAATTTTAACTATACTTCCCATCACAGCAACTGGTTTTTCAGCCTCTGTGCATCTCCTTCCCTAATATCTTGGAACTAAATAATTGATCGAAACAAGCTCATATATAAGATCAGCATGGTTCCTTAATTTGTTAAACTTTTACGAGTGACTTCTAGGACTAGGACTAGTATGTCAGAATCAAATAATAAGATCACATTCGAGAGAAATTTGGTTGCACCATATTACAAATTTCTGCCGATTTTATTTACAGCAGCCACTAAGCCAGTGGTAGTTCTTGAGAATTAATCAAATTGTGTCAGTAAGAACCGTACAGACAGAAGGGATAAAAGAATTTGAACTAAAACTTATAGAGGGCAATGAAAAATCTGAACTGAAACTAATTACTTACTGCAGTATGCCGAATGCCAGTTGACTTCCCCAGCAACTCATGCTCTTTCAAGAATAAGAGTTCTCCATGAATAGGTAGGAAGTGTTGCGGCTTAACAATTTTTAGTACCTCGTCCTTCAAAAAACGAACAATGTGAAATTCCATCAAGGTTGTTTTTCAATTGATGGATTTAGGGCTAGGAATTTCAAATCCACAAATAAAAATCCGTTCAACTAGTTTGGAATATTTTATATTAGAAAAGAATTCAAATCCTTGATTCTGAACAACAATGTAATGGATTTTAAATCCATGTAACATGGAGTCATTTGAAATCTTTTCCGTAAATCCTTCCTTCAAATCAAAATCTTTTTAAATCCATGTAATATGGAGCTATTTGCAAATCAAAATCCTTCAATCCAAATGTAGCATAAAATAATTCAACATGGAACAGGGCATAACAGCATTACTTTATAAATCATGCAAACAACAGATAGTATCAGAAGATGAGATACTTATCCTAAAGCTATTCAAGTTTCCATGTGGCCAAAAAAGGATCCAGTTTTTTCCTAAACATATCTATTCATAATATGCAATAAAAGAGGACAGACAACCGAGACAGCAATGAAGAACACCCTTCGGACACAAAGGGTAAGGATAATACTTGAATTCCCATATAAGATATACATAAAAGATTTTACTGTTTTTATCAAGTGTAACAAATAATAGAGCAGCTCATTGCTTGATTAGAACAAAAACTAAGTCAAAAAAATTTGTGCAACATGTAAAAGGAAATGAGAATAGCTCTGTGCCTCATGCTGTCCACAACATTAGTACAACTAGACCCCCAAGGACTGGATTTTCAATGCTTCTTTCTAAACTTTGAACTCCAATATAAACAGAAAAACCTGTTGGACATCACCACTTAACAAAATAGTGCGTCCAAGAATTCTTCAAAAACTAATTCTCTTACCAGTTCTTCACGATGGGCATGACCAGATGTATGCAGCAGTTCATTCTTCCCCATCACTATCGTTGATCCAATTTCTGATACACGGTTTAGCATTTTCATGACTCTTGTCTCATTACCTGGGATTACCTACAATGTTGAACTTATAAGGAACTGAATATCTGTCGAAATCTGCTACAAACATGAACATCAAATATTCAATTAGGAAAGAAACAAGTTTTGAGAAATTTAAGCTTGACCCAAAACAAGTAAGAGGTTTGAAAAGTTATTATAACGACCTCATCAGTTTTATTTTATGAATTCCACTCCAAAATATGGATAGAGAAGGAGGGAATTTAAAGAACAAACAAGATTATAATCTGTGAGATCCATAACAAAAAAAAACATAGGTGATAATATAGAGTACAGTTGAATAATAAAACATCAAATCAATATGAAATAAAGAACTCAATGATTTCCTGGATTTCCATATCTTTTTTGTTCTTTATTGGGGATGTGAGAGGAGTTGCTTCTGAATTTAAGAAACCATATAATCTGAATATTGAGCTACCCACTGATTTTACAACAAAATCTGAGCAGTGAATGCACCAATGCAAAACCACATTTTCATATCTATTGTGTGCAACATTCCAATTTGACACAAAATTTCACCAACTTGGTTATACCTGATTCAGTTCTTCAGATTACATCAGTCAGTTATACTAAAGACTGGGACAAGTCGATATGCTAATTAAATTTAAAAAATGGAGAACAGAAGCTGCCAATACTGAAAAGATTGAACGTGGCTTTTAATTCACTTAATTTCCACATATATTTTTCTCAGATTGCCTAAGTTCGATACCCCAGTTGTAAGAGCTAAAATACATGTTTAAGTAACCATTGTGTGCTTTAATCAATCATTTAGCAAGCTCAAAAATAAATAGATTTTCCAAAATCATTTCATGAAACCATTAATTAAATATATTAAATCTACATAGAAACAATTTTTGGCCTAAAGATGAGCCTGAATAGAAGTAAAAAGTTATGAATCAATCAGAGTAAGTATCATGAAGAATATGTATCATATGTACTACAATCCAATGAAGTAAAATGCACGATAAAGTGGGTGCTTAGTACAATCAAATGCATTAGGAAAAAGAACATGTTTGTGAATTCTAATAACAAATGCCATAATTCCTGATATGTCATCAGATGTCATTGTACATCTTTGAACCTGTCAACATGCTCTTAGCATCCCTCCACAGCTGCTATTTGGATTAGCTTTAACAAGACATCTGAATATGTGGGCCAGCAAATTTTTCCTCAATAACAGCCAGGACTTTACAATAGAAATCACAATTTAACTTAGAAACTAAGATAACCGTAACAAACTTGACAGATAGTATTACATTTTGTTGTATATTTGATCCAAATGACATATTTGAATATGATTCCAAGCAAAACAAGAAAGAGAGTGTGCATACAATTATTAAACTACTAAAAGGATGATATTTTAAACTTAAACACTCCGCTTTAATGATACTTGAGTTGCAGCATAATTGAAGTCACTGAAGCCAACTAAAGCTTGAGCATCTAGCAAGTGCAGCAGTTTGCTTTCTTATGGAATTCAATTTATGCATAACCTATGCATCCAATGATATAATGTAGTTATCTTAACATAGTTAATTGTAAAATCCAGAAATCAGAAATTTTAGTATTAGGAGCTTTGCTACAAATTAATTGACTAGTGAAATTCATTACCTTTGCAGAATATAAAATCAGATCTTCTTTGTTCAGCTTGAGGGAATGACTACTTCCATATGATGCAAGATTCAGGGCAGCACGTGGTTCTGCCTGACAAAACAAAAGAAGGCTAATCAATGTTATAACTATCATTAGCAAAGAAGGCCAGTATAACCTACTTGAGAACCAGTGGTGACAATCAGCAAGTCCTTTGGTGCATAAGCATCGATATCTTCCACTTTCACCTGTAAAGAAAAGCTATATAAGGCAGTGTGCAAACATTGAGAACGAAGTGCACAAATACAGAGGAAACTTAAATATGAGTTAGGCTACAATCTGCCAATGATAAATTATTTGGTTGAGTGGAGGGCTACTAGATATCACTTTGTTATCTGAAACTGAAGGATTTAAGAGCAAGGATACAGCAGCATCCTTTTTGTTTTCTTTTTGAGATTGATAAATAACTACTTGAACACTTCACCAGACAGAAAAATGAGAACAAGAGAGTAGGAGACCAAAAACTATTACGAGGCGAGACTGTGTGTCCAAAGTTTTCACCAACCTAGTCAATCTAAAGAAAAATTCCAACTCCTTCTGAGTACAGTTTGGGTTAAGTATGTCAAAGGGATGTATAATGCATTAAAAGGCCACAAACATATTTGTAGTGATCAAATGAATAAGGGCTTCACTGTATGTATTTACCCAAACATTCATCACCAATTTCAAAGCTAAGATGTGAAAAGCGAAAAGATGTATTCAAACAAGAACCATAAACAGTGAGTTCTTTATGATCCTATATCAAGTAATAAAAACTCAAACAAAAATACATGACAAAGCAAATACATGCTGAACATTCTTGCTAAGATAATTTCCCCCATCATTAATAATTGCAATAATGCTCAAATGGTCATTTCTGATTAATCAGTGTCTCTACCAAACATGTCGAAGGTTAAATATAACATTGATATCCCATGCTTCATGCTTGAGATACAAATCTCACAAAAAACACTTGATGCACACAAATATTAATAAGGACATCCTTAATGACGCTTCAGTTACAGCTGAAAAAGAATTAAATCATTAGATATAAGATTAATTCTTAAATTCTTAGTAGATAAGATGTTAATTTTTAGATGGGAAGTTAATCACTAAGTTTTAAGTAGATAAGATGCTAATCAAACGCCACGAGCTCTTGACTTATTTTCTTTTCTAGGTTAGACCATTTGTGGAAAAGAAAATTATACGTACTAGCAACCAAAGCACACTCAATATGTGTGCACAATTAACGTTTTTGAAATATTTATCTAATTAAATAAAAAGGGGAGGGTGTGGGGAGTGGAGGAAGATAAAATGGACTATTGATTAAAATTGAAAAATAAGTTAACTTCAAATCTAGGTGAACAAAATTATTCATATAACTAATTAATCAAAATGTGAGTCGACTAAAATGCCCTTATAGTTATTTGTAAATGAAATAAGTATAAGGGCATTTTAGTCGACTCACATTTTGTGAGACCAAAAGTAACTACTCTAAAGGCCTGAACCTTAATAAATAGAAAAAGATGGATGCATGGTCTATTAAATCCTGCTTCAGAAATTAAAGGATCGACCAGGTTAAATGTTTTGAAGCCATTACCAGAGTTGAAGGATCAATCGGTGCTTTTCCATCTTTCCACGCAGCATCAAGGTATGTCCTCAAGGACATACCAACAAATACCTAAATCCAGATGGCTATGTCATCCATCTCTAAATTTCAATAATGAATTTATGAAGAAGACATCAAAAAGAATATGCATACCAACTTCCGGCCAGTCAAATCTGCTGCAGCTTTTACACTACCAAGCCGGTGAATATTTGAAGCAAATTGAGTAGTGATAACCCTTCCTTTGGCTGCCGAGATATGCCTTAATAACGAATCTGCCACAACTGTCTCACTTAGTGTTCTTCCCGGTGAAAGTACATTTGTTGAGTCGCTCATCATCTACAAATCAAGTCGGAAAGTAAGTGATGCATCTTTGGCTGAGGAATAATTCAGGACTGATTAGTATCCATAAGTATTATGATATCAGCAATGTTAATAGTCCACAACTAAAGTGGACATAAACTTGCAGGATGTTCCAGGAGAGTGGCATGGTTCATAATTATCGCTGCTGAAAAAACAGTTGGCATGGCATAGGTCTTTTTCTCCTTTAATACCTAGTTTACCCTCCGCTCCTGCAACTAGACTATGTCAGAACAGGATGTTATGGTCAGAGCCCAGCTCCAGGCAAACTCTTGGGAAATCATTCATCACTGGAATAGCAAAACCCCCAACACCAAAATATATTTTCTTCTTTTGTTATTCACCATTGTCCAAGGAGATTCAAGTTGCTTTTGACGCTTGCTAGAACCATCGAAAAATCATTTTTATCATCACGCATGACGCATTATCGATTAATGTAATCCTTGAAAAGCTCTGGAAAGGAAGAATAACAAAGAGTAGCTAATGCTAATATCAAATATTACTGTGAAGATCAAGAATTAGTAAATAGAAGTCAAGTTTGATTGCATAAGTGAACATATAAGTCCGGGAACTCGTAACTGCTAGGCTTCCCCAACAAGCTTGTGATTAATTCATGAGAAAGGTTATTAAAGCACAGTACAGAGCATCCAAGTCCAACTTGCATAGACTTCGTTCTCTCCTCCAGCAAGTCATGCACATCCATACATGCCCCGCACCAGAGGCACAGCTAGAAGGAACTTTAGGATGCACCAGATAAGATATGGATATTCGTTATAAATTTCTCTGTTTTAGTTATCCCCAAATCATTTCTATTACTCTGCAGAATTTGATGCTTCATTATGGAAGAACTAAAATCATGCAATTGTAGCTCCTAATATCATGTGTTGAAACTTTAATACTGCAATATCATGTGTTGATATATTCACCCCACTCTCAAATATATTAGAAGTCCAATTGTAATCATACCTCGTAATGAATGACATGTCTTATGGTGAGACATCACTAGGCAGCCAACATGTTCTCTTGAATTTAAACTACCGACTAAACCAGTCAACAAACCAAAACATAGAAACAAGAAAACTTCAAGTGAGCCTCTTAAGCTCTATTTCTACAAGGGATGGCACTCATGATAGACTAACTCATAACAAAACTGTTCATAGAAAATTGCTAGTAGGGAACTGCATATAATCCTCAACGGTTAGACAATATTCAAAAAGAAACATACAACATAATTCAGGAAAAACAACTATGACCATGTTCACCACAGAAAGGAGGTAAACACAGATATCAGCCTAATACCAACTATATAAGCCTAAATGCAACTGAACAATTATATGGGACTTAGATTGGTTCTTGGCTATGTAAACACACACCTTAAAAATCTATAGAACCCAAGTACACAAGGAAATGAATAATTTTTGCAGGAAAATCTCCTATATGTCTGTGTTCTCTATTGTAGCTCATGGTGTTGTTTCTTCAATTATTATGCTCGTAAAGCCTGGGGATGAAGAACCCAAGAACTAATGCTAGAACAACACTTCTCTTCAAACTAATCAAGCATCGCACAAATAACTCCACATAGCCTCATTCCAATATGTTTAGAGTTGGCTTCCACATACCATCATCATAAGTCCAAACTTTTTGTTAATTTGTTTAACTAAAGATAGTATGGAAATGGAGAAAAAAAACTAACACTATGTTTGGTTTCATTTTTAACTTGTTTTGGTGTGTTCTGTGGAGATAGAGCATAGTAGTCAGTGGCGCATGGGGCACAATGGTGCCAAGGGCTCCTGGAGCCATGGTGCACAGCGCAGGCGCGCCTTTTCAAAGGATGGCACAAATATAAGAAATAATCTATATATTTATATAATTAGTATTATTTTGATTAGATTAATGTATAAGGAGTTAAATAAGACATATAAAACAACAAATTGAACATAACAAAACTTCATATAATTAAATCATCCCAAAAGAAAAAAGCACTAAGAGAACGATTAAAGCATTCAAAGATTAATAAAATCACATCAATTTCAAAGATTCAATCGGCATAATTAGAGCTTGTACTGTTGTACACGCCAAAAATTAACTTAGGAAATTAGGGTTTATTAAGTTAATTTTTTTTAGGGTTTATATTTAGGAAATTCCTTTTATATTTAGGAAATTAGGGTTTATTAACTTTTTTTTTTAATTCATGGGCCTAGGCAGCCTAGCCAAAACGCAGGCCGCCCAGATCCTTTTCTTTCATCGCGCACCTGGCGCGCGCCTGGGCAGGCGCACATTATGGCGGCGCCATGCTGAAGGCGCGCGCCATTCGGCGTCATTGACTACTATGAGATAGAGAGAGAAAAATAAAGATAAATAAGTATGTGCTATAGATAGTGTGTATGTTTGGATTTTTTTTTTTTGAGATGGGCCAAAAATGAAACCAAACACTATATAAGGTTTGATCGCTCAAGTATATATCAGCATGTTTCATGGCTATAGTATTACTGCTCAGTCTCCTCTCAGACACATGCCTTAGTGTATCTCAGAGTTATCCTAGGGGTGGCAACGGGCCAGGTCTGGGTGGACCAGAGACCCACCGTGCCCCGGTCATTTTCAAACCCCACCCCCGCCCCGATAGAAAACCCACAAGGGCGGTCTAACCCGGTAGACCAAGTTATTTTAATTTTTATTTCTATTATTTATTTTGTAAATATATATAAAAAAATTAAAATATCAATTACAAATAAAATTGTTCATGGCCTAGCTCAAATATTCAAGGCCAAACAATAAATTGTCAAGTATAAATGAATTATTCATAAAAACAAACCAAACAATTTATAGCAATTATATATTACTAACAATTTCTTCATTTTTGTCCTCATTTTAAGTATTGTGAGATAATGTTTTAATTTATCAATTGTTGAACAAATACCTAACAATAAACAAATAAAATAAAATAATATTTTGTTAGTATTTATTAATACCAAAATAAAGTAAAATAAGATATATAAATAAGGTCCTTAAGGACCCGCCCCGGACCAGGCCGGATCCTAACACTTGGGACCCGCTACCCGCCGGGCTTGTAATTTTTTGGACCCGAATGGGGCGGATTCTACCGGATCCAAGTCCAATTGCCATCCCTAATTTCTCCATTGAAAGATAGCTTACATATACAAATATGGCAAACAAGTGACCATGTCAGAGTTTTAGATAAGTGAAGAGAGAAACACAAAAGACAAGACGAACATTTACGTGATTCGGTCATATGACCTACGTCCACGAGACAAAAGCCCAAAGAGCTAAATCATATTATTCTCTCTTAGTTTGATGATATAACCTTCACCTGTTTTATATAGGTGAATTACATATGCGTATAACATAAAATAAGGAAATATTTCCAAAATCAAACCATATAGATATCACGAGAATCACTATGTGAATCACTAAGATTTTATTGTGATTCTCTTGTGATTTTACAGTTATTTGGAGAATCAATTCATGATTCTCAACACTCCCCCTCAAATTGGACATGGAGATCTTGACAACTTGAACAACAAAGTCAAAACTTTTCTTTCAGTGTGACATGACGCCGAGAGAGGTCATCGGAGGTCAAGGCGTCGTCATGCCATGCACACACATCCGCAGTAGCATAAATAGAGACATCATGTCAAACGACCAGTTTTAGCTGCAAAACGCCAGTAGACAGGCACTTAACCTATAGAACAAGGTCGATCAGACACACAGACACACAAATTAGGTATAAGACAAATTAGGGTTTCAGGCGGCGGCGCTCTAGGGTTTCAAAAGGCAGCGAAGGTAGGGCAATGGCGGCGCATAGCTAGGGTTTCAAGTGGGGGGAGCGGCACACAACTAGGTTTTCAGGTGGTGGCACAGCTAGGGTTTCAAAAGGCAGCGCGCAAATAAGGCAGGGCCAGTCCTCTAAGGTTTTTAGCAGGCGCTCTCTCTCTCTCTTTTTTGTTTTTTTTTTTCTTTTGAGAAACCCGCTCTAATACCATGTCAGAGTTTTAGATAAGTGAAGAGATAAACACAAGACGAACATTTACGTGGTTCGGTCATATGACCTACATCCACGAGACAAATGCCCAAAGAGCTAAATCATATTATTCTCTCTTAGTTTAATGATATAACTCCACCTATTTATAGAAGTGAATTACATGTGTATATCTAAAAAATAAGGAAATATTTCCACAATCAAATCATATAGATATCACAAGAATCACTAAGATTTTTTGTGATTCTCTTGTGATTTTACAGTTATTTGGAGAATCAATTCATGATTTTCATAGACCATACTGGTAAACTTTGTGTTTAGTTAAGAACACACAGAAACTCTTTTTTTTTCTGCCAGTCAAAATATAATTTTCACCAAAAAAGGATCTATTTACATAAATACATATCAAGAGATGCATAAAAAATGTTGACTGAGTACTGAAGATTTTAACATTAAACAGGGATTGGAAAGACATATTCTATAGCTCACCAAAGTCACTCCTTCTTTCGAAAGTTCTTCCAGAGCCTCACGATCAAAAACTTTCCCATCCAGTGGTGACTCATCTATCTGTCAACTTACTTGTCAACAATGAAAATAGAAGCTAAAAGAAATAAGTAGATAAGCACCAAATACAAAGAGAAGCAAGAAAGTACCTTCCAGTCCCCTGTGTGGAAAATAGTACCATCAGCACACCGGAAAACCAACCCAGAACAATCTGGAATAGAATGCGTGACTCTAATGGGTTCAACTTCAAATGGACCAGCAACAAATCTCCGCCGAGTCTTAAACACCTTAAGTCTAGATGGAACAAAGATCCCAAACTCCTTTAAGCGCTTTTTGATAAGCTGTTTAACGGAAAAGAAAAAATATTCATGAGTATCCAAGTAAAATGTGCAATTTTGAATTATTCACAACTATCCAACTAACATCTGCAAATTTTTGCATCATTTGCACCGTTTAAATCTATTAATAGTTGCCACTGATCACTTGTTATCCATGACCTTTTCTGAGTCAATCAGCTAGGATGAGGGTTGATAAAAAGAAGATATTCCATAAGATTTTGTGCAACTGCACATAATAAGTTTCTATACTTTAAGGAGCATCCAAGAATTCAGAGATAGTCTTTTGGTTGATAGACTCGTGGAACTATTTGAATGTTAGAACACATGGTACTACATTAATCATGTCAACATTGAATAGAACGAATTCAAGGAATTTATAGAATGATAATCACAAACCTCCATCGTGAAGGATGAGGCAAATATTGGTGTGTGAGAATCCAGAGCCGGAATAACCTGCTCAAATGGGCATAACCAATGTAAACATTAATGCATAATTGGACAAAAAATTAACATGGTTATGAACTTTGACAAAAATAGGGAAGAACAAGAGCTCTCCCCATGTTCTTGCAAGTAAGCAAAGGAATTGAGAAAGTATTATAACAAAGACACATATATCACCAAGTCATATAGGTTTTCAATTTGTGTGGAGCGCCACCAAAAATCATAATATCAGATTCATTAGTCTTAAAATTTGCCTCAGCAACATGTTCATATACAAATCATGCAACATTAATATGCCATTATGCTTCATATTGAGAAATTATAACCAACGCAGAGGAAAATAGAAACCATATGCCAAGACAAAATTTCTCAATCCCATGCAAATGAAACAAAAATCAAGGTGGTAAAACTAGCAAATCATATCTACTCACTCAAAGCATCTTCAGAGATATTTAATAAATCCCCAATCATGCTTTAAGAATTTCTTCCTCGATTTCAAATAGCCAAATGCAGAAGAATTTGGAGTTCAAATCAATGATAAAAGAGAACTTTTTCACACTTTTATATAAGCAATCTTTCTGACATCCTTCCAGGACTTCAAACAAACAAACAAACCAAATGGATAATAATGAATACCATGAAGCTTGAAAATAGCCAGATTCATTTGCTTTGCTCGCTTCACATTGAAATTTGACGGGAAGGTAATTCTGATCTATATTTAATTTAAACATTACTGACTGGCGAGTCACCATGCAGAACCTGAACTAAATATAGATTATAAAGATGCATCTATACGCCGATAGGAAAAGTCAAAATGGGAGAACCAGAAATGTAAAGAAAAGAAAGCACAAAAGAATGGAGCAAAACACTATGAGTCTACCTGGACTTATTTCAGCTAGTATCTAAACTTCTCAATTATCTCCACAGATGAACTACATATCTGAATATCCGAGTTCATCATAAATTTCGCATGGTATCATCTGTCACTATCTTTTTGATGATGTGTTCTAAGAAGCAGAATTAGAAACTTTACCCAAGGCAACGCACCAATGTGGTCTTCATGCCCATGAGTAATAATAACTGCTTCAATTTTGTGGCTCCATTTCTTGATAAAAGTGGTATCAGGTATAATCTTCTGGACACCAAGTTCATCGTAGCTGAAAAATATATGTAAAGTATATCAAAATATTAACATTAGAAGATCGACAAACCAAAAGTTTCAACAAAAGGAAGAAAGAAAAGGAAGACAAGTGTGGCTGGCAGCACGAAGTTTCACTTTTGGCAGAAATATGCCGAAGATTCTTTCTTTACTAGCAGTTTTCATGACATGATAATAACAAAGTCTGCACCACTCATTTAAAACAACAGTGTTATGGAGCATAAAACCAAATGAACTTCCTCATAAAGCAGAGCTATCAGCTTCTAGCAATCCTGTGATACTGAATGTTTTATGATTAAATATAAAAACTTACTCTGGGAACATTACACCGGCATCGATCAAGATATAACGATCAAAATTCCCTACTAGCATGCAATTCATCCCAATTTCTCCTAAACCCCCAATTGGTAGTATGCGTAAAGGAGGCCCGTCAGAGCCTTCATAAAATTGCTCCATCTTGCGCTTAACAGAATCCTCCATACTCTTTCCAGCTCCTTCTGTTCTTCCAGACCTTCTGCGAGGCACTTTGGACCCACGCGAACCTTAAAAAACATATAAAGAACAAATCAAGCACCTACTTCAGAATAAGGTAGACTCAAAATACAACTAGAAAGTGACTTGGCCATAACAGGTAAAAATTCCCATACACGCGAGCCCTCAGGAAGGGTTAGGATATAAATACATCCTCTATTATAATGATTGAATCAAGCTTATATTTAAAAAAACAACTTTATAAGAAATAATCTATATTGAGAGATACTATGTCAGGATTTCTTTTGTATAATATACTACCTCTGATCTTCAAGAATGGGCATTTTTCTAAGTTCAACCAACTCTATTTTAATAAATACAATCTATTATAAACTTAGATATTTTAAGAAATATAATCTACATTGAGTCTATTTAACAACCCAGTATAGCTAAACATTTTGCCATTTGCCAACCCACCACTCAAATATAAACTACTCATAGAACAAATTCCCACTTTCTGAACCAGGAAGAAAATGACCCCTTATTTCAAAAACCAAGTAACAATCAAACAGATTAAACAATAAAACGACACAGACAAGATAGTGAATCAATTTGGTTCCTAAACGGTATTCAACTGTAACTTACACTACAAAAAGGCAGGAAAACTTTTAGAAAATCTATGCCCTTAGCAGCTATTCCATGCTAAAATATTCAGTAGTCCGTCCCCACTTTTCCTCATAAACTACAGAACGACACAACCAAAACGAAGAAATTTTAACAATAAACTACCAAGTAATCCCAATTGAATTGCTCTTACAATGTGTACATAATGGGTCCAGACTATCTTTATCCAACTCAACACGAAAACAGTACCAAACAAGCAAAGAGCCTCATACCCTTTACTGAAGGGGTAGATACACAACAGGAAATGAAGCGTTTTCTGGGCTTTGGCTGACACCAGAAGAGCTTGTGAGGACATACTGAAATTGCATTCAAAGCAGCCATCTTTAAACAATTCTTAGAAATATATAAACTTGTGCTTAGTATGCATATATATATATGACAATTGACTCTGCAAGAAAATCAAAAATGGGAGCTAAAATTCAAAACTATGAGAATAAATGTGCGTGATGTGAGTGTTTTCTTGCAGGGTTTTAGAGAGCAAGGGGGATAGCTGAGACTGAGAGAAGTGAGGGTAAAATATCTTTTGCTTATCACCAAAAAAAAAGGGATTAGATTTTAGGAGGGACCGTGCACGGAACATGAAGTAAAATACAAAACCGGCCTCTATCCTATACTAAAATTGCTAAAAGCCCCCTATTTTGAAGGGCTAAATGCAATTTACCCCATGATATTCAAAATGAGCAATTTACCCCCTTTAAAAAAAGAATAGCAATTTATCTTTTATGTTCTAAAAAATAAAACAAGAACACTCCTTATGTTGTCGCATGTCTTACATGCGCTTTTCTATATTTTTTTAAATATTTTTTTTATAAAACGACATTTGCATTATTTACAACTGTTGGATCTTATTTGAACATAAGATCGAAATTTGATTGACAAATCAACGGTCTAAATTTTACTTAATTCCAATCAACCGTATAAATTTAATTGTACATTTAAATAATATATATTTTATATAAATTTAATTCAAAATATATATGCAATATATTTATATATATAATTTCAATTATATATATATAGAGAGAGAGAGAAAGAAAGGGAGGGGGCTGGTGGCGATGACTGGGACGAGCAAATGGGGAGCAACCACATTGATGGGGACTGGGAAAGGGGGGCTACGGAGGGTGGGGGGGTGAGGGGAAAGAAGGTAGGTGGCAACAGCGGGACGAAAGGGGATTTGAGTTTGAATTTGTTATAATAAAATAATATATTTTATTATATATTACATATAATTATATATATTGATATGCATAAAAATAGGCTGGCCCAAAAAGGTTCAAGCTCAAAAAAAAAAAAGAAAGAAAGAGAGGTTCGTAACATTCTAGAAGGCCTAAGCCATGAGAAGCCCAAATCATGAAAGGCCCAAGTAGACTTGATAGGCGATCTTGGGAAGGGCACCCAGAAAATAGATTGGCAAAAGGAGGAGGTTGAAGGCATCCCCCTACTCAGACCATGATCAAAGCCCAATAAATATTCAGCCATGAAAGGCCCATAAATGTTGCAACCCACTCTTTCATATAGCATCTCATCAACCCTAAAGTCAGCATCCATATTGGACCATATCAGCCCTAGAAAAGACCCCCCTAGCAACTAAGACAACCCAAGAGAAAGGAAGCGTCCCGAAACCTAGGACTCTTAAAACTAGAAGGGACTCTTCGCAAAATAAGAGTCATCTCCCAAGCAAAAACGTGTTGCTATGAGCTAATCAGTTGAAGATAAGACCAAATCAAGTCTTATCCACATGTATTTATTCTAAGGATAAAGGAGGTTTGCAGAGTCCAAGCCTAAGGGGACGCCTCCTCTATATATACAGGTGCAGTCCCCCAATAGGGACACTTTGAGTCCTCCCACGGGATACTTTCAGTCCCCCCAATGGGGACATCCTCAAGAATTTAGAAAACCACTCTCTATTATTGCTTTAGCATTCGAATTGTACTCTGATCACAATTTCTTCTACAAATTTTTACTCGATTTCTCATCACGATTTATATTTAAGATTGTTTATTCCTAAATTCAATACTAACTTGGGTACCGGAGTACTAACATCTCTTTTGCAGGTCTTGCCTTCAAGATTTGCATTAGCTTCGGTCCAAGCTTTGAGCATAGTCCATATCAATTGGAACCTATGCATTTTTTTGAACGCATCATATATAAAAGAATACATTTTTAGTGTATATATAAAAAGTATTTTTAGTATATAATATTATATAATAATAATATTATATATAAAATAATATTCTATTGATAAAAATCATCCATAGTCGCAAAGAGAGAGAGTGTGTATTACCCTTTTCTCTTTAAATGGGTAGTTTACTTCATTTTAAAAAATATAAGGGGTGTTTTGCTATTTACTTTTTGCAGAGAGGTATTATGCACATATCCAGTATCACATGAAGGTATTTTGTATTTCTTCCCTATTGTAAATAGATAGTCAAAAAGACCCTCTTATTATTGATACCCTAAAAAAAGGGGCAAATTGCAATCCAGCTACCCATGATATGAAAAATAGGTAATTAGTCCTCTTATGAAAAATACAATAGCAGTTTACCTCAATATTTAAAAAAAAAAATGCAAAATACCTCCTTCACTCGAGTAGTGTTGTGCACGCTTATAATTGTTGGATTTGATATAATATAAATCAATGGCCCAAATTTTATATAATATTTATATATAAAATAGATAATATAAATAATTAAAAAAAGAAAAGAAAAACTCGTCCTCCTCCTCACACAGCTGCCCCACTCAACCCCTGCCTCTACCATCGCCACCACCTCCCCCCTCTGCCACTTCCTCGACCTCCTTGCCTCAACCGCTCCCCCTCGCCTCAACTTCTGCCTCCACCTCCCTGCCTTCGCCGTTCCCCCTCGCCTCAGCTTTTGCCTCCCCCTTCTCCGCCACCCCTTATTTTTCTGTATTCTTTTGTTATTTCTAAATAATGTATATATGTAAATCTATACATGTGTGTGTATATTTTATCTACTATTCATTGTATAAATCTATTTTTATAATTTTTTTTTGTAACTTCAATAAATATGAGTAATTTTTCTAATTTAAATAGATATAAGCCATTGATTTGACATCACATATACTTTGTTAATTAAAATTAGAAAAAATATAGACTATCGATTTATTTATTAAATCTGGACCGGTGATATATATATATATAACAAGATCTAACAGTTTATGATTAAGGGTATAACAATCATTTTATAGTTAAAAATGAAGCAAAATCGCACATCACACGCGTGTTGTACACCGCCTACGTGAAAGAGTTGTTTTGCACATTTTCTTAAAACTAAACTGGGTGAATTGGTGTTATTTCTTTCACAACGGAATTAATTATCTATTTTTTGTATCACAAATAGGTAAATTGCAATTTATCCTTAAAAAAACCTCCGTTTCATCATAAATTGAAGAACAATATAATAAACGCACTTGAAGCTTAAAACATTTTTGTTCAATTTTTTGCCGATCTTTTCAACTCTAAATCCACCTAATATCGTTTCTAGAAAGGTTTCACACTCGAGTTCAGTGCAAATGATTGAAGTGGAAAGAGATTAAACTTAACAAAAGAGTTAAAAGATAGTTCTGCAGAAGTACTGTCTTGTGTCAATAGTTGACTTAAAATATGAAACAAAAGTGGAAGTAAGTTTTTAAAAGAAAAGAAAAAACGAGTCCCCCAAAACTCGGAGATAGGATTCAAAAGCACTTCTAACAGAAGATAAGAGCAAAATATGGCTTATCTAAACGGCCTTTATCCACTTTTTCCAAAACTGGAAGAAACGTGCATAGCTCTATCGAAAGATGACACCCCCTTATAAATACAAGTTTACTCTTCTATGTTTAGGGCACTTCAAAACACCTTTATGACCATCTAACGTCTCTCACACATCTCTTACTCTTTAAATCGTCTCTCTCATTGTCTAAACACTTTTTAAACACTATTTGAAACATTCTCTAAGCATTCTACAAGCACATTGTCACGTGTTCTTGCACTTTTTACTGATTTTATTCACCATTCAATTTCAATTATATTTATTTATTTTTTGGCTTTATTCAATCTCAAATCCAATACTAATTTGGGCGTCGGAGTGCTAACACCTTTTTTGCAGGTCTTCCCTTCGAAATTTGCGTACGTTTTTGCCCAAGTTTTGAGCATAGTTCATATCCATTGGACCCATACAATTTTTAAACGCATCAATGATATAAGACTATTTTCTTTCATTCAAGTTGAATTTTTAAAATCAGGGGTATTTAATGAATTTAATCGCAGAAGTATACTTTTGACACCATCTTTTAGTACACAAAGCAAAAAAATATAACCTTAAATAATTTTTCTTTGAAAAACTAAATAATCAAGTATTAAAAAGTTTAAATTATTATGTTGTATTTTACTAACTTATATCAATTTGATATTAATTTTTTTTAAAAAATAATGAATAAATTTTGAATCAAAATTGATTAATATATTTCATTATTGCTTAAATAAAAATAAATTTGAAAAAGACATTCATACCCTTCTGACTCCAAATATTATCCTACAATCTCAAAAACTGAAAATAGAAAAAAGGGTCTCTATCCTGGCCTTTTGATTGGGTCGCTTCCAGATGGCAACATCATGATCCTCCAAGTCTGACCCTCATCCGAAAAGGCCGTCCCCATATACTTCATCCAATTGAAATAAAAAATAACAGATAGGATAATAACAGTTGGCTAAAACTATTGGATCAACACGCAAATATCTGTACGTCACCACACCATATACACTTCTCCCCGCGCCCTCCGAACACACTATTTCCACCCCGTTCCCACATCAAGAAGTCGTACCTCACGTTCCGAAAATTGTACATTCCACTGGAATCATCAAAAGCTCTCTGGCATTCACTCCCCATATATTTTCACCCTGTCCACTTTTTCCAATTTTCATTCATTTCCCCCAATTAAAGCGAACAACTTTCTGCAAAAACCGATGGAACAAAACAACCCCCAGCAGGGCGCCGCGCCGCCTCAGGCGGCGGCGTATCCGCCGCAGCCGCCGTACCAGCACCTCCTGCAGCAGCAGCAGCAGCAGCTCCAGATGTTCTGGACCTACCAGCGCCAGGAAATCGAGCAGGTGAACGATTTCAAGAACCACCAGCTCCCATTGGCTCGCATTAAGAAGATCATGAAGGCCGATGAGGACGTGCGCATGATATCGGCTGAGGCGCCGATACTCTTCGCGAAGGCGTGCGAACTCTTCATACTCGAGCTCACGATCAGATCGTGGCTCCACGCCGAGGAGAACAAGCGCCGGACGCTCCAGAAAAACGATATCGCCGCAGCGATTACTCGCACGGATATTTTTGATTTTCTGGTGGATATTGTGCCGAGGGATGAGATCAAGGATGAGGCGGCGGCTTTAGGGGGAATTGTTGGGCCACCGGCGGGTGCTGCTGGGGTGACGGGTGTGCCCTATTATTACCCGCCTATGGGACAGCCCATGATGGGTCGACCTGCCGTGCCCGGGGTGGATCCGGGTGTTTACGTGCAGGCGCCACCCCCATCTCAGGCGTGGCAGTCCGTGTGGCAGACCACCGCGGAGGATGGGTCGTATGCCAGCGGTGGTGGGAGCAGTGGACAGGGCAACCTGGACGGTCAAGGGTAATTCTGGCATTTCTCTTCTCCTTCTCTCTTTCTTTATCTCTCTCTTGCTCTGTTTGAAAAATTGGAACTTGACGGCGATGCAGTTAATTCTAGGGTTTTATGGTTTATTATTCTTCTTTTTACTGTAGAATTCTGCCCTTTACGTGCTATAGTTGTGTACATCTCTTGTATATGCAATGCT
Organism: Sesamum indicum; assembly: GCF_026168435.1. Taxonomy (NCBI): domain Eukaryota; kingdom Viridiplantae; phylum Streptophyta; class Magnoliopsida; order Lamiales; family Pedaliaceae; genus Sesamum; species Sesamum indicum. The sequence goes on from NC_142659.1 coordinate 19,539,986, forward strand.
TGTATGTTTCCTCTACTTTTAGGGGCGTGTTGTATTGGTTGTATCTTTCGAAGACTTTTCGCAACATGGAGTGATTCATGTTGCAGGAAATTTTGTTTCCTCAAATTTTATAAACTGAATAGCGTTCTGTTGACTCCCGAAGATTGACTTGTTTACTTCACTTTTGAGCATATTATAAGTTCTTAGCTCAGATTTATGAGGAACTGCATTCAATGAACATGTTACTTATTGTCACCGAATCAATGTCTCAGTGGCTTAAGATATTGCGTAGCCTAAGTCCAAGAGAGATTTTAACTCTTGAATTATGACTTTCCTTATTTGTTTTTACAAACTGGAGAACAGAATATTTGTTTGCTCCTGCAGGCTACTGTTTAGAGCAAATGTTGAGTTAGAGGAGATGAGATAACTTTCACCATTAATGTAACACCTTTTATACTCGCATCGAGACAAAATGGTGTTATGAACATCCATAATGAAGACGGAGAGAATTCGGACAAATTAAATAGGATTCTAGTTCCTTTAATGTTTTCAAATTTGTCGCAAGCACTTTAGGTTGTGTGTATAAGTAATAAGTATTTATTATCAAATAAAAATGTTAGATTGCGTACAAGCTCAAAAACAGCACTTGAAGTGCCCCACTATGTGAAGCTTGAATAGCATAGTTACTTTTTAGTGCTTGTGAGGACTTTTGATGTATAGATCACACGATGAAGTTTGCTCTGGTGGTTCTTGAATTGGATGGATAAATTTACAGATTTAACTTTTAAATTTAGTACTTGAATTTCCCTTTCTGAGAGTATGGATAATGCGTCGTTGTGCTCAACCTGCTACTTGGGCTCAGACTTGCAATAGGAGGTGCATGAGGCATGACAGAAATGATATCTGAAAGGACATTGTGCATGTATTGGTCTAAGCATGTCACTTGTGCACAAGGCAACTTGGATTGCTGTGCTTCACTGGTGACGAGGGAATCTGGGCCGTCGGATTATGCACGTTGAAATAATAAGATAATGCGGTTAGCCAGCTTTGGCCAAGTGGAAAAGACATGCATAAGAGTTACTTTTAAGCTTATATATTTGGTTTTAGCATAGGCCTAAGGCGTGATGTCAATTTGCTTTAAGACCTGAGAAATATAGTGATGCTTGTAAAAACAAAGTGCTTACAGCAATTCTTAATAGAATTTTGTCCTAGATTGTCATTATATGCAATTGACTTTCAGTGTGGGCCAGAATTTAGCAGAATAAGTTATAGCAATAGTTTGTTGTTTTATGTGGTTCTGTTAGGGATGTATAGGTCTTGGTTCCATGTGGTTTTGATATGTTAGTTTCTTTTTGTAACACATGTTTTGGAATCTTTAGAGGTTTTGGGATTTTACTTATAAATTGAACAACTATTCATTTGGGCCAGATTAGTGCCAAATAGATGGCCTTTGGAAGTCTCTTATTAATGCCGCATAGTTCCCTGCCTAGAAGAGGGATATTTCTCACTTGAAAGCCATCGACAAAAGGACTATGGAAAAAGATTAACTACTATTTCAAGAATGTGCTGCCAAAAACTAGAAGTGAACTATGGTTGTGGCTGCCGAACTTGCCATCTAGTTAATTATATGCGACATGGATAAGTTTGTCAGGAGTGAAAGAAAGCTGACTTCAGTGATATTTAATTCCATTTTCTACTTATTTCACTATTTCTCTATGCTTGACCTCTAAATATCCAATTTTACTGACCCTGCTTGTGTTGATTTCTAAATGTATCTGTACTTTTTATTGTTACACTAGGTTTTCTCTCTGATTCAATTGCTACCCATCTGAATATATGGTAAAATATCTTATAAATAATCAAGTCAAATTGATTTGGAAAAATGCTATTTTTTTCTCTTTTTTCCTTTTCTAAAGACCCCTCACCTTCACCCCTTCAGCCTCAGGTGGGGTGGAGTGTGTTCAAAACTAGTTGTTAAGCATATCTTGCCAACATCATCATGCTTTTGCCCGTTACAGTTTCTGCTCATACTTTGCTTACCCTGGTTCTGCATAGATTCATGATCTTCTTTCCCCTGCTCTCCTCATTCACTGTTGTCCAACTTTACTTCGTATAGCAGCTGTAAATTTAAGAGCTCCTTCAGTTCTTTGTTGGCTGGGTTGCAGGCAGCTTTATTCTTAGCAGCCCCTTCAGTTCTCCGTTGGCTGTGCTACTAGCATCATCGATCTTATTCCACTTCCTTCCTGGATTCACCAAATTCAGTTGTAGAATAAAAACTACAAGATAATGGCCAAATGTGCACGGAAAAACTGAAAATACTGTGTCTGTTAAAGTATAAAAAATATCAATGTTTCTCCAACGACCAAACCCCCCCCTCCCTCCAACTAAGTAACCCCACCCTACGACCATGGTATGATTCTTTTTGGCCTCCTCTTGCCAAAATTCCAGCCTATTCGGTGGAAACTTGAACTTGAAGGGTGAGCACCTTGAGGATGAGAAACATTAAAAAGTTGTTATGTTAGGAGGTTATTGCTGCAAATATTTCCTAAAGGATTTCTTTCTCCTGCAGAAAGGAAACGTATCTGGTGTATTTATGTTAGGTTTTAATTCATGATGGTCAAGAGGACGTTCCAATTGGAGGACTTTTAACTGTACCGGATGTACTGTGGTCCTTTGGAGAAGATTGACTATATTCAAGTGGGAATTTCGATATGGGGAAGGATTCGCAATAGCAGTGAGGGTGGACAGGATGGAGATTGGTTCTGCAAAGCCAAATTATTCTAAATAGCATGAGGTTTGTTATTTGGAAAATGCGGCTCATATAATGTGATCGACTGAGAACTTGTTGAATTACCACACCTCATCTAAAAGTTAAAGCTACTAGAAAGATGATTATTTATCATTAATATCTTTAATATACTCCCTCACGTCCGGTCATTATTCTTTTCCTGTGAAGCTTTGCAAATGAATCCTTTCTTTGTAATTGTTTGGTTGTGAGATTTGAACACACGCCCCTTCTTCAGCCTGTCTCTTGTACCATGTTGAATGACCACCTCATCTAAAAGTTGAAGAAGAGGAGAATAATTTAATATTTAATATCTTTAACAGTTTTGCTGGGGATATAATGTGGGAAAATTGACATTACAATTTTAAATGCATGGTTCATGAGGCTTTTGTTTTTTTCAAGACCAACAATAAATGTTCTAGTACCTAGTTTAACATCCAAACCTAAGGAGATTACAGAAAATGCCTGAATAAACAGAAGACATGTCAAAGCCGCTCGAGAGAGGGCTATACATGTACTCATCATTCATCTTCTTCGCTTCCACTTCTGCCCTTAATTTCTCATGTTTTTGCACGGTTACTCTCGTGTTTTCACTAGCCCCATTGTTCGTTCCCTCATCCTATCATTTTTTTTCACCTTTTGATAGAAGATTTCATCATTTCCATGCTATTGGTTCTAAGTGTGTTGCCATGTAGTTTGAGTGGATTTATTGGACTTAATCTTTTCCATTTTATAGCAGTTTCTGTTGTTCCTGATATTTACTTTCTCATTATTAATTTTATGTTGTTTCACTTTTTAACTTCAGATTCGCTAGTCTTTAAACTTTCTGCCAAGAAGAGATTCAAAGTATCATTTTGATATGAATTTGGAACTAACATCAAATATTGCTCTTCAGTGATGTATGTCACTAGTTTCTTACATGTGCAATGTGGTTTTCGGACTTTTGTTGCTTGCTTTAATTTAAAAATACTTCTGTTGAATCCTGCCGTGCTGTATCTCTTTTACTGATCACTTTTGGCAATTTCCAGTTGCAAATATGTTTCTAATTAATGTTTAGCCCTTCTACTGTTTCATTTTCTTCAATAAACATCAGGTAAACCATGTTAATTGCAAATATGACTTGCCTTTTCTCACTCTCTCGTATTTTGTCACATCATATACACGTGCAAATTAATTGTGGAACTCTCGTTCTTTGCAGTTGAAACAACTGGTATACTTGCAATAGAGAGTGGCACAATGGAGAGTCAGTGAGTTGCTGATGTTAAATGGAAATTTGTCTTCAAGATGAAAGGGATTCATTGCACATATCCATAAATCTTGGTCTTACTGTATTCCTTCATGCTTCTAGAAATTTGTGTAAAACTTGATTTCGTGTAGGTGTTTTAAATCTGTCATGTGCGGATCATGTTTCCTGTGCAATGATACACTGAGCTAAGTTATTAGAAGTGTCTATCTGATTTACCTCGGAACTTAAGCTTGAATTATCCTGTCTTTCTTTTCTTTCGTTCTCAGTTTTCTTTCTGCTCATCTACATTGTATAAGATCAGTACAATAATAGGCTTGTGTAATTGATTGACACTTGAATGCAAATGCAATTTTGCTCTAATGTTCATGGCTGGCCTGAAGATTGCAAAAGAGTGTGTTGTGGGAGATGAGATCCACGTAGTTGGAGAAACGCCAATTCAATCTATAATCATGTGTATGTTAAGCTATTGAGAATTTCAAGAAAGCCCAGGATTCTGTAAGCCTAAATCTTCTGCCCATCTGTATAGATGAATTTATGCGCATCTGGAGGTAAGTCCCTTTCTTACTGCTATCGCCCACAAAACTGCTCGATGGATTTTTCTGAAAAAGACGTGTTACGGTGCACAAAATGTAGTTGCATTAGTCACTCCTGGTATTTGAAAATCCTGGAACCTGCCCTTGGATGAAACCAAGTTTTCTTCACACAAGAACTCCTGTGAGAACCACTTTTCAATCATTCGATCAACATCATGGACTACAACATGTGTCGTGTTTCCTCGTCTTGCTAGTATGCTAGCTGTGTAGATGGAAGCCATTCTACCAGGGGAGTCAGGTCTATCACCCCTCGGCCCGTCCACTATCACCACATCCCACATAGTATCATACACTTCATGTGGGAGATTTGACAATCCCAGATTGCACTTTGACGCTTTAGGAAAGTAAATCTTTGGCAAACAGTCGGGATTTTCTCTTGCATCTTTGAGCAGTTTATAAGCTTCTGATGCTAGTGTGCTGTACGTGATCTTGTGAACTTGTGTATTGTTCCTGGACTTTATTACACTAGATTTCTGGGAACTCTCCTCAAGAAAGATGGTGACACCTCCAGCGTTCATGGATGCTATATTCGAATATTGGTATTCAAGTCCAAAAACAAGTAGATTGCATGGGACTCTGTGTGACAAGAATTCCAAGAGAAATCGCATCTCCTTCTCCGTTAGACTGCTGGCATTCTCAGACATCGACCTGCCTTTGGACAGAGGTCGTGGATGAGAGATATTATGCCCGCAAACTGACGAGGCAGAGGAGCATTCACGTTCATGGATTGGAGGCAAAGCAGCTGGAGACAGGGACATAAATGAACTAGTAACCATACTAATATTGAGAAATCTGAAAATGGAAGCACCGCATAAAATGAAAACAAGAACCGGGACGAGCTTCCTCTTTGTGAACTTCATCCTCCCTCCTTCCCCCTGACAGTACTTCCGATGCAGAATCTGCTTAAAACGTGACTTTGGTGCGACTCGCGGCAGTAATGGAGTGTTTGGGGTGTTGAGAGAATGAGAATGGTATACTTCTGGTGGCATTTTGAGGCTTCGGCATCATCAGGAGTTACCATCCCATCCTCATTAATAGTGTATGAGATTTTTAGGTGACTTTTCAGATAATTATATTGGTGGGAGTGAGGAATTTTCTTGAGTGAGGAAGAAGGGATGTGTTCTGATTTCCTTTGGTTTTAAGCAATTACTTTATTTAATGTCCTAGGTGGATCTCTCATTAGCTGCAGTTTGTCCAAGTTTGAATTGTGAAAAGTTGCTATTTTGAAAATCTAAATCACACTTGGTTGGGATGGAAGAAAAGCGTGCTGTTAGGAGTTGTTGCAAGGACGCTTTCAGTCAGTTGAACCCTGGCCAAGTCTTTGCCACCCTCCAATTATTAGCTTGGCAGCACCCCATTTACCAAATTCCTCATCTGGAAACTTTTTTTATTAATTAAAATTATATGGTTAGAAATCCCTTGTGGTGTGGCACAACTCAACGGCTTGGACTTGAGATTTTCTACGAAAAGTTTTAAATTCAATTCTAGATGGGTGGATGAGTGTATTGAATGTGTGCGTAAAAAAATAAAATGGAAAATTATATATGGCTAAAAATGTTTCACTCTTGATGTTTTTGGCCTAACTTTGAATAATTGATTAAAAAAGACTTGACGTTTATTGAATTAATTATGAAATTTGATTTTATAAAAAGAATTTGAAATAATTAATTTTGTAGAATCATGATTGGGCAAAAATTCAAAATTTTGACTTTTTTACAACATACATTTAGAAACGTTTCATTAGAACTATAGCCAAATGCTCGACTTGTTAAAACTTAGGAATAATTACACGGCCATTCCACGAGATTTAGTGTAATTATACGTAAACACCTATGATTTGTTAAAGATTTAGTGTTAAGTTACAGACAGTACTCTTAAGTTAGTTTTCACCTAACAAATAGATACATCTGTTAGTAAAAAAAGTTTTGTTTAACTTACAATAAGTCCGTAATAAATTAATGGAGAATAATATATATTTTCCTTTGACCTTTTTGCTAACATTAACAAATTCCATGAATAATATAGATGAAGGTATTTATTAGACGAAAACAAATATTAGAGATATTGATATAATTTTTTAAGCCACGAAAAATCTATATTTAATTATCCAAACCTCATGCGAGAGCGGTTGTAACTATTGCTAAAATTTATACTCAACATTGGTTTATATTATGAGTAAGAGGGCATTTGACTGAGTGTTGTAAAATATTCGGAACACTTATTGTATTTGTAAAGTGTTTGGAATTTTTCTATAAAATTTGATTATAAGATTGAAAAATAAGGTGATAGGAGTTTTATAAGTTTTTGTGAGTATATAAAAGAGTTCTTGAACTATTGTAAAACTTTTAATTAGCTTCTTTAGTTTTGTTATTGTTAACCGAAATTATCATTACTACCCTTTTGTAAGTTCTATGATAGATGGTATTTTATTTAGATACTTTAGGAATGTATTCTAAAAATCAGATTTGATGCCTACTGAATTTCAGTTGCAACACAAGAGTCGAAAAATCTTCATAAAAATTTTAAGATTAATGGGAACTAACCTGCAAAATAAAAGTTAACACTCTTATGCTTATTTCTTAGTAACGGTTTACTGAATTAAATGAATGAAAAACTCAAAATGATGTGAAAATAATAGTGCAATGTGATGATAAAAGTGATATAATTCGTATGGGGTGCAAAAATCAAGCTGAAAGTAGCTAAAAACCGAGAGATAATTGAGTGTGTGAGTAAGATTTTAAGTGTGAAAATAGATGCTACCAAATGACTGTTTGGAACCTCTATTTATAGGCCATCGTGGAGCAGAGTCCGGAGACTAGTTAGGGTGAATCCAATGCCATTGGAAAGCTACATAAGTTAACTAAATATATATATATATTTTTTTTCATGATTTGGACTTATCTTGAAGGAGTTATAGTCTTTTGACCGAGTCTTGCTTATTCCGAGTCTTCTGGGATTCTATTACTTGCTAGTTATCAATAAGGCTGCCACTGGATGGCTAGGAACCTCCTGGGGATATTTTAGAGTGATGTATCCCACTTAATTGGAAATTTATATGATGTGTCCACCTAGCTATTTGATGAGTATTATGCTGATAATGGGCTTGCTCCTTCAGCTTAGTAGTTTAGTAAAGATAAAAGAAAAAGCTTTATGGGCCTTATTACATGCTCATAGGCCAGTCGATTTGGAACTAGCTGGGCTGATGGGTATGTCTTGGGTTGATACAAGAAATATAGAGGGGGTATCATCATCACCCCCCTCCCTTCCAAGGGTGCAGGTTATAGAGCTGGATGAGTGGAGTAAGAAGAAAATCCTGCAAAGAAGGTCATCTTTTTGCTCGTGTTATCCCAACTAGTTGACAGGCAGACCTGCTGGTCAAGCTATTTTCCAAGAGAATGAATCTTATTCATGTGGATTGAGGAAATTTCAAATATATCTATAAAAGAATTAATTAGTCATCATTACAAAAGGTAGTGTTTTGAAGTATTACTACCATAGATTCCGCTCCGGTGCCCTTTAATTTGTGGATGCTGGCTACCCTCCTCCCTATACCCCTGCTTCTCTATTTGATATACATATTGGGTTGGCTGATGCCCTTGAGCCGAAAGAGGAGGTCCTTCACGAGCTATCATAAATCCTTCTGTGTGCTGGGCAGGAGGAAGGATTCTAAGGGCCCTAGATGATCAAGTGATGGAGGATGCTTTTTCTCTTAGGGCAAACCCCCAAGCTAGTGGTGATGAGAGTGTCCTTCCTCCTATTGATAAGTAATTGTTCTTTCTGCACAAGCAAATAATTTAACTTTTGGGTACCTCTTGTATGAGGTTTTGGAAATGACTGGGTATGGGTTTGAATACTGTTGGTGTTTTCTGGCACTACGTGCCTTGGATTCTATTCTCTCCCCCTCCTTGCTATTAATGGTTTACAACATGCTTTCCCTTTGATTAATTGTTGTTGGATTTTGGCATACTTCCTTTCCTGTAAACTCTTAGAGATATATGCATGAACATACTTGTTTTTTCTTGCAGGTCGAAATAGCATGTTGGGATATTCCAATGTTTTAAATATAATTGCATAATCGCTTCCTTGCAGGTGGTTAGGGATAAAATTGGAGGGGGAAACCCTGAATCTTGCTATACCAACAAGTTTAAATGATATTTGCTTAATGTAATATCTTCTTAAGTAAAGAATGAGTAATTTCTTAACTTATAAGGTGGTAGCCTGATACGTTTTTTCCTGCTAATAGGACAGGTTGACTAATACCTTCTCCCTTATCATCAATGCATAATTGTCCATGTCTAGTGAAGATAGACCATGACCTCTTGTACCACAAAGTAAGCAAGCATAGGAATACTGGGATATGAGAGAGCAATCCATATAACAAGTGAGTGTATGCAAATCATAAAATGGTAAACCAAGTAAATGTGCTTGCTAAAGGTATCTTTATTATGGCTCATAGCCTAAGAATGCACTAGCTAGGGGCACTTATTATGGCTTGCAGCCGATACAGAAAAATGAGTGAGAGTGAGAGTGAGTGCGCTAGTTGAGGGCAACTTATTAGGGCACGAAGCTAGCATGTATGCATGCGCTAAGTCCATAATTCCAAGTTGGGAAAATGATTCAGCCAATTTATGTAGATCTGATGGATCTGCTCTTGTTACCTCCATTATTTTATAGATCTGATGGATGCGATGATCAGGTCTTCTCTGGTCTTTAGCTTTAAAATCTCCGTGGCCTTCCCCTTTTGATGAAGAAGAGGTACTATTCCAAATGTGTTCCTAATTCGCTATTGTCTCAATTTGGATGTTTCAGGGTTATCCCTTTGGTTTATCTTTAGATCTGCAACTTCTATCTTTAGATTTGCAAGACCTTTGTGTAGATTTGAGAGGATTTTAAGGATCTTGTCCACCTTTTGGCTCAAGTTCTCTATTTTCATAGGTATATAGATTAACCTATGTTCATAGTCTTGTACCGCCTTTTGAATTTCTCTTAGTCTTGTGAGATCTTCGATGTATCCGGTTCAGGTTCTTTCCAATCAATTCCTTTAATAATAACTTTAAGAGCTGTACTGGAAAAGGAATTTACCCAGTCTGGTTCTCTTTGCTGGTCTTCTACTATGGATTTTGGTGATTTGCAGTCCTTTAACTGTTCCTTGGTAGCTCCTTCCGGATCTGGTGAATTCTCTACCATTCTTCTTATTCTTCCTCGGAAAGAGGTTCTAGTTCCTACTTTGTTGTCGCTGTGGCCTTGTCTAGAATTTCTAAGACGAAATCCTCTCGTTGTCTTTCCAAGATCTGAATATACTCTTGGTTGTCACTCGAGCCATCATTTGGTATTTGGAGATAATTTTCTCCCTCTCTTAGAATTTTCATAAAGAAACTCCATCTTTGATCTTTCAAAATTTGAAAGTATTTCCTGGTGTAACTCGAACTTTCGTTCGGTTTCATTTTCTATTAAAGAGTCTTCTCCTTTAGTGGAAAAGTATGTAAATGTAATATTAACACATATATTTTTTCAATAAACTTAGACTCTGATATCATTTTAGGCGAGCATGTTAAAAAATATGCATTAGGAGGCAAAATAATTGAAAATGGACTAAAATGCTCATTTTAAAGTTGGGAAAGGTTAAAATCATCTATAATTCTGCCAAATTCGTGCAGAGGACTAAAATTGCGATCTTTTTGGAATTTACAGGATTAAAATTGCTAATCGTAAAGTTATAGGACCAATAATGCCACCCCCTAATTACAGAACTAATTTTACAATTTTCCCCTTCGGCCAGGCATATAAAGCACTTTTGAAGCCTTTGCCCACTCAAACTTGTGCGTCTTTGTTTCTATACTCCACAAGAATATAGGAGAAGAAATAGAAAATAACGAGAGGTCATTTTTTGAGTGTTTTGTTCAGTTTTATAGAGAGAGGAAAAAAATGAGATATGTATATATCTTGAATATTTTGTATGTTTGATTTTGTTTTCTGAAAATCAAAAATTGCTATTAATTGTCAACTCATTTTTCCTTTATGTATTTATATTTGTATAAAGATTTTATATGTAGGGTGAAATGAATTGTACATATTATTGTAATTACATATAACAAAAAATCATTTACTAATTTTGTTTCAAATATAATTATGAATTTAATGAACTATTTATTTTTTTAAATGATCAATTTTGAAATAAAACATACGGGAAAATCAAAATTCTACAAATCCATGTACCTAAATTTGAAACTATGTTATGGATTAAATTACTAGAAATTGAATTGCAAGCTTTTCTCAAGCAAATAATCAATTATGTTAAAAAATTTTTGAACGTTCTTAATAACTTGGCAATAAAAATATTTTGCGCAAACATGACAAAAAATGCACCTCAATGCTACATTAATATATTTATGGTTCAAGAATCAATGTTTACTGAACATTGAGGTTGGAACTAAGTTTTAGTTTGGGAAAATTCATCCTACAATTCAATTATAGCTTAAATAATCTACAATCTCATCGCTAAATCTGACCCACAAAACAGTGTTGAAGTCCCACAAAGCCATTGATCGAGATTTCCCCATAGGGTAAAATTCTAAACTTCAATTTACAAACAAAAAATCAGCAAAACATTACAAAGATTGAAAAAACTTAGATGAGAAAATGAGAAAAATTCACCTATCCAATGAAGAGATTGAATTTCAACAACTCAAAGGAAAAAATTCACGAAAGAGCATAACTTCACAACAAAACCAAATACACTATATTGTATAAAAAAGAGGAAAAATCAAACCAAAAAAATAAAGAAAAAAAATCATGTTCTGTCGGCGCCACCAACAAGCATATGTGTGTATTTAAATCCATGCCAATATTACATTTGGCTTGTAACATGACGTGGTTTATCTGCAGATCAAATATTAAATTTTCTGAAAATTCTCTTTTTTCCCCATTTTTCAGAACTTTTCTCCATATTTTTCTAATTCTTTCTAATTTATTTTGTTTTATAAAAAAGTTGGGGGGCAAAGTGCAAATGATCCTATACATAAGAGAGTTGTTTGCATGTACCTTTACAATTTTATTGAACCCAAAATTGCCCTTAGGCACGTGCACACACGTAAACGAAATATTCCATCATTATTCCGCAAAATCTGCCAAGTGCAACAAAATCAAAATATTGAGTGAAAAAGTGTAAAAAAACAAAATGGGGGCAAAGTGCAAATGGACCCGTTAGGGGATGTCTGCATTTTACCCTTCCCAAAAACATACCTTTGCTAAAAATATGACATGCAATTCATTATATGAATCAAGAGACAAGATTCCTACAGCCACTACATTATGCTCAAATCTTAACTAGATACCGATACTCCGGGCAAACATTCTTGTTTACAGAACAAGAATCGGTATAATCTAGATTGATTTATTGGATATGTTTGGGGATTTCGCCTTTCTTTAAGTGGGAGAGTGCGTATTCAGCAGTGTCAATGAGATCTTCAATGTTGTGAAGAGATTGCTCCTCAGAACCCACCAAGAAAATGGCTCGAGCCTCGGCCTTCTTTGCCAGCCTTGCTGCTAAGTTGAGTGGCAAATCTGGTGAATTAAGACTCCTCAATATCTGGCGGTACAGTGATAGCACCCGGCCTCTGTTCCTAGCCATGTCCTCCGCAGTCGCCCATATCAAGCCTTTTGCCATGCTCACTTCAGAAAAAGTAGACTGCACGAACAATCTGTGGCGAACATAGAAAAGGGCATTGTCAATCAGGCAGTTCATCAAAATTTTGGAGTATCCCAATAACCCGTATCATCAAATGCAGAGAAATCTACAAGAAAACATCAATGCAAGCAGATCACTTTAACAGGGGATGTAAACAAAATGTTGAAGAATTTTGTAAGAAATTAAGCCGTTTGAGTGAATATTTTACGATCAACAGTCAGCAAATGGAAAAGGGAAATGAATCACCTGATAAACGAGGGTTTGGTCCTTCTTGCACAGTGCTTGAGATGAGGAAAGGGATACAGGAATGTGAATTGAACATCGCACAATTAAAATCCCTCCATTGCTAAAAGTTCTATGACATGAAATTTCAACAGTTTGAATCACCAGTTAGAAATATTTTCAACAACGGTCCACCACCATCAGTCTAATAGCCAAAACCGAGGGGGATTTCGTTTTTTCCTCAGAATCCGGTGAGGGGAAGGGTGATTTGCAGGTAGGGAAATGAGAGACAGATTATGGCTGGTTCAGAGGGACGAGAGAAAATGGGCAAAAATGAGGAGGAAAGAAAAGAACCACAATACAAAGATGTCTTTTAACACTAAAATATCCCAAAAGAAAATGGCCCAAGCATTTCCTCTGTTTTGGGCCATCTTCAAGATAGGGCAGCAAATAAATCCAAACACTATGATCAGAATTTCCATGCCCCAAATATCAATGAAATATGGTGATATTGACATTTGTAGCCCAGTATATAAGAAGTCTTCTCCTATTTCTACGTGGTTGGCAGCAAATAAATCAACTATCACAACTTAAAGAATGCAAGACATTGTTTGCATATTAAGGAGAAGAAGATGATGAATTTCAAGAACAAGAGTGACAAGGCAAACCTATCTAGAGCTCAGATATCAAACTACATTAACCTCATCTCCCCAGCTTTGTTCCATAATACCTCCTGCTTTCACTAGAAACTAGCTTCTGTTCCATAATTCTCTTTTCTCTGTACTCATTTCTGTTTACCTCAGTAGTGCAAATATCTTAATGACCATGGAGTTTTATAAGAGGTCCTACTTGTAAACTTCAACAATATTTTTAACTATGTTAACTTGGAGAGGGGGAAATATAAATTTCAATTAATATGTTAAAACGCCATAGCATAATTTCAGCAAAAGCACATATCAAGCACCAAGTCAAGCAAAATACTGACAACACCACCTCAGTTTTCAAAGAAGTAGAATCTCAAGACATAAATTTCAATACAGAATATTCTAAGCACCATCACGAGCAATCTGCTAATGATAATAACTCACTTTTTCTCTCCAAAAAAGAAAAAACTGAAGCTCCTAATAATGTAGCAACACGAATTCCAAGAACTTACATGGAAAAGCATTCTCTGCAGAAATTTATACTCACATGTATAAGGTATCTAAATTCACTTCCCAAAAATCATCATGAGCATTTACTTGATGAATTCAGTTTTGCACTAGCAAAATATGGTATAACAGGGCACTTTTTTAATTAGCATATAAGTCAAAATCATATAGAATCCAGTTCTCTTATTCTGGAATAATATCCAGAAAACATCTAATCACCACAACTGCATTTGGTTTAATACCAAGGGACAAAGATTAAGGGATGAAGAATCAGACAGTTCCTTCAATTTCTCTGTCAGTGAAACAGGCTCCAAGCCAATGTATTGATTTTGATTTCCTCATTATAAGCTTATGTTGCAGGCAATTTTAGAAATAAACTCAACAGTTCTACTAAACCACATATTTCCCAGCCATCAATACTCACACAGCTGAGCTATGCAGGGTGTTTTGTCAAATCAAAGGTACACAAACTAGGCCCAAAACAGAGATTCAGATATCACGGATTAAGTTAACTGCACTTTAAACTACAATGTGTTAGCAATATAATCCATGCCGATCAAATTCCATGTTAAGAATCCCTTCCTGAAACATATATAACAAGTACGGATCATTGCAATCAGATAACCAAAGGAATGTCAAGTTTTTATTTATCATTATCATTTCCAGTAAGACAAAAGGAATTAGCCAATGACTGCTGGTAATAAGAACTTCCTACCACTTTTACTTAATTAACAGAAGAAAAAGAAATTAGAGAATGTCAAGGCAGGAGAAGCGTATCCCATGGTAATTAATTTACTCAGTTTTACATTTCAATATTCTGCTTCCAAGCCCATTGATCAACATGTACCAAATCGTAAAGCATATTACAGAAACCATGATACAGGAATAGTTATTACAGTTTCAAGATTGAACGAAGTGAAAAATAGAAAGCAAAAGAAACAGCACTCAGGGTAAAGAAATTGAGTTCAGAAAAACCTCTAATTTCCAGTTCGCACCAAGTTTCTTAAAATAAGCCTCTCAAGCAAGCGCTGTAAAATGAATTGTTCACAAACAACGAACCCTTATCTTATCTCGGCGGATTCTGATGTTAAAATTGAACCTGAAGCAGACGAGAGCGAGAGCTTATGAAGGCAATTTCAGTTTTTCAACGTCAATTTGAGCAAGCAGTAGATGAATTTGAGCAAGCACGAGCTCGAGCTCGAGCTCGACACTGCATTCCCAAGCTCGAACTCGAGCTCGAGCTCGAGAAATTGAGCCCAAGCTCGAGCTCGAGCTCGTCAGCGCCTGGACCACGCGAACCACTCCAGGGTGCCTCAGGCGGACGAGTCGAGCCGCATTTGCCCGAATCACATCCAAAAATACACAAATGGAGATGTTACCTCCGACGTCACCGGCGACTCAATAGATGATTCTGCAGTTTCAGATTGACATGATTGAGCCCATGACTGCAAAAATTCCTCAATCTCTTCAACGATGTGAAGAGTTTTTAGAGCGCGGCCACGGCGACATTTGTGATATTGGCAGGGATCTTTTTCTTCTTGTAGAGAGTTTGCAATTCTTTCCTTGTGGGGGGGGGGGGAGAGGGGGAGGAGAAGTGGTGGGTGGTGGGTGGCGGTGGCGGTGGCGAGGGAGAGATGGATTTGGGGCTAGGGTTCTAAGGATTTGGGGAAGAAAAAAGATTGGAGAAAGAATGGAGATTAGAAAGAGAAAGAGAGAAAGAAAAAGAAAGAAGAAACGAGAAAAAGAGAGAGAAAGAGATGGGTGTTGACTTTTGTTGTATTATTATTATTATTATTATTAGTATTAGTATTAGTATTGGTATTAGTATTATTATTATTATTATTATTATTATTATTATTTTAAATTATGAGATTGAATCATCAAATTATTACATAGATATAGTTGAAATTAATATATATTCACAATTTGCAAAATTTATATATTGATAAATGTTAGTATAACATTGATCTAACTATCATCTCACATTGTTGAACAACATGGGTTAATCGGACCATCAAAATTCAGATAAGACCGTTAGATATGATCAAACTTACATAAAAATACGTTTGGTAAAGTTCTAAACTTATTGGATATACGGATGTCGAGATATCGTACTCAAAACATAAGAGTAATCATTCAAGACGGTGTATCGTTAAATCAGGCCATATGATTTTAAATCATACCGTCAGATATAATCTAATGGACACAGTCTTGTATATATTTAAATTTCGTATGAATCGGATGCCCGAATTTTAAGATATGGTAATTATTGATTAAATTTTTTAATCTAATTATATATATAATAAAATAATAATTAGAATTGTTTAACCATCATCATCATCATCATCATCATCATCATTATTATTATTATTATTATTATTATTAGATTAATTCATAGAATTACTAAATTTTGACATAAATTTATAAATAATAAAAAATCATAAGTGAATTACTTGCCAATTTAAAAAATGTATAACGTAATACAAATATATATTAAAATATAACATAAAGATATTATAATAATTTTAATTATAAAAAATATTATAATTTACTAAGTTGTTGATTGAATTTATTTTTATATAAAGATCAAATGTATAAATAAAAGTACCATAATTTATTATTATTCAAAATAAAATATATGATGTTGATTAATAATTATAATATATGATCAATTTATATTATAAAACTGATTAAATATTAAATATAAAATTAAATATATAAAGAATTCAAAAATAAATATATATATATAAAAAAATAAAAAATATTCACCAGCTCGCGAGCTAGCTGGTGAACACTTAAAACCCAGCTCGAGCTCGAGCTCGAGCCGGCTCGACTCATCTGCCATCCCTAAGGAAGACAAAATACAGTTCCTTTTTAATTTATCGTATTTATGCATGGTCGGTGGTCCAATAAGCGGAGAGAGCAAAAAACAGAAAATATATTTTTTAATTATAATATAAATTAATTTTAAAAAAATCATTTTCTTAATTATTTTTTTGAGAAACAAAGTAAGAGATTTCATTCACTTCGTCAAAAATACTAGCATTATGTTTGGATTTGTATTTTAGTTGTTTTGTTTTGTGTTTTAAAAATAGAGAGAGAAAAATAGAGATAAGTGAGTGTGTGTTGAAAATAGATATATGTTTCGATTTGTGTTTTGGGAAAATTTAAAATATTTTAAAATAAGTGGTGTAGTTTGATGTTGGGATTTGGGAGACAAAAATTACTGCTCATTTTCAAATCATATATTTTTATATATAAATATGTATATATATAAATATTTTATGTTTAATGTTATACTTTTGGGAGACAAAAATTACCATTTATTGTCAAATCATGTCTGTTTTATATTATGTATATATATATATATATATATATTATATATAGAAAGTTGAAAAATAGAAAAACAAGCAGATAAGGTGTAAAAACACAAAAATAAACATTGAATGTGTTTCATCTTGTATTAGGAAATGCGAAGTAACAAATCCAAACAAAGCTAGTATTCCCATGTTTAAGTGTGTTTGCAAGAAGAAAGATTAAGGAATTCTCTGGGCTTAAATGCGTAAAAATACACTGTTTTTTGAAAATTCAGCTAAAAATTCTTTTATATTTTAAAATAGGCTAATCCACTAATATTTAATTAAGTATAGCTTAATCGTTCATCTCTATTAAATATTATTAATGGCGTTAATCTTTTTTTTTACAAAAGAATCAATTTTATATTCTTATTTATTTTAATAATCGTTGAATTTTTATTGATTTTTTAAAAACTGTTACATCGCATCAGTTAATGTTAACTATTGAATTTTAAATTTATAAAAAAAAATCAAGGATTTAGATTTATAATTTGAAATATATTGTATAAAAAAATTATTATTTTATAAAATAAATTAATAAAATTAACCCCCTCCCCGTTGTCCTGTCCCCACCCCTCGAAACCCCTCGCCTCTCTTCCCCCAAACACCTGCCGCCACCCTCCCCACTCCTCGCAACAGAGCCCTCACCCCCACTCCCCACCCGTTGCCTCCCACAAATGGGGTTGACGACGATCTGGCGATTCACCGTCGTCCAAATTGGAGGCGACGCAAACATCGCCCAATGCGGATCTGGGCGATGTCTCTGTCATCGCCAATCTGGGCTATGTCGGCACTGGGCGATGTTTACGTTGCTGCCAATCTGGGCGACAACCAACACAGATTTGGGCGGGGCGATTGCCCTCAATTTTGGCGCCGGCGGCCTGTCATCGCCAATTTTTTTTTTAGTTTCTAAGTTTTAATTTTAAAAAGATTAGAAAATTAAATTTACAACAATTTATTTAAATAATTTTAAATTTAAAATAATTAAAAAGGTTTTAAGTTTCAGTTTTGACACTCATCTTTAAATACATAAAATGTGCTAATATTATTTAAGTATTTTAAAACTTTAATAACATAGATAATTTATTTAAATATTTTTAAATAAATAATAATTTGAATTAGTTATTAATATGTAATTTTTATAATTATTAACATTTATATTTGTTGAGATATTTTAAATTAAAGTATAAAACTTTTTATATACTTTTTTCGTATTTTTAAGTAAGTAAATTTAAAAAAAATTATTTAATTTCTAAGATAGATGAAAATATAAAATAAAAAAACTCAAAATAAGTTAAAGATGTCCAAGTCAAATATATAGAGGGCATTTTAGTGTAAAATTCCCAAAATTGAGGTCAAAGGTAGGTGAAAAACACTCCAAAATGCACAAAGAGCCGTACAAACCACAAGGTGGATCTTAGCCTATTTTTAGAATACAATGAAATTTTTAACTATTTCAACAAAATATAACAGGTAAAATGAATTTTAGCCGAACTCTAAGTAAAAAATGAGATCTAGCAAGCTTAGTGTATAGAAATCGTGTATGCAATGCTAAAAATATCAAAACAGTGCTTGAAACTCATGTTTTGAAAAGTGAAAATTAAGTCAAAATCATTTAGATTGTTGAATCCATTTGTTACCTCTTTGACTCACCTAAACCTCAATTTATATGAACATGTTACAAGAGAATGGGTGGATGGTGATGAGAGATTAAGATATTCCGAATTCTTAAAATTTCTATTTAGTAGGAACAATTTTTATCTCCCTTTTTGCCATGTGAAATGGGCCGCATGCCAATAAGAAAAGAATTTGCCAAATAAGCAAGAAACTAGGCTAAAATCAAGAAAATAGTTACATGTCATCCTTATCTAGTCTTGCTTTGCGCGTCCCTACTAGCATGCTTTAAGGGCGAGTTGTCATTTGACCTGCACAATATAGTTGATGTTTTGGATAAGGTGAACGAGCTTTAGGCTTATATATTGAAATTGGGTCAAGATTGAGTGTTATCTTGCTAGTAGGCCTACAAAAGCAGGGTTGATTGCTACGGCCTGCTGGTGTTGATCAAATTAGATCCGACTCTTTCATATGATTCAAGATTGAATTCATTTTAGACTTTAAGAAAATAACTGTCCCAAATATCACACTAATAAATCATGACAAAATATCATAGTTCTTGCAGTATGTTGCAAGATTTACAAAGACGAGTTACAATACAATATAATAATCTCCAACACAATTTTTCCACCGAAATAATAAAATAAAGTTGTTATTTTAAAAGATTAGAATCGTTTTCAAAGAAACTTCAAAGCAATGTGTTCAAGCTGAAAACTTCAATACATATTATAGGACAATAAATAATGAATTGACAATTCACATCTGCAGGAATTATTCTCCAACAAAGCCATAAAATTTGGTCAAATGCTTAAATAAGTTGTGAAACGGCTAAGTACTAATGAATAAAATGATACATATATAGTCCAAAAGTGAGCATAAAAGTATTGATGGGTTAACATGTCACCCAATATTCCTTTTCAAGTTCCTTGAGAGCCTCTCATTTCATTTTGTCTAGAGAGGTGTAATTTAATTTGTAGCAAAAAGTAAAGGGTATATTACAACAATCTTTTCTGAAATTTGGCATAATTATGAATATTTTCTTGTTGTTTGAAAAATTATAAATACTCCCTAATGTTTGATGAAATTATGTAATCCTTGTGTGGATGTATGAAATTATCAATTATGTCCTTATTGCACTTTTTTTCTTTTTTTTTTAAAATATAAATTTGTAAAAAAAATTGGACGGAGTGTATGAAAGTATTTAAAAAAATTATAAAAAAAATTATCCACTAAAAAATTTAAAAATAAATAAAATTATAATCTTAGTCCACAAGGGCATTTTTGTCGGTTTTCACCACAAAAAAAGGATGAAAACCTAACGAAATGGGATAATTGTTAAATTGAGGGGGCTATTGGTAATTTTGAACAATAAAGAGGTATTCGCAGTTACATCAAATCTCAGGAGAGGTCATTGTAATTTACCTAAAAATATAAATTAAAAGATCTTTTGAAAGAGTTTGTAGGAATTAAATTAATACTATCCCATTAATTATTGGAAAAAGACAAATGAAAATAAAAATCATAATTAATTGAGGTAAGAATTAATAAGTGTTCGACAAAATAGTCAATTTGAATATACTTTTAAAACATATAACTATTATACGTGGTTGTATAACCAGCACCATATGTGTACTCGATATGTGTGCTTAATTTTCTAAATTTAAAATTATATTAAAATTGTGACATATAATTATCTAAATAAACCTAAAACAAAAAAGTAAATAAGAGATAGAAACAATAAAATTTTAGATAAGGGGGTGTTTGCAGAAGTTTGTTTAAGTGCTCATCAACTTACTGTTAAAAATGAGTTGAAAAGGGTGTTTTTATTTTATAACTTTTCTTTTGAACTGTTTAAATCAAGTTAATTTAAGCAGCTTTTTACCAACTTTTGCAACTTATTAGTAAAATAAAAAATATTAAGTTGTTTTTTGAATACTTCAGAATTAATTTTTTTTTGTTTTTAATTTTTATTTTCAAACACTCTCAACTTTTACTATTGCTTGAGTTATAATTTTTTTTTAATAATTTATTCCTACCATAAAAGCAGAAGTTATTGCAAACACCTGGGGGAGAGAGAAACCTATTTGATATGCTCCTCTCTCTCTCTCTCTCTCTCTCTCTCTCTCTCTCTCCTCGATTTTATGCTCTTCGTTTTTTCTCGATTTGTACTTGAGATTTTTTTCTTGGACTTTGATATTTGAGTTAGATAATGGAACAATTTTATTTTGTAATTCTATGTTGAATCTTTTTCATTTATATTTGTGGAATAATTGAATTTTTTTTTTTTAAAAAAAAGGAGTCGGAACTACCTAGTCAGACCAGCCTCGATGAATTTTGAGCCAGGGTGGGACAGGGCATAAAAATTATTGGAGTTAATTGGCAGGACAAACCTTAGGTCTTTACTGAAGTTGGTGGGATAGATCCCGAGTCCACTTGTACTTACCCTTTTGAACCATCGTGACCTTCAGATGAGTAGCTCTTTCGAACTATTTGTATTGGTAGGTTTCTTCACTAGCATAACAATTATAATTATTTTAATTATTAAATAGAGAAGCAAAGATGAACCATCGAAGTGTAATATTTAATATTGAATCCTCCAATTACCTAAACTTTTCTTTTTTTAATAATCCAAATACACAATTACGATATCAAATCATAATTATAAATTTTATCAATATATATATCAAGTCTAATTGTGTTTATCCTATGTATCTACTCCTTTTATAACTACTTACCCCCTTGCATCAGACAACCCCACTTCCCTTTCCACATGCATCTATCTCAACAACAAAGGGCTGAGTGAAATTTGGTAAAGCTAGTACAGGTGCAGTAGTCATCACTCCCTTCAGTTGATTGACAGCTATTTCAGTTTCAAGATTCCACTCAAATGCATCCTTCTTGAAAAGAGAAGTAAGTGGCTTACTAATAAACCCATAGCCCTTAATGAATTTCGTGTAATATCTGGTGAGCCCTAAGAATCCCCTCAAGGCCTTGACAATAGTAGGAGTTGGCCAATTAAGCATACACTCAATTTTTTGGGGGTCAGTAGAAACACCTTCCCAAGATATGATATGCCCCAGGTACTCGACCTTGAATTGAGCAAAAGAACACTTGCTCTTTTTTGCATAAAGTTGATGTTTCCTTAGCAATTCCATCACTTTTCTTAGGTGCATTCCCCAATCCTTGTTGTAAACTAAAATGTCATCAATGAACACCTAAACAAATTTCCTGAGGAATGGTTCAAAAACAGTATTCATTAGTGCCTAGAAAGTTGATGGAGCATTACACAGCCCAAAAGGCATAACCAAGAATTCATAGTGTCCACTATAAGTGATAAAGCTGGTTTTGGGTATGTCTTCCTTAGTCATTCTTATCTGAAAGTACCCTGATCTTAAGGCAATCTTAGAAAAGTACTTAGCACCATGCAACTCATCAAGTAACTCATCAATTATAGGAATAGGGAAATTGTGTTTGATTATTAGTTTATTGAGATACCTGTAATCAATACAAAGCCTCCAACCCCCGTCTTTCTTTTTCACCAACAACAGTAGAGATGCAAAAGAGCTCTGGCTTGGTCTTATGATCCAACTATCAAGCATCTCCTTCACAATCTTCTCAAATTCAGTTTTTTGGCAATATGCATACCTGTAGGAATGCTGCTTCCTTGAAATTGCATCGGAAGTAACTCAATGCTTCTTTTAGGTGGAAGGGAACTAGGTTTCTTAAACACATCATCATATTGTTGCAGTAGTTCAGTCACTTTGGTATCCTCATCAGTCCTGCTCAGGACCTTTTGGGTTAAAAACAGTTCCCCTTCTGTATCATGACTTTTTTTTTCTTATCAACTTAACTAACGAGTGTGTTTCATGATTTTAACCCCTGGTTCATTAGATAGAGCCTTAAGGTTAACTTCCCTTCTGTCTGGTTGAGGGTGAACTTCAGTTGGTGGAAAACCAACTCAACAGGGTTGTAGTTACTAAGCCAATCACACCCCAACACCAAATCACATCCTCCTAACTTCAATAGCCTGACAAGGGGTGAAAACTTATACCCCTGTACCTCCCAACTGAATTTAGGGCATATTAGTTTGCTAATGATCTTGCTCTGATCAACCACCCTAACTATCATAGGAGTAGTGCTCTCTAGTTTACATCCTAAACCTCAAGCAACCATTTTATCAATGAAACAATGGGTGCTACCACTGTCTATGAGGGTGAGAACTTCCTTGTCACCTACGAGCCTATTGACCTTTAGAGTTTAATAGTTAATACTCCCTTTCCTTAGCATGTAAGGACACTGTAACATCTTCTTCTGTATCCTCTCCTTCATTTGGGTGTTTATCCTACTCAACCTCATCATAATCCCTTGCCTCTCCATCACTCAGTAGCATATAAACTTGCCTAAATTTGCACCTGTGCCCAGGCACATAAGGTTCATCACACCTATAACTTAGGTTCTTTTCTTTCTTGGCTCTCACTTCAGCTTCAATAAGGAACCTTTTGGCTTGAGTGTTGGTTCTGGGGGGAGGGTTCTTATTTTGAGATCCGAAAGGGTGTTTTGATTGAATGTTTCTATTGGGTTGATGGGACCTTTTGAGGATGGCATTTATAGTGTGCTCTTGTTTTCTGGCAAGTATAACAACTTGGTTTAGTGAGGTTGGGTTGCATGTGGAGACAAATGACTGAATCTCTTCCTTCAGCCCGCTGATAAACTTCATCATGAAGAACTCTTCTTTCAGATTTTTGTTGAAAATGAGCATTTGATCCTTGAGTTCTTCAAACTTCTCCATATATGCATTTACAGTAGTTTCATGGTAGAGTTTATTAAACTCTGTCATAACCCTTTCACTATCCAAATCTTCAAACCTTTCAAGCACATTAACCACTAGCTCCTCCCAAGAGAGGAATTCTTTCTTTTCAGTGTAACCTTGGTACCACAATTCAGCCTTCCCTTGCATGTATATCGAGGCCATTGGAACTTTTTGATCTTCATGTATTTGAATCAATTGAAAATACCTGGTGCATTTTCTCACCCAGCCTCTGGCATTCTCCCCATCAAAGTAAGGGATTTCCATTTTGTTTAAAGCATTGTAAGTCCAGCATTTTGATGATTGTGATGCTCCAGTCTGGAACCATTGCTACCCTCCTGCCTAAAGGAGTTGTGCACAACAATCCTTGAGGTTGAGCTCTTCTCCACAGATGCAGTTACGCTCTCTCCTAATATCAATTTGTTTCTACTATATTGCTGTAGTTGTTCAACAGAACTTTGGAGTTGTTGTTGGTCAGCAAGCTATGTTCCACAATTAGAACATAAGTTTCAGCCCTTCTTGAACCTCCATCATCTGATCCAAAGGGCCATGGATCTTGTTCCGTCAGCCATTTTAGTGTGTATTTAAGTCCGAGGATTGAGTGGCTTTGAGGCCAAATATAAGGAATAGAGGTGAAATTTGCTGAAAACTTAAACACAAACAGAAGAGCGGTGGGAAGAAGAAGAATAGAGAGGAGATGAGGGAAATGCGAACTTAATTCATTCAATAATGTTTTTCCCTTTTTCACATTCCTTTGCTTTTACATTAAGTTGCAGCAAAATGATAAAAGTAAAAAAATCTGAAATCACAATAAAAACTTGAGAAAAAATGTCGCATTGTCCTTCATCTTCAGCTCGCGATTTTTTGATCTTTTCTTCACAAAGGACTTAAAAAAAACAGCAACTCAACAGTAGTACCAGCTACGCGCATCCACAGCCGTCCACATGTCCCTCTGTCGGCCCAATTTGGATACTGATGAAGGGGAATAACAAAAGACTAATATACCCTTAGTATGAAGGATAGGGATAAAGGCACAAATATAGGGATTAAACCTATTATTTACGTGGGCTAATATTAAGGACGGTTGAGCACAATCTTATACCCGCAAAAGGTGGGCCACGATAGCGAGATGAGCGGTCGTGGAAGCGGGCATAAGGATCGTGCAGAGGACACTAAAGAGAATGAGTATAAAGAGGAGGAAGAAGAGAGAAAAAGGGGTTGGTCTAGTTTTCAATTTCACTTTTTCATAATATTTAGAACTTATATTTTTTACTGGAGAGAATCCTCAGTACTGACTTGAGCGTCGGAGCATCTACGCCGGTATCTTCTCCGGCTAGGTGAGGTTTGTTCTGTTGTCAGGTTATAAAGGATCCGTCGGAGCTGAAGGGGACGACGTACAGCGCGACCCGCGATCTCAGTCGGATCAGATACGATTTGCCAGAGAAATCTCCAATTTGATCATACCCTAGCTCCTTTAAAATCGTCTGGAGTTGGGATTTTTAATTATCCCCAATTTCAGGCGCGCCCTTGATCAAACATGTTGAGATGCACTTCTTTGATCGAACGGTCCATTTCAAGAGTTGTGTTTTGGCTGGAAAACGAGACACCCATCGTCGTCACCGGCGCCACCACACCATTGCCCACCTGAGCCGTCCCCTTTCCCCAACCCCTGCCCATCGCCACCCTCTTCCTCTTGCCCAACTCCCGGCCCACCACCTCCCCTCCCCCTTCCCAACTTGTGCCCTTGTAAATGGCAATGAGGTGGAGGCAAGGCTGGAGAGGCAGGGGAAGAAAATGATCGGGGGGCATTGGGTGAAGCAGCGGGGGCAAGGTTGGGGGAAGAAGATAATTTTTTTTTTTAATTTTTTTCTGTTGTTTTAATTTATATTATTTTATTATATATCAATAAATATATATGAGATGAAGGGCCTTTGATTGGCTTGATAAAATTTGGGCTATAGATTTAAATGATCAAACTTGAACCATAGATATTTTTGATAAAATCTCAACCATCAATCTTATATCGATTCAAGATTTAACGATTTTTCAATTAAAAAAAAAAGTAAAAAAAAAGAGAAAGAAAGAAAGTAGCATATGTAATATCTTCTCTCGTGTAGGGGCTTTTTTGCTTCATTATTGAAATCACTGGGAGCTAAATTGATATTTTTTTTCACAAGAATTTTTTTTTAACATTTTTCATATCATAGGGAGTAAATTAAATTTAACTCTATATATTTCCGCAATGACACAGTACATATATACTAATATAAAAAGAAAAAAGTTTATTCACACTCACAAATGAAAGTTAATGACACTGACACGTCAATTTTTTGTGGAACCAAAAATATCTTTTTTTATAAGATAATTAATTTATTCAACTTTCAATTTTTATATTAATCGGTAAATTAGTTGTCAATTCTTTTCTTTCATTCTTGTAATGTAACGTATCGATTTAATATTTTATCATTATTTATATAATATATTTTTTTCATTAGTCGTCCTAGAGGGCCAGCCATATCTCGAGCTGAAGTAGATAATGTTAGTAAGCAGATAGCACAGTTAGGAAAGCAAATAGATGAACTTAAGAAGAGAGGAGAAATAGTAGCCCACAATCGTAATTCGCCATTTGCTAACCGGATACTTATAGAACTGGTCAATCCGAGCTTTAGGATGCCCGACCTCCCAAAGTATGATGGAACTCGGGATCCACAAGAACATCTAGCTGTTTTCGATATGGTAATGAATTTGTATGGACAGTCAAGCTCCATAGTCGCCAAATTATTTGTTACCACGCTGACAGGAAAGACCCAAGAATGGTTTACAAATTTGCCCCCAGGCAGCATAGATTCGTATGAGCAACTAGCACAAAAATTTGCATTCCACTTTGCGAGCAAGAGAAAACAAAAGAGATCAGCTACGCACTTATTTACTATTCGGCAGGAGGAAAATGGAAGTTTGAAAAATTTTATGGGGCGTTTTAATAACGAAACGTTGGAGGTGCAGGATGTTAGGATAGACATGATGACTAGTATCCTAATCCATGGATTGAAGAAAGGAGTTTTTGCATCGGCGTTAGCACGGGACCCGCCAATAGATACAGAGCAGTTGATGGCAATGGCGCAAAAGTACATTGATGAAGAGGAGATGAATGCAATGAAGGATGAGGAGTGGAGAGTTACATCAGAACGAGCAAGAGATGGAAGATTCACCAGAGATCGGGATATGCGACCAAAAAAGGAGAAAGAAAGGGAACCACCTTACCAGCCGAAATATAACAGGTATACTCCTCTAAATATGACCAGGGCTAAAGCCCTCATGCTGGTGGAAAAAGATAAAGTTTTGATG
Source organism: Sesamum indicum (assembly GCF_026168435.1). NCBI lineage: Eukaryota > Viridiplantae > Streptophyta > Magnoliopsida > Lamiales > Pedaliaceae > Sesamum > Sesamum indicum. The sequence goes on from NC_142659.1 coordinate 19,566,771, forward strand.
TGGCCGAAGCATACGAGGATTACTCCAGCCAAAAGATATTCGAATAAGTACTGTCGGTTTCATCGAGAAAGAGGGCATGATACAGAGGAATGCTATCAATTGAAAGATGAGATAGAGCGATTGGTGCGACAAGGGTTTTTCAGGAGACAGAACCCCCATAATTTTGAAGAAAGGAGACAAGATCGGAGGGGCAGATCGAGCAGTAGGGATCGCAGGTCCAATTGGGCAGAGGAACGAAGGAACCAGACAGTGGCGGAGAACGCGCCTGTGAAAGGCATTATCCATACTATTGCAGGAGGATCAGAGGGATGGTCGAGAAAAGCTAGAAGGAGATTCGAGAAAGAGACTAGGTGGGAGCGACGTAAACAAGGGGTGCATGTAACAAGCAACCCCGAGATCGTGTTTGGAGATCAAGATGCAGGAACCAGGATCGTGACAGATAATGATCCCATGGTGATACGAATGGACATAGCAAACTTTACAGTCCATAAGGTTTTGGTAGACAACGGGAGTTCAGCAGATATAATATTTAAGGAAGTATTGAATAAAATGGGGCTTGATAATATAAGGCTGGAACCAGTAAATATTCCACTGGTAGGATTCGGGGGAAGCGAGGTCGCATCACTTGGGACGGTGGAGTTACCTGTATCTTTGGGAGAAGAGCCAAAACGCAAAACATTGATGGTAAAATTTTTAGTTGTTGATATGCCCTTTGCTTACAATGTTATCCTGGGGAGACCCGGGCTTAATTCTTTCAGGGCAGTGGTATCAACATATCACCTCAAGATGAAGTTCCCTACTCTATCCGGGATAGGGGAGGTCGTGTGCGATCAGATCGAAGCCAAAAGGTGTTATAATTTATCTCTAGGAAAGAATGAGAAAAATGAAAATAGAAAACTTCAGTGTGTGAAGAACGAAGACTGGCAGGCACTGAAAGCAGGGAGAATAGAACCTGTTGATCACAAAGAGGTGGAGTTGATACAAGGAGACCCGACCAAGGTCACCAAGATAGGAACCAACTTGGGGCAGTTCGAGGGAATCATGATTACTTTTTTAAGAAGTAATGTGGATATGTTTGCATGGGATCCATCAGATTTTCGGGGTATAAACCCGGAGGTGATAGTACACAGGCTAAATGTGGACCCTTCCATGCGACCTGTCCAACAGAAGAAGCGAACCTTCGGAGCTGAGAAAAACGCAATCATTGAGGGAGAGGTAAATAAATTACTTAAAGCGGGTTATGTATCCGAGGTTCAATACACGGATTGGTTGGCCAATGTGGTCGTGGTGCCGAAGCCGGGGGGTAAGTGGAGAATGTGTACAGACTTTACAGATCTCAATAAGGCGTGCCCGAAAGACCCCTACCCACTACCGAGGATCGATGTCCTAGTCGATTCGACGGCCGGGTATAGGACATTTTCCATGATGGATGCGTATCAGGGGTATCATCAGATTTTTATGGCACCAGAAGATCGAATAAAAACCTCCTTTGTAACTGACCGTGGGATTTATTGTTATAATGTTATGCCTTTTGGATTGAAAAATGCAGGGGCAACATATCAAAGGTTGGTGAACAAGATGTTTGCTCAGCAAATAGGAAAAACCATGGAGGTGTATGTGGACGACATGTTGGTTAAAAGCCAACAACCAGATGAACATTTGGAGCATTTGAAGGTAGCCTTTGCGATCATGAGAGAACATGGGATGAAGCTTAATCCCAGCAAATGTACATTTGGAGTAGGCGGGGGCAAATTTCTTGGATACATGGTCAGCGAACGTGGGATTGAGGCTAACCCAGAGAAGATAGAAGCCATACTGAATCTGAAGTCTCCTACATCCATCAAAGAGGTTCAGAAGTTAACAGGTAGAATTGCTTCTCTTAATCGCTTTATTTCTAGGTCGGCAGATCGCAATTTACATTTTTTTAAGATATTGAGGAAAGTGAAAGGGTTTAATTGGACCGAGGAATGCGAGCAAGCTTTTCAGGAGTTAAAAATTTATTTGAGATCGCCGCCTCTTTTGGCGAACCCTAGAGAAGGGGATGTGTTATATCTTTATTTGGCTGTTTCTGATGATGCGGTTAGTTCGGTATTGATAAAAGAGGAGGGAAAGGTTCAGAACCCAGTGTACTATGTAAGTAAGATGTTGCAAGGAGCGGAAACTAGATATGCGAAGATCGAAAAGTTAGCATTGGCGGTGGTGGTGACGGCCAGGAAGCTAAGGCCATACTTTCAATCGCATCGGATAGTGGTAAGAACTAATCATCCACTCCGAAACATTCTTACCCGACCAGAGGCTTCGGGTAGAATGATAAAGTGGGCGGTTGAATTGGGAGAGTTCGACATCACCTATCAGAGTCGAATAGCAGAGAAAGCTCAGATATTGGCTGATTTTATGGTGGAGATATCCGGTGCTCAAAAAGATATAGAAACATGGATGTTGCATGTGGATGGGTCCTCCAATGCAAACAATGGTGGAGCAGGAATACTGATCGAAGGACCAGGAGGTATGGAGATTGAGGTCGCTGTTCGGCTGTCCTTTCCCGTTACAAATAATGAAGCCGAATACGAAGCCTTACTCTTGGGTTTGGAGTTAGCACTGGAAGCGGGAGCGCAGATTCTCGAAGTATACACTGATTCGCAGCTAGTCGCTATGCAGGTGGAGGGAACATATGAAACTAAAGAAAGATCTATGGCAGATTATTTGAAGAGAGCAAAGGAGGGGATGCAGAAATTCTCCAAGTGCAATGTTCAACAAATCCCCAGGAGTGAGAATGAAAGAGCCGATGCGTTATCAAAATTAGGGGCTATGTTAGTAGGAATAAAGGACAGAAAAATCACAGTGATGGTAAAGGAGCGATCTGCGATCTCAGAAGGGATAGAAACCAATGTGGTAACTCCAAGATGTCTGTGGATAGAAGATATAGCGACATACCTGAGGGAGGGGATCTTGCCTACTGATGCCGGACATGCTAGACGCATTAAGTTCAAAGCTTTAAGGTTTACCTTAATAGGGACACAATTGTATAAATGAACAGTCGAGGGACCCCTCCTCAAATGCTTAGAGGACGCACAAGCCAGGTATGTTCTACAAGAAATTCATGAAGGGAACTGTGGAAATCATTCGGGGGCCAGATCCTTAGCTCAGAAGGTAACCCGACAAGGATACTTTTGGCCCACCATGATGAAGGATTGCAAGGAGTTTGTACGAAGATGTGAGAAGTGTCAGAAATTCGCCTCACAGATTCACACCCATGCGGTGCCGATGATCCCTGTTTCAATTACATGTCCATTCAACCAATGGGGTATAGACATAATGGGACCTTTTCCTCCAGCTCGAGCTCAGAAAAAGTTTGTCATAGTTGCTGTGGAATACTTCTCAAAATGGGTGGAGGCAGAAGCTGTCGCAAAAATCACGGAAAGAGAAGCAATAAATTTTATATGGAAAAACATAATCTGCAGGTTTGGAATACCTCGGGTGTTGATATCCGATAATGGGACCCAATTTCAAGGAAAAAATATAACTGCGTGGTTGCGCGAGCTGAAAATACAGAAAAATTTCACGGCAGTAGGACATCCCCAATCGAATGGTCAAACGGAGGTCACAAACAGAACTATATTGCAACATCTGAAAGCCAGGCTGAGTTCGAAGACAGAATGGAGCGACGAACTCCCAGGAGTACTATGGGCCTATAGAACAACTCCTCGAACTTCAACAGGTGAGACTCCATTTTCTTTAGTATATGGTTCTGAAGCTGTAATTCCTGCAGAGATAGGAGAAGAATCGCAAAGGATTATAAACTTCGATCCAGAGAGGAATGGAGGACAACGAGCATTCGACCTAGACATACTGGAAGAGAAAAGAGAGGCAGCGCGAATAAGGATGTTGCACCATAAAAGCCTAATGCTGAGAGGTCATAATAGAAACTTGAAGCCCAGATCGTTACAGGTTGGGGACTTGGTATTGAGAAAAGTCGAGGTTTCGAAGCATGTAGGAAAACTCGATCCCAACTGGGAGGGGCCTTTCAAAGTTGTTGAGATCGTCGGGAAAGGCACCTACAAGTTACAGGATGCTCAAGGCAAGGAATTACCCCGACCGTGGAATATTCAAAACCTCAAGAGATTCTATGTTTAAAACCTCTATCCATTAATCAAATACTGGAGGATGTGGATAAGGTCGTTACATTCGAATAGAACGATCATAGGAAGATTGATCTGGGAAAGATTATGAATGTCTAGTCTGAAAAAGACTAATGTAAATAATAACCTGTGAAAGGTTATGGTATGGCCTGAAAAAGGTCACTGAAGTTAGTTTTCCTTTATCTGTGAAAGATCATTTCAATTTTAAAGCTCCATCTATCTCAAGTTTTTCTACAAGTAGCAAGTCGATCGCATTAAATTGTATCTGAAAAAGATCAAATTATCAACACCTCGAACAGAGTCTCAAAAAAGGCAGTAAAGAAAGAAGTTACATATTTTCAATTTCATCCATAAGGACAGAAAATTCATCATTTTCAGGGGAGGGCGTATCATCCTCCTCAGGTAAGGGGTGAAGATTAGCATCCAAACTGGGATTGAGGCGAGATATATCAAAGTTGGGAGCAAATCCTTGAAGGTGAGAAATCTGGGACTTGCAGCGATCAAAACCTTGTAGCAGGTAGTCGGCAGCTTTAATTTCCACAGCAGAGTCAAAGGTGGGGGTCTTTAAAAAGTCCCGAACACCTTGGAGGCGAATTCCTCGAACTTGTTGTGTAAACTCCTCCGACTTCAAAAAGATCTCGCGGCCTTCAGCAGCGCCCACGATCTTGCCTGCTGCATGACCTGCTTCAAAACCTCGTTTTTCTCCTTCGGCAGCTGCTTTGGAAGCCTCAGAGACCACCTGCGCTTCCAGTTCTTTGATTCGAGCCTCCTGGGTCGACATCGATCTCGACCATTCTTCTTCCTTGGAGGAAAAACGAGTGAGTTGAGCCCTCAATTCATGGATTGTACGGTCCGCTGCCATTTGATTGTGGCGAAAACCAGCACACTCCAGACTGAGACCTCGTACAAAGTTGGACGCCTAAACAGCAAACAGTCAGAGAAATTCAAGGACAAACAAAAATAATAAGCGTGAAATAAGATACCTGGACAAGTGAGTGGGCGCAGTGTTCTTCCATTCGGGTGAATGAGGTTTGCAAAAGAGCTGCCTGATCGAGAGGAAGGCAGTTAGCATCATACAGCTCCCAGGAATCTTGGCCTGAGCGAGTTCGAAATACTGAGCTGTTAGGAGAGATTTGCCAATCAGGGATCCATTTATCCCCTCCCATTTGGGCCACAGGATGATCGGGGCCTCGAAGGTCTGATCGAGCCTTCCTCCAATAATCCGTGAGACCTCGTAGTACATCCATGTTCCGCCTGATCTCTGACCCGGTCCCATCCGAAGGTAATCCTCCACCAGATTGAGATTGAGTAGGCCCTAGGAGGTTAGGACGGAAGGGTGATTTGCCGCGGGACTTCCTCTTCCGGGAGGACTCAGCAAAATCTCCATCATTTAGAGCATGATCCTGTAATCTCCAGCTAGGAGACTGAGCGGCAGGGTGATTAGGGGGAAGGAGGTTGCGTGCCTGAGTCTCTTCACTACCTACGTCGATGGGAATCTGACAAGGAGGAGTAGTAGTATCTGGTGTTGAGGAAGCGGCTGCCACAGGTTGGGAAGAGGCAATTTGCATAGTAGCTTGGGCTTGAGACCAAGCCTGAATCTGAGCTCGAAACGCTTGTTAATACGAGCTTGACTCACCATGGAAACTGCAGAGATGGAAAAAGAAGAATCCGGTTAAATGTCGTAGGATAAAGTAAGCAGGAGGAATAGGAAATCGGATCACCTAAGGTACCCTCCACCTGGAGAGGGGCAGGAGTTAGATGTGCGAGCCAAAGTATCTCTTCGACTAGAATCTTCTTGGGATTATACCGGTAGGTAGTAATGCTGCTTATCTGATCCCCATCTAAACCCTCACCTTCAGTAAGAGGGGTAGGTTTATCTACCTTCCAATCTAGGGAGAAGGGCCATTCACGACCAGGAGGGGGTCTAACAAAGATAAAATGGGATTTCCAGGGACCAACATTGGATGTAAGGGGGTCGAGGAACCTACATTCCTTTCGGGAGGTTAAGTAGAAGAAACCATTATCTCCAGACCGTACTGAGGTCGTGAAAGAATATAACGACCAAAAATTTTCGAAGCTGGGTTCAAACCTATGTACACGCATAATAATGATGAACAGAATAATGTGGCGTATGGAGTTAGGGGATAATTGCATAGGGCACAGATTCAAGCGGCGAAGGATTAGGGCTACACTAGGGGGCAAGGGAAAACGTAATCCTGCCTCAAAGTGTTGCAGAGAAAAAGAACAAAACCTGGGGGGGGGCCGGTGCATACGATCGGATGATAGAGGAATTATTATCTCATAGCTAGAAGGAATGAAGAATTTTTCTTTTATCTTCTGTATTTGTAACCTCACAGTGCTAACTATCTCGGCCCAGGGAGTAGGCTGTAAGACTGGTTGGGGATTCTCAGGAGCAGGAGCCATACTTAAATCTGGATTACTAGTACGCTTAGAACGAGGTCTGCGCCTAGGAGGAACTAAATCCCTAAGAAGCATGTTGGAAGGAGCGGACGAAGAGATATCAGCAGAATTAGAACCTATGTTAGAGGTATTAGAGGAAGACATGGTACCTGGAGGACTCGGGGAAGAAGAAGAGTTGAAGAAGGAACAGCCAGCTAGAGGAAGAAAAACACTTGAAGATGGAACGCTTCACAGCAACGGTACTAGAGTAAAAAGCGGAAGGGAGAGAACAATTTGAAATGGCTCTGTATATATATATATATATTTGGGAAGGCGGTGTAGAAATGACCGTTACCCAATCAGCATACGACGGATGCCCCTTCGAAGAACGTAAATCGAGGTACAGCTCGATAAGAGACACGTGGACAATCGCAGGGATACCAAGAGCGTCAAGCGAGCCGTCGGACAGAGCTGTTCAACTTCTTGAAGTGACGACACTTCAAAAAGTGGGGGAGTAATGATGAAGGGGAATAACAAAAGACTAATATACCCTTAGTATGAAGGATAGGGATAAAGGCACAAATATAGGGATTAAACCTATTATTTACGTGGGCTAATATTAAGGACGGTTGAGCACAATCTTATACCCACAAAAGGTGGGCCACGATAGCGAGATGAGCGGTCGTGGAAGCGGGCATAAGGATCGTGCAGAGGACACTAAAGAGAATGAGTATAAAGAGGAGGAAGAAGAGAGAAAAAGGGGTTGGTCTAGTTTTCAATTTCACTTTTTCATAATATTTAGAACTTATATTTTTTACTGGAGAGAATCCTCAGTACTGACTTGAGCGTCGGAGCATCTACGCCGGTATCTTCTCCGGCTAGGTGAGGTTTGTTCTGTTGTCAGGTTATAAAGGATCCGTCGGAGCTGAAGGGGACGACGTACAGCGCGACCCGCGATCTCAGTCGGATCAGATACGATTTGCCAGAGAAATCTCCAATTTGATCATACCCTAGCTCCTTTAAAATCGTCTGGAGTTGGGATTTTTAATTATCCCCAATTTCAGGCGCGCCCTTGATCAAACATGTTGAGATGCACTTCTTTGATCGAACGGTCCATTTCAAGAGTTGTGTTTTGGCTGGAAAACGAGACACCCATCGTCGTCACCGGCGCCACCACACCATTGCCCACCTGAGCCGTCCCCTTTCCCCAACCCCTGCCCATCGCCACCCTCTTCCTCTTGCCCAACTCCCGGCCCACCACCTCCCCTCCCCCTTCCCAACTTGTGCCCTTGTAAATGGCAATGAGGTGGAGGCAAGGCTGGAGAGGCAGGGGAAGAAAATGATCGGGGGGCATTGGGTGAAGCAGCGGGGGCAAGGTTGGGGGAAGAAGATAATTTTTTTTTTTAATTTTTTTCTGTTGTTTTAATTTATATTATTTTATTATATATCAATAAATATATATGAGATGAAGGGCCTTTGATTGGCTTGATAAAATTTGGGCTATAGATTTAAATGATCAAACTTGAACCATAGATATTTTTGATAAAATCTCAACCATCAATCTTATATCGATTCAAGATTTAACGATTTTTCAATTAAAAAAAAAAGTAAAAAAAAAGAGAAAGAAAGAAAGTAGCATATGTAATATCTTCTCTCGTGTAGGGGCTTTTTTGCTTCATTATTGAAATCACTGGGAGCTAAATTGATATTTTTTTTCACAAGAATTTTTTTTTAACATTTTTCATATCATAGGGAGTAAATTAAATTTAACTCTATATATTTCCGCAATGACACAGTACATATATACTAATATAAAAAGAAAAAAGTTTATTCACACTCACAAATGAAAGTTAATGACACTGACACATCAATTTTTTGTGGAACCAAAAATATCTTTTTTTATAAGATAATTAATTTATTCAACTTTCAATTTTTATATTAATCGGTAAATTAGTTGTCAATTCTTTTCTTTCATTCTTGTAATGTAACGTATCGATTTAATATTTTATCATTATTTATATAATATATTTTTAAAATATAAATAATTATTTATTATATATACATAAAAACGGTATTCAACAATGGCCAATAGTACCATAAAAATGAAGGAGATGAACTATGGATCAAGTCAGAGAAACAATTGAAATGCTACTCCAATTCAAGGGGTTGGGAGTTGTTGGAGAATGGAAGAACTTGAGATGATCAATTGCTACTCTCTTTGACTTAGTCCTTGTAACGATGTCATCTGTACTATTTTATTCATCACCAGAAGCAGATTTAAGTTTCTTTAATGCTTCTCACACTCGGAAATTCCGATGCTGGAAATATTCCCACTTGTTTGATGCCAATTCCCACATTGAATACTACTTTGCTACTGATTTTCTCATAAATTAATCACCCCCAATTAGCTCATCGTTCTCAACTGCTCTTCCATCAGTCCCTTTCTGCTTCAGATTTTAAATCCAAATGCCAACTTTGAGTCTCCAATCAAACATGCATGTCCCTTTCTGATGCTAAATATTTTACTCGAGAATTCGAGCAACCTCTCTTGTCAACCCGCGTTTAAGGTCGTTTTCAGACGTAAAATCTATATACTATACAATCAAGGAGCAAATTAAACCAGGTGACTTCACTTCACATGCCAAACAAGTAATAAAAACCATAGGTTATCTGGTGAGAAAACGATGCGATTCTATTCGTTCCTGACTCGGAAAACATTGTTATTGCCGTTACTATCTCTGCTACGCTCCTGTTTTCATTCTCCATTATAGTTTGGTTGCTGCAAAGTTCATTTCTTGCTCGACTTTCTTCTTCAGCAAAAACTTTTGATTGTTTCATGCCTCATGCCTGGTCTTGAATTGATGTTGTTATGAGAGTTGTTGTGTGTTTTCTTCGGTTTCATCTCCTGTTTCCAGCGTGCTCGTCTCTTCTTTGGTGCTGTTTATCGACCTAAACGGATCCTTCAATTTATGGGCAGGGAAAAATCAGTAGCAACCATGGCAAAGAACAATGAGAAACTGAATGGAGGAATGGAGGTAAGATCGAATGTGCTTGTTCTGATTATGTTACCAAGAGTAAGATTCTTGGAATTTTGACCAGTTTCAGTTTACTTATGAATCAGGGGTCCAAAGAAGAAGATACGAGAACCACGTTAATCGGTCCGTCAGCAAAATCAGTAACAGAAAATGGCAGACCGAGCAGCCTGGTTATTAAGGTGAGAGCAACAGTTCACCTCATTTCAGCAACCGGTAATAATCCAAGAATTACCCTATGATCTGACTTTGTTGCCATTGAAAAATGAAACAGAGAACCCATAGAGTAATTCCTGCTCACATAGTTGCCGAAGCCATATCAACGCTCCACGGTCTAGACCTTAGGTGGTCTGGGCCAATAACTCCTACTGAAATGCAATATGTGGAACAATACGTCCTTGCTAAGTACCCGGAGTACTCAAATGCCCTTGTTGAAGGAGGAGAAAAGACTGATCTCTATGACCTCTGCATTAAAGAAAAGCTCTCGGAACCCCAGCCAGATGACAGGAAGAAATCACCTAGAGGAGTCTCCAGAGAATCATTTACGCCTTCCTTCGGGAGCAGCCATCCTGATCTTGAGAACACACAGCTGGAACCATCAAGATTGCTTAGTATCCTCACAAAGAAATCCTCCTTTGTCGGTAGCTTCATCTCGATTCCTGAAATTCAAGCTCGAAACAAGGTGCTCAAACACTGTGGACTACCTGATGAGGAGTATCTTGTTCTGTTCACTCAAAGCTACAAGGATGCAATGATGTTGGTTGGAGAAAGCTACCCGTTTTTCAAGGGGAATTACTATCTGACAATTATTGGGGAAGAAGCTGATTACGTGAGGGAATTTGCGAGCTACAAGGAGTCGAGAGTGATTATGGCGCCAGAGAGTTGGTTGGATTTGAGAATAAAGGGATCACAACTCAGCCATTATTTCAGAAGGAAGTGCAAGCACACTCCCAAGGGACTTTTCTCGTACCCGGCTGAAGTGAACGGGACTCGGTATTCTATGCATTGGATATCAGAAGCCCATCGCAACTCATGGCACGTTCTGCTTGATGCTACTGCATTCGTGGTGGGAGAAGATCGGCTCAATCTCGCACTCCATAGACCCGATTTCGTGCTGTGCAGTCTTGATAATGCGCATGCTTCCAAGGTTACTTGTCTCTTGGTAAGAAGAAAATCCTTCGACATGTCCGCATCCTCTACTACACAACACGAATGAAGTTGTGATACCACCGAATACACAATGTTCCCACCAGTCGCCAAATTCCTCATTTTCTTGCTTGCCTCGTTAACTAATCACGATTTCAAGGGTAACAGATCTGTAAAAAGGAATCTTGTCCAGTGCATCAAAGATATGTTCTACTTCAAAGGTTTTTACTGAAAATTTATGTAGACTGCAGAGCCAAATAACGGATCCAAATATAGCGTGTTAATGATGCCAAATTTTCATAAGCACTCCATATCTACCAGCTAGAAATGCCTTTTCTCTTGGTAACTCTTGAACATTTGATGCAAATTTGACGAGGCAATAGCATCAGTCTGAATAGTCTCCTGCACAATCATGTTGTCAAGAAAAGAAACCATTTCTTAGTTGATGTTAAGCACCATGAGTCTATGATAAACAATGTAAAAAGTGATTGATCCTATTGAAAGACTTGAAAGCAATAGAAGACTTCTCAAACTGCAGTCATGCTAAGTAGGTCAAGCACTGAAACACAATAATTGGACAAAGTTGTAAGGAATGTAAGTTCTAGTTTAGTTGGGGTACAGCAACAAAATAGCTGCTTCTCGGAATACCTTCTTGCAGTAGAACCTGAACTTGAAATGCACTTAGGACCCGGTTGATCCAGTTTCCGGTGCATAATAGGATGCACAATCAGGTTGAGTTGATGTTTGTTTAAACATTCTATGATTCATTGTTATTGTGAAGCCCAATAACCTAGCCTACAAGAAGCTTAATTGTGGATTAGACCTCCAGGGCCAGATTAGTAATCTCAAAAATTGTGGCCCTCTTGATTTACTCGTGTAATACCAAAATTTGCTTTCACCTTGAAGACATCAAACCTCAAAAATATGGACATAGTTTCAATCCAGGAAAAGGAAAGAATATTAGTCCAACCAACCAAATACCATATTAAGTTCGAGTGGGATGTGCCGAAATAAAAAATACAACCAAACAACATGGCATCATATATTGGAAGCATAACTTTTGTAGTTCAATATCCAAACCAGCATACCAATTGAGCCCCTTAACAAATTAGGTGGATGCGTTTCTCTACATAATTATCAAAATACATGAATAGAGCCGATCATCCAACCGTTATTATAATAGATTAAACAGAATGTGATAAATGAACATAGGTATCACTGAATACCAATAAGCATAAAGAGCAGACGTACTACAATCAGACCTTGCAAATGTCAGAACACAACACAACTTACAAGCCAAAACTATAAACTTGGACCCCCTTTAGCTGCGACCTAATTTTCACAACCAAATGGCAGCTCTGCCGCACTTCACATCAATACTTAATTCTTCCATCACCCTCTGTGATCACGTCTTTAAAGGCTCCTCCACTGGGAATCATGGGCAAGACATGCTCTTGATGGGGTACAATGACATCCAACAAATATGGCCCAGGAGTATCCAACATCTTTTGTATTGCTGCCCTGAGATCATCCTTCTTTGTCACACGAGCTGCAGGTATATCACAAGCCTCTGCAAACTTCAACATATCTGGAAAAATCTCTGACTCTTTGGAAGGATTTCCGAGATAAGTGTGTGCCCTGTTGGACTTATAGAAGCGGTCTTCCCACTGGACAACCATACCCAAGTGCTGATTATTTAACAACATAATCTTAACAGGAAGGTTCTCTACCCGGATAGTGGCCAACTCCTGCACGTTCATTATAAAACTTCCATCACCATCAATATCCACTACAACTGCATCTGGTCTTGCAACAGCAGCTCCAATTGCTGCAGGAAGTCCGAAACCCATTGCCCCTAAACCACCTGATGTCAACCACTGTCGTGGCTTATTATACTTATAAAATTGTGCAGCCCACATCTGATGCTGCCCAACACCAGTACTAATGATTGCATTCCCTCCTGTCAGTTCATCAAGAACTTGAATTGCATACTGAGGTGGAATGGCATCTTCAAATGTCTTGAAACTCAAAGGAAAGTTCATCTTCTGCTCTTTTAACTCTTGCCTCCAGGCTGAAAAGTCGACATTGTTCTTACCCTCTTTCAGCATGTCTTCCAATATCAAGTTCAAACCCTGCAAAGCCAACTTCATATCGGCACAAATGGACACATGAGGTTGCTTATTCTTTCCAATCTCAGCAGAATCAATGTCAATGTGGACAATCTTTGCTCGACTGGCAAATGCCTCCAGCTTACCCGTCACACGGTCATCAAACCTGACTCCAAAAGCAAGCAACAAATCACTCTTGTCCACTGCATAATTTGCATAAACAGTCCCATGCATACCCAGCATTTGCAGCGCAAATTCCTCATCAGAACAAGGATAAGAACCAAGACCCATAAGCGTGCTAGCAACCGGAATTCCTGTGAGCTCCACAAACCTCCTCAACTCCTCACTTGAATTCAAACACCCACCACCGACATAAAGTACCGGCCTTTTGGACTCGGATACCAGCCTAACTATCTGCTCCAACAACATCGCACTAGGCGGCCTAGGCAATCTAGACAAGTAACCAGCCAACCTCATTGGCTGATTCCAATTTGGTACCACCATTTGCTGTTGAATATCTTTTGGAACGTCAATCAAAACTGGGCCAGGCCTTCCCGACCGAGCGATAAAGAAAGCTTCCTTGACAACCCGAGGAATATCCTCAACATCTAAAACAAGATAATTATGCTTGGTAATCGACCTAGTTACCTCAACAATAGGGGTTTCTTGGAAAGCATCAGTGCCGATCATACGACGGGGAACCTGGCCTGTGATAGCCACAAGCGGTACGCTATCGAGAAGAGCATCGGCGAGGCCAGAGACCAAATTGGTGGCACCAGGGCCAGATGTCGCGATGCAGACGCCGGGAAGACCGGAAGCGCGGGCGTACCCCTCGGCAGCGAAGACACCTCCCTGCTCGTGGCGCGGGAGCACGTTCCGGATGATTTTGGAGCGGGTAAGCGCTTGATGGATCTCCATAGACGCGCCTCCGGGGTAAGCAAAGACGTCGGTGACCCCTTCTCGTTCAAGCGCCTCCACTAAAACGTCGCAGCCCTTCCGAGGTTCGTCAGCGGCAAATCGGGAAACAAACGCCTCCTCAGGATGCACTTGTTCCCTGGGAGCAGACAGCACATTTGAGATTTGCAGCGGACGGCGTCGCGAAATGACGCCAGCTGTGGGCTTCTGAGGATTGTGAGGGAACGGGACGGTAAATCTAGAAAGAAGCTTCGGCGAATTAGAGAAAGAAGAGCGTTTCCACACAGTGGACGAGCTGGAGGCAGGAGTAGCGGCCGCCATTTCCGACGGACGTTAGAGAATGCAAATCGGCGGCGACGGCGGGTCTGTAGCTCCTTAGGGTTTTCTGTGGCGAGGAAAAGGGAAGCACGTTTGATTTGGAAGGCGGAACTTATTCAGGAGGCAGCAGACGGAAATGTCGGAATTGCCCTTCCAAATGGAAAGTTTTGGCGGCTGTGTCCACTTGATTTATGTGGTGATGGAGAATTGACGATGAGGCAGCTGAGTGGGGGTCACTGCGTTTTGTAGTTTATGGGAAGGACGGCGCAAACAGATTTGCAAGTGGGTAGGGAATAGGATGGCCTAAGCACGTGTTGTGTTCAATTCATAGCCTACATAATATTTAATAAGTCTATATATTTTCAAATTAAATATAATTGCTATACGCTTATATAAACACTTGAATTCGAATCTCATCCACTTAGATATTTAATTTATTTTTAATAATAGTATATATATTTTTTTATTTTGAATGTTTTGGTTAATTTTAAAATATTGGTATATTACGTATTGAATATTGTAATAATAGTATATTAATTAATTTAAAATTATCGATATATTTTTTTTTTTTAAAAAAAAGATATATCACTCTCATCAAATATCCCTTGAATTAAAGAAACTTCCACTTATCCTGTATCTTTGAGATGATATTCCTCTAAATTAAATCGAAAGAAAAAAAGTATCTTTGATTATTAGTATTTTTTTTTCGGTAAAAGTAATTTTGATTAAGTAAAAAAAGTATAATAGTATAATACAACTTACTTAATCTAAGCGGTTTTCTTGACATGTCAAGGAATCCGCCATAAGCGGTAAAACATACAAGTGCTAATAGCAGTAGGTAATTCTACACTAAGAATCATCTACTGCACATTTCGAACCATCAGCGCACCCACAGTGCGTGTATCCCTATGTATTCCATCAAATAGCCTAATGTTGCGCTCACGCCAGATATGGTACACACACGAGGCCAAAAGAACGCGGTAGGCCGTAGAAACATAGTGTTTGCTCTCTGCGAGCATCCCATAAAACGTCAGTAGCCCAAGCTTAGTTTGACCAATCAAATCGAAGTGTGCGTCGAATCACCGTCAAACAGCCACGCGAATAAGTGCAGCGGAAAAAGATGATCATGAATTTCATCAGTACCATCAGAACAAATATGATTATTAGTATTATGATGATATATCCACTTTAATTCCCTCTATAGTAAAATATTTTCTAGTTGAATTATATATTTATACATATCTAAGTCTAGATGAAAATTTTACTATAAAGCCACCTTGGACTTGGTCAAGAGTCATAAGGTAAGTGAGATATAGAGGAAAGTTACAAGGAAGTTGAAACTTCCCACAATTAGAAGTGGTTGACAGAGTAGGGCTTTTGAAAAATTTTAAGGGAAAAGTACTATTTTAGTCCGTTAAGTATGCCTAATTTTAATTTTAATCCGATAACTATGTCTATTTTTGTTTAGGTCCAATAACTTACGAAATTGCTTACTTTTAGTCCTCTGGCAGATTTTCGGATAATTTTATCCCTATGAGTGCATATGGACTAAAACTGTTTTTCAAAAGTTGCATAGGGGTAAACTCATCCGAAAATCTGTCAAAGGACTAAAAGTAAGCAATTTCGTAAGTTACTGGACCTAAACAAAAATGGACATAATTATCGGACTAAAATTAAAATTAGGTATACTTTGCGAACTAAAATAATACTTTTTCCAAGCCTTAATACTGGTCAACTACTTACTATACACCTATACTTGCTTTGGCATATTGTAAATATATCTATATATCTCACTCACTACATATCCTAGCCATCCACTAGTTCATAGTATCTTGATTGGTTTCAATTATTTCTTCACTAAATCAAATGGTTTGATCTAGATCTTATGAGCACAAAGAGATTCCTAGTAGAATTCTATACAAGACAATCTGTATATGTGGTGTGAACGAAGTAGAGGAGATTTGTCCTAATTTCTGCTTAAAGAAACGAGGAAAGGAACAAAGTTGGTAGACGTGGTTTAATTCGGAAGAAGTAAATCGGGTTTACATTTTTCGTCCCTCTTGTTTCTTTTATCTAGCCACTGTAATAAGTGGTGAACTCTGTAAAGGGGATTTGATTCCTCTTGATTTATGTTTATTCGCTTTCATTTTTGTTGTGTTTTGATATCCCGGGTTCTACCATTTCTTTCAAGCACTTGGTGAAAAAAAAAATATGCAAGTGGCCAGCTGGGCTGTTGTTTTGGCTTCCAAATGTCAAGTAAGGTAATTTGACGATAAATGAGGTTATTTTTCTTTTTTCGTAGTAGTAACTCTATTTCACCCCTTAATCTGGCCCTAGGTCTAACATGTTAAGCCTATTAACGGGTGGACAATATCTAAACCCACCATTATGATAGTTATTATCCAAACACATATATAATATTTTTGCATTAAATCCAAACCGAACTCATATTTATTGAAATAAATTTTTTGAAGTGTCTATACCTTAGAATACCCTTGGGTATGGGTATCTGTATAGGGAAAACTATAATACTCCAAAATGCATTTTATCATCATTTTAAAATTATTGAATTTATAAACTTTTGCTGAGTCAATACAACTATTTATACAATTAAGTTTGAAATAACTATTTTATAGTTAATTAATTTATACTAATTAGTATTATTAAGAACGTAGTTAAATAAAATTTGAAGTCAAATTGATTAATATATTTTATTAGGCATTAAAATTAATATATCATATTATTAATAGTGAAGGGTATTTTTATCTATTTACATTTAATTTAAAGGATTATCTTAAAGATAGTAGGGTAAGTTAATATTTCTTTGATATAAGGTGGTAATTGACGAGGATGACATACTTAAAGGGTGTACGTTAAATATGTTTAATCCTATATTTTATAACATGCTTTTAAAACTTATAATATGTTGCATTTATTTTAAATATAAATTCACGAAGTATTTGAACAAAATAAAATTATGGAGCTTATAAGATGTTAGTAGTGGCAAACTTGTTATTAATTTGAATGAATTTATTAAAATTTTATAAATAAAGCAGCAACTCCTTATATTTTGATAAAGAGCTTTTAACCTCCTAACGTCTTATTTTTAGAGCTTATTAGCTTTTTTCTTTTTTTAACTGAATACATTTTAGCATCTTATAAGATATTTTAAAAGTTTATAAACTCACCTAATCTACACTCTTATTGCAATTTTGTTTTTATTAAATACACTTCGCGCCCCTCAATTATTATTCAGGTAGCATTACCCCTCCTAAACTGAAAAATGTACACTTACTTTCCTTAAATTGATTAAATGGGCAAAATTGTCCCTCATGCCATGAATAATTATATTTTTCTCAATATATTTTAATATTTTTGCATATTAAATATCACCAAATTATTTTCTAACTAAAATAAATATTTAAAATCAAGATATATAATGTATTTAATAAATGGAGACTTCAAATAGGTACAAAACAATATCCTCAATGACTCATATATACTTTTCAAAAGAAATAGATAGTATACTTAACCAAAAGTTGAACACTTTTGGATAAAATAAATAAATATATTTTATTATATTTTCAAAAGAAAATTATTTGAAAAACGGATGTGTAACTACTCATTTTATTTTTAAAAACTAAATAATTAATAACTTGATTTTGTTATCAAACTAATAATAACTTTTTACATAAAAGTTTTTTTGTCTATTTATTGTACTTATTTATTAGTTCACTTTTACTCTATAAAATTTAAACTACTTAACTTATTAATTACATTTTACTTTATTGAAAATTAAAATGTATTTTTTCAATTAAAGGAAAAATAATTAAATTTAAAAAAAAAAACCATTGTACTATAATAAGGGCAATCTTGTCCAAATATTTAGTCGTGAGGGTGGGGATAAGTGTTATACTTATTAGTTTAAGGGGGTAAATGCTACTTCAAGAACATAATAGTTGAGGAAGGCAGAATGTATTTAACTCCTTTTTTTGTATGGATAAATTTATACATATTCTATTGAATATTTTTAAAACTTATAATTAATTATATTTTAGGGTAAAATGCAGACAACTCCCAAATGTATGGGGTTATTTGCATTTTGCCCCCTAATTTTTGTGATACACATCAATTTTTTTGTCGTGCCAATAACGTCCTTAAGTTGGTTTTTTTTTATTTAATTATTTATTTCTTCTTTTCTTTTTTTATTTTTTGAAATATGGTGTGTTAGTTTATATATTCTAATTTTACTCATAATATATTTTAAAGCGTAGATGATTATTTATTATATGCACACAATGACGGCATGTCACCACGTTAGTAAAGAAAAAGGAGAAAAATTACAATTCCAATACCCTAATATAGGGTATCTTGCAATATTGGTATCATAATTTAAAAAAAAAAAAATCTTGAAATGGTACTTTTGAAATTGAAATTTTATTGTTTTTTAAGGAAAATCGGAGGGTCCAACCTTATTTTCAAGCACTTTTCTACTTATTTTCACCACTCTTCTTTAATTACTTGTCGGGCATACTTTTCATCAAGGGAAGTTTTAAAATTTCACTTATACCCTTTTCGAAAATTCACTATTTATATCTGACTCTCTTTATTTAGTGATGGGGGAAAATGTAGCTTGAGACTTAAGTAGGTCAAACTCTTGCACAAGTTAGAAAGTAATCATTTTCTTTTCAATTCCTTCTCCCTACAAAAGTCCTTCTTACAATGAAATTAGGGGTATTTATACTACGCTAGCAGTAAATGCTAGGTGGTGTAAAATTAATTTTACCCCCTTACTTATCACTAATGTGTGGTTACAATTTATATATAAGGATTAATCTAGTAATTACAAAATAATTTTAATTGTAGACCCATGATCTTTTATTGCCGCTTATGTAAAGAATTTGATTTCTTTTTGGACCATCATTTGATTTAGCTTCTTGTCTTCACCAGCAGTCCCCCAACTCCTAAGTATGAGAGGTGATATTTGAGAGTTTAAATAAGCAAGTTTCCTTCAAGGCGGACTCTTCCCACTTATTTCCTCATTAGGATTTCTGTTGACATGCTTATAAATTCTGAATGGCACTCTGATCGTCTTCTCATTGTTATCCTTCTAAAGGTTGCTTCTGACTTAGATAATTTGATATGTCTAAGAGAGGTAGTTCTGGTATATAGCGTACTGCCCTTCCTCATCTCCTCTTTTTAGTTGTAAATTTTATATCTGAGAACATGAGTACTCAAAAAAACTTGGGAAACAATTAGGTATCCAACTGGTAGAATGTCTAATAATCGAGTCGAGGGAGAGAATTCGCGGGAGGTTGTCACGGGAAAAGGGGCCATGGTGCCACACCAAAATAATGGCGCTGGCGCCATCGCAGTCGTGGGTCGAGGCACCTCATCTCGACCAGTTTGTGCTGAAAAGGCATCTCGCTAGGGAGAGGAGGATTTAGGGTTTATTAGTCACTCAAACTCCTCGTCTGCAACCAATGTGGGATGCTTACCTATATCATCAACCCTTCAGACGAGGCCTTTGGGAGGAGCGCATGGCCCCATTCCTACAAACGACACCAAATGATGCGACTTACAACTTGATTAGTACCCCATTGCGCGAAGTTTTATTCAATCTGGCATCATATGAGCCTCACGATTGTCCTAAACAAATGCCTCGTTAGGAGAGGAGGACTTAGGACTTATTAGCTACTCAAGCTCCTCGTTTACAACCTATTTGGGACGCTTGCCTACATCATCAGCTCTACAGACGAGGGGCTTGGGAGAGGCACATGACCTCATTCCCGCAGACAGTGCCAAATGATGTAGCTTATGACTCAATTGGTGCCCCGTGGTATGGATATTGTCCGTTCTGACTTCATATGAACCTTACGATTTTGTCCTAAAAAAACGCCTGGCTAGGAAAATGAAGACTTGAGACTTATTAGCTACTCAAGCTCCTCGTATGCAATCAATGTGGGCAAGTGTCCCACATTGATTGTAGACGAGGAGCATAAGTGGCTAATAAGCCCCAAGTCCTCTCCTTAGCGAGATGTCTTTTCAGGACAAACCCGTGAAGATCATAAGAAGTTAGGGCAAACAATACCTCGTGCAACAGGGCACCAGTCGCAAGCCACATTAATTAGGTTTGGACAAAAAATATTGACATTAGCAAAAAAAAAATATTTTTTTTTTAATTTTACCTCTCATTTAACATTTTCATATATGTATTAACTTTGTACTTATAAGAAAAAAAATTAATAATATTAACATTACTCCAAATGTATATGTTACATTTACGCCTTTCTAAGTATAAAAAAATACATGAAAATATTAAATAAAGAAAAAAAAAATTTATATAATTTTTATTAACAATAGCATTTTACTTGATAAAAAAATATCGAGTGTAAAAAAAAATTCCTAGAGGAATGTAATAATAATTTCAAAACTTTTCTAGAGAAAGTATAACTTTTAGTTTTTAGAAAGAGTATAAATATAATTACCCTTTTTGTAAAATCATTGTACTAATATTATAAGGTATCCTGAATTTCGGTATTAAAATTCCAATTCTTTTGAGAAAAAATAATAAGAACTTGTGTAGTTGGAACTTGGAACCGACCGCCTCCCACCGGCCCCTGCCCGCACTACATTAACAGCGCATTTATTGTCGCCAAATGCTATATATTGAGGGAGGAAAAGATTGGAAAAAAAAAAAAAAATTAGATAAAAACCCAATATATTTGCGAAAGAAATTGATATTCTATCGACTTTTTCCAATTTCCGCCTGCAAATTGTTCACCAACCATGGTAAGATCTCCGGTTAAGATTATTTTTCAAAAGATTGCTGAAAAGTTGTATTTTCTAGTTCGATTGTTTCTGTTGTTTAGTCTCTAATCTTTGCGAATGTGGAGATTTCTGAGAACGTATTTGGATTATTTTTTCAATTATTACCGGAGAAAAAGAAGGTATAGGGATTGTATCTTCTTCGTAGTTCTTTTTGTCCTGTGCCTGTGTTAGATTTGCGTGCATCTAGTCCGTCCAGTTTGTTATTTTTCAGTTCCGGTTCTTCGGAGATTGATGTTCTGATTAGCTGAATTGGATGATTGTGGCGCATATTTTGAGCTGGATGGATTTTCTGTCTGTTTGATAAAAAAGGAATTTTTTTTTTGGGAACTTGCGTATGAATTTCTTGTGATCTTGAATGCAAAACTCAGTTTTGTAGTCTACTATTAGGTGATATTGAATTTAATAGCTTATAATTGGTCGAGATTTTGTATGTTTTGCTTTCGGTTTTGTTTAATAATGAATAGAAAAGCAAAAATATTTGTAATGCATGGCCGCTGCCTTCTACAGGGAATAAAATTTCTTCTTTATGGACATGTAATTGGAAATGGATCTGGAATGCTAGCTTGTCTTTTCTAATTCATGTTATTCGCCTGGAAAGGCGATGTCTAGTGCCTGTAATCACAGCTTTCAAGGTTTCTGCTGTATGTGAGGCAGTTTAAACTGGCAACAGCTGACCCATATCTCTCGTGTTAATTGGTAAAATGTTATCACAATACTATACTGCGTACTAGCATATATACAGTACTAGCGGATGGGCACACCAATGTGTGTACAAAATTGGAGCAGCGATTTATTCAGTACTTAGCTTAAGTAATTAGGGGCATTACTATATAAGTGCAAAAGAAAGTTAATTTAATGTAAGCCAATAAGAAAATGGTAGTAAAACAATAATTTTCTAATTACCTTGATAGTAAAATGATAATTTTCTAATTACCTTGATAGGAAAATGAGGTGGTTTAAGGGTATTTAAGGAATTATACATTTGACATTCCAAATCAGTTATTCCAGGGGCCTGAGCTATTGTAAAGAGAATAGATATACCTCTGATAAGGTTGATAATTTGCCAACTCCAGGCACCCTTGATATGTAACTGACTATTTGCTACTCTGTTTGCATCCTCTAGACAACTTCAAGGCGTTTGTCAGATAGGAAGGTGATGAAGTTTGAGAAGAACATAAAGAAGAGAGGTGCAACAGCTGAAACAACTAAGAAGAAAGGCAGTTCTTATCCTGTGGGTCCTGTGGTGCTTGGGTTCTTCATATTTGTCGTCATTGGATCTTGTGAGTTGCCATCATCATGATTCCATAGCTGGAGTTTTTCTTTCCTATTGGCATCATTGAGGCTTTGGCATTATGTACAATGGCTTCTTCGGTTCCACAAAGTGCTTTTTTCTTCATTTGTCCATATCATTTACGTTGTGCTGTAGATTCGCAGGGAAGCTTAAATGCTGCTTATGTGCATTTTGTGTCTACATACATTTATCTAGAATATGTGGTTGATGTTATTTAAAGTAAGTCTAGAATCTTGGAGTTGGAGATGCACTTCATGAAATAATCATGCAACTCCAGGGATTGAGTGACGAGAACACAAAAGAAAAATAGTAACATTCTTGTGCATCACTTTGTTTTCTGCACTGGCTTTCGATAAGGAGATAAACATAAGTGAACTGAGTGCTATATGTGAAGCTGTTTTAAAATATTCACTTCCACACTCATTAACATAGTGCTCATTCAGTCACTTGCTGAGATGAAATCATATTGGTTGATTAGCTGGGGAGTGCAGTCAGCTTACTCTCTTTCCTTTATTTTATGATCTTCGTGTTGTCTTCTGCATGACTGGTGATCTTCATTTAGTAGCAACTGCAGACATTATTACTCTTACATGCTTTTCTGATTGCCGTTTCACTTCGTCTTTTACCAGCTATATTTCAGATTATCCGTACTGCGGCAAGTGGAGGAATGGCTTGACAACTAATGCCAGTAAATTAGCAATGAGTTTAACTATAGGTGGATTATCAATGATGTAAGATATAGGTTTGTCATCAACTGTCGGCATGGACTGATTATGTCCTGGTGAAGTAAAAGTGATGTGTGGATTCTTATGATAGTAATGGATTAGTTCACACATCTATCTTTGAGAAAAGGCTGTTGGTTTAATGGATCTACTCTTTTTGTATTTGCATTTTATCAAATTGCTTCTGCTTTCAGGTTTGCCCACGGGGTTCGAGGGCTTATTTAGTGTTCTTCTTATACCAATATGTATAATTCAACTCTCAGAAGTCTGAATTTCAGCAATTATCACATCATTTGCTGGTAGTCATTAAGTGATGACAGTATTGACAAATTTGATAATTTAATACCTCCATCTAAAGATTACATAATTTCATCAAATATCAGGGAGGTATTTGTAATTTTTCAAATAGAGAATTCGTAATTACGCCAAATTGTAAAGGAAGTCATTGTAAGTTATCCTATTTTTATTAGGTTTGATGCAAGAATGCCTTGCATAAATAGTGATGGGTAGGTTTTCTTAGCTTCTTGATGAAGTTTTTTTTACGGTGCAATGACTTGTCTTATCTCAAGGGGTAACTGCTAATTTGCATAGGGATAATTTGCTCATTTGCTAATTTATTTTTTATAAAAAATAATTTGTTTATTTGTATCATCACAGTGAAATTTCTTGCATTTTTTTCCTTTCATCTTCATTTCTTTCTTCTTATTCCATGCTTGTACGGCAAATGAATACGTTTTGGTCATTAGGAAGCAAATTTATCAATCAAAATGATAATTATAAACTAAAAGGAAGAAAGCGGGGCTTCATTTCATCCAATAACTTAACCCAATCATCTAAGATCTAACATATAACATAACTATTACATCCCTCTAACACAAATACAATATCCAACATAAAAAAAGAACCCCACAAGTTCAACCAATTAAGGTTAAAAATGTACCATGACAGTAACAATGCGTTCTACGACAATCACAATCGGTTCCTCCTACTCAAAAATTTACATTATGTTGCTTTGCTTGGTTCGACCATCCAAGCTAACCAGGTATGATAGCTTTGGCCCTTATTTAGATTGTATTGTCCTCTCAAACAATAAAACCACAATCACCATCTCCAATAGCATAAGTGTGGAACTTTCTTCTGGGATTTTATTTATTCAAGACGTCCGAAGCCTCGCAGCTCTCCCACGGGAAAACTTACACTTGCAATTTCAGGCATTTAAAGGATGTAAGACTATTTTGTTCTAATTTTGGTCGTCTAAGAAAATATAAAGCAATTAGGTGGGGAAATGGAGGAAAAGTTGAGTTCTTCCCTTTAGAATGAGGGAAAGACATTTTTTCCTTTTCCCTCCTTTTCTCATGCTTGGTCATCCTTCTTCCCTCCAAATCTATGCTACTAATGTGAAAGGGAATATCAAGTGTCTCCTGTCGATAAAAATGAATGGCAGAATTGAACAGTATCAACATCACAGCATTTTTGGGCCAACTCCACCATTTTTAAGGAAACATGGGACTAATATTAAACTCAATGGGATTTGAAATACCTATATTCCGTGGTACTAAAATTGCAAATTTTGTTCATGTTGAATGTGCAATTATTGCTAGTATATATACTTTATTATTAACTTAGAGCACTCTTTTGGGTATCGCCTAATTTTGATTATCATTTACTTTTTAAATTTTTAATTAATTAGTTATTTTTAACTTCCATTTATCATTATTTTCCATAACTACTTTTTGTTAGTTTTTTTAATTTCTCCAACATTATTTATTATCTTTGTTTGTCAACATATTTCTATAAATCAAAATATTCATATTAATTTATTATCTCAATATATATATTTTAGGTAATTTTTTGCTCTACAAATATTAATAATATAATTTATATAACTATTTTATTTTAATTCTTTTTAAAATTACACACAGATAAAACGTGCCACACTTATTACCGGATGTGCTTTGGTTTCTATCACACATACATAATACAGAACTACACAGTCACTACATAATGGCTTTTTAGTCCAAAGGCACATACAAAATATCATTGCAGCAAAATCATATTGTGGCTTTTTAGTCAAAAGGTACACAGTCACATTACAGCTAGATTTCTAAAATGTGATGTTAATAGAGTTTAGGAACAATAAGTCTCTCAACCTCACAAGTCTCCATCTCCCTGTACCCATCACTACATGCATTAGCACAACATACAAAATGTGGTTGCAGCAAAACATATATGTTTTATAGTTCAAAGGTACATAGTCACTACTTAACAGCTAAATTTCCAAAATATGATGTTGATACAGAGTTGGAACAGTTAGCCTCAAAACCTCATAAGTCTCTATCTCCCTCTAGCCATTAAAACATGCATTACCACAACATACAAAATGTTGTTGCAGCAAAATATAATATGTTTTTTAGTCCAAGTTCCTCATTACAGCTAGATTTCTAGATGTGATGTTGATACAGAATTGAGGAATTAGCCTCTCAACCTCACAAGCTCTATCTCCCTCTAGCCATTAAAACCTCTCAAGCGGGCAATCAACTCGTCCTGTTAATAGAAATGAAATAACGAGTTAATGATATACACTGTGGAGCAAAGGCAACCAAAGCATGATTATAGAAGGTCTTGATCAATGCCATTTTCGGACAGATTGATCCAACAACTGAATAGCTGAGGATGGAGCTAACGGATAGACAATTGGAACTTGCCTTTTTCCCCTTCACCGAAAGGCCTCTCTCCTTAAGAAGAGCACGGAGTCTCTCTACTGTCAGGCTCTGTAGATCTTTGTCAAGCACGCGCAATGCTGCCTCTACATATTCATGGATTATGGAAGCAAACAAGCTTAGTCTCCAACAAAATCAGATATCAGAAAAGGAATTCAGTTCATTATAGAATATCAGCTGCACCACATACCAAAACAAGAGCATGTAAAAGAGAGTTAAAAAGCAGTGAAATGCAAAATGGTTACCACTGTTTTCTATTTGCTTAAACAATAGCATAAATCTACTTCTTGGTCACCTTCAGAGACAAAGATACAACATTTGATGACTGGTAAGGATGCTTAATTAGGTCGTGGCTATGGTACACTTGGCTGAATTCAGCTTGCCCCAAGTAGACCTGTTAAAGACCAGCTCAGGAGTTGAAACTGCAAATGTATTTCTTTGAGCTCTAAAGCTGCTTATCTTGGGTCAAGCTCAACTAAGGAAACCAAGGCCCACTTAAATTTAGCTACAAATATGCTCAATATGATTAAAGAAACATGATATCTTAGAAGAACTTTCAACGACTTCACCCATTTTCAAAACAAGCTTCAATAGCCTAAATTTATCAGTAAACCAGGTAGCAATCACCCCAAAGAGTCTGTGCTTAGAGGCGATTGACAAGGCCTTTGCATAATTAAGATAGTGAAAACTCTGCAGAGATAAGATACTGATAGATAACAAGAAAAAATTTAAAATAGTAATAACTGCAAAGAGAAACCAATTCGACTAATAGAACGCAAGGGAGAAGAATCGAATGAAATTCCAGAAATCTTTAATACATGGAAGAAAGATAGTCTTTGTTGTATAAGCAATAAAACAGCACAAGATACATATCTCACCTTGAGAAGCACCAAGCTGAGTACTGGACATGGCCTTCTTTCCTGCAGCCTTATCCAAAGCTTTCTCAGCAGCCCTGAGAGACACTTGAATAGAACATGAAACCAGAGCATTGCAAAGAGCAGCCTAAATTGTTCAGAATCAAAATAACCCAACTGCTAACCCACAGTAGATGGAATTTACCTTTTCCTGGAACCCTGATTTGAAGAAGTGCCTTTCCCATCTTTTGTATCACCCTTTTGATTCTTAAGCATTAGAGACCTAATCAATATATTTGTTTGGTTGGTCCTTATAAGCTGGTCTTCTGATACAACAGAATCAAGTTGAGATCTTCCATTATACACAGCGCCAAGAAACAAAAGCATTATGAGACAAAATAACTCAATGATATAATATGGAAGAGCGGGTATACTGTTAATGAAGTTTCTACTATGCATATCACCTATCTATAAATTGGAACATCTCAAAATAGTGGACACAAATGGAGGCAAAGAGCATGTACAACCTATCCCCGATCAAAAACTGCATAATCGCCGCACGAAGATGCATATTGAGACATTGATTTGTCCACAAGGAAATAAAAATATTTTTAACACAGTGTTTGGACCTTGGATTTTATTGAAAGGAAACACTGAGGAAGCCATTTTCCTTTCTCTAGCTGAGAGAGCATAGAAATGCGTGCATATATATATATATATGTTATTTAATACTACTTGATTCAATTTTTCAAGATACTTGACTACAATGAAAAGGATTAAGAACAACATTTTCTTATAATGAAAATGGATAAATTTAATTTTCAATGATTTGTTGTTCCCCTCACTTGCTTCACAAATTCCATGATCCAAACAGATAAAAAAAATCCAGCTTAGTTTAGGACCATGGAGGATACAGCAAGACCATGGCATAACCAAAGTCGCAGAGCAAATTGTTGTGCATATTGGATATGAATCCATTTATATGGACAACTGAGTACTATAGATGTACAAGTTAAGACACCGCTGTTTCCCAATGAGCAACTTAAAACGAATATGACATTTATCTGCAAACCTAAAGATGGATTATTAAACATCTTTTCTAAGAACCTGGAGGTGATGTGTCATGATCGCAAATGTAAACCCGCATCCCTCCCTGCATAATTCGAGTAAAACAAAATAAATGAACAAGTGAAAAGACAAGAACATTCTCAAAGGAGATCAAGATAGCCATTTTATGCACACCCCAAAAAATTGCTGGCCTAAGTGGATACATATGCAACATAATATCAGGATGGAGATATTTAGAGTAATCAGATCCATTGATTACTGTATGTGAAACTCTGGTTGTCTGTTAAATTTTTTCCTCATAATTCACTTCACAGGCACTTTTAATGCTTCATTCTATATTCAACATAATCTTAAGCAACACAAGCTTTGAGTCTTCTCAATCAACCTACAATAAACATAAGAAAATAAAAATGTTCTCATCAAAACAAAAAGTCAGCTCAAGTTGATCAGTGCACATTACATGTCAAAGAAGAATCCGACATGTGTTAGATGCTACAAAAGAACCTTTCCATTCTCCTACAGTTTTCCAGTATCATGCTAGAAGCTAGCATACTAACCCTCAACAAATGTCCAAATAACTACTTGTCCACATTCCACAAAGAAAATTGACTCAACCAGAGCATATTAAATGTTGCAGTCAGAAACTATAAACAATAAATGCCCAATAATATCAGGTTCCAACAACTTTGGAAAGCAAACTCAGGGTTTATAAGCTGCCATGATAGCACATGAAAGGTCTGGTGACGTTTGAATCATAAGCATATACCAAATCTGTCACTAAAACCTCTCCTCTGGAAAACAATTCACAAATTACAAATCCTATCTTTAATTCCAAAATGCATTATTCACTTTCAATTTTTTCAACATTCTGAACTGGAATAAGGATCATTTATTTCGCTTCAAATGACAGAGAAAAGATTTTTCAGTCACCTTTTCTTTTAGATAAACTTCTATTTCTCTCCTAGTGAATTCAATAATCGAGCAAAATCTGAAAGGATTTGTGGATAACTGCATTCAGCTGTTTCAACAACACCTTCCTTACACGATTGACAGAAAAGAAAACCCCAGACAGTTCTATCAATTTACCATGCCTGACCCACCGGCTCTATATATTTGAAGCCCTAATCATGAATTTCTCAACAAATAACACAAGAGAAACAGTTGCATTTGTTGAAACAAATATTAAGATATGAAGCAATCAATTTAAATTTTTCGTTACAAAAGAAAAAAAAAAGCTAGGGTTTTAGAGGATTGAGAAATACCGGGTTCGAGGAGAGAATGGTGGAGGATAAGAGGCCGCGAGAGGGGAGGTTGGCGAGGAACTTGGAGGCTCCGCCGCTGGAGCCAGCCGTCGGGTTGCTCGCATCGAACGGCGGAGATGCGGTGGAGCCACCTTCCATGGCGCCTTCTAATTTCACTTGAAGAAAATAAATGTACAAATTTACTAATAAGATTCTAGAGAGAGAGAGAGAGAGAGAGAGAGACTGCTGGAGAGAAAAAGAGTCAAATGAAATTCACAATATACAGACTATGATATGTATGTATATGGGCTTATTATTGTAATGTATTGATTAAAGTCCAATAAGGATAATTAAACTATTTTCATTTCTAACGAGAGAGTGTATGAAGAAAAATATATATATTGCAATTTAGATGATGATAGCAAAGACTATATGAGAAATACTCCAATTTGAATAAGTAAGTTTTAAGAAAATAAACAATAACATTGTGTATGAAATATGATTGTCGATGTGTGTTACCTCTTACATTTGTTCTGATTGCATGTGAATATTTATCGAGTTGTGTATTTGATGGCAATTATGAAAATAACTTTCAAGAGTTTGTCTAAAATATTTCAAGTCAAGAACCCTCAAGAATGAGTATCGAGGAATTCTGTCGAGACTTCCACTAAGTGGTGCGCATTCGTGTGATGAGTGTCGCATTTCATCGACGATGGATGTGTGACGTCTATGCGCTTTATTGGTTTCTTGACAAGCGTAGTTGTCAAATTAATTGAATTGACTCGCAGAAGTTGTTATGTGGAAACTCTTGTGGCAAAATCAGTATGGAAAGTAATCTTCCAACTTGAAGAGCCACAGTAACCTTGTGTATCGGGCTATTGTATCTTGGTTCTAGCTGATGTAACTGTTGTATTGTGTGGTTGCTAAAAGCTTTGCATTAGTAGTCAGAACATAAATGAAAGTTCATGTGTTTTCAGAAGATTCGTCTATCATGAGATAATGGTGATCTCCTATGTCCTATGGACAATGTTACTTTCTAGAAGTTTGTGGCAAGAACTATTAATCAATAGGAAAATATTTTTTCATGTTGATTGCTGAGAAATACAGTCAAGAGTGGATATTTATTTATCAGGATCAAGTATGGGAACTGATTTAGAATTCTATTTCCCTAGACTTTGATAGGGAGATAGCTTGATAGAAGTATCGAATCTGTATAATATCCGCAATTAAAGGTTCACACCAATTCACCTATTCACTAGCTCTATGGACCCTTGCTAGATGAACACCTATAGTAACGGGTATTCTTGGATTAATGAGTTGATCAAAAGTGATTAATTGTATATGATTCAATTAATTTGGAGCAAGACAATTATCGGATTAAATTGTATGTGTGATACACCCAAATCTAGTCGAATGTGGATCTATAAGGGTTACACACAAAATACTAATGATATTGTAGAAAATTAATTCAAGAATTAATTCCGGATGAAAATTAATTATTAAATTATTTCTAGAAGAGAGAGAGAAAGAGAGAGAGAGAGAGAGGGAGAGAGAGAGAATTAATTTAAATTAGTTTAAATTAATCATGGAATAATTGAATTAATCAATTGAGGTCCTATGTGATGGAAAACACAAAATATTAATTAATTGAACTAATTTAATATTTGAACTTTTAAATTAGTTAATCTTAATCCAAAAATTAAATAAAAATTTAATGTGGACCTAAAATTAATTAATTGAATTAATTACAAACTAATCCAAAGTTAAAGTGTGTTTAATCTAAATTATGATCAAGCCTTAAGGGACCACAAAGACCTACCATACATTAAAGACCCTTGATTAAGGGTTTGCATCCTTTTGATTGGAGCTCACCTACTCTTGACTGGAAGCAATCCACTGTCTCTATAAAGAGCGGGAGTGGTTGGCCATTTGTATGAGCTTGCAAGATGTGTATATCTACATCTTTCTCCCTCACTCTCTTGCATCTCTCTACTTCTTAAGAATTTTATCTTTTTCATTCTTTTCTACAAGAGCTTGAAATTCATTCAAGAATCTCCTAGGAACCCAAAACATTTCTACTCTATGGAAGTGTTGTTTTGGTCCCACTCTCTTAAATTTCTAATAAGGTTCAAAGAAAACAAGTTGGTGTTTTGTGTGAACTTGTTAGAGAGAGCTTTGTTTAGCTCTTGTGTGGACAAAGCAAGACACCATGTTGAATGAGAACTTTTGAAGCTAGGACACTCCAGTATTCCCAAAAAGGTATTTAACCACATCAACAACTTGGTGTGCAAGTGCACGAATAACACAGTTTATGTAAAATATGGTCCCTTTTAATATTTTATTTATCGCTTTTGTTGCTCATTTAATGTCTTGGGCTTTTACTGATTCTTTAAAGTGGTACCATAGCCCGATTCGTATACTTGGATAGTTGATTTATGTACATTTATGTGTTTTACTGTATTTAATAGCATGTTCGTTATTATTGTCCTATGTTTATTTTATATGGCTAAAATCTGTGGTTGTTGAGATTTCAATTTTGGGCATGATCAAGATATTAAATCTTAATTTAATTTTCTATTTTTGAGAAAAACAAAAAAAAAAAAAAGAAATGGTACGACCATTGGCTTTGGCCGCCCAACCGTGCATAGAATGGTCCTGCGAATAGGCACCAAATCCTGGGGCACAACTATGTTTCAAATCCAAGTCTACACAATGGAGGAAGGAATCATCCACCAATGCACCACTTGGTGGTCTGTTTTAAAAATTTAGAGTTTTATATTGTATTTGTAATTAACACTCTATTTGGAACGTCCAAGTTGTTGAGATTGCATGCGCTTTGGTATATGAAATGAATGTGTATGATATTGGATACTGACAGATATTTGATATATGCTTTAATATAAGATATTATATTACATACATGATATATGATATATATTTGTTATTTAATGTGATGAATAATAGACAAGGATGATCACGAAGCCCTTAGACCCATGTGATTATTTTATTTATTTATTGTTGTGTATTTGATGAGGTCTATATGTCTCTTTAATTCACTCCATCTTATCTATTGCCTTGGAATGATAAGGTTTACCTTCACCCAACTTATGATTGGGTTTTCTTTATTTTAAGTTGTAATAAGAGTAGATTAGGGGTGAGGTTTTAATTTTTATTTTAAAATATAAATTGGTGGAGAAAGTAACAGAAATAGAGGCCATTGGTGGAAGTCCAATTGAAGGAGACCTAGGTCCATGATTGTATGAAATGCAAACATTTTAACAGTGTAGGAATATTATCAATTGCATCCCTTAAATTAATCAATGATCTAGCATGGGCTCGATGTATCCAAATCTTCCATCCATAATGTTAATTTCGCTTTCTCTTATTTCGATGTAGATCAATATGTTTAAAAAATCGCTTTCCGTTACACTTGAGAATAGTTTTCATATCAAAACAAACTATGCCGATTAGCTTTAAAATCTCAAAATTATTTTGAATTTAAAAAATCGCACCTATGTGATTGATAGACTTCCCCTCACTTCCTTTCCTGAAGGGTTTCTACTAATGTGTAACGCAAAGAGTTCAAACATTGGCATAGTGATGACCGTCAGGCACATTTTGCCTAATGTTAGCAACCATGATCGACGAGATATAGAAATAACACACTCACTTAGACCACACCTTTGTGGTCCACCTCCGCCTAGAAGAGTTATATGCAATATAGGATTGGTATACT
The DNA here is from genome assembly GCF_026168435.1 of Sesamum indicum. Lineage (NCBI taxonomy): Eukaryota > Viridiplantae > Streptophyta > Magnoliopsida > Lamiales > Pedaliaceae > Sesamum > Sesamum indicum. The sequence goes on from NC_142659.1 coordinate 19,599,292, forward strand.
ATGTATGCGGTGTCTAAGGAGTTCTTTTTCGGTAACTGTAATTTTCATAAAAAGGAAAAGATATAGTACAACAATCATAAATCAGGTAGTGTTTCCTTCGACAGGCCAAGAGATACGCCACAATCTATAAAGTGCATGTATACTAATAGAGCTAGCTAAGGTAATACTAAGTATATGCTGTCTAACATCTTCCACAATTAAGTTAGTTACAATATTCGGGTTCCGCTCAGTGCTTGAATCGTCTAAGATTTCTCTCTCTATATATATGGTAGATACATGCACCCAGTAATGCGCGATAGGCCACATTGACGATATGTTTACCCCTCCACCTCCTTGCAGCCCACTCAACATCCGTCGTCCAATCTCTATTAGGCCACATTAAGCGTACAACTCGTCTAATAGTGTGAAGGCATCGGCGACTGTATCGACATCGAAAGAATAGGTGTGTGTGTGTGTGTGTTTCCACCTCATCCTCATCACATAATACACATCTACCTAAGTGAGATAACCATGGTTTGTTCGTCGTAGGTAGTTTATCCAATATAGCAAGCCATAAGATAAACATGTGGCGAGGTATCTTCAAAGCGCCCGAAAGTAGTGAAGTCCAACCTACTTTCGGGCCTGGTGGATCAAATAATCGGTATAGAGCCTGGGTCGTAGGGATTCCACCGGCAAATCTCCAAATAATTCGATCATTATCCCCATGAATCGGTGGAAGCATGTGAGTAATCTTCAAGTACTCTATGTTAGTAATGAGAGGCCACTGCTACTGACCTGCTTGGATGACAGAGCTAAGCCTGATGGATTCACGAAGACTAAGGGTGATCAGCCCCCTCGAGAATCTCTCCATAAGAGGATTTAGATGATGCCATGGGTTATTCCAGAGATAAAAGTCACATCCATCTCCAATATGGTATTCCACCATTCGTCGCAGCCACGTTCGCAAATGGACCATTTTCTTCCAACTCCATGAGCCTCTATGATCAGGGACAGTCCATATTGAAGCATCACATAGTCGTCCCTCGTATAGCCAATCAACCCAAATGGAAGTCCTATCACACCGGATGACATCACATAATTTTTTGCATATTAGAGCACGGTTCATTGTGCTAATATTCCTCAGCCCTTGTCCTCCCTCAATCAGTGGTTTACAAACTTCCTTCCACGCCACTTTGGCGTAACCACTATTCCCCGTTCCCTTTCATAAGAAAGTCCGCAGGTGCTTCTCAATGTTCTTAATAACCCTTTTGGTAGTATGAATGCCGAAACCCAGTAGACACTCAACGCCGTGAGTACAGATTTAATAATTTGCACCCTCCCTGCATATGAGAGTGTCAAGCCCTCCCAACCAGCAATACGTTCATCAATTTTTTTCAGTAAAGGTTGGCAGTCAGAAATAGACACTCTAGAAGAGATCAAAGGAAGACCTAAGTACCTCATCGATAGAAGCCCCTCCTGAAATCCAAGCACCGCTAACATCTGCTCTTTTAGTCCATGTGCAGATTGGGAGATAATAAGATGCCTCTTCTCCACATTAAGTCGTAGTCCCGACCACGTCCCAAATCGATCCAATCTGTCTTTGAATACTCTAATAGAGTCAATGTCAGCACGACAGACAATAAGAGATCATTAGCGAACCCCAGCTGAAAAATACGAGAAGGCTCACATTTTCAATGAAAGGTAAAGCCCCCGTCTTCGTCGATCATTTGTAAGAATACCAGGTGCATCACCTCCATCACAAGTACAAATAGGTATGGCGAGAGTGGATCGCCCTGTCAAAGGCCCTGAGCACCTGCAAAAAAACCATACGGTTTTCCGTTCATCCCCACCGAGAATGAAATGGTGACACACTCCTCAACCCATTTCATGAATACCACTGGAAACCAGAAGAGTTGCAACACAACTAACAAAAAATTCCATTTTATTGTATCGTAGGCCTTGCGAATATCCACTTTTAACGCATACCTCCGTGGTAACCGCATTTGATTGTAGCCGGTAAAGAGTTCATGTGCCAACATAATATTATCCCCAATACTTCTACCAGGTATGAATGCAGCCTGACAAGGACTAATTAACTTGTCCAACGCCACTTTCAATCTTTGGACAAGTAGTTTTGCAATAATCTTATACAAAATATTGCAACACGAAATAGGGCGGAAATCAGCAACAGTCATAGGAGAGTGTACCTAGGAATAAGTCCCAAAAGCATGCTATCTAAGGAGTTCTTTAGGGAGAAGATGACTGAGGGACCATACGTCTATGACTATTGTGTCAAGTGGCTCTCAGTTGTTGAGCAACTACGTGGCATGAACATGATATTGGACAATGACACATATCAATGTGTTCTTTAAGTCACTTCCCCCTTTGTTCGATCCGTTTATTGTTAACTACAACATGAATGGACTTGAGAAGTTCATCCTTGAACTGATCAATATGTTGGTTCAATATGAGTCGACGATTAAGAAACCAACTCTTGTCATGCTTGGGGGACCATTGATTTCTAAGTCCAAGGGCAAAGAAAACCCAATATTGGATTGAAAAAAAAAAGATTAAGGGCTTAAGTGGAAGTAAAGGAGTTCAAGATAAGGGCAAAGAGAAAATAAAAATGGTGGTGAAGGGCCAAAAAGATGGAAGATGAATGCCCCTTCTGCCATGTCAAAGGACACTAGAAGAGGAATTGCACGGAGTACCTTGTCTTTTGTCCAAGTTATTTTTGTTGTTGAAGTTAACATGGTTACTAACAATACTTCTTGAGTATTTGGATACCAAGTGTGGAGCTCACATTTGCAATTATTTGCAGGTGACGACAAGAAGTAAAAATAAAGGGAATATGATCCTCTAGCTAGGAGAAGGCAAACAAGTTGCTGCCACAGCTCTAGGAGAAGTCCATTTAGTTGTTACCCTGATATTAGGATAGTGTTAAACAAATTCTATTTTGTACATAGCATGATCAGGAATATTGTATTCGATCCCCATTCTTGATTAGGAGGACCGCAAGTTTCTTGTTAATGAAAAATACTTTTATTTGATGAAGAATAGTTCTCATTTATGCTTGAAAAATTACATAATGTCTTATATATTGTTCCACACCATAATACGATTATAAATATTCAATCGAAAAGAAAGCTGGATAACCAACTAAAAGCACAAACTTGAAATGTTAGACTAGGTCATATATCCAAAGATAAGATCAAGAAGTTGGTGGAGTCTAACAACTACTTTATAACCTTTATGATGATTATAGTATGATTATGTTTACTTAATGAAGTACAAGTTCAAGCCTTCAAAAGTTCAAGGAGTTCAGACTTGAAGTAGAGAATCAAACTGGTCGCAAAATCAAAGTCCTTCGATCCGATCAAGGGAGTGACTACTTAAATGGTGATTTTCTGGGTTACTTAAAAGGGAATTAGATTCTCTCCTAATGGACTCTTCTGGAACGCTACAACTTAATGGTGTTCCTGAAAGGAGGAACCCAACCCTGTTGAATATGGTTCGATCTATTATTAGTTTTATTGAATTGTCTCTATCGTTCTGGGACTATGCACTTGAGACCACTGCCAAGTTATTAAACATAACACCATCTAAGACTGTAACCCAGACTCCTATGGAGATATAGCATGACAAGTCTCCTTCCTATGAATATCGTGGGGTATGGGAAGTTCCGCATACATTAAAAGATTAATTGGAGATAAGTTGGATTCAAGATCTAGTTTATGAAGGTTTATTAGGTATTCAAAGAAAACTATGGGATACTTCTTTTATAATACCTCAGAATAAAAGGTATTTGCTTTGAGAAATGCAGTGTTCCTCAAAAAATATTTTCTATCGAATACTCAACAGGAAGAGTTATTGCTTGAAGAATCAAGCGAAGCAACTCCTCAAGCAGAAGTGACTTCATCATTAACTTTTGAGGTTTGTGTTGACGAGATACGAACCCTCTAAAGGATATCTAGAGTATCTCTTCTGTCTGAGAAATGCGATATGATAGGATTGACTAATCAGTTGGATAATGATTCAAGGGCTTCCAACATTGATTTGAAAAAATGGCTTGAGGCAATGAGATCCGAAATGGATTCCATGTATTCCAACAAGGTATGGACCATGGTAAATACACCTAAAGGTGTTAGGCCTGTGGAGTGCAAATTGGTCTACAGAAAGAAACTTGGGGTAGATGGGGAGGTAATGACTTTCAAGGCAAGACTAGTGGTAAAGGGTTACCCAAAGACCCTGGGTGGATTTCAAGAAAACCTATTCACTAGTAGTCATGACCAAATCCATTAGGATATTACTTGCCTAGCAACGTATTTTTTATTACGAAATATGGCAAATGAATGTAAAAATAATGTTCCTCAACAACTTTTTGAGAAAGAGATTTATATGTATCAACCGAAGGATTTCATTACTAGAATAGGTGACCAAACAGACTATCAAATATACTGATAAGATAGTTATTTACAGACCAAACACTAGCAGGGCATTGATCTGCTATATTATAACTGGTAATCTGTAGTACACTATATGTGTGTGTGTGTGTTTTTTTAAAATTATTCAAAATAAAATATTTATATAATTCTTATTATTCAGTAAAGTATATATATGATGAGTATAATCCTAAATTTATCTAAAAAGACTATTTTGCCCTTGAAGGAGTTTAAAATTGTAAGTTTACACAGAGGATCCGTGTCTTTTTAATAGGGTCAGATTGCCAATCGGATCGGGACTCGCGACCCACCCCGATGACCCGATACACGTAGCGAACAACTATTGGACAACTGAACCCCCTCCTACGCTATAAACACTCCATGATCATTGCATTTATGGTAAGACATTAATTACATTCAGTATTCTATTTTAGATTGCTTGAGCTCGCTTATTTGCTAATGACCTACATATTGAAAACCTGGATACCAAACACTGATCTAAGCATCGGAGGATTTTAGTTAGGGACCACCCCAGCAAGCTTAACGATATGTTTCTCTTTTCTCAGGGTCCTTGCATTTGTTTGGGAGGAATAACAATCTCAAATGCCCTAGAAGATCATTTCATCTGACCAGGGAGGTCATGGATTTCAACCGGATCAATATAAAATATATATTTTCACAAAATAAGATAATAATTTAGTATATTAAAGAGATAGAAAAATGCATAACAAAAATTTAAAAGAGAGAGAAAATATCGAAAGTTAGTTATGCAGATAAAAAAATAGATCAAAATATTAAAAGAGTAATGATGATCAATAATTATATAGTATACATACTGATATAGATGATGCTACAATAATAAATTAATTCTTTTAAAAATTTTATTCTCTTTGAATTGACTTCCAATAATTGAATTAGCATTATCCATATTGTATTCAAGTTTTGGTCTCACCCTCTGTCTCCAATTCAATTTAAAATAAAAAAGATCTACAAGCTGAGTCATCACACTAACCAAATTAAAAATAAAAAAAATATAATGAAAAAGACATCCTCAAACTTGTCTATAACTAATTGCAAGTGGCTTTAATGGAAATTCGGATAAGTCTGAGCTTCAATGTAGAGCTTTCAATGGATAAGAACTGAGGAATGACCCGAATTCACCGTGTCCAACTTTGACTGCGCCAAATCCCATCAACCTGCAGGCCCATGTCGCCACGTGTTACAGATCAAGACAAAACGACCAAGATCAATCATTCAACACTGGACCATAGAATAACCATGCACCAGAGTGGTACCAGAACAAGAATCCTCGCACAAGTATACTTATATTATTTTATGATATCGGTAGCATGATTGGTTTTTGGTATGCGTCAACTTTCAAGAGAGTGATTAAACAAGCAACCCAAATTTTGTCACTGTGGTAGTAGGCAGATTTTATTCATTCTGGTCTAACTTTTGAGAGAGAGAGAGAGAGTGAGAGGTTGTGTGTGGAAAATAGTGGACAGGAAGAAGAAATATGGTTGTGGAAGAAGGTGAAACGCCGAGGAGCCCAGAAGCTAAGCTGGGGATGCAAGTGGAGGATTTATGGGATGTGCAGGAACCGCAGCTGAGCCCAACTGAGAAGCTCAATGCTTGTTTTGAGAGTATTCCTGTATCTGCTTTCCCTCCTGATCCATCACAAGGCAATATTTCTATTCCATCAATTGATTAATTTTATGCAAGAATTTGGCTTGATTCTTGTTCTTGATTGTTATATTATTTGTGGGCTTCGGTGTCTAGTATTTTGTTTCGCTGTGTGTAAGTGTGTGTGTGTTTGGTGCATTATCTTATGACGATTTAGGTGATCAAGAAAAAGAGTTGGGATTACCCACTAAAAAGGGGTAGATTGGTTGTGGCAAATTGAGGTGATCGATCAAAGATTCGTTGGGGGAAAATATATTGAGGACAGAAAGAATGAAAATTGGTTTAAACAAATACTTTTGTGTTTGTATAATTCGCCTAAAAATTATCTGTTGTGCATAGGTCAGAGCTGCATCAAGAATCATTTCTGATGTACTCCTGACAGTTGGAAGCGTGTTCTTTTAAAATTTGTAGAAACCTATCTCATAGCAGCATTTGATTTCACCCAAGAAATCCTACACTGTTGCGGCTTTCTTGGCTGATTGGTTCCTTTTGATAGACTAGTGTGGTGAACTCCTTGTACTTCTGTATATTGAGCAAATAATGCCTTAAAAATTCTCTGTGAAGTTGGTCTGACAAGTTATTTGATCTCTGTTTTCTGTATAATTCTCTCTCTTTGCTGAGCTATTATTTAGATATCTCAGCCTGATCCTGTGGAGTTTTTCGGTACAGTTATTGAGATAAGATCCGATACAAGTCTGGCAGATGCTGTGAAGCTACTGGCCCGGCACAAAATACTTAGTGTTCCTGTGGTGGATGTCGAAGCAGCTGAAGATGCCACTTGGATTGACAGATACATAGGCATTGTAGAGTTTGCTGGCATTGTTGTATGGATTTTGCATCAGGTCCGCTCCCCTATAATAATTGAACTTGGAAGTTCTTAAATAACTTTGATTAGATGGCTAGAATTACATTTCCTAATGACTCCTATGAAGTGATTAAGGTTGAATTAAAAAAGGACTACTTATACCTTTGTCATTTCATCTGTCTCATGAAATTAGAAAATGTAACAGATACAAAGCATTAGTTTGGGCAGATTGCACTTTTCTTGAACTCTTTATGTTTATGATTTGTGAATCATTCTGTCCTCTTCTGTGTTTGTTCTCATTCTGATTATGTGGAAGATTCTACGATGGGTTAATCGCACTATAATACCAACTGTAGAAGTTGTTCTGGTCTTGACTAAAATAGAAATGTATCAGCTCAATGATGAGGGATGAGAGTCACATCAGTTGAGACATTATTATTGCTGTTATTATATACCTCATCGTCTATCTATAGTCTACGATGGGCCTGTAAAGTTGATCGAGTAGATTCTACTTTTCTAATTATGTTAAGATTCTGATTGTTATCTCCTACTTCAGTCTGAAAAGATGGAAGGTGGCTCAGCATTTGATTCAGCCATGAATGGCTTAGATCATGATGTTGGATCTGCTGTCGCTGCGGCGGCTAGCGGAATTTCTTCTCCAAGGTTCAGAAGCATGCACCCTGACTCTCCAACTGCCACTTGTGGAAAATTTTTTGAGACTCTTACTTCATCTGACTTCTACAAAAATACAAAGGTTACTCTTTCAACTTGCTTTTTCGCATTAATCGAATTGAGTTCATTTCACATTCCAATATTTTGCTGCCTGAACTGAGTCACTATTTATTAATGAAAAACAGGTTGGAGATATCTCAGGATCGTTTCGCTGGGCTCCATTTCTTGCTTTGCAGAAATCTAACTCTTTTTTGACAATGCTGCTGCTGCTGTCAAAGTACAGAATGAAGAGCGTTCCGGTGATTGATTTAGGGGATGCTAAGATTGATACCATTATCACTCAAAGTGCCGTTATTCACATGCTAGAAGAATGTGCTGGGCTTCATTGGTTCGAAAGCTGGGGTTCAAAAAAGCTGTCTGAACTAGGTCTCCCCTTAATGAAACCAAGCCACATGATAAAGGTTATCTAGATATTATTTACTCTATGCATTAATTTGAGGCTTTAACTGGACTCCAGGTGTTGGGTATTAGGGTAATGTTCTATTATTGCAGCTCTCATTCTAAACATAATCATTTTCTGATTGAGATAAAGTTTACCGTAATCTGTTTGGTCAACCTGAAGACGTACTTGAACATTCTGCTTTCTGTTTACCAAATGAATTCATATATAGTATAAGTTGACTTCTATTTTCGTGTCCAAATCTACTGTAACTTAACTTACATTTTTCTCTTTCATGTGTCATTTGGTAGCTTAAACGTGCCCGCACCAAGAGACTTTTCTCTGTTCTTTTTGTGTTATCTTTTCTTTTGAGTTGACGATAGCTTAAATAGACATTTAGGGTTAGATTTCAGGGTAATCTGTTCCTTATTACACTTTGCTGCAGCTTGGATTGGTTTAAATTGCAAATGCAGCTATGTGCAAATATGGTCAGGTGTTTTCAAGAAAGATGAGAGGACATCGAATAATCAACAGCTATAAAGCAATGAGATGAAAATAAACTTATCATTCATTTCCACTTGGGGCTCATCTGCTTGTGGGGGTTGGGCCGTCAGGTTATGGGGGTTTTGTTGGCAAAATCTCCTTTTAGTGACTTGTCTAGTTTGCCTTACTGCACTTTAACCTCACATCTAATTCACTTGCTTTCTTAACTGACTTTTTGTGCATGTGTTGTCTTTGCCATCTGCAGATATATGAGGATGAGCCGGTGCTGCAGGCTTTTAAACTAATGAGACAAGATGGAGTTGGAGCTGTACCTGTTGTCGCAAGTGATGGAAGTAAGGCCATTGGTAATATAAGCATCAGAGATATCCAATTCCTTCTCATCACGCCCGGAATCTACAAGGAATACAGGTCCGTGGTCTACATACACAGCTAACATACATGCTTGATTATTGCAAATTTAAATACCGATTTGAAGTCATAATAAATGTAGTTCATGTAGATCTTCAATGGGGATTGAAGTCATCAAGTTCTGATGCTGTGGGATGCTATTCATGTAGACATGTGTGCGTAATCACTCATTTGAATCTCAATTATTCATCTTATTAGTATAAGGAATTAAAATTCTGTAGTTTCCTTGTATTCGAGGATTAGTTGCTCTTCAGTTTAATATCGGCATTGAATGGAAAATGAATTGCCAGATGAATTATTCCAGTAACAGAAAGTTACACATAACATCACATGGTCTAGTCGTTGATGAGGAAATTTACATGTTCTTTTCTTTTGTTGCGTGCTTCTACTTTTGTTAGTTACGCATCCGAGAGTTTTGTGATTATTCTTATGGTACTTTACCTAGTTGAAAGTGTCGTGGCAATATTGCATCCAATGCTCATTCATTTAAAGTTCTCAGTCTAGTCAATCAATGACAAAGTCAACAACCTTCTTTGTTCTCTCTCATTTGGCATTTTAATCCAGATCTATCACAGCCAAGAACTTCCTGACAGCAGTTAGAAGCTATCTAGAGCAGACTCAGAGTGAGTCACCGTTGCGCAGCGGGATTTTGACCTGCCGCAGGAACGACACACTGAAAGAAGTCATTATGAAACTGGACTCTATGAAGATCCACCGCATTTATGTGGTAAACGAAACTGGAAATCTGGAGGGAGTCATCACACTCAGAGACATAATCTCGAAGCTGGTGCACGAGCCTCGTGGTTATTTTGGAGACTTCTTCGACGGCGTCCTGCCGCTGCCCGCCAATAGTAGGGTCTAAACCACTTGCGAATAAACATATTCCCGGCCGACATTGCAGTTTGGAGGCAAGTGCTCTGTCGTTTTAATCAATAAGTGGAGTTTAACTGATTTGATGTGAGACCTTTCTTGTAATTGTAGGTTAAGGTCTTTTTGTTTCTTTTTGTTTTATCACTCTCTTGTATGCGCATGGGACAGAAGAAGGAAGAGTTCTTGAATGACTGTGCTCTGTCTTCTCATATGATTTGCATCGTTGTCCTAAATTTGTTCAGCGCTTAGTTTCTTCTTGGGAAGTATCGAGCCAAACATGAGTTGGGTTATTATATTCTTATACATAATTTATCATTTTTTGACTCATGAAATCGAGTTCAAATTGGCTAATAGGCTTTACTAGACGGAAATGGTCTTTAAGTTTAGTTTCGTTGTACTTAATAGATCAAGCTCAAACGTGTCTTTAAAATTCGATCTCTAATTGGTAATTTGGTTCATTTTCAAGTCCTAGTTAAGGACGATTGTAATCTGTCAAAGGAGAGTAGCGTTTAGTTGGTGAAAGGCACAGATCCTATGCAGCCGGTAGCCTTTTGAACATTGCTCCGTAAGAGAACAAGTTCGAGCAATGGAGTTTCAGCAGCATGTTGAAAGAGATCAAAATCTCAGGATTTGTAACTCAAACAGAAAGAAGATAGATACACCTCTTCCTTCATGTTTCCTGAATAATCCCTCAAACTACACGTATCTTCTTTGAAACCGACCAAATCCGTCATCTTCAAAAAGAATATGCAACACGAAAGAAGATATACAGTATTCATTTCTGAACAAAACCTTTGGCATTACAGTAGCAAGAAAGTGACAAGAAAGAGAACGAAATATTGTGAAGGAAATTTTAAACCTTGTGTTTGTGACCTTATCATAAGTATACAAGAGAAAGCTTCAGCATAACCAAATACACATTCTATTACCATTGACAAGTATAAAACTATCAAATATGCTGTCCAGTTATCAATATTGTACATGTGTTTTATATGTACTATCCTTTCGCTACGGAGAGACTATCCCGAAGTTTTGACACCTATCAGGAGTGCACAAGTGTATCAGAGAGTTGATAGTATATCTTCATATTGGATCCCATGAATACTTCTACGAACCAAGAATCTAAATCCTGTAGCAGAAGATTCTAAATTATAGCCTGGGCTGTTCCACTATCCAAATATGGCAAAACACATTAAGGATCCAACCCAGGGCATTGTATAGCTAGGATCCAGCAAAATATGGGATAATGAACTACTTATAGGGGCAGATACAAAGATGGCATTCTATTATGATAATAGGTTTTCACCAAATGAAAGAAATTACCTGTGTGAAAGTAAGTACCAAGCAAACAGCTGCAAGCAATGATAAAGAACCCAAGCCAAATTAGACAGGAGCTTTTGCTCCAGAGACAAACTGAGCTATCTGGATACTGGTTGCAATATTCTTCCACTTTCAATCAAGGACACAATTTATCCAGCCAAAGCACTAGTAAAGAAAAATGAGTAAACAAAGTAGTCTGATTTTGGTGCAGGCTAAACAGCACGAGGAACAGGTCTCAGTAAATATATCCTGAGTTCCTTTTCATGAACAGAAACAAGCCCCAGGTAGTCGAACTCCTGAAAACCGGCGACGAGAGCCAGGATTGGAAGAATTCTAGCAATACTAACCAACTATCAGCCTACAACAGAATCATATTCATATACAGCAATAAAGCAATACACATGAAGAAAAGTAAAATAGTTTTCAGAAAAGACAAATCGTGCCCAAGATGTCGTCCAGTCAAACTCTAGATGTGATTCATGAAGTAAATACATGACACATATCTAGTTCCACACAGATAATAAGGTACATTTACAAACTTATTACAGTATGTGTAGCAGGGTGTGGATATCTTTCACGAAAATTTGTGTCCAACACATCCAAACCAACAAGAGGAGTACATCACCAAGCTGAAAGTCAAAGTCGCTCTGTTCCTCGATGAAGACAAATAGCATACCTGCAGCCAGAGTCCTGCATTTCATGTACTTTTTCTTCTCATATGATGCAGAATAAGGGGTGATCCTTCAAATAAATCCAACAAATAATTCTCTAAATCATCTGGAGTATATTTTATGTATCTTCCTGCATGCCTTCCACTTTCTAGTTGACTCCCAAACCTTCCCATAAATGAGCGGTAAGCTGGAATCACTTTTTCAGAAATGGATATCCTAAGTTCTTCACGGAGTTGAGGATCTGGGACCTTCCAAGCTGTCTGAATCCTGTAAATGTCCTCAAAGCAAGCATTAAAATTCTTAAATCTCTCCTTCAAAGCCACCTTTGATGCATTACCTGAGCTCCCACCAATACCTTCATCCTTCAAACAAGATAAGACCTTGCTCCATGATGCTCTAAGGTACTGTGTAGCATACTGTCGAATCAGTCCCCGCCGTTTTTTAATCCAGTTATCACCTAAAAGGTTTCGCAACTCAGAGTCCTTCACTTTCTTTACAATGTAAAGTATATTGTTCATTAAAAATATATACTGCATTGCAGCATCCTCATACATTCTCGACTTCTCCTCAATATTTGACTCCAAAGAAGTAATCAGTGCCAGCAGCCGCCGGGCAATTCTGGACATGGTTTCCTCTTCTGGATTATCAGTGTTCTCCCTCTCTGGCTTGTCTGACACAACCTCCACATTCTCCAGAAGTAAATTGAGAGTATCACTATAATCCACAAGCAACTTTGCATAATTCATAACATATCGCGCAAGTGGGTGAATCTCACCATTCTGTATTGGCTTCCTCGAAGATTCTCCCTGAACTGCATTTTCGAACTCCACAAAAGTCCCAATAGCAGCCTCGCCTAACCCATCTAATACACCTTTGGCCTCACTACACACCATATCACCTGCATCTTCGTCCATAAATAGGTCCTGCAGATCAGGTAAAACCTGAGCTAACGCATCATACATATCAAGAATCCTAAACAGTTTCTCTGCAGACCTCTTCCCAATCGCAACTGCCTCACCAAAATTCAACAACTGCATGACGCAACCTTTTGATGTTTCTAGAAAGCAAACTTCCCTAATCAAATCAGACCCAGAAAAAATCTGCTCACATAAATGTTTCTCACTAGATAGAAGACCCCGAACAACTACTTTAACAGCTTGAATCCATTTCTTCATCTTATCATCCAGAGATCGCCACTCAATCCTCTGAACCTCTTCAATGCTCAATTTCTCCACCCCAAGAATCACCATACATTCATCTATAACATCACGACGAACACTACAATAGACCTGGCAGCATTCCTTCTCATACCCAGATCGAATCATCCTCTCCGCAATCTCACGCAGTTCGATCACAGCATCCGGGTGGATCAATTCAAGAGACATCTCATCCCCCCCAAAGCTCACACCCCTACCATGGCTGTGGTGGCTGTAGCGCGCGCTGCTCACATCTTCAAGACTCTCACTCGTCTCCTCGTCATTCAAGAACTCAGTCGCAGCAATTGCTATAGCAGCAGCGGAGGAAGAAAGTGAGGAGCGGTGGAGGCGGTCAGGGTCGAGGGGGACGGTGTTCCGGATCAGCCCGTGACGAAACTCATCCTCCAACCGAGTCATGGCGAGCTGCAGGGTATTCTCCGCACGGTCCCTGACGTCATCACTGGCGTCAACGGCATTGAGGTTCAATTCCTCGGCCAAATGAATGATCTCATCCACCACGTTCAAGTATTCAGTAAACGAAGACAAATCGGCTTCGTTCAAAATGATCCGCTCAGCGGCTTCAAGTCGGGGATCCACTGCCGACGATGGGGCAACCGAGGCGCCGGAGGAGGAATTCTCGTCTGAGGAGACGAAGGACGAGAGAGTAGAGAGGCGGTTGTCAAAGGCCGACAGAATCAACAGCATATCGTCAGCGTCGGAGGTGTTCCCCAGAGACTGCACAATCCGCTGTGCGGTGGCCAACACCTTATCCTGGCCTTCGATCGTCGCCGCCATCTTCTTCTCTTCCACTGTCTCCTCTGTCAGTGAGAGTGTATATGACAGTATATAGATTGAGATTGGGTGAATTAGGGTTTGGAATTTGGGGGCGAAATGGACGGGAATTCGTCTTCGGTCAAGCAATTGCTCTGTCCATTTCTCTACTCCGTCTGTTTGTTTGGCGATTGATTGACTGATTTGGGAAATCGGAAAAAAATTGGAATCGGGATAAGGAAAAAGCCGCGTGGGGGGCGTTTGGTTTTAGGGTGTAATCAATTCGGGAGGTGGTTTAGACCGGCTTGATTTCATAAATTAGCGCCGGGCGGTTGGGAATCAGATTTGGATAAACCGGAAATTGGGAATTAAATTAGTATTATACCAATAAACAAGATTAATTAATTACGTGGTACTTGCCTTATACCTATAGGGTTTGGACTTTGGAATATCTTGACCGTGGAATTCATTTTTTTAATAAAGAAAAGAGGGATTATGATTTAAAGAGTGGGTGTGGTTTGGTTTTGGATCTACTACTTTGAGTATTCTAATTTATTTTCATTGTCTCAATCTATTTCAAATTTTAATAATTCTTTTAATTATATTTATGGGTCCTATAATATAAGGTATTATTATCTTTAATCCAATTTTTATTGTTTTGTTCTTGAAAAAATTTTTTGGGAGTTGTAAGCCGTACGAATTTATCTGAACGGAGCTACAATTTCATTTTCACAAACAATGTTGAACTTGCAGCATGTAACTTGATCGGGCCTGTAACATGAGGTATTGTTCGCTTCAAAATCGTAAATCATACAAGCTTCTTGTCTGTAACCAATATGGGCAGTGGCGAAGCGAGAAACATAGTTTAGTCCTATGAAAATTTAATAATTAATACAACATTATTGCAAATTAAATACATACAATGGCATAAATTGAACTGATACTTATAACCATTCATCCGACAAGGAGAGGCGAGTTGAAATATAAGAGTCGGCATATCTTGAAAATACTGCAAAATCACTCCATCTTTGTATCAATGAATATCTCCAACCTAATATAACAAATCATCAAGTTATTCAGTCAAGTCTGCCATCTATTTTATTTCGCAATTCAATTTTGATGATATTCATTGCGAAAAAAACTCCTTTTACAGATGTTGAAGTATCGCTAACATGTTAACACCATGTTACTCTTTTTAGTTGGTCGATGCGCACCTTTTAGCAAATACTCTCTCCTAAGCCTATATCTAATTGAAATATCAATCTAATTAATTAATTTTCAAAAATCAAGATCATCAACAATCTCATTTGAATTAAAACTTGACACGAGTTTTTTTTTGGATTATTGTACTTTTATAACAACTAGAAATATATATATTCTTCTTTTCACGTCCGGTCTTGTTTCTTCATCATTTAATCTTAAATTTATCCATTATCTGAAAATTAAAACCTATATATATGTAACCATAAATTTCATAATCAATTTTTTATATCTAAGCTTGTTTATTTGTCCAGAAAGAAGAATATAACAATAGGAAGAAACTATAATTTATTTTATTTAAACCAATAAAAGAATAAATTGATTGAAAATCAAAATATATAAATTAAAAATCAATAAAAAATATAAAGATAAAAGCAATAGAAATTTTAAGAAGAATTATAATCTAGGTTGAGAAAATTACAGATCGAACAATTTTTTTTTTTTACTAAATGAAAGGTGGAACTATGTGATGTTAAATGATGGAGAGTAACCTTATGTTTGGATTTGTGTTTTAAGTGTTTTATTTTGTGTTTTGGAGATAAAGAGAGAAAAATAGAAATAAGTAAGTTTGTGTTGGAAATAGATCATATGTTTGAATTTGTGATTTGAGGTAATTTAGAATATTTTAAAATAAGTTATGTAGGTTTGATGTTGGGATTTATGAGACAAAAATCACTGTTCATTGTCAAATCATATCTATTTTATATATATTTTTATATATAAATATTATATATTTAATATTGTATTTTTTATAGAAAAAAATTACTATTTATTGTCAAATTATGTCTCTTTTATATTATTAAATGTATATATATATATAATATATAGAAAGTTGAAAAATAAAAAAGTACACATATAAGGTATAAAAACACAAAAACAAACATTAAGTATATTTTATCTTATCTGATAAAATACAAAAATATGAATCCAAACACTGCCAAAGTGTCTTAAAGGGAAAATGGAAGAAATTATTTTTTGCAGGAGTTAAGGAAAATTGTGGTAATATTGCAGCTGCGTGTGTTCCTTAGAAGCTTCAAGCTGCTGTGGTTTCTTTATGGCAATCATGAAGTAGTTAGTTCATGGGCTACAACAATAACAACATAAAATATAAATAAATAAATAAATAAGAATTGGTGGGTCAAAGCTGACCTTTGACCCAGTCCAGTCCAGTAACAGACTATAACTCAAGTGTCAGTACCATTGGATGTGGGATGCGTTCCAACATTATTTATGAACAATTAAATTTATCTTATTGAAACTTGTTAATTTATAAAGTAGAAACAAAATGTATATTAGGAATGTTTAATTAGCCGAATCGAGTTGATTTTTTGATTAATCGAAAATTTGATACATCAAAATGGCGTATCTAAGATCGAACTGAATTCGTAACAAAAAAAAATTGAATATTTTTTTCGATTCAATGCGGGTAATTACTGAATTACTAAATTCATAACCAAAAAAATATCTTATTGGCCTCCATCAATTAGTTTAACAGTTTTTTATTTTTATGTTTTAAATTTAAAAATGAAAAAAATTATATTATAATGTTATAATATAATATAACTCAGCCAAATCATATCGATGGATTGTATTGATTCTTCAGTTCAAATTTTGATATGAATCGAAATTTCGATTCGATCAATTTTTAATATGTTAATCAAACTTTGAACACCCCGAATATATAAAGTGTATAGTAAGTATATATCTTGCATATATAATTTACTAAGACACTTAGTTTCAAATATAGTGCGTGTAATTTGGAGAGTGTTTGGATGAAGAATTAGAAAGTATTTAAAATTCTTTTTAAAGAAAAAGTTTATAACTTAAAAAGTAAGATGCAAAGAATTTTTAGTAAACTCTTTTAATAAAATAAGGAGTTACTAACTTATTTTTAAAATTTAGATAAACTCCTTCAAATTAATCCCAAAATTGTTCTTTGATATCTTATCAATTTTATTATCTTATTTTATTCAAACACTTTGAATTTATTTGTAAAATAAATTTTGTAAAATATATGAACTAATAAAACTCTTACTTAGAACTTATTTGGTTGGAGTGAAAAATGAGTGTATAAAAGTGGAAGTAAAATGGGACATATAAGAAAAAAGTTAGGTGTTTGGTTAGGGAGAATAGACGGGGGAAGTAAAATTGGATATATAAAATCATTCCTGTGTCCAACTTTATTTTAGTTCAAAATTGAGTGAAAAAGTAAAAGTATAAAGTTAAAAAGACAAAAAGGTACACATTTTATTTTTAATCCCAATTGACTTAGAACTAACTTATTGACATCTTTAGAAAGTCGTACTTGAGTGAGGATCGCATTTCCTTGCTCGTCATACTACATTGGTCGATTGCCCTTGTCCTTGTTAGGTTGAGGCAAGTGTCCCTCCATGTCCTTCCTACTTCTTCCCTTGATCAATTCAATATAGCACTTTCGTGCTACATAGTGGTTACTATATTCCTCCAACTCCTGCTCTATTGAAGAATTTTATCTTCATATGGTGAGTAGATACCATAACTTGGAAAATGTTCAGAGGGTTCCCTAGAATGATGTTTTATATGGAAAACATGTCCACTATGAAGAAGGATCATCTTGGACTTCTTGTTAGGTTTCTACCCTAATGTCTTCTTGTTAGGTTTCATCCCCAATGAGAGGGGAAGAGAAATCTATCTTTGGGGGTGGACCACATCCATTGCAACTCTGAGAGCGATGTATCTATTAGCTAAAGCGGGATATCTCCCAAGTTTCATCTCCTAGTAAACCTTGTAAAAAGTAATGTCAGCAAAATTACCACAATCTACAAATATGTGTTGTACAATGTAATTACATATGGTAGCAAAGATAACAAGAGCATTATTATGAGGTAAGTATACTCTCTGTGCTTCAACAAATCCAAATTGGATCTTGGAATCCCCTACTAGGGCTTTTTGGTCAATTCCTAATCACCATTCCAATAGTGTGGGCATGAGCATATTTGGCCCTTTGCTTGTCCTCATCAGTGGGTCCTCTTGCTATCACGTGGATTAGACCTTTAGCTATGATGGACATTTTTCCCTTTTGTGCTCCTTTATAGGAGGATCAACTGGTCTTTCTTTGCTTCTTCTGGAGGCCCTTTTGTGGGATGGTTTGTCCATTTGCTTGACATAGCCCGCTTGGATAAGGCTTTCTATTTTCTTGAGGAGCTGGCGGCGCTTATTGGTGTCATGTCCACATTCCCTATGGTACTTGCTAAAGAAGCAATATTTGGAAAGTTGTGGACGTTTCTCAGTATCTTAGGCCACTGGGCAGTAGAGGGTCAATCTATGATCATTAGCATCAATGTTTGTGATGAGCAAGGTGAAATGTTCATTCGTACGATGGAGGATTGAGATCTATTTCTAGGCTTCCCTTTGGGTCTCGTAGAGAGAGTAACACATCTTCCCTTCTTTGGTCCCTCTTTTTCTTGCAAGTACCACTCCTTCTCACCAGTGAGGTTTTTTTAGGTTGTTATATTTCTCAGTTTGGACCAATAAGCTATTAAAACTGGTAGTTGGTTTCTTGGTCGGGAATTTGAGAAACTTTGTATTTCCAAGCTTTGCATGAGGACGCTAATTAGTACTTCCTGATCAGCAGAGGTTACTTTAAGAGTTGCGATTGAAGCGATGTATGTAAGGCCTCAGGGTTTCCTTTTCCACCTATTTAAGCTTGAAGAGGCTTATGGTCGTCTTTCAGTAATTTTGGTTGCTTGTAAACTGATGCAAAAACAAAGAGCTAATTTTGCAAAAGAGTGTATTGAACCAGGCGAGAGCAGGTCAAACCATTGGAGGAAAATTTGGTTAGCATAGTAAGAAAATATGGCATTTAATACCATTGATATACGTGTGTAACAACATGGAATTTATTTGTTCAAGAGGGTCACTAGTATCATCATAGGGTGACAAGTTGAGAGGGTAATTTGAAATAAGCTAGGAGTTCATCAACCATTACTCCCACTGAAAGGGATTCCTTATCTCGAATGGGGGTTCCCTGTCCATTCTCTAGCAAAGGCATGCCATGTGTTCATAATCGCTTTTCGATCTTCTTTAGTATTAGCGAGACCAATAGGGTTAAACTTGTGTTGCTGCAACGCAGCAGGCGGTGCCAGAGCTAGCCCCTCAAACCCCATATGCTAATAATGTGTACTAGGATTCAGTAGCACTACAAGAATCTCTTGAAAATTTAAAATTATCAAAGGACTAACTTGCAAAACAAGAACCACTGTGAGACTGAAGTTAGTAATGACTTTGGAATGAAATAAATAAGGAACTTAAGATAAAACATAAGATTTAATAAGCTAAACTGTGTAATTCTAGTGTGGAGTGTTGAAACTTTGAAAAAAAGTGTTCAAACTCATGTGAATAGAGTAGAAAACAAAGAGAACGCAAGTGGACTTCCTAAATAAGTTTGTATACCTTCTTGACTTAAGTGTGCTCCTATTTATCTAAGTAGGTTCTAAAAAATTTAAAAATTGATTAAGGGAGATTAAGATATCCCAAAAATCCTTGAGATGTCTATTTGGAGGAATTATGCTAATCTCCCTATTTGTCATGTCATTTAGAGGAAGAGATTTTGCTAGAGGCTAGAGCAACAAGAAAATAGCCTAGAATCATGGGATTAGTTACATGTGATCTTTATCCACACAAATCCAACTGATATGTGTGTCCTGCTAGCATACTTTTAGTATAAGGTGGCATTTAATGTGTCTGATGAGGTGGATGGACCTTAGATCTGTTGATACCAGACTTGAGTTGAGTGTTGCCCTGTCAACAGGGCGACAAGGTTGGGTTGCTTAAGCTAGCAGTCCTCCAGTCTCTTGATAGTGAGTGGGCCAGCATGGAAAATTTATGTTTGAGTAATTTGATCTTGACACTGTAACATGATTTGGCTTCAATTAAATCATTGGACTTGGAAAAATAAAAGCGTTAGACATCATCAAATATCATAATTGTCAGGGTAAATACAAGTAAACCTACATCCAATAACCGTTTGTTGTTTGTAACATTATAAATACCCTCCTTAAATGTAAAATAATTATGTAATTTCTAAACGGTGAGGTGAAATTACTACTTTACCTTGCCGATCTTAAAAAAGTATATTTGAAAAAAAATATAAACGAATTTGAGGTTGGACAAAATAAATAATTCATATAGCATATTAAGCCATAAAAATATTTTAGAAAATTATGAAGAATGTGTAAGATTGGGATTCATAATTCAAAAGGGCATTTTGTCCGATCAACTATAAAAATTTAATGAAAACCTAATGGGGCCTAATAAATGAGCTTAATGTTAGACGGACAATAAATTATAGATAGTATTTGTATTTCTCAAACAACAATAAGATATTTCTAATTATAATAAATCTTAATAGAGGTAGCTGAATTTACTAATAATTGCTATTACTATCTACGATATTTTCATTAAAGTGTATTACCAAAGTCCATCACAAATTTATAAAAGTTTTACTATATTATTGTTGTTGTTGTATACGACTGAACTTGATCTCCAAAATGCAATTTTTTTCTTTAAATCAATCCAAAACCAAACAACCTTTTAACCCGTTGATTGTAATACGATCTAATTGAGTAGACCAGTTAGAACGATCCGACGATTTTATTATAACAATAATAATTAATGATTGTAAATGCTCGATGCTCGTACAAAATTAGTAACCATGTGTGTGACAAAAAAAATATTAAGTAACATATTTTTTTATTATAGAAGCATAAAAAATTAAATTATAATGATACAAATATTTTATAAATACAAGTTAAATAGAAATTAGATATTGAGAATTACAATCTTATAAATACAATCATAGTTGAATAGGCGTATAGGAGATTTGAATAAAAAATAAATGAAAGTATTTTTATACGGTCTTTTATCAGTCGGTAGCAGATTTTCCGCCCTTTATTCTGATGTAGCAGGAAGCCATGGAAGCACAGTCCATTCGATCACTGAGAAGAATGGCGAAATCTAAGGAGGAAACCCAGAGAGGCTCCCATGGAGATATCTCAGGAATCGATGATTTAGGAGATGATCTCATGCAAAACATCCTCGGCCGGCTGCCGGCCTCATCCTTCGCTTCGGCAGCGTGTGTTAGCCGCTCCTGGAATTCTCTGTGCAGTAGCCTCCTGTCTTCTCCTAGGCTATCTTCTGCTGTCTCGTTTAACCCTTCTCTTGAGGTTTTTGTGTTTTCCTCTTTCTTGGAGTTAGTTAATCTGGGAAAGTCAAGATTGTTTATTGCTCATGATTCTTATATTCTCTACGGTTTACTGAAATTGGGTATTTGGACATTTTATTTTGTTCCTTTACCCGTTTTTGGGTTCTGTAGAGAAGGGTTCTTGGTTCCTATTCATTGGCATGCATGTTTGCTGACTTGTAGTTTGATTGGGGAATTTTATTTCTTATGAATCATTAGCTAAGATTTTTTATTTTTAAGGTTTTCAACTGATGTGCATTTCGAAAGTTATGATAATATGTATGCATATTTCTGGTTTGTGTTATTTCTGTTGATTTATCATCATTTGAAACTAAATTAATAGCTGAATTACAGATTGACATCCACATCCTACAGTTCCTTAGAATTTTTTATTTTTCTAAATCACTCATGCCAATCGTAAGAGCCCTGTTTCAAATAAGTTCTGATAAGCAGTTGTATCTTGGCTTGGTTATTTCATGTGTATGATTGTAGACAACTATCTAAGAGCAATAAGAAATAAGACGAGAATGAAAACTGGTTCGTTGGAAATAAGATTTCAAGTGCAGCCACATGATGCAAGTACATGGATGAAACAGAACTCATTGTTTTCTCTTATTCATTTTCAAGATATGTTTGTCTTTTTTTCTTGGCTCTTCTCCAACAATAATATATTTTTCTGTGGTGGTGATAGAATGCTGTGAATGAGGTTTTTGAAAAGGTCTTATCCGAACCCATTCGACCTCATTTTGCGCTGGCCTCTATTGGTCCATCCTTCAGCTTGCAAGCAGCTCTGCAACTGGTATGATTCCTTGCTTCCTTGTTTGTATATAGGAATGTGGGGGTGTATGTACCTACTTTTTATTAGATAGCTAAGAAGATGATACTTTGCAGATTGACAAGAAATTGGGTTCCAGGATTCCTGTAATTGTCAATGTGTCTGAGGGAGTCATTGGTAGGGATGTGAAAACTGATCAGTTTGTAGAGGTAATATCCAAATGTTGATTCTTGTTACAATTTCACTCAGTCATGAAGCTTTAGAAGTAGGTTTTCTTGTGGTGCTTGTTCCTTGCTCTTGAATTTTGAAATACTATCATTGAGATCTTGAATTAGTCTCCGTAATATTTAATTGGAGGTTGAGGCAAAGGCACTTACCTTTTTGAGAATACTCCTCTGATGTGTCAGATTTATTGGTGTAGGTACAATGGGAAGTAACTATGGAAGAGGAAGATCTTGGTGCTGTATCAATGGTGGAGAATGTGAACCGGGGAATTATATTGACAGTTGGGTTTCTACCTGGATTAAAGGCCCATATAATTCCTCTGTTTTCCGGAGATAAGGTAAATGGGATTTGTGTAGCTCTCAGAAACAACATTATTAAGTTTGCCATGTCTAATGGATTTCAATACTTGTACAAAATGTTGGTGGGGAACCTGAATTTTATCTATCAGCTTTTACAATGGATTTCTTTTGTTTGAACTTTTAAAGAAAAAAGAAGTAATTTTCTATGCGTTGGTCAATCTGTAGTTTAATATTGTTTTGTAGTATAAACTTGAACCATTGACTTGTGGTATAAGGAGCTAATTTGAGGTGCATGCAAAAATCAGGGACCTGGAAGTCTTCTCCTTGATGAATTTGTGATGGATATTAGAGAATCTGCATCAGCTGTTTCTCATTCAACATCTCCTGCCGGAATTATACTTTTGGCTGTGAGTGAAATTTTCTTATTCATTTCTTGCCCTTTTTTGCATGATGCTTCTAAAGGATGTTCTTTCTTCTTCTCAAACTTTTTATCCAAAAAAATTGATTAGTGTTTCTCCTCTATCTTATTAGAGTGTAGACTAGTTGGTAACTTTTACTTGGGCATTTTAGTTTCTGAATATTTCCTCCCTTCAACTGTCAGCTCTGCATATGGAAATGTTGGGTATCAAAAGATTGTCCGACTGTTTCTTTATCGTTCCACTTTGCTATGAATTTTTAAGTATATTTTGAAAGCTGGAAGTTTTGATAATTTTTAAGAGGGTTTTAGATGCTATATTTAGATGTTATGTATTTTGAGAGATATCATTCTTCAATTGTTTCTCATATTTGAATACATGATGTGCTAGGACCGAGAAACAGACATCAAGCCGATTCTCCAAACAATTGGTGAGTAACTATATCTAGACATTGTGCTTGCACATGAAATTAATGTGTTTAATGCTTAATGGCATACATCTGTAGTTCTATCCACAAGATGAGAAGTGCTATATGTTGATGGCACTTAGTTTTAAGAATCAAATGAAACTTCGAATATACAATTTATACATAAATTCCAATGCATTTTACAGTTCTTTGTTATCGTGTGTTATTCAGAATGCGCCTTCTCTGAGGACACTTTCATTGTGGGTGATGGAGGTAGTCAATTCTTGTATAAAAGTTATAATGGAAACAGTATTACGTGGCAGCCAGGTTCCACTTGTGCTGCAGTTGCCCTATTATTTGCAAGGGATAGGAACAAACCTGGTAAGTTCATCCATCATTTTGGCCCTGTGAGCAACTCTCATGACAGACTTGAAATGAACAAAAACTATTGTATCAATTAGAGGATTGCTAAAACTTGTCTTCTATTTTTTATTTAGTTGATAGTTTTCTCTCTCTTGTTTTGGGTGTATATTTACTTGCAGGTATTGGGGAAATTAAATTTCATGTCATGTTATCAACCGGCATATCACCACTTGGTAACATGTATAAGGCAGTTTCTGTTAAATCAAATGAAAATTCAACTTGGCTCACTGCATCGAGAGAAACAGTTCGTGAGCATCTTGATGGCCAAGCTATTTTAGAGGATATCTATGAAGAGGTATCCCTGTTTGAACCTAACATACCATTATGTTGTTAATTCGAGCTTACATCTGCTAGAGAACAAAAGAGGAGGGTAGATTTTGGTGGTTTTCATAGTTCTGCATTGTAGGTAAATTTGTACTAGAAGCTTGGATTATTTTGTATTGTACATCACTCCTAGTGAGGTTGTTGTCATAGATTTGCATTGTAGGTTCAGCTACAGTAGGTGGGCCCTTCTGTACTTTGTGTCAGTACTCGACAATTTTTGGCATGGTTCGTTGTTGAAGCATTTAATTAACAGCAATCAACAATCACTCTAAAGGAATCAAGAGATCTTTTGCTTTTACTATTCACACGTGGTGGTATTTAAATGGTAGTAGACAGTGTCAAGACTGCGGTCTTCCTTGCCTTTGTGGCTGAACTGCTACTCAGAAGTCACAGTATTCTTAGTATTTCTGGATCAATTTCTGGCTTGCTCTTATATATATTACTGCTTTATGTCCAAAGGTAAAAGGAAATGCAATTAGACATCCAAATTTGTCATTACTACTCTTTTAATTATTCTTCTGAAGGAGATCATTGTGACAGCTAGACGATCGCATTCAGTATCCTGCGTTCTACATTGGAGTAACAAAAAGAAGACGGTGCTCATTTGTGAAGGAAAAAGCAAGATGGATGCAATTTCATGAGTTTCATGAAGTTCTGGGGTAATATACAAATCTTGTTATTACAAGTTCTCTTTCTCGATCTAAATTCAATTTACTTGTGGAGCAAAGTACTATTATGCTGTTACGTAATGTGTGAATTGTGATTGAACGATTGCTATTCGAATACTAAGGTCTAATTCACCTATCTTGATCTACTTAGTATTTTCTGAAATTGTAATAATCCTCGTTGAGAAAAAATTGTGAAGCTGAAAATGTATGACAAGAAATAAGCTGATAGGAAGATCGAGTCTCCCTCTTGCCAATTCTAAATCATGTGGCACATGACATATCATGGTTTAATAAAGACTGTACACAACAATTTTCTACGAACTACAGTTCTGTACTGGAATATGCTATCACAATGTGCTTGTACAAAAACTTCGTAAAACTACTGGTGAAAATTTAAACAAAAATACTTGAGGTTAACCATTTCAGCTATTAGAAAACTTTGTCCATCCATTTTTAACCTACATTGTGGTTCTCAAATTTACTTTCTTTAGTAAAGAAACATGAATCATTGGAAAGCAAAGAGGTCTTATAACAAAGTTATCAAGCTAACTTCACAAACAGACACGTTACCTTTGTGACGAAGTGCATTATTTGAGTTGCTTGAACACGATGAATGCTCAATAACATTTTATTTTTCAGGTTAAAATCTTTACTTCTCTTGGCTTCTACCTCTTCCTTTGCAATTGTATCGACCCATTGTGTAACTTCTTTTGTACTTCAGGGGAGATGAAGAATACCTATTTGTCAATTCTGTTGGCATCAAAACTCGAGACCCCTTTCGCTTTTACATCTCAGACTCCAGAGCTGCTCTGTCTTCTTGCAATAGAGTTTTCGATATGCTTAAGGATCTGAAATTAGATTGTGACTCCATGAACAATCATGCAAGTCCCAGTGTTACCCATTGTGACAAAAGACAAGTCTTCGGAGGCATTATCTTTTCCTGCTGTGGTCGTGGCGACTCTTTCTTTGGACACCCCGGTATTGATAGTTCCCCATTTCTGAAGAACTTTCCTGGGGTTACTTTTGGGGGAACTTATTGTGCTGGGGAAATCGGACGTGGGAAATTGAGCTTGTATGACCAAGGCATTGAAGAAGGCGGCTCCGTCAAATGCAGTCAGCATGTTTACAGCGCTGTTTACCTAGTTATGTCATACTGCCCACCACCACTAGAACAATAAAGTTTTGTGGGGAAGGCTTCATTGCAGATTAAAGGCTTTTGGTCAGGTTCGGTGCTGTTTCTCTCTCGTGCTCCTGAAATAGAGCTCCTGTGTAATTCGTAAATGCTTTTAGAAGTAGATAGACCATATGGAGTGTTAGTATGATCTTGTGAACTTATGTGCAAAGATCGACTGTTTCTTAAAGTAGAAATCCCGGAGTTTTAGGCCAAAATCGTGTTTTCGCCATTTCCGGGAGGATGTTAACAGAGACGCCTGTTATGAATGTGCTATTTCTTCCGTCTGTAACTATGGTTGATATACATGGAGGAAGTGCACTTATTCTCATCTCTTTGCTCTTATCACTAGAATTGGGAGAGTCCAATGATGAGCCATACTTTGCAATGGTTTCTTCATCTGGATATTTTACTACACATCTTGATATGTTTGTTGGAAATTGCAAGTACTACACTAACCTTAAGGCCATTTTGCCAATGTGGTTACATAATTGATTATAGATAATCATTTACATAATTGATAATTGATTTTAAAATAATGAATTTTTGAAGAAGTGATTGTGATGTTTGGATTCAAAATTTCATATTTAACTATGCAAATGCAGAATACAGCTTTAAGGTTTCGTTTGGTTCAGTGGGAGAAAAGGGGAATTATGATGTTCCAAGAATGGTAAATTGCATTATTTTTTAAATTATAAGGAAGTTTTTTTGTACTTTATTTCTTCACAAGGACGTTTTTATACCTTTTCAATAATACAAGAGAATAAATTGTATTTAAACCATCTATTTTATGCACAAGAATGGAATTTTAGTTATTAAAAATTAGAAATAGGTAGAATGCCTACTGCGACGAACTAAATGATAATATCAGGTTTTGGTTAAATTATTATTGAAATTTATAAAATGTTTACAGGTTGAGATCATTTAATTAAATTGAAATTTTGGTACACCAAATATTGTTATGGTGAAGTATTAAATAGGGTAAAATACACTTGGCCCCCTTGAACTATTTGTCATGTAACATTAAATTGTAAAGTGTATTTTACCCTTTAAATATCCCAAAACTGTAATTTGTACTAAAGGGAAATGAAACAACAGTACAAATATATAGGTTCATAGCAACGGATTTTTATGAGTTTCATAAAAAATTCATCATGAAATAGATTTGCCACAGTCTTTTGCAACGGAATATTATTTGTCGCTATAGGTATTACTATTGTCATAGCACGAATTTTTTTACCATTGCAAAATTTTTCCACGAGTTTTTGTCCGTGATAAATTTCTATTGCAAAATGAATTGCTAAAAGATTTGACTTTTCATATTTTACAACGACTTTTGCTATGGTATATTTGTGGCAAAGTGTATAGCAATTTCATTGCAAAATCATTTTTTGTTTGCAACAAAAAGTCATTGCAATGTTATACAACCTGTTGCAAAATAATTCTTTTTTACAACGACATTTGCAATGGAAGTTGTCGCAATAGTGCAATGGAATTTTTTGCAATGACATTTCGTTATAAATTTTGCAATGAAAAAGTTTATAATAATACGTTGCAAAACCATTTTTGTTTACAACGACATTTGCAACAGAAGCCATTTCAAAATTGCAATGTATTTTTTTAGCAACAATTCTTTGCAAAATCTTTTTTTTTTTTTTTACAACCACATTTGCAACAAAAATAATTGCTTTTCTATTTTTTTACTTGCTCCCTTCATTTCTCGTTTCATTGTCTTATTTTCCGACGCATGGTCTTATTTTTTCGAAGCAATTTTGTGTATCAACTTTGATCCATTGTGTTCCAACACTGGGTTGAGAGTGATTTTGTTAGTCGTGATAAAACAAGTGCATGCCGTTGCCTCTTGCCTATATCCTAAACTCAACCCTTCTTTGCTCCTCCAATTGTCTCCAACTATAGTTGCTGGTCGTTAATCAATGTGCTTGATAATGACTTAGGTAGACTTTGAAAAGCAATATTGTGATCATCACTCACCTTTTAAAATTTTTTATTTACAATTAAAAATAATATAACTAACAAACAAAATAAAGACAATTTAAACTATTTACTTTGATTTTATTTCAAATAATATAAACATACAACTGCATCTGCAGCTTCCAACCCAATTGCATTCTTTTATTTTCAAGATCATGTCCTAAATTTCTTTAGTATTCTTCATATTCATTTTCAGATTCAATAGCCACACTGCCCAACATTTTCTTTAATTTACTCCTTTTTTATTGGTTCGTACATTCAGAAAACCTACAGAACCACCTAACATAGATACATTGCAGCTCAAAAACACTAAGAAACAGTAGGATGTTAACACATTTAAAGCCAAGAATGAAAGGATAAAGAACTCACACGGCAAATTCATGTCTGATTTAGCTTCGTCACAATCAGATTATAACCAAAACAGGGAGTCGAAGGGCTTGCATCAGTCCTAACGTTGCTTATTTTGTTTCACGAAACGAAACAGCAGTACATGGAAAAAATTAACATTACAAAAGCTTCAGATGGAAATCCCAAGGGACGATTTCATCTTCTCTACTTCCAAATACACAGTCGAATAAGGTAAAAACTCTGAGAAGTAGTTTTTGCTCAGATCATTTATTGCAACTGCAAGTTTAGGGATCTCAAGTGTCTCCTCATGAGTCAGTTTCCTCACAAACTTTGCTGGATTTCCGGCCCAAAGCTCACCGCTTGGTATTCTCCTTCCTGGAGGAACCACAGAGCCAGCTTCAAGGATAGAATGTGTCTCGACCAAAGAACCCTCCATAAGGATAGAGTGCTGCCCAATGATACATTCGGGCTCAATTGTGCAGGATCTTAAGAGACTGTATGCACCAACAGTGACAAACCTTTCGATTGATGTTTCTGCTGGCAGCCCTGTCATATTTCCGATCTATATATATTTTAGCAGGAGCACACACTGCCCATGTCTCTTAAACGCTTGCAAATAAATGAATCAAATTAAACATAAACACAATAAACTGTCACAAGTTCAATATTACATAGTGTACATTCCAAAGTAAAAGCAGCATATCGAGAGACCTGTTTGGTGTATATAATTAATTTCTAGTTCAACGGGGAAAAGTCATTAATAAAAGCAATTAGTTTGAAAGTTTATTATTAGGATAAAAAACAATAGGTTTTACTAGCACCTGAATGTAAAGTTTTGCCAATTCTTGACAGGTGATTCAAGGTAAAGGATGACTGTATGTGATGGTTGAGAACAGCTGAGCTTGCGCTCTAGGAGGATCCTGATTGGAAGGACGTCTGGCTAATGTTAGAGAGCCCTTGGGGAATGAAAAGTCTACCAGAAAGCAGCTATTACTCTGTGCCAGACTAGGCTTAAAACTACCATATGGACTTAGAGCAGCCTTTTTGGAAAAGTAGAAATTGGTAGTATTACCAAAAATACGGTCTACCTCATTTTCTAATTGATAACATGTCAAAATATTAATTTTTCCAAGTAATAACAGCATTTAGTTGCAACACCTCAAGGCATCTTTTAACCTCCCTACCTCAGCCATGCACAGAAACACCTCTTAAAATACTGCCCAGGATCCGACTTGCACAAGTATGAATAAACTTCCTGTTAGTTTACTAAGTTATGAGTGCATATCAACTGGTTCTTCATCACATAATATTGTCTGCATATCAATTTACAAATCAGTGCTCTGAAAATTGACTTTTCTTCCTTGAGCACGACCAAAACGAAGGGCCTGCAGGAATCAATGCCCCTTGAAGTATGTGAGGAGCTCCTATTCTGTGCTCTCTGTTCATGACATGAAAATTTCAGGCCCATAAATTACTAAGCTTGAACCTTTTCACTGGATAGATTTTTGGCTTTGACCATGTTTCTGACTTCTGTTTCTACCACAGTTAAAATTCACTGCTAATGGATGAGTTTCTTAACTTAAATTCAGAACAGGGTATTAAAAGGCTTTTTCTTGGAACCTCTCAAGGCATAGCTGATAAAATTATCTCAACGGGAAGTGCTTTTGGGTACTCTGGAGTGTATGCCAACTTGTACGAGCATGCTTACTTTGCAAGCATCACAAGGCCTGAAATGAAAGTTAGATTCTCGTTTTAGACTATCACCTACCGCGCCATCCTTGTTGGGTGCATCACAAATTTAAAGTTAAATGGTCCATTTAGTACACTAATTTATCTAAGTCCAAACTAAAAGGAGAAAATCCTCCTCAAGTTTATCTGCACTTTGATCTCCTGGTCATTTCTTATCCTTTGAAATACCTTTTTCCTAATATAGTCTTTGTTTTCATCTTTCTTCTACTTTTTTCTTTTGTCCTCAACATTAATCTTTCTTTTTTTTTTTTTTCAGGGGTTTGCTAGGGAAAAACATATTTGCTTCTCATTGTAATGCCCATTTTTTCTTTTAATTCAACTAATTTCCCATGGATAGGCTTTTTTAAAACAAAAATCATAAATTTTATTTAAAGTTGAGACAAAAGTCCAGACCATAACTATTCTATTAGAATGCTAAAAGCAATGACACTATTAGTATCTTACAAATTCTATAAGTGTAGATCTTTTCTTGTTTAAGTCTATGCTTCCCCCCTTAATATTCTAACATATACATATCAACACATGAAGCATACAACTGGTTTTAGGTTTATGCTATGCCCCAAGCAACCGAAACATGTTGCCCTCATCTGCTTGTCATATGAAAAGTAATGCCTACTCATATTCGTAGTAAAGGAAACAGCCTACAATTGGAGAGAAAGATTAAAAAGAGAAGAAAACATAAGATACTTCTTTCTCACCCCTAGTTCTCTACAGGCTCCAAATCATGCTGCCAAGGCGAAAACGAAAGGAAATTTGAAGCTCAAGATAAAGTTCCATCTGCTTTCAAGCTTACAAACAAATTGTTAAACTCAAACTCAAATTAGCATTATCTGCACTAGTTGGGTCAATCCATATCACACAGTGGAACCTACTGAGAATCGTGTTATCCTTCAAACGTAAATCTTATCCCTGTCATCCTATGACATAATGCTGCAAGTAATCAAGGCCAGATCATCTAGTGTATTTGAGAGTCAAACTACTAGACCTAAGAAGCTGTTCTTGTAGCCTAATCTTTTAAGAAAATCGAAACCATCATAAATTCTACTCCTTATGTAGTTAGACGAATACAAGAACTATGAGCAAAAACCTCAAAGTGGCACTTTTGCTGGAGTTATCATATATATCTCTATAAGGTCTGTTAAAGCATATTAAAGCTGAAAATTGGATATGACCAATCCTTACAGTCACATTTCATTTCCAAAAACCATGGGAATGAATAAACTACAGTCCCATCATTAACATAAGAAGCAGCTGAAGATATTATCCTATTTTGTTGTCGTCATAAGTAGCTAGTTATTCAATCACAAAGCAAGGTGTGCGACCCGCATAAACAAACTTAAAGACCATCAGAAGTATATTCATTAGTTCACTGCGATTAACAAACCCAATTAGAAAAGGGATTTGGAACAAGAAATAGGTTTTGAGGATTCACAATGAAGTACAATTTTGATTCATCATTCAAGATATTCTTCAACACGTCGTCTATCTGGATACTCTTTCTCATCAACATAAAGTTTGATTGGTAACTTCGTGATGTTGCTCAAGATATATTATCTCAACCTCCAATGGTGTGAAACCCTCATCAACAACTAGTAGTACTTGTCCAGTCCCTTACACATGTTACAATTGAAAAGGCAAATATTACCTTAAGCTAATGAAAGAGTCAATGCCAAGACAAAGATTTGTTTGGTTCACATTCTTTGTTAAGTAGTTACAAGATTCTTAAATATCAATCTCTTCTTATCAAGATTCAAGAAGCACCTAACATAGTAGTTATGACACATATGTTTCTGACACTGAGACCAAATATCCTAGTCATATCAGGAAATCTGAGGCTTCTTGCAGAAGGATTGACTCTGTAGTTGGACACTTCAAGAATTACATATCTCACCAATAGAACCATTTCAAGTCCGAAACAAACTCAAAGGAACTTCAGCCAAAAATCCAGCCTCATTTTGTCCTAAAAGACATCAGAAAGAAAAGGGGAAAAAGCTCACCACGAGGAACATTCTTCAGATGTTCCCTCCAATTAAAGTTGGGTAATATCAGTATATGCCAGTACAAGATCAGGGTTTGAAGTAGGAAACATCTACAAACTTGAATTGATTTCAGAAATGCCAAATACAGTTGTGAGACCCTGAACCAATACTTACCCAAAACCATAAGCAAAATACATTCTATAGTTATAATCAAGTATCAAGCTACAATATACCTCTCTCAGACAGTGAATAAGCATGATTTGACTATTTTTTCTTTCTTCTTACAATGCCTTCCCATTCCACAACAGGAAAAGGAAAGGAAAAAAGAAAGCCACCTAAAAAGCATAAGATGATTCTAAGTAAAACCCACTTGCTCATATTTCCCTAACCATGACAAGGTTTCGATCATCCAGAAAAATATAAACCTCGTAATGTAACCTCTGCATCTTCCCATGGGTGAAACACAAATTAATCTCCTGCCTCCTCAAACTTCTCTCAGGAAAAAGTACTAAACCACTATAGGGAATCAATGGAAGAAGTCGGGTTGAAACATCTTTAGCATAGGATACGATCAAAAGATGCAGCAATCATCCATAAGATCTTAAAACTTCTTCTACCAGGATCCATAAAGATAAATTCCATATAGCTTCCACAATATATTTGAAGCAAACAAGCAAATTAAAGAAAGTTTTTTTTTTTTTTTCCCGGGAGAAAATGAAGTCTTGGTGCTAGAGATTGTGCATCAAGAATATTGGAAACTGCAATCCCAGTACTCCATCTATCTAAACTACAAGAGCAAAAATCTAAACAAGCAATTAAATCTCCAATAAAGAGAACGAAAATCACTCATAACTTTAGTAGTACCAAAAATGTAAAACCAAAGGTACAACCACCAATGCGCAGTGTATAACAGACGGAATCAAAAATCTGACCTGTAGGAGAAGACCAAGCGGCGTGGATAACACACCGTTCCTGTACATTCGAACAAAACCCAACTGTAATCTTGTTAAGGTCACCACGCAGAACGGCGCCATTCCACACGGAAGCGCCGTCATATACCACCACCTGGCCGGCCAAAACGACATTAGGCGCCACATAAGCATCGACGGCGATCTTGGGAGCCCACTGGCCCAAAGGTATGATCTTTCTCTGGCCCCTATAGTCCCATTTCACTCGATCCGGCGACTCCCTTATGACTGGCGCTGGAGGGGTCGGGTTTTCTGCCGATTGGGCTGCCTGTGCAGAGAAAGCCCGACCCGGGAGAGTGATTGAGAGGGCTCGGGGCAATCTTCTGCCTATACGAGCTAGTGTTGCCATCTTTACCTTTCTTCTTTCTGCTTGATTCTTGATTGCAGAGACAGAGAATAGGTTGAGAATCAAGATGCGCTGTGCCGAGCTGAAGCCAGAATTAAAAGAATAGATTGGTTGGGCTGAAGCCTATTTAGAATCGGGCTGATTCTGGATCGGTTCTGACAATCAATATCTGAGGCTAGCCCAGTCTAGTGACCCAAGACGACGTGATTTCAAAACGGGCCTAGATCGGGTCTGTTGAGCCATTTTTTCCAATAATGCATATTCTATAATTTTTATTTTATTCTTCTAAGTTGTCTATTCTAATAGTTTATTTATATTTTTGAAACTCTAAAAACTTTTATTTTTATTTTTCTACTTCTAAATTTTAAATACTTTATGTCATTAATAATCTTTATTTTTTTTCAAAATTTATTTTAAGTTATTTTTAAGTTTATTATCATCTAAATTTATTATTGTAAGCTTGTTAATCAAATTATTATTTAAGTTCATTAAAATATTTGTAATTATTATTTTTATATATAAAATTTATGTTATTTAATTTATTATTTATTTATTTTTTTAATAATTATAAATTTAAATAATTATTTATAAGAAGAAGTTAATATCATAAAAATAAAAAATAAAACAAACACATTTTGGACTGATGCAGGCTTAATATGGGCTTGGTTTAGACCTGAATCGTACCGGTCTATGGGCTGAGTTTGAGTATAACAATGGACCCAATTGGGACCCACTCAGAGACCTAGGACCATCGTGCACCTTGAATTGAGAATCATATTTTTTTGTAATGATATGTGACATGGCATTTTTATTTTATTCTTTTAAATTGACTATTCCAATAATTTTTTAAATTTTTGAAATTTCAAAAAAAAATTATCTTTGTTTCTACTTCTACGTTTTAGTACCTTAATTCATTAGTGCTCTTTATTTAATTTTTTTTCAAAAATTTATTTAAAGTCATTTTTTTAATTTATTATCATCTTAGGTTATTATTTTATGGTTATTAGTTAAAATATTATTTAAATTTATTATATAGTCTTCACATTTATTTTTTTAATTATAAGCTTTTGTGTGATTGAATTTATTATTTACTTATGTCATATATAACCATAAATTTAAGTAATTATTTAAAAGAAAACTTCAATTTGCTTAAAGAAAAAAAGACACACACACACATTGGCGTCTGGTCTAGGCCTCAACCAACATGGGTTGCGCTTGAGTTTAAAATTAGATCCAATTGGGGCCTATTTGCCCTTTCGCCCAACCTTTAATTTTTGTAGCACTTTACCCTTTTCTTTCACTTTTCAAAGACTAAAACGAGAATATCCCATTGCGTGAAAGCACGTATTTCGGTGAACGTAGATTGGGGTAAAACTGTAATTTCTCAGCCCAAATTAAAAATTATTTTTTAGTTATAATTTTCTTTGTTCTTTCTTTATTTTCCAAATGTAACATGTATTGTTTTACATATTTTATTCTTATTTATAATATTTTATATTTAAAAATAAAAAAATTATTTATTATATACAAGTAAGTACCACGTGCCACGACGACTAATTTAATTATATGCATTCATTATGTCTACCAATTGCATCTAGCACTTATCCTGGAATATTATAGGCACTTTGTACATATAAATATACAAATTTAATATGTGATCTCATATGGTGCAAAGTGAATATCAATTCTCCAAATTCCAAGTCTTCAATTTTAACAAGCCAAGTCTAATGTTACAAACACATTCAACATAAATACACTTTCAACCAACACTTATGACTTCACATTCCCCCATGAACTTTTTATTCAGTCCTGCATGAAAAACAAAGAATGTTAAAAACCCCTGTAAAAATATTGATAAATAAAAAATCTTCTTAAAAAATAAATAAGTAAGAAACCATATTAAATTTAAATTAAAAAAAGAAGTGACTCTTGCATTCACACACCGACTCAAAATTTGAACCTAAAACTTCTAAAAAAAGATTTTGAAGCTCGAACTATTGAATTGTCTCTTAGTCGTGTCGTCTTTTCTTTTCTTTTTTTTTTTTTTTTGTCTTGTTCATTGAAGTCGTATATATGTTAATGCATTTATAGGGGATGAAACGCACTTAATCCTTATACTTGGAAGTAGGTTTTAATCAAATCGATCTCTATAAAAGAATTATAACTTTTAATTATTGACTATAGTTATGCAACGGCTATTGACTCTGTATTTTGGGAGGGTGGCTGAAATATTTGTCATGATTTAAATATTTTTACCATGATTCTTAATTGTGGCGAGTGATTTTTTCATGATAGAAAAGCTAGTTTTTTACATAACTTTTATTCAGTATAATTAATAATAGTTATTAGCACAATTTTTAGCTATAATTATTAATATTATAATCAATAATAATTTTTTTTCTAGTAAATATTCAATGTCTTGGCCTACTCATTTGAAATAAAATTAAGTTTTACTTACCTCTTTGGGCTTCTTTTTCCAAGAAATGGTACTACAATTATTCACATATGAAATAGGGTGGCTGCATTTGATTCTGAGATGATGGCGCTTGTGACATTGGCTTCTCCAAGTTCATGTAACTTGACCTCAAACATTCAAGAGAAAGGAAATCAAATTGAATCAAATGAACACCCTTACAAATTAAATGAAAGTTAGAAAAATTGCAATTTTCATTTTGTAACTAAATTTTAGTATATTTTCAATCTCATCTCTTACTGAGTTTTCGATAATAGTCGTCTCATAACTTGCAAAAGAAGTCTTAATTTTCAATCATATGTCGACTTTCATCAGTAAATTAACGGAAAAAATCAGGTGCTGCCTGTCGAACGGCCACGTGACTCGCACGTAATTTTTTACGTCAATTTCTTGATGAAAATTGATAGATTAACTGAAAATGAGAATTTTTTAAAGTAATGAGAATCTTTTCGAGAACCCTGTTAGCAATGGGACGAAACGTGCATAAAACTTAGATTACGAAATGAAAAATGCAAATCAAAATGCTCACTTTCTTTTGGAGATTGTTGTTCTCTTCTTGAAGGTCCTTATGCTGAATAATTAGCAAACACAAAAGGGACATATAAATATATCAATTATTTATTTATTTTGTGAATATTAGTAAATTAAAAACCTCAAATTGTAAATGAAATTTCCAGTTACCCTTCTCTTGAGATAGTTAATGTGATCCATTATCATACGTCTCTGTGGAATAAAAACAAATAATTAATCAGTTAATTAAGAAAATAATAAATAAATATGTGTGTAATTAGTTCTTGAATTTTTTAAATTTATTTATTTATTTTTCCATTATATATATTTACCTTCTTGGAGCGAATCCGTTCGACCCCAATTCTCAACTGGCGTTCTAATTGTTTCAATTCTTTCATCCCTAATCCCGACAGATTTTCTCCTGACAAATACCTTAAAAAAAAAAACACACAATAATTGTAATTGTGATTTAATTAGTGAAAATTAATAATTAGTGATTAAGGTATAATTAATTAAAAATTGATGGGTGGCTACACACTTATCCCTTGCTTCCAAATCATCAACTGTTCTCTTCATGTCTTCAATTTCATTTCTCCAGACCTGCACAACATTCACCACGTACGTACAATATTTATTTATATTTTTTTTATTATTCAGAAAAAAAAAAAATAGTATCTCACATATGCTTATTTTTATTATTTATTATTAATATTTATAATAATAAAAATAATATATTTATATTATTACAAAGAAAATAGGTGCTACGTGCAATATTTCTCTCAATTCCATAATGTATATAATTCCAAACTTCACTATATATAGTATTTTTTTTATTATTAATCCAAAAAATTGGTTTCTTGTAGATATATAAGAAAATTTATTTACATGCCAGAGCTAGTTATATATACAGGGTGAATAGCAATTTATCCATGTGTGATATTGAAAATTAGCACATTATCTCTCTATGAAAAAAATATAGTAATTTACCCCACTGTACTTTTTAGAATGAAGCAATTTACCTCCTTATATAGGGAGTACATTGCTTCATTCTAAAAATCATAGGAGGGTAAATTATTGTATTTTAAAAAATATAGAAAGGTAAATCGTTATTTATTTTTTCATAAGGGAATAATTTGCTCATTTACGATATCTCAAGAGAATTGCTTGTATTTTTTTCTCATTATATATATATATATATATCTGTATAATGATCCAAAAAGATGAAAGTGAATATATGTAAATAAAATAAATACCTCCATGGTTGTGATGCCTTGATCATTTGATTTCGTCATTCCAACTTCACTTTTGTATCTTGCAATAGACCTCTGCATGCTTCATTCATAAATGAACATTGTGTTGTTATTTTACTATCATAATAATCCACATATATACAAGATTAAATAAATAAATGATATTTTTAAAAATACGGAAAGAAAATACGATGGATTGGTCGATCATCATTTCATTCGTTGTATATAGACGCGCGCGTATATGTAATTAGTTTTGGTGTCTAAATACGATAAAATGTCATCGACCTCTCTGAAACCTTATTTTCTTGTACTGATCGGACGTACAAAAATAACGCCAATTTTCGGAAAAAAAAAAAGAATTAATTAGAGGAGAAATGAAATAAATTTAGAACTTACTCATGGCTGGAAAATTGGAATGCTTTTCCAGAAGGAGAGAAAATGAGGAGAGCAACCTCAGCATCACAGAGCACAGACAGCTCAAAAGCTTTCTTCAGCAATCCGTTTCTTCTCTTGGAAAAAGTCACCTGTCTGTTTGTCGCGTTCTCTATTCTCTTCAGCTCTACTTTTCCTCTTCCCATTAATAACTACTTTCACACTAAAAATTAGTATATATGTTCGATGTGAACTGATTCTTCAAGACTGGAGAAATTAGAGCATGTTGGAATGATTCCTCATGAGGCTACCTATATATAAAACAACCCCCCCACCCCCCACCCCACCCCACCCTGGATTGATCAGGTTGATGGAATTTTTTTTTTTCGAATCAGATTTGACTAAATTAAACTAATCAATCGCATAGAAACTGTATTGCTCAACTTTTTTGAACTGTACACCAATCCTCCGTCAAGTGTATTGCACTTGTCATATAATTAGTTAATGTTGAGCGAGTTGGATTCGAGTTGAAATTTTCCCAAATTGGTTGGGAACAGTCTTAATTTCCCAGTAGACTTAACGGACTTCGTGTCATGGACATGCTCATTGAATTAAGACTTGGGACGAAAACGTGTCGATTATTTCTGGAGTTATGAGATGTGTGTCGTGAGTTCAAGATTAATAACGGAATCAAAATTTTAAAAGGGCTAACTTAGGGGATCCAAATGCAATTTTTCCTCCTTTACTCCAAATATTTTTACAATTGCTTTTCAGTAAAAACTATCATTTACTCTCTATGAAAGGAGAAAAAGAAAAGGCTTACCGTTTGTATGGTAAAAGGGGACAAAGATTTAAAGAAGCCTATATATTTTATAAAATATTTTTAGAGTTTACAAAATAAAATATTAAGTAATAAATTTAAATTTATCATTAAAAAATATACATCAAGTGATAATTAATTTGATCTTATCAAAATATAATTATTAATAACAAAATAATCACACGTCTACAACGACGACTGAATGACAACACCAATGCACTAATAATACTTATTTGTAATTCCTATGTCATCACTATATATGCGTCATTAATTATCTTAGTTAGTGACAATTTTATGCACAAAATAATTCTTAACTTTTACAAAATAATTGCTATTGTTAGATTTATAAAATTCATTATTTTGATGAACTAATTTTTATTTCATTAGATATATATAACTAGCGACATTATCAAATTTTTTGCTTTTTTTTCCCCATATTTTGTCACTGATCGTCTCTCTTCATGTAGTGTGTTATATTTTAAAGTGATAATTATATTTACACCCTTTATCTGTTATTTTTTTACACAACTCATTCATATTTTTTTAAAATTATAAAAATTACCCTTAACAGCCTTTTTCCGACAATTCGAATCTTTATTTATAAAAATTCAGTCTAAAATATTAAGTTAAGACATTATTGATTAAACCCTTGAGGTCAGGCAGATTTAATTAATCTAAGTGAGTGTCAAAAATAAAAACAAAATGATGATGAGGACATATGAAAAGAGTTGATAGTCATTGAAGTGCATATGTTTAGTTGATTAAAATGGTAGGTTTAAATTTGAAGACAAAAGGAATATCAATCAACACTATTTCTCGTCACCGACAGTGATGACCCTAGTCATGATTACAGCAGTTTGGATTTTTAATTTTAAATCTTGTCGGGAAAAATTGTAATTCTAATTACGTAATTTAATTTAAAAGTGGTATTCTTAATCCTGCTCATGAATTTCATTTAGTAATTTAGTCGTTTAATTTTAAAATTTTTGTAATTTTAATGGATGGAAGATTGCATGCAACTTGCACGTAACGCAATTAAATTATAATTTTATATAGTTCTGTAGATTAATTCTTTTAGGCCAAAAATGCCAACTCCCAAATTGCAAGAGTAAAATTATAATTTAATTGGATCATATGCACATTCAATTATTCAGTCAACTGACCGAAAAATTACTAAAATTATCAAAATTTAAAAGTTATAGTACTAAATTGTGAAAAACCAATTCGTGCAGGATCAAAAATGTCACCTCTAAGTTACAGGACTAAAATTGTATTTTTTCGTTTTGTTGCATTTTATACTTTTCTTATTCAAGGTATTTTTTTCATCTCTTATTTATTTTTTATTTTTAATTATTTTTGTTTTATTTATCATAAATCAATAGACATTTAGATAATTAAAAAAATTATTTCATAACAAATTTTAATAAGCATTTATAATTTTAACTCTAACAATTAAGCACGCACATCGAATGTACAGACAGTGCTGGTCTTAATTATTTGGGTTCAGATAATAGATGGGAACTTGTAAATTAAAGGGGTGTTTGGAAAAATTTATAAAAATTAATTTGTATACACGTACATCTTATAAGATACTTTTAAAACTTATAAGATGTCAAAATTCATTTTAAAATCAATTCGTAGAATATTCAATACAATAAGGTTAAAAAAAAAAAAATTGATCTCGTTAAAAAATATCGTTTTTATTTTTTGTACCACAATTGTGGCGATTGTCACTTTTGGTATCATAAAACACAAAAATACGTCTTTTTTGTTTCAAGTTAACAGCAGAGGCCATGTGTCTCGAACGTGGCCGTTAACTCCTATTGTTTCACGTAACTTTAACTAATATTGAACTTCAAAGATCTTGTTTAATGGTACCAACAAAATACTCTTTTTTTGTTTTTAAAGGAAAAAGATATTTTGACCAACGTTGGCCATAAAAATGTTAGAAATTTTTTATTTTAATATATGTAATAAATAGTTCCAAAATTATAATTATTTTTATTTTATATAATTTCTAGGATCTATTTTACTATTTTTGAAATTAAATCATTATTTAGTCTAAAAATATATTCATATTTGAGCATAAACTATAAAAAGTACAATTTTGTTTTTGATTAAAAGTATTAGATAATCTCAAATATTAATTGATCATAGTAAAAAATTAAACTTTCTGAATTAATTTGTTTACTCGTGGTTGGTGATATTGATGTATCATAATTTAATTATAACATTTATAATATAGAGAATGATCCATTTTTTTTATTGTCGCTAGAATAATTTTTATCATAATTAATTATCATAATTAAAAGTAAAAAATCATGGCAAAAAGTAATTAATTACGAGTTTGCAACAACTACTTGTTGTTGTTTCTGTAGGCTATGCCAAAACATTACTCATAGCTAATAACCATGACGAATGTTTTGACCATAGTTAAAATCATTACGTTTTCGCATAAACTTTGTGTGATCATAGGAAATAGTATTGATTTGTCATAATTTTTAAGTTGTAGTTATTTATCATATTGGGAGTAATTCTACTCATATATTCCAAACAATTGCTCCCGTTATCCTTAAAACTTTCTCCTATGTTGTATTCAGATCGATAGATTTGAAATTAAGGATTTCTCGCAAATCTACTAAACTTGTTCAGATAAGTTAATACTGGAAAAAAAAAAATCAATTCTTGAATTTCCATTTTGAACTGTATTTTGTCACATGATAATATATCTAAAATTCGTTTAAAATGAAGTTATTTGAAATCCGTCCTCCAAATTTATTTTGCGTACATGGATTCAAATTTGAGAAAAGAATTTCAAATGACTCAATTTGAAAATAATTTGAAATCTAATAATATTCAACAAAATATAATTCAAAATTAGAATTAAAGAATTTTGAAAATCCTTTCAATTAAAAATTTGCAATCCACGATTTCAAATCATTCAATTCGAACGCAACTTCATTGTATCTAAATTATTCCATCCAAATATAACTTTAAAAAAATAAAAAAATAATCTACCCCGTGATATTAAAACGAGCAAAAAACTCCTTATAATTTTTTTTTAAAAAATTATCCTTTATATTTTAAAAAATAAAGCAAATTCGCCGGAACAATTTTCTAATTTTTTTGCAATTATATTTCACATATGAATGAGGTTAAATTACATTTAACCCCTTAGGGTAATGATAACAGATGAAGGAAAAAACAGTTTGTGAACATGTAATTACTAGATAAGATAAAGTTTTCACATGTAAACTCTCTTGACATGGCTTTATTTGGGAAAAATTATGATCATGGTTTCACTTACAATGTAGAGGGTGCATTGCACCAAATTCACAGGTCCCCTTTGATCACAGAGGTTAAATATGATCATTACGCATTCTGGTGATGAAAGCATGGATAACGCACTTGATTTACCCCGAATTACACGGGATCATGGACTTGCAGTAACTAGCAACTATAAAACGACACGTAGTGCATGCAAAAGATTTGATCGCGTCATGAGATGTCGACACGTGTTTCCTAAGGTTGACTGATTGATTTGACGGGAGGGATCGGAGACAGCGGGTACTGAGGGGAAAAGAGGAGATAGATATCTTGAAATCATGGGCATTTGAATGGACGGGAAGTTGCAGTGAGTGCTTACAACCTTTTATGACTCATATCGAGGACCGGATTAGATTTTTTATTCTATATTTTAACGTATTTTTTATTTTATTAAGAAGTTAGCTGTAATTACACGTAAATTTTTTGTGGTTTGAAAAATTATATTTTAGTATTCTCGAAATTTATTTTTATCTAACAAATAAATTTTTTATTGGTCAAAACTAATTGAATTTGTTAATATTAACAAAAAAAATTGATATTTACTCTCAATTGACTTATTGCTGATTTGTTGCAAGTCAAATAATTTGTTTTTTTGGAATAAAACACCCTTATAATAGTGAAAATTTACCACCTCACATATATTAACGCGTGAAGATATATGAGAACAATTTGATCATGAAAATTTATTTGACAATAGAGGGTGAATATAATTTTTTTTATTAATATCAACAAATTCGATGAATTTTGACGAACGGGTGAACTTATTTGTTAGATGGAAGCAAACCCAAAAGTGTTAAATATAATTCCAAACGACTTGGGGTCTATATATAATTACACCAAATCTTAGGGGAGGGGAGTATAATTATCCCATATATATTATGTGTATAGAAATAATATTATATAATTTATTTAGTTTAAAATTTGTATATATGTGGTGTGTATATTATACAGAAATATAAAAAATCAATTTCATTGGTTAAGAAGTGTCTGAAATCGCTTAGGAGAGGTGTTAATTAATTTTTGTATTTGAATAGATGTTTTGAGGAGTTTGGGATTTATGCGTACTAGAATCCGATAGCACTACAATGATCAAAGAACTTATTTAAAATTATAAGATTATATAAGGATTAACCTGCAAAATAGGGGTTAACGCTCTATTCATAGGAATAGATTATAAGAGATTGAAGGGTTGGTTAGTGGAGGTTGATATATCTCCGAGATCCTTAGAATGCCTATTTTATGGGAACAATATTTATCTTTTTGTTGGCCATGTCATCTAGGCCTCGCGTCAGGAGGAAGAGATCTTGCTAGATAAGCAATAGAATAACTTAAAATCATGAGATTGGTTACATGTAATCCTAATTCAGATGTCGAATAAGGTAGATGGCCCTAGGTTTATTGAATTAGGTCTGGATTAGGCTACGTCCCGTCATTAGGGTGACGAAGATGGGACTGGTTGGTTGGGCTCGTGGTCCTTCAATTTGCTGATAATAAATGAGCCAATAAGATTTAGACTTGCTGGTCGAGTAATTTCGGCTTGATCCCTTAGCATTATTTGAGTTGGATTTAATCCTTGGAATGCCTCAAGCAACATGATTTATTATTTTTATTTTCTAAATTTCGGGAAAACAAAATTATTTTGGGAACAAAAGCTAAAAACATATTTTGATTTGTGGATTGTTTTTAGCTCCTTTGATTTTTTGTAGATAAATTTTAGGAAAATTACGACCCCCTTCCCTAAAGTTTGGCATATTTATAAATATCCTCCTAATTTTGATGTCCGTCTAACGAACGAGCCCATTCTGTTAGGTTTCCATCCAGTTTTTTTTGTTGAACTAATCAAAATATTATTTTAAATTATAAATTATAATTATATATATTTTATTATTTTCTAAAATATTTCTAT
This sequence comes from Sesamum indicum, assembly GCF_026168435.1. Taxonomy (NCBI): domain Eukaryota; kingdom Viridiplantae; phylum Streptophyta; class Magnoliopsida; order Lamiales; family Pedaliaceae; genus Sesamum; species Sesamum indicum. Next base: position 19,643,279 of record NC_142659.1, read on the forward strand.
GAACTAATATTCTCTCTAAACTATTTATTTTATCCATCCAATTTTTTTCTATTTTTTAAATATTTTTCTTAAAAAAATCAGCAATGGTAAAATAGTAAAGTCCATTTCATCGTCTAGGGACTAAATAATTATTTTTCATTTAAGGGGGGTATTTGTAATTTTTTAAATAATGAGGGAATATTCATAATTATGCCAAACCTCAAGGGAGGTAGTTGTAATTTATCCTAAATTTAATTTTTATAATTCTCATTATAAAGTCTAATTTACTACTTTTAATTTTATTCTTTATATTAAACATCCAGAGTTTATACTTTCTTTTTAAAAAAATAATTTGAATGGTTCGACATTATTAAAATTTACAGTTTCACAATCTTTATTATTTTAATTCATTCTTTTTACAAATTATTCACTGTATAATTGATATTATTCACATATTATAAAAGCAGCATGAATTAAATAGTTGTGATTAATTTTACTTTTTCTGCAAAAATAAACTATACTATTGGTTAGTAAGAGAGTTATATAACTAAAAATATTGAAGTTCTATGAATTTGTTAATATTTTTAATAATATAAATAACAATTATTTATGAAAAAAAGTATAGAACTACTAATAAAAATAATTTTTATTCTTTCTTAGAAAAAGAATATATTGCCAAATCACATTTAGGGATTAGAAAGCGTTCTATAATTAGAGCCGACATCAAGAAATATCAGTATAATTTAGGGATAATCACATTTATACCCACTAATCTATGCTATATTCACACAAACCACTCGTCTTTTGCATCTTTTTTTAGCTATAGTAAAATATAAAAATAAATCATATTTTTTCTAATAATATTTTCACATTAAAAAATTAAACTGCTGAATCGTAAAAGCAAAACATAAAATGAGAATTTTAATGCTCCCAAGAATTTGACCCAATGAGTGCTGGTTCTGACAAATGTATTAGGATAATTACACTCCCTCTCTTAATTACACGTATATTTTTTGTAATTTAAAAAATTACATTGATTATTTTTTAGGTTTGCTTTTATCTAACAAATAGGTTTATCCGTTAGTCAATATTCACTAATTTCTTTTATACTAACAAAAAAATTACTATTTATATCGGTTGACTTATTACTGACTTAATGCGGGTCAAACCTTTATAACGGTGAAAATATTCCTCCTCACATGCATTAATATGTGAAGATGTAGGATAATTAGGTGATCAAAAATTTATTTAACCACCAATAAGTCAATAATAAGTCAATCGAAAAAAAAAATACAAATTTTTATTATTTTTTTATTAATATTAATAAATTCGGTAAATTTTAACTGACGAGGGGACTTATTTGTTAGACAAAAATAAGCTTCATAGATACTAAATAGAATTTTCCAAATCACTAGAAATTTAGTATAATCACACCAATTTTAAGAGACGAAAGTGTAATTATCCATACTTATTACTAAAAAAATTCAGATGATATGAAATTATAGAATTTGAACTATGATGACTGGAGTAAGAGATGATTGATTGGTGGAGGTTCTAAGTTGCTAATTTAGTCCAATAATAATTTGGAAGAGTGGGGTTGGGGTTGGGGCGGGCTGTCGACACGTAGAGTTGTGGTAGATGGTGGTGAGAAGTGTTTGTTTGGGGCAGACAGGATAGACCATTATCAGCTAATAAGTTCCAAGTAAAAGCAAAAGTCCGACTTGGAAAAGCTGCAGCTTGATGCACACCATTCAACAAACTTTCATCTCTTATTTTTGTCTGAAAAGACAATTCATCCCCCACCCCTTCTCTATTCCATTCCACTTTTATATACAAATAGGAAAAATTGCCGACGTTCTCGTATTGTAAATAAGTAAATTAATTTTTATTAAAAAATAATAATTTATTTATTTTTATTGAAAAAATAATTTGCTCATTTACAATATTATAAGGGATAAATTATATTAAATTCTATAAAATTGAGTAAATACCACGATCTTTAACCCCCCCCCCCCACAAAAAAAAATGAGGTCTCGGAAGTAGTGTTGTGAAACTCAACCCAACCCGTTCGATCGAACTCCTCGAATCGTCGATCGGGCTATAAAGTGGGTTGGATAAAGGCAAAACTCGATGAAGAGTAAAATCGCATTTTTTCAAGAGAATCGAAAAAAACCAGCTGTCCAACTGCCGATTGAACCCGTCGGTTAAAAAATCAATCGGGTCAGAGTGGTATAAATTGAGTATAAAAATTCCTAATTTTTTTCTCTCTTTGTCAGCCAAAAATCCCTATTTAATTTTTTTGTTTTTGTTAAGTCATCGGTGTTGGGTGCTTATTAGCTTTTTGATGAACTTGTATTTTGAGTTTGAATTGACTTTTATTATTTGAATTTTATGTATTTTTGTGCTACATTTGTTGTATTAGACTATTACATCTCTATTTTATGCTATTTAATTATAGGCATATATTATAAAAAATATTAATTGCAGTCCAAATAAATATTTTTTAATAAAATTATCCTTTATTATTGTGAAAATGTATCTCCTCATATACATTAACGTGTGAAAAAATATAAGAGTAACTAGATCAGAAAATATTTATTTCTGTTGCAATGAGTCTGTAATAAGTCAGAAAATTATAAATATGAATTGCATTCAACTTTTTGATTGATGTTAGCAAATTTCGTGAAAAAAATAAAATGGTACAATTTATTGGACGAAAATAAACATAAAAAATAATAGGTGTAATTTCCCTCACCACAGTGGATATACGTTAACGGAAGGCAATGCCCTTAATTTAATACAATAAAATTAAATATTTATATCGATACTAATATAAAAAGAAAAAAGCCCTCCACACTCACAAACGGCGGCTAATGACACCACCATACCAATTTTTTGTGAAGCAAAAAATATCATTATTCAACTTTCTAAATTTTATATTAATTGATAAATTAGTTTTTAATTTTTTTGTTAACGTAATGTATTAATTTATATATTTTATTTATTTATTTATTTTTATTATATATATAAAGAAACGACGTGTTTCAACTACCAGCAATAAATGAATATTAGTTGTGGAAACTTGAGAAACAATGGCTGCCCAACTCAACCTTGTGTGGAGTACAAAGATGATGGTGATGGGCATAGAGTACACTATGAGAATGCTACAGATGCGACAACCAACAATTGTGGGGCATTTCTGTACCCTTTTTCCAATGCCAATGCAATAATTATGCCATATCCGTTTTAATTTTTTCACTAATTTTAATGCATATTAAATGTCCCTTCTCCTCTGAGATGATATCTGTCGATGTTTCGAAAATTGGATCGAAAATTAAATTGAATAAATTATTAAATTATCGATTTAATGGATTTATTTGGTTATACATGTATATATTTATTGAATAAATTAAGAAATATTAGCAAAATAATTAAAGTTTTCATAAAAAGATAAATATTTCATTACAATATGGTAAGTACTTAATTTACTTTGAAAAAATAGATAGAGATTTAGTATTTTTTATGTGTTACACTATTTAATTTCTCATTTGCTTTTTCCGATTTAATTTTCAATTATTAAGTCATATATTGTAAAAGACTTGTTTGCAAAAAAATTAAATTTTATAACAAACAACAAGATTCGTATTTTTAATAACAATCTACTCGATAATTAAGTACTTTTTTTTTTGATTTAAAAAAGTATATAACTAGAATTAACAAGAAATATGATTTTATTTTATTAAAAATCTAAGCAGCCTCTCGGTCGGTTCGTAGTTAAACCAATCCAACCATCCGATTTAAAAATCTTGGTGATCGTTCTGTTTGGTTCAGATGATGAAATCATGAAAGATCAAATTAAGAGGGACGAAATTTAATTTATTTCTATTTTTCATATATTGGATTTTCCACTTATCACAAAAATATATTTCATGATGCAAAAACATACTTTTTTTTAGTAAAGTATATGTGATGTGTGTGTTTTTTTTTAATTTTGTAGGCTTATAATTATTAACACACCAAAGAAAAATGACCATACAAGATAAAAAAAAATACAATATTACAAGAACGGATATTTAGGCCTCATACTTCGTAAAAATTGAGTCGAATATCCCAACTAATTTAGCCCAATAATATATTTAATGCTTGGTAAACGTGTATTTTATCTTATTATGGAGTAATTTTAAAATTCATAATTTTATCTTAGTATATACTAAGATGGTAAACATGAGATAAAATAATCACACGTCTATCCTAGATTTTGTCGAATAAAATAAATGGAAACATATGTTTATCCTATCATTATGTTTGAATTTATTATGCATTAATCTATCCCGTCTTAATCCCATTCCATAATAAACGAGGCTTGCACATAATCCTATCATCTTGGAACACATCATATTGAAAAATCTCGAACAAATTTCTCCTAGATTTGTGGCCGTCGACTCGGCAACAATAGGTAAAATAAAATCTCCCAAACTCGGACTGACTGGACTCGACTTTTTCAAACAATCATATCTTCATCTAGATAAGTCTAAATTGCAATTCGTCTTTCTTGTTAGTTAGCTAACTTATGCAACTTTCAAAAGATATATCATATATACGCTGCAACCACTTTAAAATGTTTGCTCTCATTCGATTTATAAATAGAGGTCATTGTGCAACCATAAAGGGTAAAAGTATAATTTGCTCTCACACTTACTTTCTCTCAATTTTCAACGGATCTCTTGCATATTTCGTATTGCACACTATAACATTCACAATTGTTTAATGCATAATTGTGAATTAATTGATAAATATTTAAAAAGTTTAGTTCATTAATAAATAAATTATAATTTTAAAAATTTTGAATATATTAAAACTTGAAAGGAGTAAATTGGGCTTTATAAAATATTTGGGGATAGATTATATAACTTAAAAAATTAAAGGACGTAATTGATATTTTAAAAAAAATTAATAATAAAGATAATAATTGTTGCAGCCATGCGACCATCACCTACCACCTCACTATTTTCAACTTAAATTAATATTTCTCAGCCAACATACAAACACAAACATAAACTAAAAAGAAAAAAGAAAAAAACAGCTATCTTTTTTTTTTCTCTCTCTCTGTTGCAACGAAACAGGTAAATATTAAGAAAAATTAAATTTTTCAAAGAAAGTTAAAGAATACTTTTAAAATTAAGAAAATTGATTTACCTTTTTTTAAATATAAAAAAGAAGTTAATATTATATATAGGAATCGTCCAATCAACTTTAGGTTTATGTGACTGTACACATGGCTATACACATGGATAAATATCCGATACTTAAACCAAAATTCAAAAGTTGGCTGAAAAATTACATACAAAACCTTAAAATCGGACTGAATTATCAATTTTAAAACTTAAAGGACTTAATAAAAAAATGCATAGTTACAGAAGTAAAATTGATATTGGTGCATACTTTGTAGACTAAAACGAAAACCAAATTCCCTAAACTTTAATTCGAACATTTTTTATAAAGTTTTGAGAAACTGAGCCCGTTTGGTTGTGTTTTCGTTTTCATTTTCAGTTTCTAACAATTGTATTTGTATACAAATGCTTTATTGGTTTCTGTACGAAAATTGATAATATGTTTGGATTAATTATTTCCAAATAAAGGTATATAGGTGTGAGAATAAAAAATATAGGTATATGTATTTTTTATGTGACAGAAATTAATTATGAGGGTTGACCAAAATGCTTGGGAGAGAAAACAATTTTATTTGATTTGAAACAAGAAAAGACATGCTGACAAGATAAGACAAGTATGACCAACCAATGTGACCTATAATTTCAAAAAATTCAAGATTAAAATAGGAATGCATTCTCAATGAAAATGGCTTGACCAAACAAAATCTCAACTACCCAAATAATGAAAAGTGAAAATAATCTCATTGAAAACACAACCAAACGTATAAGCTCAACCGAACACCGTCTAACCTGTACTCATCCAGCATCTTATAAGTCCATAACCGAAAGCAATCTAAAACACCACTCATCAAGCAAACCAAAGATACCTAGCTGCTGCATTTATGTTCCGCGTTTGATGAGAATTAAACAAACAAGCAAAGGTATCATCAACCTCAAAAGCCATCCATCCTCAACACATAGTACGTACTCATCCAATTTTCCCTGACTTCAACAACATTTTCAAGTATCCTAAAACACAGAACCTAATCAAAACCCCTTGGATTTATATATAGCAACATAAACATAATGGCGGCCGACTGGGCGCCGATCGTAATAGGGTTGCTCCTATTCGTGCTGCTATCTCCGGGCGTCGTTTTTCAGATTCCGGGCAATGCCCGCCACGTTGAGTTCGGGAGCTTCACCACCAACGGCAAAGCTGTGATCGTCCACACTTTACTTTTCTTTGGAGCTTTTACCATTCTTATTATGGCTCTGCACATCCGCATCTACAGTGGGTAGCTGCATTTGAGTTCTCTCATGCAGATGCATGCAACATTAGTATTTCTGCCTTGATCGGTTGATTCATCCACTGATGTATCTTGTTTCATTAATCAATAGTTTTTACTGGCAAAAGAATAAAGAGGGGGTGGAGAAATTGTATGCACTACATTAGATTTTTTGTTTAGGAATGTTGAAATTTTTTTTATGGGAATCAAAACGGGAATAGTGTTTATGGTTTCAAAGGTTAGGTCCGTTTCACTTCTAGTCCTATTCATTACAAAATTAGCATCGTAACTTAAAAAGGCTAATATTTTTTGTTCTCATTCACTTTTTCATCTATAATTTACACTAAAAAAAAAAGGCGGAATTTGTAACGACCTAGAAACCATTCCAATACACACGACCTTTGTAACGGAGTGGACTTTTTGACGTCATTGAGAGGATAAATTTTTTTGTAACGGCCAAAAATCGTTACAAAAATCGTTCCAATTTTATGTGTGCCTAAAATCATTACAATTTGTAAGTCGTTACTATTTTGCTATGTTTTTTGTGACGGTTACCTATTTTTGTAACCAATATTTGGTCAAATAATCAACCGTTATAATGACAGTGGCAAAAACCATTGCAAAGTGTACGAAAATGGTGTTACAAGAACCGTCACATTAGGAATGAATTTTTTTTTGTAAGAGTCATTCCAAAGGCCGTTACTAAATAATGGCTACATTTCCAAACGACAAATTTTCAATGGCTATCTTGGGTGTTCCAAAGGCCGTTACAAAACAACTTATATATTTGTGCATTTCATTTCATTTTATTAGTTGTAAAAATTCTTATACTAAACACACACTCTCAACATTTTGATTTTTGTGCATATACATTTCATTAGCTTGTAGATTATTACTCGACTTTTGGACCGTCAACTAATGCTATTCATCACTTAAGTTGGTTGATTAGGTAACAGTGACTAATTTAATACTTTATTGTGTGTAATTAAATTAATTGTAGTTTACTTAAATTAGTTTTATGATTTTTTATTTACTTATATCATGTTAATTATATGTATTCTCCTAAATAGTATGCATAGTACTGTAATATTTATAAATATGTAGGTCGTCGAATTAGAAAATTAATCAGATATATATATATATACATGTGTGTGTGTGTGAATACAGTGATATATATTAGGAAAAAATACAATGATTATACTTATAGGACTAAAACTAAAATTGTGCATACTTAATGGACTAAAAAAATATTTTTTCCTATATATTATCATGTTACAAAAATTAAGAAGATAGATGGATAATAAGAACCTCCCAAGGAGGGCAGGTCTGATATTGGAGTTTGATGATGGGTTTAAAACTTTCACAGAATGGGCAAAGGGTCTACATGGACATATGGTTGGAGACAAAATTAGGTGCGCTTGTCGAAAATGCAAAAACACAAAGTTCATAACACCTGACAATGTCAGTTATCACTTGTATATATGAGGGTTTATGCCAGAATTTATAATTGAACTTCTCTTGGCGAAAATAAGGTGCAAGCGTACTTTGACGCTGTGACTGTCCCTCTAGTGCCTGAGGAGCAAACCCTAGCTGTCCATATCGAGGGTACTTATTCACATTGGATGATGAACAACATATAGATTGGGCGCAACGAATGGTTTTTGATGCAGCCGAACCGAGTTATTTTTCTTCTTCTCATAATGTTGTGTCTGATGATGGTACGGGGTTCTGCCCTGTTGATTAATAGTGTACGTCACGTGCCCAACAAGTGGCCGTTAAGTATTTTTGGCATGAGGCAAAATTGGTCATTCTTCCCATAGTAGTATATGAATGCTCTACTTGACCGATTTGGTTTACTTATGAAATACATGATTTTTTTTGTGTTGATTCTATTTGGCTCCAACTTAGAGAAATAAATAGAGGGTGGGTCTCAATTTTTGTGGAAGAAGAAATAAGTCCCCATTTGTTTATCCTAATTTCCTTCAAAATTTATTTTTTCCCTCAAATATAAATATTTCCTCATAAAAGTGGTCGTCCAGCCAAAAACACTAACAACTACGTGCCCACGCCATTAAAATATAGATGAAAAAATACATAAAAACTAAAAGTACTAAATTTTATAAATTATGGAACCAAAAATATTAATTCCATGATAATGGGACCAATCGAACTTTTTTAGTTATATTTTATATCAAATTTATGTCATCCGCTAGCTACTTTACGTCATTAATATATGTTGTAACTCATTTGTTCAGAATTACACTTCTCTCTCTCTCTCTTTTTTTTTTTTTTCCCAAAGTAAATTGGTTCTAAAGTCGGGTCACATACACTTGAACCCCCCACCCCCATGCATCCCATGCCAAACTAAATATTTGGACAAGATTGTGATTGATGCATATCGGACCACTACAGCAGTCAAAGAATTTTTACAAAAATTTCAAAATCCAATAAGAACTAACTTGTTAAATAAAAGTTAGCACTATTATATACTTAAATTTCAGCATTTGAATTACTGAATAAATAAATAAATAATTCAAAAAAAATATAAAAACAATAGTGTAATACATATAATAGAATAACAAAATATTGGAATATGGGGTGAAGGGCCTAAGGTAGGCTGATCTTCACTATTGATGGGTCACTTCAAAACCCCTACACATACTTTTGTGTTATGGCTGGCGATCCTTGGTAAATTCTCTACTATGGATAAGCCTTGGTTGACTTATATTAATAGTTCCTGCGTATTTTGTTCTGATGGTGCTGATGAGACCCATGATCATCTTTTTTTCCGCTGCACTTATTTGCGTGGCTGCTTGAAGGTGATTCGACGAACACTTCGATTTGATTGGCCAAACCGAGCTTGGGCTACTGACGTCTTATGGGCTGCTCGCAGATGGAGAGACAAACACTATGTTTCTACGGCCTACCGCGCTCTTTTGGCCTCGTGTGTGTACCATATCTGGCGTGAGCGCAACATTAGACGATTTGATGGAGTACATAGAGATACATGCACTGTGGGTGCGCTGATGGTTCGAGATGTGCAGCAGAGGATTCTTAGTATAGAATTACCTACTGCTATTAGCACTTGTGCGTTTTACCGCTTATGCCAGATTCCTTGGTCTGTCGAGAAAATCGCTTAGATTAAACAAGTTGTATTGTACTACTATACTTATTTTATTTAATGAAAATTACCTTTACTGAAAAAAAATATTGGGATAAAATGAATTATAGTGTGTGTAGCACTCTCTAAAGGTATTACAATTTTATGTCCGCTAAATATTATACTTAAAGTAAACCTTATTTATATACAAATATATATATATGCACATAATATAATCCATATTGAATATACATACGTAATTTCCTCATCACAACAAACACAATTAATTTCTCATCCACAAAATTTCATATATATATATATATTCACATATCAAACAACACGAAAATAAAACTATTATAATTAGTTCATAGATCATCCACATTCTTAATTCGTATTTATACCTTTTCAAAATGTGGCTTCTATTTTACTAGAAAACGGCATACGGCCTCAACTTTTCTTAAATGCAAATGATTTCTGCCGCTTTGGAGGAATGATCTATTTGACTCCCCGATCAGCATCAAATATCTGGGGCTGAAGGGCGTGGATCGTGGTCCGTTCCTTAGAAGTCTATATACGGCTTCTGACCCCTACGGGCGATATCCTCTGGGGCCTTGAGCACCTTTGGGCTCACGGTACAAATTCTCTGCGTAGATTGGGCCTTCAAATGAGTCAGGCTAAGGTTTGAGCCTAATGCATTATGTGTATTAATATAATTATCAAAATATTAATTAAATTAGTTAGTAAAGTATTATTTTTATTATTCATTGACATTTATATCGATATAAATATTTAAATTCAAGAAATAGATTTAGTATATTAATTTTATATTGTGATTTTAATTTAATTTTTTTATTTAAATTATAAAAATATAAAAAGGATTATATATAATTTTTTGTATTTGAATAGTTAAATAAATATATTTGAGAGAAAGCGGTGCAATTGATGTTACTCTCTGAATCCACCTTGGGTGAAGGAAAAGGGTTCTTCCTTATTCGTTCACGTTTCAACTTTGCCATTGGTTCGTCCCCACAATCCTTCTCGGCACGTCAAATTGTTCCACGGAACATTATAGTTTCCTATTTTCTTGAAAAGAAAAGAAACAGCAAAATCCTCACCCTCCCATTTCTCACGCGGGCATTGTCCCTTTCGCACTTCCTTCTCTTCGCAAAATCGAATAGAAACTTTTGTGTTTTTGCCGAAAGGAAGATAATTGATCTTTGGATAATAAGCTGCGGTTTTCCTGGTTGATATATTTGATAATCACAAAAGTAAAGTTTTGGTATATTATTTTGTTGAAGCTACTGCAAATTTTGAGTTTTTGTGGATGATTATTGCTATTTTCATTTTGTGTCTTTACTGGATGACATAAATGATATACAGGTAGTGGTGGATTACTGTTAATTCAGTGGATGACGATGAGTCAAGGGGGATCGTCGTCGAGGAGAAGCATGACGTTGACCAGCTCATTGTCTCAGGGAAGGAAGAAAATTGCGGCGCCGGCGGAGAACGGCAGCGTGGGGGTTGGGAATTCCCCTCGACACCGCAAATCTATATCAACTTCCCGTTCCGCGTATGCTGTATTTATATTATTCTTTCAGCGTTTATTTAAGCATAATTTGATTCCTTAATCGAATGAATTTTCAATTTGCACTTGTGATATGTTGTTGAAGATGTTTGTTATATGAAGAAGCTGATGGTCCATAAAAACATCCTGTAGTGCAGTTTGGTATTTAAATGAATTTTTTCCATCACTTTTGTTTGAAAAGATAAAAATGGGGGAGTTTTTACTTTCTCTTTTATATGCTTGAGTTTTCTTTGACTCTATGATGCATTTGCCGTTGCTTGGAAATTAAAGTATTCTTGTAAAGCAACTGAAACTTCAGTGCAGATTAAATCAAACAAGCAGCTTAATTAATGGGCTCTCTTATGTTAGCTTATTCGATTTTGTTGAAGAAAAGCTAAGTAAAATGTTTTCCTACTTCAAATGATTACTTTGCTTTATCTTCTGAATCCGTTTGTCTTTCTTTTATTTGCCTCTCCAAAAGGATCCAAACATAGCAAAAAGGCAAGAAAGAATCTAATGGAAGATAGAGGGGCACAGTCAATTGGGAGATGTAGGCAGGAATTGAAAAGAAAGGATGATGATGAGAATAAGATGTTAGATCAAAATCAAATTTTATAATCTGATCGAAATAAAAAGGCATCTGATATATATTGTTAAGGCCATAATTAAACTCTACTGATGAGGATACTGAACTTGAGAAAAATACCCATGTTTCCAAGATAGAAGGAGCTGAAAGGGCTCCAAAATTTTTGTTTGTGTTTCAGCTGGTACCAAGATTTGATTTTGGTCAACTAGGCTGATAATATGAATTGTTTATGCTTTCTGATATAGTTTTTCTTTATATGTAGAAAATGAGGGTTGAAGGTATAACTTATGAAGTAGTTTGTTGAAACCTTAGATACATAGAATCTAAGGACAAATATATATGAGTTGAAATTTAAAATAACCATTTAATAGCTTTCATTAAGGTTGTGTTAATTGCCATCATTATTATGTATCCATCAAACAAGCAAAAGCAGACTATTGAATCATGTAGAAGAAAAAGAATTAGGGATTTGAGTTCAAAAGTAAACTCTAGGAAATTTATTTGATTGTTAATGATAATAGTAAAATAAGCAGGTATAAGTATACCTAACTGATAAAATTGCTAATGAGCCAAACACAAAATCTTCTAAGCTTATAAAAGCCAAAACTGCTCCAAATTTTGTCTTCCTTTGAGCTGGTACCAAGTTCTGATTTCCTTTAAGTTATTTACGTATTTCTTACTGTGCTATTTCACTAGCTTAAACAGACGAATTAGGGAAAGGGGAGAAGCACTTGACTTATTTCCAATTTTCACTTTCCCTATGCCGGTGTTTTTGCTAGGAATGTTCTGTCCAAACTTATGTCTGGGAAATGAGAATGGAAGATTAAGTCTGTTTTCTGTTTGTTCAGAAAATAAGTCAATTACTTTCAAAGAATTGATATCAGATATATTCAATTCTCAATAGATCTTAGTAGGTTCCAGTGAGAACTCTGTTTAGTCTTTCACAACTGTAGTTTTCACATCAATAATTATATCACTCCAGACCGTTGTAATTTGTTTGGAGTTAATGAAGAAAGTAGATAATTACCGCTAGTCACATTGCCATGTGGTGTGAGTCTCTCCACCTGACAGGAAACCATTTCTTCTTGCTAATTCATGGTTTCCTAGCAAACTTAAGGGTTGTTTCCATAACTATTATTATGCCTGAATCAGTTCATATAGAAGATAAAAATAAAGCATCTACCCCCTTATCCAAAACACACTTGTGTTTATATATGTACAACACGTTATGTACTTGATTTTTACGTACATTTAAATATTTGAGCATTAGTAATTTAAATTTTCATTGAAGACACTTGGAAGACACAAGGAATGCCTGCAACCAGCATCCAATATCTGTGAAGTTGTTAGCATCTCGTCTTTGTGTGTGAATCACTTAGTCTCTTATGCTTGCAACAGGGGACTGACAGGAGAACGAACTGTCAAGCGTTTGCGGCTATCAAAAGCCTTGACAGTACCTGAAACTACTACCATCATTGAAGCTTGTCGTCGAATGGCTGCCCGAAGGGTTGATGCTTTATTGCTGACGGATGCAAATGCATTATTATGTGGAATCCTGACAGATAAGGTATAAGTTGGATAGTTGTATATGATAGGGGTCTGAAGCAATTAAAAGTGTCTGTTCTTAATTCCCTACATCACATATGGTCACTTCATATAAAGTGATGAATTTTGTGTTGTTTTCCTTCTTCTCATTGAAGGATATAGCTACAAGAGCCATTGCTCGTGAGATTAATCTTGAGGAAACACATGTTTCCAAGATCATGACAAGGAACCCAGTATTTGTGCTTTCTGGTACTCTTGCTGTTGAGGCCTTACAAAAAATGGTTCAAGGTCTGTTTCATCTCAGATACCATGCTTTAGCACTCTATAAAGCTTGTTCTAGATCATTGCTTTTTTAACATGACATCTCCACAGGAAAATTTAGACATTTACCAGTTGTTGAAAACGGAGAGGTGATTGCTTTGCTTGACATAGCAAAATGTTTGTATGATGCTATTGCTCGTATGGAGAGGGCAGCTGAGAAGGGAAAGGCTATTGCAGCTGCTGTTGAAGGTGTTGAGAAACATTGGGGCACATCAGTTTCTGGTTGGTGGATGTGGTTTCTTACCAAATTTTTTTTGTTTCTTCCTTGGAAAATCAGCTTCTACATTTGATGTGTTTGCTCTTTCTCAGTGGTATTTAATCAGTTGTGTTCAAATAATCAGTTGCCTGGCCATTTTTATTGATTCACTTTTAACGTATTGATTTGTAGGCCCAAACACATTCATTGAGACTCTTCGAGAGCGAATGTTTAGGCCCTCCTTGTCTACTATAATCTCTGAGAATTCAAAGTAGGTAATATCTTCACTTTGCTATTAACTGTATTGTGAATCTAGATTGTATGACCATTATAAAGTAATTGCTATAGTAGGAGGTTACGGCTAAAGTCATTGGTTTGTTAGGGTTGTTACAGTTGATCCAAGTGACACAGTGCTAGGGACTGCAAAGAAGATGCTTGAAGTTCAAGCGAGCTGTGCTGTTGTAACAGTAGAAAACAAACCAAGGGGCATACTAACGTGAGCTTTCCTTCATATTGAAGATGTATATTCATGTAGCAAGGGATAAATTACTATGTAATTTTCTGTATCTTGCTTTTGAATATAATTTATTTGTGTGCATTCTCTGTTTTTCTTAGTTCAAAAGACATGTTGATGAGAGTCATAGCTCAAGATCTTCCTCCAGAATCCACTCTGGTGGAGAAGGTAGATTTTCCCCCTTCTCTCTGTCTTCTTAGCGCAATTAATGCTATGTTGCTACAATTTTCATTCATGCACCCACCCAAGTTGTGGTTTATGTGCAAATATATCTTCTGGAATCTGGATTATCTTTGAATTACAGGTAACCTTTTCAGTATATTTTCTTACCTTCTTGCTGGGGAATTCGAAAATAATTAGGCATGAAGCTCCCTTTTTCTTCTCCCTAAAATTCTCCAGGTGATGACCCCAAATCCAGAATGTGCCACTGTTGATACACCTATTGTTGATGCTCTCCATACCATGCATGATGGCAAATTTTTGCACCTCCCTGTTGTTGATAAAGGTAGATATACCTCCATCAGATATTATGCGAACTTTTATTAAAATTTCTCTAAATTATTGGTTCCTTCTAATCTTTTATGGCAATTGTACAGATGGAACATTCGTAGCTGTTGTTGATGTACTTCATATAACTCAAGCTGCTGTAGCCACAGTAAGTCATATTTAACCTTTTTAAAGACAAATAGTTGACGGAAATGGTGCACTTGTCCTGTGTGATAACACGAAACAAGCATGACTTCTTTATCCGCTTCAATAATCTTTAACATGCTTGCTGAACTAGTTCTGTCCTCTACTTTTCTTATTCTTTGGTGTTGTTTGAATTGCTGTATGCATAATTAAGATTCTGGAGGCTGGGACAGAGTAGAACAGATTGGATTTCACTCATTTCAGGGCTGTGGGTGGTTGGGGCAATGTGATTGCAGTTCTTGAGTGATAAATTTTGGTGGCCATGGTCGCAACAGTGTCTGATCTGGTCCCCTTTTAGTGATGGCTGGAGAGGTTCAATAGGGAGTGCCATAACCATGTATCAGTCAGATAAAAATTCAACATATATATTCCTTTCAGAGATGGATAAATATCCATGATGCAGAATGAATTATAGCATAATTTCCAAAATATCAGCTTGGAGGTGTTCCTAGATGGTTTGGAATTTGTCCGGGGCGTCATCAATAACTCAATATAGTATAGTAATGGCATGTCAAGCATGGATAATGGTGTCAGACATGGAATGCACATCCATAGGCTTACTTGAGCCTGAGCCTTGATTTTATTAGCTGTAGTAATCTGACGTCTTGGCTTATATGAATTTTGAATGATAATCCTTTTCTTTTTAAATCTGAAGATAAGCAATATACTTTTAGCTCTTTGGATTCCAAAAAGTCTTCGAGTGCAATTTAATTAACCGGAAGACTGAAGAACAACACTACAATAGTTTAGGTCTTTCTAGGTGAAACTAAAAACCAACTTTCTCTTCAGAAGCATAATTGTCGAATCTACTTTAAATTTTTTATCACTGAAACATTTAATTATCATGCAGAAAGTCAGTGTTTATGACTAGACATGTGAACAATTTGAAAGAAAGCAGTCCTGTTGGAGCCTTTAAGAACATTGGATGTGCTTTGATTTTTTTCAGTTGTAACTTGAATAAACATTCTTATTTAATGATGAGAGACAGCAAGGTCTACCAGTATTATTGCATTATTTTTTTCACCATGCAGTGATGTAGTTTGGCACAACGAAGATAGCCATTTACTGGAGCTGTGGATTTCCATAGCAATATCTTTATATGACTAACGGTGTCTATAGGAATTTGGAGAAAATGTGATTTAAGTTTCTAGTATGCATAATACTACTACACATACAACATGCAACTTTTTTGTAATTCAAGATAAATCTTAAAATACGCGGTTTAGTTTGTATGATTTGTTATGTCATTGAAATTCATGTCAACTGTATCGTTGGATGAACTTTGGTTTTATTGTCCAAAAGGGAGTCTAACATAGTGTTTCGATTTGTGTTTTGAATGTTTTGTTTTGTGTTTTGGAGATAGAGAGAGAAAAATAAAGATAAGTGTGTGTTAAAGATATATGGTATGTTTGAATTTGTGTTTTGAGGTAATTTAAAATATTTTAAAATAAGTAGTGTAGGTTTGATGTTGGAATTTGGGAGACAAAAATCACTGTTCATTGTCAAATCATATCACTTTATGTATATTGTTATATTAAATATGTATACATATAATATATTATATGTTTAATGTTGTATTTTTTAGAGACAAATTACTATTTATTGTCAAATCATGTCTTTTTTATATTATATATATAAGTGTATATATATATTATTATAATTTATATAGAAAGTTGAAAAACAAAAAAACACACAGATAAGGTGTAAAAACACAAAAACAAACATTGGGTATATTTTATCTTGTCTCGAAAAATGCGAAAACATGAATCGAAACATAGTGAATTAGGAAGATTTACACTAGTTCAAGTTGAAGCATACGGCTCCTATTTCCATTTTTATTGACTTCTATTATATGGAATATGCAAGGAAATTAGCTGCATACTTTATTTACTTTAATCTTGAGACTTGACGTCTACTTAATCAGTTATGTACTCTGTGAAGAATGTATGACCTAATTGGTTGTTTGTTTCCAGGTTGGTAGTACTGCTGGAGTCAGTGGTGAGGCTGCAAACACCATGATGCAAAAGTTCTGGGATTCTGCAATGGAGTTAGCTCCAGATGACGAGGACTCCAGGAGGTTGTGCTTTACTATCTGTCGCTCAGTTTCTTGCAGAAATATTGTGAACAATGAGAGTTGAATTTGTTGATTGTAGGATAGCAGGAATTGGATTCCTCAAACCCTTTCTCTTGTTTCTTACAATTTTTAATGATATCGCAGTGAGAATTCCCTGAAGCTGAATTCTGATGCTGGAGAAATCAGTCAATCTCTTCCTTGTCCTTCTTCCACCACATCCAGTAATTTTGCTTTCAAGATTCAAGACAGAAAAGGAAGAATGCATAGGTTCTTATGTGGTTCGTCTCCAATCTCTTTCCTTTTCCTGAGAACATAAATTTGGGCAATTTTGCTGGTTTTTTGTTTCATTTTCATCTCTAAAGTTGAGCTTCACATTGGTGGAAAGTTGTATCAGGCAAAAAGAATGTTTGAATATGTGCAATATTAGGCAATTGTATTCTGTCAAATCAGTGCAGACTAGAAAAAAAGAACCTTGTATCATTGATCATATCACACAAATATTCTTCCAGGGTCGGTCTCTTTGACTCATTCATTGATGTTTCTTGTCCAGGTACACAGCACTTGGCTGATTTTATAACGGCAATCCTTCAAAGAGTGGGAGATGAAATTGATCGTAACAACCTTCCACAAATTCTGGTAGACTCTGGGCCAACTCTACTCTGTTTTATTTTACCAAACTCCAAAAAAATCTTATGCTTGTGGGTGATCTGCAGTACGAAGATGAAGATGGTGACAAAGTTGTAATTGCATCAGATGGTGATCTTCAAGCAGCTGTAGACCATGCAAGACTAGCTGGTTGGAAGGTATTGATAAGTTGTAACTAATATTAACTTTTACCACCAGAATCTCAGGAACGAAATTGTAATATTTACAAATTTACTTTTCAGTTGGTCATTTTTAGTAATTCTCTCTTCATCTCCTCTTTATTGTGCCACAATAAATACATACTTCAGTCTTTTATTTTTGCTTTCGAAAAGAAACTAATGTAATCAACCTGAACAGGGGTTGAAATTGCACTTAGACTATTCAGGAACACCTCATCGGCTGAGGGGATCCACCTCATCCTCGAGTCTGGATTATGCCCAAGCAGATAGCGCATGGGCTTCGGCGTACAGCGCTGTTGCAGCTGGGGCTGCACTAGTTGCTGGTTTAGGCGTACTAGCATTCTTGAGGCGATCTGGAAATTGATCAAACTTTATTCCGCATACACATTACTCACAGGAGTTCTTGAAGCTCGAAGACAAACTGGAATTGGATGTTCAGGTGTGTTATCTTTGGATTGAATTCATTGATCTACTTATACCTTACAGGATCATTGATTTGTCATACCCTGCTATACGGAGTTTTGCACTGGTGATTATGACGAAAAATGGATTTTGTCCGGATACAGTTTGTAGCTGCTTGAATATGGGGCTATATTAATTGGATGAATTCATAAACTGCATATGGCTTCCTGATTGTAAGTGCTCCACAGGAACTGTATGCAAACTTCAACTTTACTTTGGTCTCTTTGTCTGCAGAAAGTGATCTTTCAGTTTGTTGGTTCTCGTTAACTCTTCTGGAGACTCTCCCCTTAGAAAATTGATCAAGGTCCAAGCACTGTTTTGAATATCATGTCCAATTCCAGAGTCTTTCATATCTTCCAAGTTGCCTTGGAGGCTGTCATGAATAATTTTATGAATAAGGGGTTCTAAACATAAAATAAAAAGATAAGGCGACAGGAAATCCCCATGCCGTAGGCCTCTAAGTGGTCTCCAGGCCGATGATTCTTCTCACCCTATTTAAGAAGGAAAAGAAGGAAAGTCGAATATATATTGAACAAATCGCATAAAACCCTAGTATAGTTTGAAAGCTTGGCAAAAGATTTTTTTATATTTTAAAAAGGATTAATTATATTTTGCCATCTGAATTGTTTTTTTTATGCTTTGGCACCTAACTTTTTTTTTGTGTCAACTTATCATTTCAATTTTATAAAATTTTGTACTTTGTCAATTTACAACTGTTTTTTAAAAAAAATTTGTCAAAAAACATCACATCCAGTGAATATGTGATATTAGGTTATGCAATGTTATATTTTTTTTCATATGCATAATATGCGATGTTTTTCCAGCCAAAAAATGTATAAAAGAAGGGTCATACATGGGAAAGTACAAATTTGGCAAAGATGAAATGGTAAGTTGACACAAAAAAAAAAAATTTGATGGCAAAGTGCAAAATAGTCATAGTTCGGATGACAAAATGTAATTTACCTTTTTAAAAATGAGGATAAGTTACAATTATCTTTTTTTAGGTTTTGCATAATAATAAATAGGAAAATATTTTTTGGTTCCATAAATTAGGCTTTTTTCACTTTCAGTTTAATTCATTAAGGGATTAGCATTTTTAGTTCTGTAATTTAAAAAAATTAGTACTTTTAGTCCTCATCCACTTTTCCATCTGCAATTTAATTGTGCGGGTTACGTGCTTAACATGTGCCGTTAAATACTTTTGACTGGAGGAAAAAAATTGGCCCTTCTTCCAGTAGTAACATATGGATGCTCCATTTAGCCTATTTGGTTCATTTGTGGAAGATATGATTCTTTATGTTGCTTGTATTTGGCTTCAATTTATAAAAATATGGGAGGATATGATTCAATTTTTATAAGAGAAGAGAGAAATCTCCCTTTCTTTGCTCTAATTTTCTTCAAAGTTTGTTTCCCCCAATGTAGTTATATTTCCCTCCAAAAGTGGCCTCGAGTTGAAAAATACGTCATTTTTTTCCTCCAACCAAAGATGTTTAACAGTCGTACGTGACCTACACTGTTAAATTACAGACGAAAAAGTGGATTAGAACTAAAAGTGCTAATTTTCGTAAATTACGGGATCAAAAGTGCTAATTTCGTAATGAAAGGGACCTGAAGTGAAACAAGTATAACTTATGGGACTGAAAATATTATTTCTCTTAACAAATGCCTTCTCGTTATGTAGAAAGTTGCAGATACCACCCTAATCTTAACATCCTTTAACAGAAAGTCATTCCGTTAGCCCCTGATAGATTTTTATGATTATCCAAAATGCTCTTTTAAATTATGAAATATAATTTTATATACTTTGTGAATTTTATAAGAGTACTTATATGAATTAATATTTTAAATATTATTTCCTTTATCCATCTTAATTTTTTTTATATTTTTTCAAATCTTTTTAAAAAAAATCAACAAAAGTAAAATAATAACTTTTACTTATTATTTAAGGACAACATAATTATTTTTTATTTGAAGGGAGTATTTATAAGTGTGTAAATAATAAAAAAATATTTGTAATTATAACTCGATTTGTTTTATAAACGTAGATCACTTGTGCTCTCTGTTAAATGCACCTAAAGACGTCAATCTTTTATATTGTTTGCAGTGGCGTGTGCACTTAATGCAGGAGGACAAGTGATCAAAATTTAATAAAATAGGGATTTTTTAATTTATTTTTAAAAAATAGGGATTATAAACTATATAGTCCCCAGTCTTATGGGCTAAGTGTATTCCATTTTGTGATTTGAAAAAGTTAGTATTTTCGTGGAGTGTTTGCGAGAGTTTTGGAAAAGTATTTTTCAGCTTGAGGCTTCAAAAATATATTTTTGAGGTATTTGGAAAAATTTATGCATTAACGATTTGCAAAAAATCAATAATAAGTCAATATATGTACATTTAAATTTTTTTTCCAATTTTTTTTTATTAGTACAACAAATTCGTTGAACTTTGATTAATGAGGTGACTTATTTGTTAGACGGAAGCAGACTTTACCAGTGCTAGATGTAATTTCTCAAACTAAAGGGAGTTTACGTGTAATTACATTAAACCTCAGATGAGGAAGTGTAATTATCCCTATAATTTATGTAAGCTTCGAACGATAAGGTGAAAACGTCAACTTTACTCTTACTGCAATTTTAATTTTTCGTTTCAAAAAATTGAAAAATATAAAAATCTGGTCTCGGATGGATGTTATTATGAAAAAAATATATAATAACATCAACAAATACATAGAATTATCATTCATTATTCATAAGGGTATTTTGGACAATTCAATACAAATTTGAATGAAACTTTATCGAAAGCTAACGTTATGGCGTTCGATTACTGGACTCATTATTATCAGGGATATAAATAAATTTCTCAAATCAAACAATAAAAAAATATTCATAATTATATCAAAATTCAAAAAATCCGGACCTAATCTACCCTAAATTTTTATTGCCCCTTTATGTAATGAAAATGATATACCAAATTTGTCTATACTATTAAGACATGCTTAAGTTTGAAGTTGCAGTTATTCTTACTATTGTGCATTTAAAAATTAACTATAATAAATATTTAAAAATATATATACATATTCATTTAGATATAAAATAAAAATATCATATCATTCAATTACTTTTTTTTATGCTGAACAAAGTTTGGGAATCCTTTTCAAATGCAGGGTATAATTTTTTGACCTTTTATCTTCTTTGAGTTGGAATGAGTGGACAGGAGGAGTTGTTAGGTTTCTGCTATCCAAATTTGTTTGAATTGCGAGTCCAAATTGAACAGTTTAATTAGGTTTAAATCTCATAGATGTCAATATCATCTTGTTTATATATAATTATTTCTAAATTGTTAATTGACCTTCTGATTTTATTTTTAATTTGAAACAATGATAATAGTGAAATCATAATTATTTATATATATATATATAGCCTCATTGAAAATATTTTATTATCATTTTTATTCGATCATTATTATTTTTATATCTTATATAATCTCATAAATCAATAATATATTCTTATAATAATGATTTGATATGACATAATTAACAACCTAAATCAATGAAAAGAAAATATAACTATCAATTTTTATTTAAATAAACAATGTATTTGATTTCTCACTCAGTAACCAAAGAAAACAAAGTAAAAATACCCTTTTGGGGTGCTACAAATTAATAGAATAATTGTTTATATTGAATGTATAGATAATTGTTATATAGAAAATTTTTATTCAAATCGGGTCGCGTCGAACTAAATCGATCGTAAAGTACGTGTCGTATACTTGTTATGTAATTGATAATTTTTTTTTAAATTATACATTAATTGTACTGTGAGTATATTGTACTTGCCGTATGATGAGTTGGAATTATTTCCCTTGCTATATATAACCCAATCTGTGGGTGAAGGTCAATATGTTATTGGGAGGCCAAAAGTATGGCAAGTAAAGGTTTTGATGGTGAGAGGAAGTTGCATGTAGTAATGTTTCCGTGGCTTGCTTTTGGGCATATCATTCCGTTCTTTGAACTCTCCAAATTCATAGCTCAAAAGGGCCATAAAATCACCTTCATTTCCACCCCAAGAAACATTGACCGCCTCCCGAAACTTCCTCCCGATTTGGTTTCTTCCATAGATTTGGTGAAAATTCCATTGCCAAAGCTTGAAGAGCTGCCCGAAAATGCTGAGGCCACCATGGATGTCCGGCCCGAGGACGTCGAGCATCTCAAGAAAGCGTATGATGGGATGGAGGATGGTGTCGCACGGTTCTTGGAAAACTCTGATGCTGATATTATCATATATGATTTTGCTCCATACTGGTTGGCACCAATCGCAACCAGGCTCGGAATTTCACGCTTCTTTTTCTGCATATTCAACGCTTGGTTCCTGGCTTTCCTTGGAACTACAGATGCGTTGATTAATGGACTAGAAGGTCGGAGCAGACAGGAGGACTTCTTGGCTCCGCCGGAGTGGGTAACTTTTGATACTAAGGTCGCTTATAGACTCTATGAGGCCAAGTGGGCTCTGGGCGCAGCTGGAACGAACGCTTCGGGGTTTTCCGATACGTATCGGGCAGGAAAGGCGATTGCGGGATGTAATGCCATGATTATCAGACACTGCAATGAGTTCGAGCCCAAATGGCTGAAACTGCTGGAAGAGCTTCACCAGAAAGAGGTGATCCCTCTTGGACTAATGCCTCCACAGGTGCAAGACAACACCAGTACAAATGAAGCATGGGTTTCTATCAAGAATTGGCTTTGCACCCACCCCAAAGAGTCTGTGGTGTATGTTGCACTTGGAAGTGAAGTGGTTTTGAGTAGAGACCAAATAAGTGAATTGGCCCATGGGTTAGAACTCTCCGGGGTGCCTTTTCTCTGGGCACTCAGAAAGCCCGCCGGGTCGGCCACGATCGAGCTTCCGGAAGGGTTTGAAGAGAGAACCAAGGGTCGAGGCATTGTGTGGAAGAATTGGGCACCTCAGCTGAAGATTCTCGGCCATGATGGGGTGGGTGCCTTCTTGACGCACTGCGGCTGGAGTTCTATAGTAGAGGGGCTGATGTTCGGCCGCCCGCTTGTGATGCTGCCCTTTCAGATAGATCAAGGGTTGAATGCTAGAGTTCTGGGTGATAAGCAGGTGGGCATGGAAGTCCCCAGAAACGAGCAAGATGGCACATACACAAGAAACGCTGTGGCGGAGTCTGTCAGAACGGTGATGGTCGACGGCGTGGGCCAGAAACTTAGAGACACAGCTAAAGCAACAAGCGCAATGTTCGGAGACAAAGAACTACACGACCGGTATCTACACAACTTCGTTGAGCATCTGGAGAATCTTCAACACAAACCATGAACCATAATTCAGCTGAATACATTCTTTGTTCCTGATATTATGGATCATCATGTCAATAGTTTCGGGGTGAATGGACGTAGTGGATGCGGATGCATCATCTCGCTTTCCCTATTTCTGTAATAAATGAAATTCATAATTATGTTTAACAGTCTAACCTATACTCTCCCTACCCAAATTATTATTATATTTTGAATAATTACACGTCCCACTAATTAATACGAACGTCAACACCATTTATATAAATTTTATATTATTTTAGAAATAATAATATTATTATATAAACTATTTTTATTTTTTTTATTGTCAGTGATAGTTTATATAATTATAAAAAAAAATATATGAGCTGTTTTTTTTAAATATAATTAGCTGTAAATAAAATCAAGAAAAATTCTGACGAAATTGCTTTGTTCTTTTTTCTTTTTTCGTAAATACTGTACCCTCATATTCAACTTGGTCCTAACTATAAAAGGAAATGAAAGGGCTGCAAATTAAAGAGTTGAAAAAGACGTTGTGAAATTTCCTTGTCGAATCTGTAGATGTAGCGAAAAGTGGAACTGGAAGGTTCTCTGGTCTTTTAATTGGTTGTTGCGACATAATTGCAAAACGTGATCGTTAGATTGCCTCTCCCACATCGAGATGTACGCCCACCATAAGGATGTGGCTCATCAAGGAGCTCAAATTTACAAATTATTCTATCCATACGATTATTGCATGCATTAATAATTATTTATAATGTAACAAAAATCAAGTTTTTTATCAATCAACGGTGGGACTTTCGGACAGTAAAGGTTTATTTATGAACATATATAGTAAAATCTCTATTAATTAATAATCTTGAAACTATAAAATTTTATTAATTTAGAGAGATATTGATATATCGATAAATTAATATTTTATTAATAAAAGAGTGACTTTCTAAATTTAACAAATTTGGTATGTACTGAAAATAAATGAATTCATATATGTTTCATTGATTATATTAATGCATTAACCAATTCTTTGTAACTAATTAAATATATTCATGTATGATATCAATTCATTGTATACAATTAATTATTATATTCATGGACGCATGTATCAATTCATTGGAATTACTTAAATATACATGTTTACATTAATTTATTGCACTTAAATAACTATTATAGCCAATTAAATATATTCATGCATGATGAATGAAACATATACTATATAAATCTCAATATGAAAATAAAACAATTCATAACACCCAACTATGTCTTCTCATCTAAAAGGCATCGCAAAATCATCCATGAATGATCAAATGCGTAAAGCATTACAAACTTCATATTTTAGCAAATTACCATAATATTTATAAATGTAATATTTATAAATTATTAATTTAGAGTTTTAATGGAACTTAATATTTATAAAGAAATTTTCCAAAAACTTATTATCTTATTATCTTATCGAATTTGATGATTTTTTACAAAGGCCCAAGTCCGGACCGAAAGATTTAATTATTTTAGAGAGTTTATTAATTTATAGAGGTTTTACTGTATGTTGGTTCAATAATGTTTATTTATAATTATGCGTTAATTAGTGTTGTATGCTCTCTTCAATTATTATGTGGAAAATAACCACTTTTAATACATTTGGTAAGTGGTTAGTGTATCTTGTATCATTTATTAAGTTGCTACTATAGTGCAATTTTAGTGGATGATTGACAAAATTTGTCAAGCCGATTGAACTGACTTGCAGTGAATTGTTATATGGAAGTCCGTGTGGCCTGGTTGGTATAACTTGAACTTTTCGGCTCCGATAATATGGGGTTTAGTCCTCAGACTTGAGAATTCACATAATCTCATATATGGGACAATTGTATTTAGGCTCTGATAAAAGATGACCATGTTTTGATGTAGTTATTATTTTGTTCTCGAGCAGTCAGAACATGTATGAAGATTGGTGAACTCCAAGAGAAGATTCGTCACATATCATGAGATGATATCGATTTTCTGTGCATTCTTATGTGTGACGTGCATCTGGATGTCTATGGCCACAATGGGTGATCAAATAGAAAAATATTTTTCTATATTGATTAAGTGGAGAAACACAATTAGAATATTAAGCATAAATATTTAGTTAAGGATATGAACCAATGACCAGTTTCATTCCCTGGACTAAGATTGGAAGATGACAGATAGAAGAACCGTACTCATATGGCAGTCAGTAGCCTTAAGGTTCACACAATTTCACTTACTCTTTGGTGACATGGACCGTTGTTAGACGACCATCCATGGTGATAGGTGCTCCTGGTTTAAGTGTTAATCGAAATCGATTAATTAAATATAACTTAGAGTGCCTTTGGTTAGAGGAAAAGTGGGAGTATCAGAAAAGTGGAAGTAAAAATGAATGTGTAAGAGATAATTTGGTGTTTAGTTAGGGGAAAGAGATGGAAGTGAAGTAAAACTCGATGTATGTTAAATCCCTCTGGAGTTCAATTTTGTTTTGTTCAAAATTGAAAGAAAAAGTGAAAGTATAAAGCCAAAAAGACAAAAGAGTGGAGTTTTATTTTTATTTACTCCATCACCCATATATATCTATATATATAATTACTCTCCAGTTCTTTTCTCCTTCCCTCTGATAATACCGTGCATTATTGCCATATAAAAGATAACAAAATCACTGAATCAACAATCAGGTAAACAATCTTGTTAGTAATTTTACTTATTTAAACTAAACAGTTTAGAATAAATGAATAATACTCATTTTGATGAATATTTTTATTAATAAAAAAATATTCTTATTCTTATTTGATAAATATTTTTATTCATAAAATTTTTAAATCTTTTATATATAAAATTATATTAGTATAACATTCATTTATTTATTTTCTAATACAAAGTGAAGAGAATGGTTATTCAGCAAAATTACAAAATTAGTCTTTTCTTCTCCTGTTTTTCTCGTACCAAATAAGGAAAATTATTTGAAATTTAGACCCCTTCCAATCATACCGAGCAACTTAAAAATAAATATTATCTTTTCCCTCTCCTTTCCAATTTTTTTTCTCTCACCTGAATCAAACGAATCAAAAGTCTCTCCACCTCACATCCTCATGCGCCCACTTTCTGACCGATGGATCGATGGAATCACCTCGGCATGCCAGAAGCCCATGGACAAGTTGTGGACAAGCTGTAGACATGCACGTTAAAGGAGGACACTAATCCAAACACACATCACCCGACATTTCTGAACCGTACGTTTTTGGTTGTGCATCGGATGTCTGCTCTCGGCTTGTGGTTTTCAAATTGGTTTTTAGAATTGAAGTACATGCAAAAACAATTAACTTTTTTATTTTTATTTCAGTAGATAATTTAACTTGCTAATATTTGAATATTATTATGCAATAATGTAAGTAGGAGTGCAAGCTGGAGAAATGAGATTGTGTTAGAATACAGGGGCTAAAGTGAAATTTACCCTTTTCTTTTTTACCTTGTCATGAAGTTCATATTCGTTTTATTTCGATCCCTTGGTTGGCTTTTCAACAAAAACTTTTGGAAATCTAATTTTTTAATTGATCATTTTACCCTCAATAAATCGGAATTCAGTAATTTTTTTCGTCGAAAAATTGTTCGCGGAATTGGAGTGAAACAAAATATGAACTTTTACGATCATAAGGTTCGGAGATGAAAATGAGGAATTGAAGTAATTTTAAATATAAATATAAAATTTATGACATTTATTCAAATAAGTGGGTCAAATGCAACTTACCCCCTGTCATATGTTATATGAGCAAATACCTCCCTATAAAAAAAAAAAAACTTAGTAAATTAACTCCCTGTGTTTCAAGAAATGAAGTAAATTATCCCCTCCCCTATCAAAAAAACATAGGGTGTAATTTATTATTATATTTTTCACAAAAATTTTTATTAATTTTTCATACGACAAGGGATAAATTGCATTTTTCCCTATTATAAATTTTCAGAAATAGACATTTTAGCCTTAATCTTCCGTCATTTTCGTTGTCATTATGTCACAGAATCAACAAAGAGTCCAGATATCAGTTCACATGCCAATAAAAAGCCAATTTCATAAATGCAACTTGATGAAAATCCTTCCTACTAATTTTAATTAAAAAAAAGCATGCATCTAAATGGTCACGGATCGTATATTCCCTCACTTTGACTTTATATTGAAAAGAAAAAAAAAAAGCACTAACAATTCTATTTTTTTTATATAACTGTTTAAAGATTTACATAATTTGCTTTGTGTTAAATGTATTGAACTTTTTAGAAAAATTATTGTCATGACAATTTTAAAATATTATATCTCAAATTATATATGTACAATTTTCAACTGCTAATTTGGCTAGTTTTTCATTTTATTTTCATTTTCCGTCATTTAATTAAATAAATACAATAATTTAAAATTATGTATTTGCATCAATTATGCGCCTATCACTAATTATTATTAGATTTAATTATATTTACCATTTCAGAATTTTTTTTTTGATGGAAAATTTCATAGAAAAGTGAGTATATGCATGGCTCATGCTATTTTTTAAGAGGAAAAGTGTCAACTTTAGGGGAAAAAGAATTTGATAAATTTGCATCATTATGTTGATGAGACTTTGGGTTTTGTTGGAAGAGGATGAATTTATCTAAAAAGTTCTAAAAATTGATGTTTTAACTAAATCTAGGATTTACAAAGTAACTTGTGCAAAAATTTCAAAATGAAAAACCTAGGTGATGCTAAGAAAATTTTAGGAATATCTATTAGTAGAATAGAATAATTCAACAATTTTCTTAAATCAAGAATTTTATGTCAAATCTGTGTTAGAAAAATTTTCAATGTCAAACTCTAGACCCACTTTTGTTCCCTTAGCTGCACATTTTCAGTTAAGTAAAAAACAAAGTCTTGAGTTTGAAACTGATAAAATGAAAATGGAAAAAATTCCCTATTCTAATGCAATTGGCACCGTTATGTTCTTGATGGTTAGTACTAGGCCTGACATTGCTTATACTTTAAGTTGTTTGAATAAGTACATTGTCTAATGTTGGTTTACCTCATTGGGATGTTTTTAAGTGGCTACTTAGATACTTGAATGGGTCTATGAATTATGACATAAGTTTTTCAAAATGTAATGATGGTTTTAAATTGATTGGATATGTGGACTCTAATTATGCTAATGACAGATATAGTAGAAAATCAACAACTTCATAGTATTCACCTTATGTGGTTCATGCATAAGTTGGAATCTCAACTCCAGCATAATGTTGCATTATCTACTACTGAGACGGAGTATATTGCCACTACAAAAGCCTTTAAAGAAGCAATTTGGTTAAAAGATTTAGTAGAAGAAATAAGTTTCCTAAAAGAAAAAAGTAACAGTATTTTCTGACAGTCAATTTGAAATTCAATTTTGTAAAAACCCTATTTTTCATGATAGAACAAAGCATATTGATGTTAGATATCATTTTATAAGGGATATAGTTGGAAAAAAAATAATCAACTTAGAAAAGATAAAAATCAAGTTAAACCCTGCAGATAAGGGAACCAAATGTTTACCTTTTGAAAAATTCAAAACTTGTCTTCAAATTCTAAATTTAGGATGAATTCTTTTAGCCCATATATGTACTTGTATCTCTCTTTGTTTTGCAAGTACCTTCCAAGAGACTATTGGCTATGATGATAGCCGGATCCGGCTTTAGGCCTGATTCCCTTTATGTGTCTTGATTCAAGGTGGAGAATGTTAAAATTATGGCCCATAACCTTTAAGGTAGGCCCAAGTCCTCCAGGCCCTCTCAATTGGATGGTTTTTTATTTCCACATGCAGCTCGGCCCACTAAGCATTTTTCAACCCTACCCGACCAGTAACTTAATATTTAACTATGCCTACCCTAATCGTAATTCATTTGGCCGCTTTCTCTCGTCTTCTTCTACTTCTCTGTTGCGCCGACTCCTTGGCTTCTCTTCCTTCTTCCTCTTGTTTCCCTCATTTTGTTTCCAATGGCTTTGGAAACCTCTTCTACCGCCTTCATCTCCTTCTTCCTCTTATATAGAAAAATGAGACATAACTCACCTACGAGAAAAACCTAAAAGCCTGCTAAGATCTCTATGATTTTTTATCTTTGTGGCTGAATTTGGTTCTTTATGAATAATACCTTGGTGGTCTCTTGGTTGGAATTTTGAGAAACCATGACTAGGTTGCCGGCCTTTGGTGACCGTGTGCTTGCCTCCTCGGATTTTGGCTTCCTGAGCTATTTATTGCTATATCTTATTTTTTGTTCTTATAATTTTTGCCACTTTATTATTGATTAATTTGCAAATCGATTTGTATATTATAAGAATTGTAAAATTCACGATTTCTGTAATAATTGATTAAGACAAGTTTTTGAGCTGTTTCTTATGGGATTACGCCCAACATTTATAATTTAGAACGTATTCATTAAATCTCAATTTAACCATTAAAATAAAGATCTTCTATCCCTCTTTAAAATGCTAGAAAATCAAAACCGGATTTGGT
Organism: Sesamum indicum; assembly: GCF_026168435.1. Lineage (NCBI taxonomy): Eukaryota > Viridiplantae > Streptophyta > Magnoliopsida > Lamiales > Pedaliaceae > Sesamum > Sesamum indicum. The sequence continues at coordinate 19,673,378 of NC_142659.1, forward strand.
GAAGAGAGTGGGAGTTACAGACACGTTTCACTTTCACATCACCCACTCATTCACTATCTTTCTTTTCAACTCTTTTCATATTCTGTCTCTTTATTCTTGGATTGAATTTTTTATTTATAAACTAGTAAATTATGGCACACTTTTATACATGTAACTTTCATAAATACTATTTAAAATAAATTATTTACAATTTTGTGACATACCTAATTTGTAAATTTAAAATAAATTATTTACAATTTTGTGACATACCTAATTTGTAAATTTATAATATTATTTAAAATAATATTTATAAAATTTTTATTGTTTAATAGTATATATAAAATAATAAGCTAGTATTAAATTTACAAAAAAATAATGACACAAAAGATGCTTGAAAACTAAAGAAAAAAACTATAAAAAAAATAATGCAGTAGTTAGAAGTTAGATGAATAAATAAAGAAATCAAATTAAATATCTAAAAAAAAAAAAAAAATAGGGGTAAAATGCAATTTACCCTTGTGTTAATGGAAAAATGCAAAGGAAGGTGAATTACATCATTTTTTAAATTACAAGGAGGTGACTTGCATTTTCGTTAACACAGGGGATAAATTGTATTTTTCCAAAAAATAGAGATGTCGAAAAGATGTTCTTCCTTACTATATAGTTTAGATTTGATTGAATATTCTGTTTTATTTAATATAAACACATTATATATATATATATATATTTTTAAATAAAATACATGGTAGTTATTTTGCATTTGTAGCGTGTGTATATTTAATAAAGTAGAAGATGTAATATGATTCTAAATAAAAAATTCAATCCGAGCAATTCCCACTTTACTTTTTCCTACTTAGGTTTTTCTTCCAACCATCTTTAGTTTTTTTTTTTTTTTTTAACTTTGAATATTTTTAAATACAATTTTATGGTTGTAATTAAATTTTATATAAAAATAAAAATATATTTGGATTAATATTTTTGTGTTAGTTTCTTATGAGGAAAAATACAAGCAACTCCCCATGATATTATGCGCAACTAACCCCTTATGAAAAAAAATACAATTTACCTCCTAATATTTCTTAAAATGCAGCAACTTGTCCCCTGTGTTTTTATAATGAAGTAATTTACCTTCTTAAATATACTATGTTTTTTATTATATGAGAATAATTTATTCATTTGCAATATCGAAAACTATTAAATTCATATGAAAAGACTCGATAGAATAAAAATATATTTGAATTATTATTTTTGTAGAATTTTTTTTTGTTACGAAACAACTTGATAGAAGGAACTACCTGAAATTTAAGTCATATCCAAAAAAACATATATAAAAAAATATAATTGAAATAGTATATAATCGAAAATGAATCCAAACATATCTAAAATGGCAACCTGTGATCACTGAATAGGTAAGCAGAGTAAAACGCAGCAAGCAGCTGTTGCATTTTCAGTACAGTGTTGTATTATACTTTGCGCCAATTTCCTCCACACAGAGAACAGACAAACGAAAATTGTTCTTTATTGGACGCCATTGATTGGTCCATTGTTGTATCTGCCACCGCCCGCCACCTTCATTGCCTTCACGGGAAGAGAAAGAAAGTGGGGGAAAAACAAAACTAAAGACAAGCCCAGCTTGAGTTGAAGCCATTGGTGAAGGCCCATCTCTTCAGAATCAAGAACAATGAGGGCTATTTTCTTGATTTTTCTGATACTTTCGAGTGTTTTCTCACAAACATTTGAGCAGCAGCACCAGCAGCCCATCAAGACTATTGTGGTATTGGTGTTGGAGAACAGATCGTTTGATCACATGCTTGGATGGATGAAGAAATCTGTGAACCCTTCAATCAATGGGGTCACGGGAAAGGAATGCAATTCGGTTTCAGCCAAGGGAGATAGTAAAATTGTTGCAGAAATGATCTGTTTCTCTGATGATGCTGAGTATGTGGATCCAGACCCCGGCCACTCCTTTGAAGATGTGGAGAAACAGGTTTTTGGTTCTTCCTCCTTCCCTTCAATGTCTGGATTTGTGGAGCAAGCGTTAACCATGTCGGAGAATTTATCACAAACTGTTATGAAGGGATTTAGGCCTGAAAATGTGCCGATTTATGCTGCTTTAGTTAGTGAATTCGCGGTGTTTGATAGATGGTTTTCTTCAATTCCAGGGCCGACACAGCCCAATAGGCTGTTTGTGTATTCTGCTACTTCTCATGGATCAACAAGCCATGTGAAGAGGCAGTTGGCCACAGGGTACCCACAGCACACCATATTTGATTCGCTTCACGAAAATGGTTTGGATTTCGGTATCTATTTCCAAAACGTTCCCACCACGTTGTTCTATAGGAATTTGAGGAAGTTGAAGTACATTTTCAAGTTCCATCAGTATGATTTGAAGTTCAAGAAAGATGCTAGGAATGGCAAGTTGCCTAGCTTGACTGTAATCGAGCCGAGGTACTTTGATTTGACGGGATTGCCTGCAAACGATGATCATCCTTCCCATGATGTTGCGAATGGGCAAAAGTTGGTGAAAGAGGTTTATGAGACATTGAGGGCAAGTCCTCAGTGGAATGAGACACTTTTAGTGATTACATATGATGAACATGGTGGATTCTATGATCATGTACAAACACCATATGTTAATGTCCCGAATCCGGATGGGAACACTGGACCAGCACCTTATTTCTTTAAGTTTGATAGGCTCGGTGTTCGTGTGCCCACTATTATGGTATCTCCATGGATCAAGAAAGGAACTGGTGAGCTTGATTTGAGTTTGGTTATATGACGAAATTTTGGTTAATTTGGATGCTTATTATGTGTCTTGGTAAACTGATTCTTAGTCTTGGAATTGTCTGGATTTGGTGATAAAGACGTACTAAACTTGATTGTTTGTCATCTTTATGTGTTCTTAAATCACAGAGAGACTCTGTTACAGAGATTAGAGATGATCTTGTTGTGAATAAAGAAGGTTTATACTAAGGGCTTATCGACTTGCTAGCACCGCAGTCTGTCCCACCATCTTGTATATATGGCTTGATCATGACATATTTGCTCTTTTCCTATGTAGTGATAAGCAGGCCAAAAGGGCCATCGCCAAATTCTGAGTACGAGCACTCCTCCATCCCAGCAACCATAAAGAAGATGTTCAACCTCTCCTCCCACTTCTTGACTCATAGAGATGCTTGGGCTGGAACGTTTGAGCATGTTGTCGGTCAATTAACCTCCCCAAGAACTGATTGTCCTGGTATTCATATATCCTTAACTCATAAAGCACTAAAAGTTTTGGAAATTTGCATTATATAACATCTTAGTTTTGACCATTAGCCCCAATATTTATATATATGCCATTCTCTTTCAAACACTGAACTGTCATAAAACCTTAATCATTTGCAGAGGTTTTACCTGAGGTGGTCCCTTTAAGAAAGACAGGAACTGATGAAAATAGGGGCTTGTCCGAGTTTCAGAACGAGGTGGTGCAATTGGCTGCTGTTCTCAACGGCGATCATTTCTTGAGCAGCTTCCCGGGTGAAACGGGGAAGAAGATGAATGTTAAGGAAGCCCATGAATACGTAAGAGGTGCCGTCTCAAGGTTCATAAGGGCAAGCAAAGAGGCTAGCAAATTGGGAGCGGATCCGTCTGCCATTGTCGACATGCGCTCTTCTCTAACTACCAGGTCCTCCATCCACAACTAAGTTAATTCCCTCAACTGATCTCCAGTTTTGTGAGCCATTCCTTTCATGTCTATATATATATAGTAATTCTTTGGCTGTGTAGTTCTCTAAACTCATATCTTGTATCTAGAAAAGCTTGAGATGTTGGTTTCGTTGCACTCATGATCAAGTGAATTAATATTTTCCATGATCATCTACATGGGAGCTTTGAGTTTTCAGCCTGCTATTGTTTGAATGTCATGTTAATGTAGAAGATCATGGTAAGGTTATCAACTCTTCTTGAGATAATCTTAGGAAATTCTATTGCCGATCGGATTTGATCATATCTAATCAATTATATAGCAAGTGGAGATATGTTTATTTGGTGATTGATGAGATGGAGTCATTAAGTCATTATACTTACACATATGGAATGGGAAAAATGCAATCAACTCCCTTGTGATATTGCAAACGAAAAAATTACTCCCTATACAAAAATGAATAACATTTTACATCCCTGTAATTTTTATAATGCAACAATTTACGCCCCTATATTTTTTAAAATGAAGCAAATGACCTCTTTATCTAAAGAGGTAAATTGTTTAAAGCACCAGATGATAAATTACTAATTTTTTTTTTATCATAAGAGGATAATTTGCTTATTTATAATATCACAGGGGATAAATTGCATTAAGCCACATATGGAATTGATAGGACAAGCCCCATGTTCGTTAATTTCTTGGATATAATCAGTTTATTGATTGTTTTATATAGTTTTGATAATTATATAACAAAGCTGCTTATATTTTCAAAAAAGAATATGAAAAATAAATGGGTTAAATGCAAACTCCACCAATGTATGAGGATCTTTGTACTTTGCTTCTCAATCTTTTTTTTAACACTCGACACCTCAACCGTTGGACCCCAGCAATGTCGCCTCCCCACCGCCCCCTCCTCAAACATCAATTAGGGGTGCAAGTTCGAGCTCGAGTCGAGCCATGTTTCTTGTGTTCGTGAGCTCGCAAGCACACTTATTTTTGTTTTTATTTATAAATATTATTTAAGTACATATTTAATATTATATCAAGTTTATATTTTGAATTCACCATATATTAGAATTATTAGTTAATATATAACTTATTTTAATTTAATATAATAATAAAATATATTATTTTTATTTATATTATTTAAAAGCACGCTTAAGCAATAATTTAGTAAGTTTTGATACTTTTTTTAAAATAAATATTTAAAATTCGCTACAAATTAAAATTATTAGTTAATATCTTATATTTTAGCTTTAGATGATATTAAATATGGTACTTTAGTTTATATTATTTAAAAATCAAGTTGAATCAACATTTTAGTATATTTTATAATTTGTTCATAAATAAATATTTAAATTGGATCATCAACGAGACAGCTAAATATTAAAAATTATGGATCAAATTAAATTGGAAACGTTAATACAAAATTCAAAATAAGGGACTTTGATTAATCAATATGATGTTAATATAGATAATTCTTTGTACATCATTAATTTCTCCTAAATTTGTCTCTACAGTTCATACTGACACGAGTTTGCGATAACAACAATTTATTTTGGAAAAGTTACTCCAGTATCACGGTTAATCGGGCTATAGTTCTTTGTGAACGTAAAGTCGCGTTTGTACCAAAGGAAACAGGAACCCGACTTCCCAAAGTCCGAAAAACAGTTGATGAAAGCAACGGAAAAAAACTAACAAGACTCCTTTTTTCTTCCCTGGTAATCTCGGAACACAATGGCGGGTCCTCTTCTTTATCATCTTTCCCCTGCATTTTCCATTTCTAGACCAACCCTAAAATCAATTACTTGTTACAGTGGTAATTCTGATTATTATAGGTACGATAAGCGGAAATGTTCTTGCAAGAATGATCTTGATACAAATTTAAAACCTGCAATTTGGTCTAAAAACCTAGTCTCCCTAGCAATTGCTGTCGCCCTTATTGCTCCACTGCCGTCTTCCGCAATTCCTTCTCTCAGTTCCAAATCATTTTCACTCAATTCAACAACTACTCCATTCTCGCAGGCCCAGAATTTGCCGAGTGGATTGGAAAATGGGTAATTTTTACGCTTTTTCTCTCTTCTTTAATGGGTTTTTTTGTTGTTGTTGTTGTTTTGGCTCGTTGCTGCTTAGCGGACCTGCAGTTTGAATTCTTTTGCAAATTCTCTTTTTCTATTTTCTCCTTTTTTTTGGGTGAGGCGGGGGGTTGGTTGGTATATTTTGATTGTTGGTGGTTGGAGAAAACTTGGGCTCTTCATTACCTTCTTTCTGTGGTGGGGTGGGATGTTCGGGGGTTGGAGGGGAAATGTCTCGAAAGGGCTTTTAGTAGAATTCATCTGTCTCTAGTTTGTCTTAGAGAATCTTGGTGGAGAGGTTTTAGTAATTTGTTTATGCTCAAGAATGGGACAGTTTAATGTGTGTTTGGAAATTCTTGTTCTTTAATCAGATTATATAGTGTTTGATAGAATTTTTCATTCTGATTCGTTTAAGTATAAATGCAAATGTCAAACCTCATTAAGATGATGGTGGCAGCATAGATATGAGTAGAAAGTGAATTTAGTTGTTTTCTGGATTTTATGTAGTTTTGGTTGAGTGACTGCCCATTGTAATGAATCTTCCCTTTTATCCTGCTAGTTTTATTCATAACTAGCACTAAAATTTTGAACTTGAATTCGCTTGAACATAGAGGTTCAACTTTTCTCAGGCTTTTTCAGTAAAGAATATAAATGAGAATGCACTTCCATTGCAGAAAAATCAGGCCTTGCCCTTCTATAAATCCGGGCTGTATCTCAAGTAATCCCAAGTCATCAAACTTTGCATTTCCATGGAGGATACTAGGCTATTCTTCAAACAGTGCTGCCATTCAGGTCAGTTTCTTGCTTTTAGTGCATTGGATTTTACATAACTAAATTGACTACTACCCATTATCAGCAACTGCAAGATGCACTTCTAAAAACACAGAAGAACGTCAAGATTCAGCTTGTTGAAGATACACCCACTGGTAAGTAACTTGTGACTTCGCATACTCACAGAAGGCAATTAGATGCTCAATTAGGAGAATAATCAAATTGACTTTGTTAGTGGACTTGGGGAAACAGCAACTAAATCACGCGGGATAAGATGATAATTTTGGAACTTTCAGATATAACTCTGCAGATGTCCATTTATAAAGCTAAGCGGGAGAAGATTATCCAAGTGATTAGTCCTATATATGCAACGGTGCGCTTGTTTTGGGGAATGAATGATCTTTCTTTTTGATCCTGAAAGAGTCACCATTACGGAATTTTTGCAAACACTCAAATAATTAAGTGGAAAAGCAGTTTCTTATTACTCTTTATCAATAATGAAAACAATGCAGGCAAATATATGCAAGCTGAGGTGGATGGAGGATTTGGGCGAGATGTTCTGGAATTTCTGGTAAACGGAGATGTTGTTTCATTCAGAGCTATGGCAACCAAAGTTACATACGTATATCCCTTCACAACAGCCTTAGGTGACTCAAAAGGTCAGGAAGAGAGAATGAAGCAGATCCTTAATGAGTTAGGATGGTATGCTCCAAGTTTTGATTCCATGGACTAGAGTTATCATTGTCTGTACACTGATCTGCTGATTTATCTTAGATCCACCTGTTTGTTCTATCACATTGACAGTTCTAAATTCAATATGCAGTTTCTTAACGTACAACTCCGGATACAATGCATTTCGCCATTTGCAATTAGTTATCATGCATTGGTTTCTTTGAACAGCTTTCAATGCTTTCCACTAGGGGTGCAAGACGAGCTCAGCCAGCTCGATTTCGAGCTTGACTTGTTTCTAATATGCTCATGAGCTCACTTTTTTTTATATACTTTTTTATTTTTAAGTATTTTTATACTTTAACTACATGTTCAATATTATATCAAGTTTATATTCCAAACTCACCATATATTAAAATTATTAATTAGTCACTTTATCTCTTACTTTATTTTTAGATAATAATAAAATATGTATTTTTATTTATGCTAGAACGTATCACGTATGTTGCACGTGTAGAAACATATATTTAGAGGTGAATATATCAACTTATTAACTACAGAAGATATTAAGTTTGCACTTTTATTTATATTTCTATCATTGAAATATTAGTATATACAATTATATTTTGAAAAATAATGATAATAATTGCTTAAAAACCATTAAATTCTATTATTTGTAATTTCACTACCAAATTAACTTACTTGATACTATTAAATAAAAAAATTAATCCTCAAAACTGGAATGTTTCATTTTATATTTACCAATTATTATATCCGATGACCTTGTATTGGAATATAAATTAGTTGCGAAAGTAAAATATAATATATAAAAAATCCAAATCAAAATAAATTAATTAGTGAAAGTCCCTTATTTTATAAAAAAAAATCCAATTTAATCAAATCGATCATGTTTTACATTGTAGTTTAATTTCTTTGGTGATTTTCTCTGTCTTTAATTTTATTTATTTCTATTATATTATTTTTGTGTATGATAAATTTTTTCTTTTACTATCCTCACATATATCTTTTATTTTTAAATTGTTGATGTGAGATGATTGTAATTATTTATTCACTATTTTTAATAAAACATTAATCTAATTAGACATTCTTACTATCAGTATTTGTATCCAAGGTCCTATAATTATGCTAATTTTGTCAAAATATTATTTACATACTTCATCAACTTTTAAATTTGAAATATTATTGCATAAAATGTTATTATTTATCTTTATTTGCAATTTTTTTTTATTTTTATTGTGATTTCTTGATCTTATTCATATGAATCTAATTAATATATTTATTTCTTATTCAATAATATATTATGTTTTTACAAACTTAGAGAGGGTGTTTGGCTAAACTTGTTTGAAATATTATATAAGCTCCTATATCTTATCAGATATTTTAAGGGCTTAAAAATATTGAATTCTATTTTAAAAGTAAATTCTTATAGTATTTCGATAAATAAAAGGCCAGAACTTAAGATGTTATACTGTTTTAATATAATAAAATCTTCAGACTGTAATAATATCTGCAAAAGCCATTAAGTTAACTATTAGAATTTAACATGAACATTAAAAGAGTTTATAAGATCTTATCAGCTCTATAGGAAAAAAAAAATAAAAAATTATCAGGCAGTTTTATAGAGTTCGTAAGCTTTCAAAGATCTTATAAGATATTTTAAAAAACTTATAAATCTTTTTTGTGCATACATGATTATCTAATATTGAAATCAAATAATTTTAATTTAATATAAAAATAGTGCTTTTATTTGTGGATAACTATTTTTACTTATTTTTTTTATAAATTTATTCTAAAGAAAAAAAACATATATCTTTTCTTTTTTATATTCTTCTATTGATATCTTTTTGTTTCTAAATATTTTGAAATTTATTAATATACTGATTGTTCATTATTTTCAAGAAGAAATAATTCGAATTGAATAAACCCTCAGTATCAAAATAATTATATTTTGCATATTGTGACATGATAGTTATGTTAATTATATTTCATATTATAGTTATATTTTGAATTTAATTATTGCATGTTGTCGTCCTTGAATTTATATTAATCTTTTAGTAAATGTTTTCAATTTATATATTTTTAATATATTTGTAGTCTTGCTTGAATTATTTTTTTAATGATAAATAAAAGTCAGTTATAAAAAGACAAAGCTCTAATAAAAAAAATATTTAATAATTCTCATTCCTCTCAACTATTTAGATATATTAGATTATTTTTATATATAAAATTTATTATTTTTTAATTAATTTTGATTTATTACCAAACAATTATCTAGTGTACGTATGAGTGTCTTTTCACAATAAAAAGCAAACATTTAAGATATTTACACTTTTATATATAATATATATTATCTAAAAATAAACTTAATCAATAATTTAGTAAGTTTTGATATTTTTTTGTAAATAAATATTTAATTTAGTAAGTTTTGATACTTTTTTTTTTTTTAAAATGTAAGTCTCTCATTTGTTTTTTAATAATATATAATCACATTATATACTAATTAATGTTGTTGATATATTTCAAAAGAGTATCCAAAGCTTGAATTTTAAAATTATGACTTCTTTATATCTTTATTTTCAAGAATTAACTCTAAATTATGTCTAAACAAAAAGTTAGTGAAATCCAACAAAAATATCTAGTTAAAAAGCATATTCAACAAAATATCTAGTTCAAATATTTGTTGAATATTATTAAGATTGAAATTTTTTAGATTTATTTTTAATTTTTAATTAAAAACTACTTACTTAGATTTTTTTATTATATTTTATATTAGATAAGTTTTATAAAATAATATTCATAATTTTGATTTTTTTATATTTTAAAAATGAGAAAAAAAAATAGAGAAACTGTTAATTTTGAGTTAAATAATATATTACTATTATGTTTACAAGAGTTTAAAGTTTTCATGATGCAACTGTAATTACTTTACTAAAAAATAAAATAAAATCCTAGTCATGCTAAAGCCTATAGAGATAGCAATTTTCTTTTTTAAATAGGATTAGTAGAAATTTTCTTATGATTTCTCTAATTATAGTGTAAAATAGGTTAATGAAAGTGGATGCAGAATACAACCCATCGGGGAATAATTACATTTCCACTCCCTAATTTATAATTTATTTATATAAATTATTTTTATTTTTTGTATAGGTACAGACTCTACTCCTAACAGCTAAAAAGCAGAGATAACTTGTATAATAATATTAGTTTTTTTAGGGTGTATTGATGACTTTTAGAAAAGCATGAGTGGTTTGTGTAAATTATGTTGATGTTTATAATGAATGTATGTGTAATTACAAAAAATGTACAAATAATTTATATAAACAGCCCGTAAATAAAAAAATGTAAATAAATTATCCATAAAATTTAATTTGCAAACATATGATATTGGGGAATAATAATAAAGAGAAAGAATAAATAATTTGCATAGTGATTTCACAAGTACAAGTTATTGCATCATTACCATTGTCTTTTTTGCATTTCAATGAAATATTTGTTTGGAACTATGTGATTATTTTTTTTTGTAAAAGAAATAATATATACAATTACGTGCATAAATTACAGTTAATCGCTTAAAATTTAATATAATTATGAATATTTTTTCGTTGTTGTTGTTCGAAAAACTACAATATATCTTAAATAAAAAATAATTATGTAGCCCCTAAATAGTGATGTAGGAATTACAACTTTAAACATACTGATTTTTTTGAATATTTTAAAAATATATATAAAAAAAGAATAAGGGTGCGTATTAAGTCATATTGTATACTAGTCTATAAAAATATTTTAGAAAATTTTACGAAGTATATAAAATTATAGTTTCATAATCTAAAATAGTATTTTGGTTATGTTATTATAAAAATTGAATTGAATTTAATAAATGAGTTCGTTGTTAGATGAATATTAAAATTAGAAGTATTTATAATTTTTTAAATAATTATAAAAACATATAAGTGTAATTTATTAAAAAAAAAATAAAAAAAACGGAGAAGAAGAAAAAAACAAAACGGTCCATCTGCAAGTTGATAATGAGTGAGGAGTTTCACGATCAAGCGCGATAAACTCTGTGATTATTCATGCACATGCATCGCTTTCCAGCCCAAGGTCAAAAGATTACTCAGGCGCATTTTGCCTCAATTTGGGTTTGTAGTCTCGTTTGTGAATCGGATGTCTTCGGAAAAACACGGCGCGCGTGAACAATCAGAAAGCAGGTGGAAGGTTTCATGTTGTTTGATCTGATGACGGACTTTATTGGGTAATTTTTGCTTATTGTTGATGATTGTGTCCGTGTTCTCTTGAGTTAATCATAGTGTGATCTGGGTGTGTAATTTTGTACTTGGAAAGAATGGTATTGGTGAGTGGGATAGCTTTTGGGCTGTTTCAGGATGATATCTGCTGTTGTAAGGATATAAAGATGTGAAGTAGATCATGAAAGTTTTGAAGTTATTTAATTTTTCTATTCACTGTGGCATTGGGTGTTGCTACGTTTAGATTCTTGGTGACATTCTGCATCCATAAAAAAAATCCTTAGAAAATGGTTAATCTGCCATTGGAAGTGTTTCCCTGTTCCTGTAGTTGTGATCAGCCGACAAAAGGCAACATCTTTAACAATATCAAAGTCCTTTACTGTAATGATAAACGAAGTAATTACTTTGTTTTGCTTTGTAATGTGGATAGGAGCAAATGTCTAACGCCGCTGTATGAATTTTGGGAAACTGATGGATAACTAGTACAATCCTTGCTTTTGTGAATCAACTCTATGCAGAAAAGGTCCTTGTAATTGAAAAACATGCTCTGCAATTGGTTTCCTAGTAGCTCAAAACCTGGGAAATAGGATCCGGCTTATGTTCATGTGTCCGTGTAATGTTTATAAGCAGAAAACTGAATCTGAAGTTATACTGAACATCATGTGGCTTTAAAACCTTGGATTGGTCATTTTGGTATCAAGCATGACATTTGTCCACCTGGTTCTTGGGAACATCAGTCAGTGGACGGGTGTTGACTAGGTTGGTGTGCGTATAGTCAACTGGAAAGCGTAGCATCTTTGAAGCATCATAAAACATAGTACTTTGTATTTTTTGTGGATAAAGCACAGCATCTCAGACCCTTGGGTGTTTCCCTGCAGATGGCAATGTAAAGAGCTGGTACAAATGCCAAAAAGAATGAATCCTGTGACTTCACCGTAAAATTATGTGGACGCCATGGTTTCGGTGGAAAATTTAAAATAAAATGTTGATGTTACTTGAGCGGCTGACTTGATTGGGAAATGCTTAGTAAATTTTGTTAGGATATCAACCTTTCTTTTATAGATGGGTGGCAATAAGATTCAAATTCAGGACGTCTTGTTTGCCTTGGCTCTGATACCATCCTCATCTAAAAGCATAAACAATTAGAGAGGAGGATTATTTAATGTTAATATCTTAACACTTTATACTCCCCTTTAGTTGAAAACCTTGTTTGACACCCAAGAGCTAATAAGAGCATGATTCAGTGCTAGTCGAGATAGTGAAGGAGGAGATGGTTTGACTTTGCTATTAATTTGCTATCTCTTATCTTTGAGTTACTTGAGTTTTCTGGCTTTGTTCAGGAGTTTACTGTACACTAAACTGTCTTGTTCCATCAATGTGTGTTGAGGTTAATCTATGTAATACATATATGTCATAATATGCCATTAGCATGCATCCTGAAATATCTGGTTGCGGTCTTACATAAATCTTTTTAGATGTTGGCTGATGAGAGGGACTGAAGATCTTCTGCATACGGAGTCAGTTCAGGTAAAGTTTCCTTACTATATATAATACTTAGAGATTGATACGAAATTACACTAATAACTGGTGCCTCACTGGTTCTGTCCTTAGCTGTTCATATGGACAATCTGATATTAATGGGTCAGATATGTGGCCCGAGCGATCAGGGACTCACTGCTGTGGGCTCAATTCACATGCAAGCATAAATGAATGGTAGCTAATAGGCGGCCTCATAATTGGATAGTTCGATGAGAACATATATTAGTTTTAGTTTTTTAAAGTAGCTGAGGACCTCTAGTTCAAACTTCAAACTACATATTTGCTCAATGTAGCATCTAAATGATGAAATTCTAGATGCATGATCAATATCTATGAATACAAACATGTCATAAATTAATACAAAAAGTTCATCAAGAATCAATTCCTCTTATCATTCGGATGAAATAAACTGTGGATCAACCATACTTGTTTGATTATTGATTAAGATCAGTGTACACTAAATATTGGAGTTGTGATAATTTTCTACTGAAAACGACATACTAAACATTGATATAACTGAGGAAGCCCATACCATTCTTGTATGTTTTTGTGTTGTAACTTCATCATTAAATCAAGGTAATTAATTCATGTTTTCATGTGGCCACGTGTAATGCAAGCATGAAATAAAGAAACTTGAACCTTGATTTCTACTTGAGGTATATATACATGATATGTTAGTTCAAAGTTGAATGCTAATTTCCTGTTCAAGAATCTTCTATAAATGGATTCCGTCTTGATTTAGGGAGATCCTGTTGGTAACTAAATATTGTTTGCCATGCTATGCCACACACAGCTTGAGTTCTTGAATATGATATGATGTTTATAAATTGTGGACAAAAAGCACATTTTGTCACAACCCTTTAAACAGTTTTCGTGATATGCATTGCAAGAAACTGTTAAGCATGCTTTTACCGTAAGATTTATAGAATTGTCTTGTTTGAAGATGGGGATGAGAATTTCGTAAATGACATTTCAGAAAAAACAAAATAAGTAAGGGGGAAACAGCACATACTGGAAGCGAATAGGATTTCCTCTTTAATTTCAAGTTGACATTCTCTGATGTAATAAAGTTGTGCTTCATGTTAAGATAATAAAGCATAAACCACCAAGTCATACTATGCATTGATGCATTCGTTTGGGTTATACACAACTAACAGAATGGAATGTAACAGCTACATTATTTTCTTATTCTTTTAGGAGTAACGGAGTGCAAGTTTCCATGGCTAAAGGTGGCTCTATTACTAGTTAGCACTGGAATGGCTTTTAGAAGTCAACCTTCGAATGCATATGAGGGTTAGATTATGTTCCGACACCTAATTGCTTCTGACCTAATGAAAAATGACTAAAGAAAACGAAAGAAGATATGGATACTTGTCAAACTACAATCATAGTGTAGGAACATCATTCTGAAGAAGATAAAATGAAAATATGCTCACTTATTATATGGCAGTCTTGTTTATAGGATAATCTACTAGGGAAAGCAGTATGACCAGCGATAACCCAGTGAAACTTTCATATAACATATCTGATCCTATAAGCCAAGTTATGTAAGCTAAAGCATCATCATGAAAGACCTAAAATAGGTATCTGATGCTTAAATGTGCAATATAATTATAGCCTTTAACACTTACACTAAGTTGTATATTCTTCTTTTGTTGGCTGCTTATTTGCCAACCCTTCGTCAAGCAACATAAATAGTATACCATACATTACCTGAAAGATCCATGATAGATTTTGAATTGCTTGACATGCATTTTAGGACTAAGATAGTCTTTGTTTCGTCCCTGTTAGCATGTCGCAATCTAGCTTATACTATGTTTAAATTTTCTGTTATCACCTGTGGATGAGATGAAAATCTAATGCTTAAAACATGGGCCTGCTGGAGCTTTGTTTTCCTGTGACTCAAAGCTTTCAAAAATTTGTGAACCAGCTGTAGGTACAGCGGAAGGGCCTTTCTTTTTGTTTTTTCCTCAGGTCTGCAAGGTGCACTTTCAGTTAAGCTTGTTAAAAAGCTTTTCTAGACCAGGTTGCTTTATTTCCATGATAGCAATTGCATATATATTTTCCTCTCAGCAATATTTCTGGACTCCTTGTATGTCAAGCAGCAGTAAGTCCCAACTGCCAACTCGATTATGATAAGAGAATTTGAAGTTAGCTTCACTTTTGTTCTCTTGCTACCCATGATAATTCTTACCCAGTTGGTACTTTTCTCCAATCAATATTTTTGCAGTAGGAGAACCTTCTTTCTTTGGAGAGAGTAATCCAGCATATGGAAGACAAGGTCATTTTAGTTGTAGAAGACAAGAAACATCTGAGGTAGTTGCAGTCCAATTTGCAAGCTAATCCTTCTAAGCCACTGCAAAAGCAGTGAGGACACGATAAATTTGCTTTGTTATAAGATTTCCAGAGTCGGATCTTCATCATAGTTTCATATCCCTGATTCAGGATCTACGTTGGTTGATAATTTGGGCAGATAGCTCAATGTCCAATCAATAGTTGTATACTGCTTGGGTACGTCAGAATGATTGAGATCAGAAGGTATGTCGATCTAATCTTTTGCTTCATCCTCAATGTCCATCTCTTATTTTCTATTTTTTTTTTTTTTGGGTGTGTTTGCATAAATATTTCTATTTTTCTGCTTCTTTAGTCTTTGTTTTGATCATCATACATATGCACGAAGGTGCCAGGCTACATGCACAGTTCTCATTATGGGAATTCACATTGTTCAGTGTTGGGAACTACCTTTTGCAACTTCCTCTGCAAGCTGGTTACTTGATTTTGGAAGAGCTCTGATGCCATGCAAAACCTTGTAGATGACAATCAGGCAAACAGCAAAGTTCATTATTACATGAAACATTTGAGCTGTGACAAATAACTTGTAATGATTACCATACGCCAGTAACTGACACGTGGTAACGCATGCAGAGTATGAAGGTGGACTGAATAGTTCTTTTGAGTGGAAAAGTTCATCTAGAACTCCGTGGATGGAACGAGTTCATGGAAAGCGTAATGTTTGATTTGCACAGTCACCGTGATCCAGCATGAGGACAAGGCCATTCGGTGAACTTTCATCACTCCTTAGCTGGTCAGTTGGACATATGCTGAATCACAATGAGCAAGAGAAGGACGACTTTTCCAGGATTATGGAAATTCCAACGATATTGTTTAATATGATTACGTAATTCCCATAATTTATGAAATACTTCAAATTGAGAGTATTCAAACAGTATTATTCTGTAGAATGTTGCACAGATTTGTAACAACATTATGATCACTAATGAAAAGATCCATTTTCTTATCTTACCTCTGATTTTCTTCTTCTCCCACTCTGTTTATTCTAATATCTCCATAAGTCACTTTATTCCAGTGATACATATCCGGTCGGTGGTTGATATATGTACCAAAGCTGTGACCTCATCAGCGTAAACCACAGATGACCAGAAACTTTGTCTCTGCTGAAATAAAGCCAAGAAATACGAGGCTCGGACGATGTCAGCAATGACACATGCATGCATGCACATAAATTTTTACTTTACACCTCAGAAAACATTTGCTACAGATATTGATGCAGTAAATGCAATTTGTCTTGCTGGTTTTTACTCAGATTTTGAGGATCTTGAGCATGTAACTCAGGATATTGCTGTCATACTATCTGTAAAGGAAATTTCATGAATCCATCATGCTCTCAATCACAGATGATGTATTATAGTACATGAAATCTAGAGTTTTACTTCATCATGCGTGGGAAAAGATTTCAACAGATGAATGTAAAACAGTGTGCCTGATGTAATATTTGCATGAGATTTTCCTTTATTGTAGTTGCATAAATTTCAATCAAGGTTCATAAAATCCCAAATGAATTTGCAAAATACAATGTGATTTCAGTAATTACTCCTCAGTTTATTCAAGAAGGAGTTTAATTAATTGCAAGCTGTAACTGGGAAATCCTGAAAATTTCAAGAATATATTGCAAAAAATTCAAAATACAATCCAAGCAAAATTAGAAAAATTCAATAAATGCAAATGTCCCGTTAATCCCACAGTAAATTGCACACGCCAAATTCAGACAGCTAGCTTATTAAATCAGGGCTAGAATTTTAACCATGGTTAGGGTTTTCAACCCCCAAATACCACCAAAACTCTTCCCCCAAAAAAAGGTGGGCTGTGATCACCTTAAATAGAGGAAAACCCCAGTTCATTTTTCGTAAAAACCTCTCATTATTTGTTTGTTCAATTTTTTTATTCTAGCAACGTTTTCAAAATTCCATTTTAGGGTTCCTGAATTCTCCAAAGCCATTTTGTTCAAATGTTAATTCTTTTGATCTGAGTTCTGAAAACACCCTTGAAAAACCAGCATTTTTTGAGTTTCTTCAGTGGTAAATTCATCAAGCGGCGCCTCTGAGAATCACATTACGTGTAAAGGAGGTGATTCTCAGCATGACTGATTGTTTTTATGGATTTAACTTCATTGATGGTTTTTTCATGTTCTAATCTGTAGCAAGATCATGTGTAAAGATTTTGTGATGGTTTGCATGTTGTGTGATGATTTGGGAAATTAGGGTTTTAGTTAAATCAAAATGCACTTGGTGATCTTGCATGTAAATTCTGAACATGGCTGATAATTTTTTAAGTCAATGGGAGTTGTGTGTAATTCTAGTTTGTATATCTTTTTTCTCCCATTTTGTTTTGTGTTTTCTTTCGGCTGATATATATTGTGCCCTGTACCTGACTTAAAAATCACAGTTGAATATATTTCTGTGCACAAATCTTGTTGGCCATTACATTTTCTGGTCCCAAAGTGATTAAAGCTGGTTCCATTTAAAACTTGTTCTTTCTGTTTCTATGTGATGGTAATATTTTTGCTTGCATGACAGCAAAGAGATTTAACAAACCTTTTCACACAAGTTGAAAATTGAGTTTCAGTGGCATTTGAAGTATTAGATATGAATGATTGAACATCTGTTGTTACTATACCTTTTGGTTTAATGCATTTCAGGTTCTGTAAAACTGCAGTCTGAGATCTCATGAATTCCTCTACAGATTTTGCTGCGGTTTCGCTTCAATAAATTCTAAAATTAATGATTGAAAGGTCCATGTGAGTTTCTGAAGTATCTAATGACTTGAAATATTTTATTGCACATTACAACTGAAAAAAAGGTAAATAAGATAAAGGAAAGACAGATAGGTTTAAGAAGAAAATAACAGAATGCTTTTCCACCGTCATTGATTTTGTTATCCTCTGAAACTGTTCTCAAAGATGAATAGGGCATGCATGTTGAGTTTCCTAAATGCACAACATTGCTGAAGATTGGTCAGAGTTGTTTAAAAGATGGTTCTCATCATATGCTTGTTTTCTTACAATTTCATATGCATGGGAATAACAGAAGTATGAAGTTCTCATGCCAACATGGTTGACAGATTTTAAAATTCGGTAATACAGTTATTGAATTTGTCGGTTTGGTGCTCGCTAGTCCATTTATTCCAAGATATCATTAAATCCATATTATGACCTGTGGGCGACATGCATTTATTCATAGTTACTTCGTTTTCCAACCTAGAAAGGATATAAGAGCTTAGACCTTATTTTGAATCTGCAATGATGCACACTTCCTTTTCTGAGTACTTGAATTTTGAATCTGCAATGATGCCAACTTGAATTTTCTTACTAAAATTTTACTTGTTTTTTTTGTACTTGCTTCAATCATTAATTACCGCAGCTAACTGAATAATTTGATCACTCTAAAAATGTTTGGTTTTCAATAATTTGTTGTCTAGTTTAATGGTTGTTATTCCACTGAGAACATTGAAGTTATTCAAATATTTTCTAGTGATAAATGCACATTCTTTTTTAAGTTTAATGGGTGTATAATTTCTGTCTAAGCATGTATTAATTACTTATTTATGTACATATATGTTTATTGACATGTAAACTTGGATTTTAGTTTTCATTCCTTCAGTGAAAATCACTTGCAAAAATACAGTGATATAACTGTTTCAATCCAAATTGTGGTTTTTCTTTTAAAACTTGGCAGTTCCTTTCTTGTTTGTTGATCTATCTGCTTGGTCCAGAATTTCATGAAATTCTCTAACAATCGTAACTTGGATATTTTTAAACACTGGTGACTAAGAGAAAGAATGGTGCAATTATCTTGTCATGCATATTCCTAAGAGCTTATAGAACTTAGTAATTATTTAGTAGCTGATGTTTTCTCAAAATATCTGTTGGTCTCTTGTAATCTCTTCAAGCATACAAGAATGAAGAATGTAGGTGGTCTAAAGTGAATTTGTGTGCTGTGAAAATTCTCTTGCATTTCTCTTCTCATGGTTTGCTTTGTAGGTTGAGCCAAAAGTCAACTGTGTCTAACTCTGCCTGGAGAAACAAGGGGAAATAGTTTGTCACTACATTAAGCTGCTACCTGATCAGCAACATAAGAAGGTATCATGAAAGAATTCTATTTTGGAGTCAATTCAACTTCACCGAAGTAGAAACCTGGAATGAAACACTAAATTAAATGCATATTTTCAAATCGTCATTTTGGAAATTTAATTTTGGGAAAACTTTGGCCAAAGGATACACTCATTTTGCATGTTTTTTTAAATGAACAAGATGGCTTGATAACGTTCATTGGTTTACTCCCGCCAAATTTTCCTATAAACTGTACACGTCAGAGTATGCATGCATATTTTGAAGTCAACTCTGGAAATTGTTGTATATTCAATTGTAAAGCACATTTAGTTTGTGTGCATGAATCTACTCTGATTAGAATATGCATCTGTTAAGCTCCGTTTCTTACAAACTAGTTCTTTTGTTTTACTAGGTTGCTAAAGCTGAAGATTGATATTACGTGAAAATGGAGTGTAATAAAGATGAGGCTGTTAGGGCTAAAGGAATTGCTGAGAAGAAGTTACTAGAAAGAGACATTTCAGGAGCCAAGAAGTTTGCTTTAAAGGCTCAAAACCTGTTCCCCAAGCTTGATGGTCTGTCTCAGTTCCTTGAGATCATTGATGTGTATGTTGCTCACGAGAAGAAAATAAATGGAGAAGCAGATTATTATGGGATTTTTGGTATAGATCCCTTTGTTGAGGAAGAAGTTCTGAAGAAGCAGTACAAAAGAATGGCTCTCTCTCTTCACCCTGATAAAAACAAGTCAGTTGGGGCTGAAGGAGCATTCAAGATACTGTCACAAGCTTGGAGTGTGCTGTCAAACAAGGATAATAGAACTGCATATAACTTGAAAATAAACATAAGAGCTCCAAATCAGACTGGCAGCTTTAGCTCGGCCACTGCAAAGTATACAACAGCAGCCACTAATCCACAGCATTTACCTACTCGACCAAGGACTCAGACTGCGACCAAACAGTATAATTCTGCCCCATACCACCCTACAAATGCAACTTGTGGTACCAGCTCCAAGCATAATCCAAGTGGTCAGCAGGCTCCAGCAGCAGCAGTGCCGGGTAGCTCCCAGCATAATCCAGGTGGTCAGCAGGCTCCAGCAGCAGCTGTGGCCCGTAGCTCCCAGGATAATCCAAGTGGTCAGCAGGCTCCAGCAGCAGCAGTGGCCGGCAACTCCCAGCACAATCCACATGGTCAGCAGGTTCCAGCAGCAGCAGTGGCTGGTAGCTCCCTGCATAATCCAAGTGGTCAGCAGTCTCCAGCAGTAGCAGGAGGTGGTTCGCCGTACAGTGCCACTCCACAGCCAACACCTGGCACCAGTGCCAAGTACATGACTGCTGCTAATTCACAATATCATCCTGCTACATGCCGACCAGTTTATTCAACACCTGGAAGCACCAGCCTCCACATTCCAAGTTATCAGAAGACACCAGCAACAGCCATGGAGTCCAAGTTCATACCCATCCCTCACCTTCCTAGGAATCCAACCCCATCCACTCATAATCAGTATAGTCCCACCGGAAATCCTCAGCTAATTCCCAAATATCAGAAGAATCTGGCACCCGCCAGAAACCAGCCAACCTCCAGCCATATTCCCTTGAGAACTGAGACATTTTGGACATCATGCAATAGGTGCAGGATACAGTTCGAGTACCAAAAAATTTATCTCAATCAAAATCTTCTCTGTCCTCATTGTAAGCAGCCTTTTCTTGCAAAAGAGATTCCTGCTCCGAATGTGAGCAGTCGGATTTCATGCCCTCGGCCCTTTCCCCATCAGCAGCAAGATACGTCTGCTGCTTCAAGTGGTTCCAAAGGTGAGCCTGCCTCATCTCCAAGAACTTCTGAAGCTGCTTTGCGCCAACTATGCATGGAGCGTCTCAAAAGAAAGTTTGGAGAGGTAGTAAACATGGCAAGGGATAAAGAGGGTCCAACGAAGAATAATAGCGCTGTCCCAGAAAAGGTGGAAACAGCTTCACCTTCTAATGCTGCATCCACGGGCCTAAACAGAGAGAAGTCTTTAAAAAAGAGACGCACAGGTGGCCCAACTAGTGTCAAGAAAGGAAGCCAAGGGGCAGCAGGGGGAAGGTCTGACCTTAAGAGGACATCTACAAATCTGAAGGGGAATTTTGGAGCTGAACAACAGTCGAGAAGTGCGAAGGAATTATCCCATACTGAGATTCATGGCATGCTGATGGTGAAGGCAAGGATGGAAATTCTTGGCCGGCTAAACGAACGGGGGACTGAAAAATCAAAATCTTCACATACAAAGAGAGTGGAGATCAAAGATGCCGTGCATGCTTCGAAGAATGATTCCATTAATTACATGAGGACAGAAAAAAGCAAAGATGGCTTGTTCAGTGATACCATAAAGACATCGCAGATTAAGAACTCGTCCACTTTGAAAGATACTGACGATATAGATGCAAATCCAGATGAAACTGTATCTATGATTGTGCCAGATGCGAACTTTCACAATTTTGATGAGGATAGAATAGAAGAGTCTTTCGCTGAACACCAGGTATGGGCTGCATATGATGACGATGATGGTATGCCTCGATATTATGCTTTGGTCCATCAAGTCATATCCAGAAAGCCATTTAAGATACAAATCAGCTGGTTAAACTCTAAATCCAGTTCTGAATTTGGATCACTAGACTGGATAGGTTCTGGCTTCAAGAAGACTACTGGAGATTTTAGGGTTGGCAAGTTTATAGTTAGTAAAAGATTAAATTCTTTCTCTCATCCAGTTAAGTGGCAAAAGGGGGCAAGAGGAGCAATTCAGATTATCCCAAGGAAAGGGGATGTTTGGGCATTGTACAGGAACTGGTCCCCTGATTGGGATGTAGACACTGCAGATGAAGTGATACACAAATATGATTTGGTAGTGGTACTAGAAGACTATAATGAAGATAAAGGTGTTTTGGTTGCTCCTCTAGTTAAAGTGGCTGGCTTCACATCAGTATTTAACCAGCTTTTGGACCAAAGAGATATCTGGACAGTTCCAAGGGAAGAGATGTTTCGATTCTCTCATCAGGTTCCTTTCTACATGCTGGATGGGCTAGAAGCTGAAAATGCTCCAAAGGGTTGCTATGAGCTGGATCCTGCTGCTCTTCCTTTGGAACTTCTCAAGGTGATCACAGATGCTGAGGTAGCTGAGAAAAGATCTTCTGAACAAGCTGTGGTATTTAGACAATGCGAGGCTGGAAAGGAGCATAGGGCAGAATCAAGTAACTTAGGTAAAGGATATGCAACTGAGGACGGTGGCAATGTTGGAGACACCAAGCATGTGTTGACGTATTTTAGAAGAAACAAAGGGAGGAAGATGGAAGTGGATGTTGATCATTCCCAAAGATGAAATCTGTGATGCATTTTAGGTAGTTCTTTTTCGAATTTCTGAACTATATAGTTCCCCACATAGAAGTGAAATTATGATATTAGCATTAAAATTGGAAAATTTTCCAGATGAAAGTGTGTAACCATGCTGAGAATGATGAAACACTTCTATTATATACTGTAAGCTATCTGGATTTGAAGTTCACAAACTTTCTTGTGGTTTTACACCATCTTGTCTTTTATATGCATTCTTGGCAACTTAGGTAACTTTACTTTTTCAGCTATGCTTAAAGGCGGTTGCTCAATTTAGAGTTCACTGATAACTAACTCAAATCTCTAACACCTCATTTGCGTCAGTAAGGTGCATCATGCATGCTTAAATTATGAATGAGCATTTATGGCCAAGCAAATCAGTTTGTGTTGTTTTTTGACCATCTACTGTGGTTACTTTTGTAGAAAAGGAAACTAAAGATTCATAATTAATGTATTTTAGCATATCTTGCTAATTTAGTTTACATATTCTCAATGCCAATCCTGGCTAGATATCCAGAAATGCTTACGCTCTCTGTAACGTTTTAAATTGATACAGTTAACAGAGAAAATCACATGATAAAACATTAAAGGTTTCTATTCTTGTGTTCATCCTTGTTGAATCTCAACAATAAAAAATGTGCAAAAAACAATATATTCTTGAATGCAATGAAGGAAAATTCCATGGACCTGCCTACAGGAAAGCTTAAAAATTCTCGTTTAGAATTTGACAACAAAAGGGGAAGTGTTAGCTAGTCTGTACAGTGAAAGATATCAGTTCTCCATTTGTCTGTATAGATGTTCAATATAGAACTGTTATTGATGTGTTTCCGTTTTCTTTCGTGGCAGGGAAGGGGTGGGTGTTACTCTATAAGTTATGCTGTGTATTGATTTGTAAAAAAATCTAGCATCATTTTCCCTATGTGCAAATAAAGGTCTTAAGCTCCAGTAACATGATGTTCTCATAAGCAAATGACGTATTCTGTTCAAATTTTATAGAAAATTTGGTCATGGACCTTCTCTTTTGTTGTGAGTTTCTTCCATTCAATCATAAAAAACCACATAAGACACCCAATGACCCAAAATTGTAATTTGCTAGCCTATCTAGTCCTTTGTTCTTTACTTGAGTTGGTTTGTGAACATCTTTTCATTTTCACTTTGCAAAGTCTTTACTTGTTTGTTTTGTGAGCATTTATCAGCCAAATGGGGAATGGGTGAATACATTAACAATTGCAAGCATGGAATTCGGTATCAGTTTACTGACAGCATCACACTAAATCATTTCATTTACACAACCGGACTTTGTTTTAGCCATTATAATGAACACGCAGAAATCATATGTGAGCTTATAACTTCTGTTCTTTTGCCGCAGGGAGAAAATCAAAAACAAAATGAGCCTGAAAAAAAAAAAAGAAGGTGAAGATTTGACAGGACTATACGTCAGTGGGATAATCTGAGAAATGTACCACTTTTCTGATTTTTGTATGTTTGGCATCTTTTGCCCTTGTTGCCTTAACAGGACTAAACACTCTGTAAGTACAATTGGCATGGCTTTGTTTTTAAGAAAGATTGAACTTAATCATTCTATGCATTTGAAACTGAAACTCCTACTCTCAGTTACCTATGTTGGCCAAAAAAATTGATGCAACTGAGAATCTTAGAATTTCCTAACAATTTTGTGTTTCATGATGCTATAATTGCTCATGAATTTTGACATTGAAGTATTTTTTATTAAACTTATTAAGAATCATATAATGCTTCTTAATTATGTTACTTGTTATGGTTTGGAGAATATCAACAGAGTTTCTATCGGAGTCAAGTTTGACAGAGCTTCTATCAAACCCTTGTTGGGGAAACAGCTGAGATAGTCACTTAGAAATAAATGGACTAGAGTTAGAAGAGTCTAAATTCTGTGTAAGGTCTCATTTGAGTTAGTTGGCTGAATTATATATAATGTTTCTTTTTCTGCTTAATTAGGAAATAATCAAACTTCAAAGGCAATCAGGGGGAACAATATTCTTCTGAACTGGGATGCCCGATTTGGTAATCATTTGTTTGTTTGCTGTCTTTTATTAGACATATCATAAATCCCTGATGCACTTGTTCTCATTGTGAAAGACATGTATGTTGGTTATAGAGAAATATTCCGTGGAAAAACAATGCTAAGATGTTGCATTGAGTCATTCCTCATCCGAACTATTTGACCCTCATGATTCCTTTCAGGCTAATTCTTCTGAGAACATCTCTGAAGTTCCTAATTGGGAGGATTGAAATGGATGGCTTTCTTGAATGGGAGATATACGTCCACAAATGTGAAAATAGGACAAGAATCTGTCTCTCGGACGAACACAGAAATGACCATTGCAAGAAACCAGATCGTGGAGGTTCCACAAGGTAATTATTATCTATTTTATAAAAGTTGATGGCCTCTTGGTTCCTTGAAAATTATTGAAGAAACTTCATTGGCATTAATATAGTATTTTCTGGTTTGACCGGGTTTGTTTCAACACACACCCAATGTGTTCCTCCTGGAAGTGGTTGAGTAAAAGACTAAGGTTGAAGTGTTACACAGTTTATAACCAACAATGGTAAACCAACAATAACATAAAATGCTTGTCTGTTTTAAAATGAGTAATTGCAATTTGAAAAATTTTATAACAAAAACCTGCATCCAGATATATATAAAAAAAAAAAAGCTGCTATATTTATGATCACCATCTCTCTTATTTTTTGCTTTCTTTGTCCCTATAAGAATAGTAACACCTCAACTTCTTCAAGGGGTCCTATAATCTGGACTTTACTGTACTTTTGACACTTTTTAAGTTCCTAAAGTGTTTAGTTTTATGGGTTAAAGGGAACTTACTGAATCATAAACATGAATTGGTGATCATGAAAAAAGAGAGGATCTGTAGGATGAAACTTACATTTATGGTTTAGATTGATGGAAAATTTTCTATGCACAGCCTAGAAAGATTCAGTCAGTGTCATGTAAAGTTTAATGTTA
Source organism: Sesamum indicum (assembly GCF_026168435.1). Classification (NCBI taxonomy): domain Eukaryota; kingdom Viridiplantae; phylum Streptophyta; class Magnoliopsida; order Lamiales; family Pedaliaceae; genus Sesamum; species Sesamum indicum. The sequence continues at coordinate 19,699,125 of NC_142659.1, forward strand.
CTCTTTGTAATTGATTTGCCTCCATATGGAACAGTCTAAAGATTCTGTCAGTGTAATGTCAATGTTTGCAACTAATTATTGCTTCCTTATGCTTACTGACATACTAGAATCTTCTTCATATATAAAGTTAATATTAGGATGACTTGGTCTAATTCATTAATCGTTAGGAATGCTGTTGCTATAGATACTTCCTCTAAGTTCTGTATGCTAAAAAATGGACACCTGAACCCATCCATTGAGCATTTGGAATCGCTTGACTTTTCAGATTTAAATGTTAGCTTCAATAGGAAAAGGAACTCCATGTCAGCATGCTCGTCGTCTTGAATGATTTTCCTGTATTCTCATTGTAATGGAGTAACATTATTTCACTATGGCTTCAGTCTTGCAAATTTGCTTTTTGTACCTGATTTCATGTTCAATAAACTAATTGTAAAACCTATGAAATAAATATTTTTCCTGTATTGATTCAAGACTTGGGTATATATATGTATATATATACAAAAGGAGGATCACTAGTGAGGCCTTAGAAAAGGAAAAAGAATCTTATAAAACAGGAAGCTAATTATAATTAAGAAATCACTAACAAATCCCTAATAATATACGTTATTCTATGCAGCTAGTATACACCTAACTTCCTGTATATAATTCTACACTCCCCCTCAAGATACTCATCATGCCTACCTTGAAAAACAAAACCTGGAAGTTAGGACGAAGATCTTTAGTAAGGATGTGTACCATTTAGTGTTTCATAGAAACATGATTTAATTAATGTCTTTTCAACCTTTTCATTGATGAAGTGCCTATCAATATCAACATGTTTCGGTCTGCACAAGATTCTTAGCAATGAAGTGCCTATAAATCTCAACATGTCTCATTCTGCACAAGATTCTTAGCAATAGCTATAACTATCACTCTTCATGTTAATAGAACCATCAGTTTTCACTCTTAGCTCTTCCAGCAATCTTTTCAGCCACATTCCTTCACATATTCCATGTGCTAGAGCCCTAAACTCAGCTTCTGCACTACTCTGGGTTACAGCTGCTTGTTTCTTGCTACGCCAGGTCACTAGATTTCCCTACACAAAAGAACAACACCCCCCGCTGTAGATCTTCTATTGGTTACCGAACTGGTCAAATCTCCATCTGTAAAACCTTCAATAGTCATTGCAGTCGTTTTCCTGAAGAATAGCCCTTTGCCTGGATCACTTTTGAGATATCTAATGAATCTATATATGCTTCCATGTGCTCTTCAAATGGATTGTTCATAAGTCGACTCGCTACACTAACAAAGAACCCAATCAGGATGCTTATGAGCTAGAAATATAAGTTTTCCTACAAGCCGTTGGTACGTGCTTCTACCCATAGTAGTATTGCATGTCCGAGTCCCCAACTTCATATTTGGATCCGTTGGGGTGTCCACTGGTTTGCATCCTATCATACATGTCTCGTTAAGAAGATCTAACACACACCTACGCTGCGTTACTGAGATACCTTTGCTTGATCTTGCTATCTCCATCCCCAGAAAATACTTCAAATAGCCCAAATCTTTAATCTTGAATTCTTGTTATTGTGATAACAGTTGCTATAGATGATTCATTTCTTTCTCGTAATTTCCCGTGAGTGCAATGTCATTGACATACACTATGAGAGCAGCACTAGTTATGCTTAACGAACAGTGTATGATTAGTATGATATTGAGTATAGCCGTTTCTCTTGAGAACTATGTATGAATGAATGAATCTGTCAAACCATGTCGACCATGTTGCGGGAGACTGTCTAAGCCCATACAAAGATTTTCTCAATTTGCACACTTTGTCGCTTGTGGACTTGTCCTCAAAGCTTGGGGTATATTCATATAGATTTCTTCCTTGAGGTCTGCATTAAAAAATGCATTCTTTACATCAAGTTGAATGTGAGGGTCTCATGCTATTGAGAGAATAACCTTATTGGCGTTTCAATTGTACAACAAAGAAGCAAAGGTCTCCTCATAGTCAATGCCGTGAGACTGAGTGTAGCCTTTTGTCACCAATGGAGCTTTGTATCTTTCAATACTCCCATTTGCCTTCTGTTTGATGGAAGAGATCCATTTAAACCCACCACCAACTGTATATTTACTTAGAGAAGGGGATGTGATAGTCCAAGTTTCATTTTTCTCAAGGGCTCTTATTTATTCCAAAGTGGCTGCCTTCCATTCCGGTATTGTGAGGGCTTCCTGAATTGATGGCGGAATGCATACTTGATCAATCTTTGACATAAAGGCTTCAAAATTTGGGGATAACCTGGCATATGTCAAGTGTTTCTGAATCGGATGTTGTGTGCAAGTTGTGACTCGTTTTCTTATGGCTATAAGCATGTCCATATCTATCATTAAATTTGCAGATTGATTAGGAGTAGAATCTGCATTAACTTGTGAGTTTCTTTGGAGTTTGGCACCGAGGTGGAAGTCTGATTATGCTAACTTTGTTTAGGCTATGACTAGGAATGTATTTGGGCTCGATTTCTACTTTTTGGATTATTGCTCTAGGGTGGTAACGGTAAATCAATTTTTGACTCAAGCATGGGCGGAGAGATTGATGGTTTGGTTGTCTCAAGAGATGGTTCAGTTATAGGTCCTGTGAGAGTCATCCACTGCCAATTCTTGATTCAATGTTATTCTCCCCCTGAATGTTAGAATTGGGATAACATGGTTGATCCTCAAAGAAAGTCACAATATTGAATGGAAAAATTTGTTGGTGTGGGGACAACAGCATTTATACCCTTTTTTGTTTGGAGAATACCCAACAGAGATGCATTTAGTGGCTCTTCGGTCTAGCTTACCCCTATGTTTTGGATGGACATGGTCAAATGCGACACTACCAAAGACTTTGAGTGGAATGTGACTTAGGAGATGTGAGGAACTTGGGAATGTATCCAGAAAGGTTAGGCAGGGTGATTTGAAACTTAAGGACTCGAGAAGGCATCCTATTTATAAGGTATGTGGCTTAGAGAATGGCTTCAACCCAGAATCTTTCGGGAACAATAGTGGTGAATAGTAAGGATTGGGCAACCTCAAGAAGATGGCAGTTTTTCTTTCGGAAATCCCATTTTGTTGTGGGGTGTTGATACATGAGCTTTGATGGATAATACTGTAAGTGTGAACGTAATGACCAAGTTTTGAATTAAAGAAATCTCGGGCATTGTTGGATCTGAAAATGCGAATATTGGTGTGGAATTGATTTTTGATCATGACATGAAAGTTTTTGAAGATTGTGAGGTTTCAGATTTATTTTTCATGAGGTATGCCAAACTTAGACTAGTGTGATCATCAACAAACAACAGAAACTATCTTCTAGCCCCTGTGACATTTGGAATTCATGAGGACCCCAAATGTAACTGTGTATGAGAGAAAAAGGACGGGAAGGTTTGTATAGCTGTGAGGGATAGGAATTACGAGTATGTTCAGATAATTGGCAAATATCACAATGGAAATATTATAAGGTTTATTAGTGAACTGAGATGGAAATAACCTTTCATGATAAATGAAGTTAGGGTGACGGAGGTGGTGTTGCCACTTAATGACTTCACAATTTTGAGCAATATACTAAAGTCGCACTAGTGGATTGACTCTTAGGACAGAACACGGTTGATCTCATGGTGTCGTATGTGGAAGCAAGTATAAGCCTTCAGAACAATTAGCACTGTCATGCGTCCTCCCAAATCCCAAGTCCTGAAAAACACACGAATTTGCAGAAAAATTAGTGATGTAATTCAACCCCTTAGTAAGTTTGCTATACAAATAAGAGATGCGGGCAAGATTAGGCACAGATGAAACTAAGTAAAGGACAAGTTCGGAAGTCAAATAAACAGTGCCAAATCCAACAACTTTTGAGCATGATGCACAGCTACTCACATTGTGATGGGATTAGTGCACAACTTATAGGAGAAAAGGAGTACCTTATACCCAGTCATGCAGTTGAACGCCCTGGACTCAAAGATCCATGTGTATTACCTCTATATACAGTGTTTCGTGTTCCAACCATTTTAGGACTAGATGAGGGACCCAAGTGTGAAGAGGTGGCTAATAACTGGTTTTATTTAGCCATGATTAGCACGAGCAGATGAAAGGCAGAGAGGCGTGAACAGGCTGGAAGAAGGTTTTCATTGGTGGAGGAGGATAACTGAATGGCTATTGCGGAGGCAGAGCTATAAAGCTCTGATACCATGTGAAAATTGTGAAATGAATACTTTGCCTGTATTGATTCCATACTTGGGTAGGATATATATATACACACACACAAGGAGGATAGCTAGTGAGCCCTTAGAAAAGGAAAAAGAATCCCAGGAAACCAACTATAAATCACTAACAAAATCCCTAATAATCTGCTCTATACTATCCTCTGTAGCTAACTTCTTGTATATACACCTACCTTCTAGTATATCGGTGCCTAATTCTTACCTAGGCCTAGGTGGTAAATATTAAAGTATTAGAATATTGCCTCTACTTAACTATTGATGAAAGAGATTGTACACACACTTGAATTTTGGCGGTTTTCAACTAACGTTCAAACTCATTCCCGTTCAACCACAGCACAATTTGCTACTTGGTATGAGTTTCTGTCATCTAATATGTAGTATCTGATTGTAAGCTGTTGGCATTTTCAAAAGATTCTAACGCCAACAAAATATATCCACAGGTAAATGATTATACTAGTTTATCTCAAGCCGCATAACTTCTTTAAGGTAGAAGAATACACTTGGCTACTTGCAAATTTTTATACTATGGTATTAGATTAAGGAAGGGTTTCTTGTTGATGATGTTCTGATAATATATCTGTGAACAATATATACTGCTTGATGAAACCAGAAAAGGATTTATATTTATATATATTTGACTGAGAATTGAATTACTGCTTTTAGCTTTTTCATATTTCAAGCCAACGTTCCTTCTTAATGTAAATGTTTGCTTGATTGCTGAAGTCAGAAATTTTAACATTATCTATTTTTCACTTAAGATAGCTAACCTTACAATCGATTGAGAATGTTGCTTATGATTTATAACCACTGCACATTCTGTTGTTCAATTGATTGCACCTGTTGCCAAAAGTGACTGGTAGAATCATGCACCAATAAGTATTTTGTGTGTTAAAGCCATCCGTATCTAAATTACCAAATAATACGACTGGGAAATCTTCTTTGCATTTATGATATACTATATGCAATGATCACATTATTCTAGGAGCATCACAAACTGAGACTGGATGCTGCTAATAAATAGGAGACACTCGAATATGTGTAGTTTGTTACAGTTTTCTAATCTTTGGCGAAGTGAGTCACAAAACATCCTTTATTAGATATATTTAGACATCCACACCCTTCCATCAGGTCTTTCAGCTTCCTTAACGTTTTAATTCCGCCTATATTATATTCATTGTCTAATAGTCTTTTTCCATGTCCAACTCACCAGTCCTTAACTGAATATCCTCTTTTCACAGCAACTCGCTTGTGGTTTTAATATTTCTTGCGAGCATCTAATCCTAATATACGCTGCAACTAGGGAAACACAACTCTATTTGCCGTAGGCTTCCTCTGATTGGTTCCTGTCTCATTTTTCGACAGTTGAGTCTCCCAAGGGGCCATGCAGCTAAAAACTTGTCACCTGTGCCGGCATGTCTGCATGAACTATATCTTTATATATGTATGAAGCTGGTTTTTGACCTTACATACGATAGCAATTGACATAATACATTTCTCCAACCTTGATTTCTTAAACCAGCTTGAGTTCTATCTGTATATCACGCGGAAGCTGGTTCATTGCCTGTTTGCAAACATTTGATATCCTCTTAACTTAGCTCCAACTCCCCAATCTGCATCTGTAGCTTCTTTGCACTGAATTTTTATCAACCATGTTACAGGATGTCATTCAGCCACAGAATGAACAATCTTTAGCAAAACAGCTAGCATGAAATCATGAACAAGGTGACATGTAGTGGATCCCTTTTCTTCTAACTCAAGTATTATAAGATTTGAATAATTCAGCTGTCATGTTAGCTGAAGTATGTTGAACTTCCCCATTTCTGAAAATACATGTTACATATTTACCTGTCAACCCTATATTGTAAAAGAACAGGAAAAGATACGAGCTGCATCAATGAGACCTCAAGAAGATCAATACTGAGAAAATAGGTGGTAAAAATGTCCTGACAGCATCCAGAAATTGGAGCACACCACAGAACAGGTAAGGTATAAGAGATCACTTTAGCGTATGATTAGTGTTTAGACATATTAATTGATACGAGAAATGTTAATACGTATTTTCTTTTTTCCAACTACTAGCTGACTCACATGGTTATTACCAGAACTTAAGTTAAATATTGCCTCCTGTTGATGATAATAAGATTACTAGAAAATGTGGTTATCTTGCAGTAAGACAAAGAAAGAAGAGGTAAGATACTTAGAAATGGATTTGAATTAGAAAAGAAAGTTTTGATATCGTTCATTCTTGTCTCACTTTGCCATGTGAATACAATCAATTCTTAATAAAAGAATCCTTCAAAGATAAGTAGTTGACCATATAGATAATTTTGTATCTGAAACAGCTCCTGATGGTTCAAGCTTCGAGTCCAGGTAACCCCATGTTACTAGCTGCCAAAGGTTTGAAAATTCGACCGTGGACTAATTGCTTTCTGTGATCAGTACATGGTGCTTGACTTACAATTTCAGAGCTTATTGTTGAAAGTTGATTTTTTGTTGTCCTTGACTTTTACATATTTCCAGAAAATTTAAATCAGTATCCATTGAGCGGCTGTAAAAATGAAGTTTGGGATTTTACTGAAGTGGGTGAATCTTCATTGTCTACCATCTTTCACCATTAACCTAAGGCTGCAGTTTGGTTGGCACGGATCCATTTGACATAGAGAGTGTGACTGGAAAGTATTTGATTACCAAAAATTTAATTTAATTATAATGTACGGAAAAGAATAAGGAATTTTTAAATGATGGAATAAAACAAATTTCTTTTCAAATATTTGGTATAGTTTATACAACAGAAGATGGAGTTGATATACTCGATAAGTTACCAAAAAGGTTCCTTTTTGTCCATTAAATATTGCGGGGATTATCTTATATAGTAGGGTGATTTACATTCACACCCATTGAGATTTAGTATAATTATAAATACACCCTTATTAGATAGGAAATTACATTTACCCTTCTAATGAAGTTTTGTTTAAGGAGTTTTTAGTCTTTTTCAAAATTAATTTTTTCTTTTTTTTCCCAAAATAAATGATGGGTGTCTTTGTATTTGCACACTTTTTTTTTTTTGCAAGCATTGTAATGTTTTACAAATCTCAAGGAGGGTAGATGTAATTTTCAATATAACAAGGATGTATTTTTTGTAATTATACTAAAACTCAGGAGGTGTGGATGTAATTTACCCTAATATATAAAATAATCCCACAATATTTAATGGACAAAATGGCTAGTTTAGAAAAAAAGAAATAAAATATTACATTTAAGTACAAAGTATGTTAGATCAACATTTAACCCCCTCTATATTTTAAAATACTACAATTTGGTCCAAATGGCATTTTCGTCTGAAAAGTTGGTCAAATCAAAATCAAAATTTTTAGGGATATTTTGGGAATAACGTGTGAAAAATTCACTGGAACCCCCTCAATAATTATCAGGAATGTATTTGTAATTATGTTAAACCTCAGGAGGTGCTGATGTAATTTACCCAATATATCACATACATATATTTTTTAACTAGTAAAGTGCACGCGCGTTGTATGTCAATAATTAACATCTATATTGTTTTGTGAAAAATATTAAATTTTAAAAAGATAGTCATAAAATTGTAAACATATTATAAAATTTAAATTGTTAAAAAAAATTAATAATAGTTATTTGTTTATTACTAATATCAATACTCATTATATGTCTTATGATAACTATAATTATTAAGTTTTTCTTTTTAAGGAAATGTCTTTAATGAATAGTGCATTGCAATGTTTGTGAGCTTTATTTATTACATTTTTCAGTTTCTTTCCCACAACTTTTCTTTATTTTCATATTAATAAGTAAATTATTTTGTGCAATAATAACATATGTCATTCTAATTTTGATTTTTCTTTAAAACGTTTGAGAAACATATCTTTAGTTTTGCAAGATGTTGTAAATTTTGTGCATTATGCTACTAATTTTTTTATTATTATTATTATTATTTTGATTACTTGATATGTAAAGTGCACGCTTGTTGCACTTGGATAATAAAATCTACATTACTTTTTGATGTATTTTAAATTCTAAAAACATAGTCATAAAATTGTAAACATATTACAAAAAGAATATAGTTAATAATAATTACTTATTAATTGCTAGTATAATAACCATTATATATTTTATGATAATTGTAATTATTAAGTTTTCTTTTTTTAATTTTTATGAATTGTCGTTAACGAATAGTTCATTGCAATGCTTGTGAATTTTATTTACTTTATGTTTTCAAATGTCTTCCCACAACATTTCCTTAGTTTCATATTACTAAGTAAATTGTTTTTTGTGCAATTTATTGATATACGTCATTCTAATTTTGATTTTTCTTTGAAAAGACTGAGAAACAGCTCTTTAGAATTATAGGTTGCATAAATTATATGAACTTTGCTATAAAATTTATTATTGTTATTATTATTTTGTTTACTTGATGTGTTGTGCTTTCGATTCTTTCTTGATAGCTAAATTCATGGTAGAATTTATATATTTGTAGTCAGTTTAATTTCTTATTTTGGCACGCTTGGCATCAGCGATAATTTCTTAGGGTGAACCAAGGGGAATCCTCTGCGACAAGAATAGTTTAATTACTGCCACGACAAGAACTAGCTGCCAAAACTCATTCGTTAGTAAGAGACCTTTAACTCTAGCAATCTGTGGTAACACCTCGCAAGGGAAAGTGGCTCCAATGGTGGAGAGCAAGTATTTGCACGAAGAAAGTGATGTTGCTAGGATCCACCGAAACTCATGTGTCAATAAGACTCCTTTAACCCTGGCAATCTATGGTAACACATGCAGGATACCTCCATTATTTAATGTTTCTCTGGTTACCCCTATCCGTTATTTAATGTGTCTAAGGTTTTCTTTTAGTGTTAGTGTGCTTACTTCCATATTTCTAGTTGGAGCTCAGTCTTGGGGATTTCATATTTACATGTAAGGAACAATTTTTCCTTTTAGACAAGTTTTATTTGTGTATTCTATGAGAGGCTAACAAGAGAAGTTATTGTAGAATGTTTTATTACAACAGCCATACTGGTAGAGTGTTTCTTGATCTTTTTAATGTGTTTGATGTAGTGCAGCAACAACACATGTTTGGATAACTTGGTGCAGAAAATTCTACAAAGCTAGCAAAGTGGTTGCACTCAAATGTGAGTCAGTCTGTGGCTCAAAAATGGCAAGGAAGGCTGGTTTCGGACGAATTCCCTCCATGGACATGCGTGGTGATTTTACCATCCAAGAGTGTTTCCAGGTTCACTTATTTCCTTTTGATCTTACGTCCCCAAAATCCTTACTTGGGACCTGTTCTATTAATACCTCCTTATGCTGGATACATGTAGAAATTGAGCATGATCTTTTAAAACAGAAATATGTATTCATCTAGCAGCAAAAAACTAGATTTTATTGTTAAGATTAGACACAACTGCTGAGAAACCAAATCGACGCACGCCAGCATCAAGTTGAACAAAAGGCTCAAGAAATACAAGAATTTTCAGGTTTATTTATCTTTTGCTTTGACATTTTAATCTTTCTGTCTTTTCTCCCTGCTACTTTGGCTCAAGTGCCCGTTTATGTTTTCATGTTTCTGCAGCATCCTCAAATACATTACCGATTAGTTTTGCAAAAATTTGGTTAGGATCTTTGGTGGATGGGTTTTTTTTTCTTTTTTTGAAGTTTTTGTTGTATTAATTTTCTAATAGTTGAATTGTCTCATAGTCTTTATGTTTGAGCAGGAGATTTGCAGATTTAAGTTCGATGCATCAAAGTGTGAAGAATGCAATACGACATTACACGGGTTCACATGTATTTTGGTGACTTTATTTCAGTTGACTATACCTGTTTTTGAAAACAAGTTACTTTATTTTTGTCTCTTTGGAGCTACTACGTTTGAGACTTTCTTAGGATATATCCTTTTGTTGCACTGGTTTTGTACCAAGCGTACATATCTTCCATTAGACTTATGTATTGAAATATTATTTAAATTGTATGTAATTATTATGGGATCTCTTTATATTAAGTTTGCTTTTTTTATGTCTATTATGGATATGTATTATTGTATTTTTGCATTTTTGAAAACAAATTTGCAATTATTTTTCAACCGGAAAAAATGCCTAAAAATTACTGTTAGTAGGGAATTGAATTTCTCACAAATTTTTGTGAAAAATTTATTATTGTTAATAAGTTTAAAAATATTATTTATTATAAGTTTTAGTAAGGACAATATGTCCGCATAATAAATTTTCGTAATGAAAATACTATCATAAATCATACTTTTAGTAACAAACACATTTTCTTTTGTAGTGATGTCATAAGCTTTTGTAAGTTATAACGCATGGACACTCCAAAAAATTACTTGATGCAGTGTTAGACACGTGTCGAACAAGGATACTCTTAGGATACGTGTAAAACACGGCATCCGCGTGTCCGAAAATATAAAATAAAAAATAAAAAAAAGGACACGGCAGCGTGAGAGACTTGTCTGATACGTTTTTGACATGTTTATGATTTTTTTTATAATTTTAAAAAGTTTTAGGTTGTTTTTAAGAAAAAAAAAAGGGGGCTTAATTAAAAGTAAAATAATTAATTCACTCCTCTCAAACTAAAATTTTTGAGATGAAACTACTAAAACTAGAGAAATGATCACGATGATTTAACTAATTTGAATATTAAAATTTTTTCATTGAGTTCTTTTTAAAATAAATTGATTATTTATAATTTTGAAGCCACATTAATTTAAAGATATAGAAGTAAGACATGCTTATTTTATATTTATCTTGATATTCTTCATTTCATATTTACTTTTATTGATAAATTGAGAATATATATATATATAACAAAAATATATTATATATAGCCGACAATGCTGCATCGTTCTTAAATTTTTTATATTTTTTGTGTAGTTGTATCTGTGTCGTATGGTATCAGTGTTCATGCATCATAAATCGTGACGAATCGTGGTTTGTTAGTAATAATTTGTACCAACACAATCAGCATTCATTACAAAGACTTCTAGTATATACCGGGCTTTCCAACACAAATTTAATACCGACACGCTTTCATCACCTAAGGTATTTGGTATGAAAATCTTAATGAATTTTTGTTCTTAGTAGAAATAAAATTTCTTATAGTGTGAAGAGGGGAGGTTGCGGGTTGATAACGGAGAGGTCGCTGGAGTGACGGAGGTGGACGCCGGTGATGGTTGCCAGCGACGGTGCCTGGAAATGAAGGTTGGTGTTTTAAGAGAGAGAAAGGGGGCAGTAAACCCCCTTTTCTAGAGAGAATGGAGATGTGAGGCATTGTCCCAATTTCTTGGAGTTCATGTTTATATCCTTTTTTTTTCTTGACCTCTATCCCGATCCCAACAAAATCTATACTCAATATAAATGATACAAATTTAATTTACGTTATTTTATAAGACAAATTAGAACAAATTTTTTTAATATTTATCGTAATTACAAATATTCTTTTATTATTTATGAAAAATTATAAATACCCCATAATATTATAATTAGGCAAACTTAAGGGACGTCTAAAGGATAAAGTTAAACTCAAATTAATCATTTTACCCTCCAAAAAATCAAATTGCAGTCACATTTTCAACGAAAAATGGTTAGAGGGACCAAGCTGAAAAAAAAATTAAAATTTAAGAATCCTAAAAAAGTGAGAAATGAACTTGAAAAACTAAAGTGATTCTAAACGAAAACTTAAGAGACGAAATATAGTATTTACCCTTATAATTACTCTAACAAATAATCTCTTCTACAATAGACTGTTATAAAAAAATATTTTTTAAATTATTTATAATTTTTCAAATAATTAAAAGGTATTTGCACTTATACAAAACTTGAAAGAAACTCGTTATAATTTACCTTATTTTATATATTAAACATAATTTGAGATCTAGTATAAATTGGTATTTAAAGTCTATGCACTATAACAAATTAAAACCTTTTACCGACGTGATTCGAATTGTACGTAGTCAAGAATTTTTGTTATCCCACGACAAGTTACTATTAGTATCCTTGTCTCTCTCCTATTCTTCCCTTCTCTCTCTCTCTCTCTCTCTCTCTCTATATATATATATATATATATATAATATAACTCAAACTCTTCTTTCTCTCTCTCCATATATAAAGGACATAATAGGCGTGCAGGGTTGAGGTTCCAAGTACTCTTACTTAGTTAATTCATTGAAGTTCATCATGAATTTCGGCCGAGAAATCAGCGCAGATGATATGATCAGTATTGCCGATTCCATGGATAGAGTACTCCGCCAAGAGTCTCTTCGTCTTAGTGATATCATCAATATCTTTCGTCTAATTGATCAAAGGGCCGACGAGATAAGATCGGTTATGCGCCGACGGGTGGATGAAACGTGGACGATGGTCGCTCGACATTGGAGTCTTCATGGTAGTTTCTCTGGTGCAGCCATCTCAAAGTATCTGAAAACGAGGAGCAGGCCGAGTTGTGGTGGAGACGGCGATGGTGAAGGAGCTATATGCGTTGTTTGCCACGAGGAGCTCCATTGTCACGACGATGGTGGTGAGGGGATGATGATGATTGCAACGCTTGGATGCGGACATGAGTACCATGTTCCCTGCATCAAGCAGTGGCTGCTACGGAAGAACGTTTGCCCGCTCTGCAGAGCCCCAACGGTGCCCAAACGACGATGGCTATGGCATTGACGACGACGCTGGTGGTGGTTATGTCAACACATGATTTTGGATTCACATATGTAGTTTGAGTGTAGAAATTGTTCAACAGCGCATTGAATTGAATTTGAAATCAACTATACATGTATGAATGGAGAAAATTTTAATTCAAAATTGAGTTTGTCAATTATATAAAAAGTACAATATAATTTAAAAAAATGACAAATTATATCATACACTTATTTTTTAATTGATTTAGTTTGATCAAATTTAATTTGAGTAAGATTTTTTTTTATAGTTACGGATAGTAAGACGATTCTTGACCACAAATAGTCAATTTTGACCAAATATTTTTGCTCATGTTTTTGAATTATGTAAAGAAAAACTTCGTTGATGAGAATCTCATCTTTTACAAATGAAAATTTCTAATTTGCAATTTGTCTAAACAAACTCATCGAAACAAAATTCTATCTTTATTAAAATTATGATGCTAAATCAGTTTATGTTTATCTTTCATAAATTTTCATACTTCAAAATTAGATTTTATCCCTCAAAAGATATTATTATCTTATTATAACTAACAATTAGTTTTCCACTAATCATATGACTTTTTAATTTCAGAGATTATCCAAACTTTCACCTAGTATAATCTAATGGAGCAGGCTCTTAACTTTACTTAGGTAGAATAATTGTTTTTTATCGGAGTAAATATTTCATTAATATATTGTATATTTTATCTTTTTTCAATTTTGAAATTAATTTACCAATTCACTAAGTTGATGGTTTTTGTAGGCTTGGTAATGGGTTCGGATAAATCAAAGTGGGTGGAGTCAATTAAACAGGTCTTTAAGTTGGTTAGGGGTAAAACTTTGTGATGCAGTCGAGTTAGAGATGACAATCAAGCCTAGAAAATTGGCCCTCCGACCCTGATCTGCCCCTGTTGGGACGGGTTTGGTATTGTTGTTTTGGGGTCTGGGATGGACTATGGGTTTTGTACAGCTGAGTCGCACCCTAAAATTGGTCAAGAAAAAATTATTAATAATTAATTTTTTTTTTTTTGCGATTTTAGATTTTTTGAATTTTGGGCACCTACTTTTATTTGGAGATGATTTGAAATTAAGGATGGTATTTAAATTAGAATGTTTGGTAATACTATTTTTTTAGCAACGGCCAATCTTAACAAACTAAATTAATTCGATCCACTTAATGTCACTTTTCAATTAACCTGCATTATGAAATAAATATTAGTGGTTATGAAAAATTAGCTTAAAACCAGCAATTATGAAAAATCTTATGAATTGACACGTTAACAAAAATTTATATATACTCCCAACTATTTAATGGCTCATATTATGAATAGAAGATATTTCTTATTTTTAATATTTGAAAAAAAAAAAAAAACTAACTCAATGCAATTAACTGGGTCCAAATGGTCGGGGTAGAGTTAGCGAGTTTGGGTAACAACGAGGACATAACAAGTTGTGGCTTTTGAAGAGTTCTATTTGAGACAGATCCGTGTTCGGGTTTTCTCAAAAAGAAAGAATCTCGGGTTGGCCTTACTCTATCCTAGACCTGTCCCATTGTCATTTATAATTAACTCCTCCTCTTCTTAGTTTTTAATAATCGCATCCGTTTTTTAATGTTTCCATTGTCACTTAACTACGAAGAACGTACCACAAACTAAACTTAACACACACCGCATTGCTCCACGGCATGCTTTCCTGGTAAAGAGTTGCACCATAGGGGGGATCAGGCAGCGGGACAGGAACTGACAAACTTTGCCAAAGCACTATCCAAGGACTATTACCCTGACAAAGCAGCCACCTTTAGTGGCTGTAACACGAGCCTATACACGCTAGGAACTGAAAATCGACCCTTAGTGTTATGGTGCCAAATCAGATCATCCTCCAGATCATTGTTCCTAAGCCGGAAAAATGTAATGCATTATGTGTCAACCCGTATAAGTTCCTCCCCGATGAGTGTCACATTCCATCCCTATGCATCTGCATTCGTTATGTCTGAACAGTAGTTGTAGCAGGTAGCGTCCTTAGTGGGGAAATCATTCTGGTTGGTCCTGGGAGCCAGCAGTCTCCTATTATATTGATTTTTTCCTGTCATGCCCAACTCGCCATCTAGCTCCCCTCCGTACTATTTCCTACTCGCCAGGATCAATTGCCAGTAAAGGATGGGTTTTTGCCGCTCAGTGCACAAACGAAACCCAATCTGGGGAAGTACTTGTGTTTTGAGATACGATTGAGCAAGTTGTCCGATTTGAGATAATCCGCCAAGCCTACTTTGCGAGCATCACGAGATTAAACGAACTCGGACTTCAGAAGACCAACCTTCCATTTTGTTTGTTGATGCACATCTTTCTCCGAGCCAACCACCCAAGGTTTTTGATCAGTCGTTGAAACATTCAAAATTAATACTGATTCTAAAGAGTAGCATGTAGTGGAACCATGTCAAATTTCAAAAAAATTAGGTATTCATTACTCAGTCTTAGTTGCGGTAACCAAAAAGGGGCGTTTTGAGAATTAACTACTAATAAATATAAATTAAATTAAAAGCAAGAAGAAATCAATGGGATGAAATCAATATAAAGGAGTTCCAATCTAAGGAAGCTTATTGCCCAATGATTATGTTAATGATTGATCACAAATGATTAATTTCACAACTAATTATTTAACTTTGAAATCTATTAAGATAACCATAATAAATTCAATGTTACTATCATAATTGATTTTACTAAAGCATCTAAATCAATATTTGTTATCTCATTAACTGGGCATGATAGCATTTTATGTCAATTCGGTAATAGCATTTGCATTAGTAAAACAGTTAAATGTAGATCAAATAACGGAGATAGCTGCAATTATCTAACCTAGTTTTTTTGTTCCTACAAATAAATGATGCACATCACATAATTGATTTGCTTGCTGCTCGTACCATTCATTCATGACAATTACGAATAACTAAATTTATTGATCACAATAGAACAATTAACATTGAATCGAATTGTCAAATCTATCAATAATAATCATTCCATAAACAATAAAATTTAAATATGAAAATACTTGAAAAATTAGATAAATTCAAGACTTCAAAATATAATAATTGGGTTCAATATTTTTCTTGAATTAAAAATGAAAATCAGTTACACATCATACTTGTTAAAAAAACTGAAGATTCTATTCTATAATATAAAACTAACAATTGCTAGGATTTCTATGCTGAAAGGGGTGCCTCCTGCTCCTCCAGTGGGACTCCAAGAACACACACCTTTGCAAGTTTAAGAGGTCCAGCTAAAATTTATCAATGTGTGCTCTGCAGTCCCAGAGGGCACCTTCTTGTGGAGGAGCGTGCTCCCGCCTGCTTCTCGAGGGAACATCCTATCTCACGGTTCCCTACATATTAAAAGAAAAATTGGATTTGTAGGAACATCAGTATTAAGTAACGATAATGGTGGGATTGCTGAAGTTGGGCCCTAAATAGAAGTAGAAATCATCTGTTGGAGGTCCTCCAACATGAGGGGCATCATCTTTCGGAGGAGGTATCTGTAGGTGTTAGCTTCAACGTTGGTAGCTTTCATTGTTCTTACGTCTTAGTTCTGTACTCCCATAGACGCCTCAATTGATGCGTGCGAGAAACGCATGTACGTATGGAATAAATGGTGCAAGTTAAAAATGCGGTGTTCGGTCCACTTGGAGTGGAAAAAAGTGAAATAAGTGTTAAAAGGTAAAAACGATTAAATGAGTGAAGAAGAGAGTGTTATTGCTTAATTTTGTGTACAATAAAGAGACTGATACAGAAACAAAGCTCTATAAGTGCGAAATTACAATGCTCCTTTAAACTAATATGGTAGCAAAATGGTAAAAGTTATAGTAGGTAGACTTCAAATGTAGAATATAATAAATGTGTGTGAGCGTGTCCTTCTAATTATCCCCCCTTTCTCTTGTTGAGGGAGTTCTTTATTTATAGACAACTACAAGGTTGTTGGAGAAGATTAGGGATTTTGGGAGCATGACCTCAAGGTTGTTGGACAATGTTTAATCCCCCTCACATTTGGTGCAGAATCCCCAGCAGTTGGCTGATTCTCCTCGGACTGAGAGGAATCCCCTCATATTTGAAAGACTGCTAAAGCCTGTTGTGTATCAGCAGGGAGATAAGGATGTCTCTGTTAAGGTTTATAATACTTCTCCCTAGGTGCGCCATGTGCCCTGCTGGTCCTTATGCAATTCTGTGAAGGGAACCTTTTCAGGTCCTAAGTGGTTGTCACATAGGTCTCGAGGTCTTCTTGGATTAGGGTCTTATTGGACTTGAGTCGGCTGGATTTCTTTAGTCAATTTATTTTTGGGGGGACTCATGTCTGTCCTCCTAGGCTTTATGGGCCCTCTCCCGAACTAGACCCCCTGGTGGGTACCATGGGCCTTGTATTTCTTTCTTCTTTTTGGACTGTTTGAACCAATTTATTTTTATGCACATAAAAAATAATTGCAAACTAAGGACCAACCTTACCAAATATTGACGAGATCTTCAAAATTAATACCAAGATTTACTTTGTAATATTACAACTTACAATCACAAATACGTAAGATTGATAGAAAAGAGAGATTTTGGTGAAAATAATACAAAAATCTCTCTATATTTATCAAAAAAATTAAGGAGAATAAAAAATAAAATGAAATGAAAAAAGCAACGAAATATGGCAGCGCGAACCACCCATCTTTGAACAATATCCTGGGTCGGTCCTAGGCGATTCTGGGCCTAGATCGGAGCCCAGTCGAGTCGGCCATGACTTGGACCTAAGTTTTAAAATGGACCAATTGGGATCTATATTTCAAAGACGCAAGATCATCTCAAAACCGATTATGAAAAGTATTATAAAAGAAATTTTTTTGAAGATGGTGTTAGCATAATTTTAAATATTTTTAAAAAATATATAATACTTTTAAAAGATTTAAGTATAACATTTTATGTACATAGCATTTTATTTATTAAACGTAATTTGAGATGTAACATAAATAATTGTAATAGAAAGTCTAATGCACTACAATAAGTTAAGTAATGAACTTCCTTCCAACGTGGTTTGAATTGGAGTCAAGAAACTTTCCTATGCCAATACAAGTTAGTTATTAGTATCCTTGTCTCTCTCTACCTTCCCCCCCCCCCCCCCCCCATGTATATATATATACACACGACAGAATCTCTCTCTCCATATATACACGACATAATCAGTACAAGTCCAACTAGTCTTAATTAGTTAACTCATTCAAGTTCATCGATGATGAGTTCGACCCAAGAAATCAGTGCAGATGGTGTAAGCAGTTCTCCAGACGACATTACCGATACCTGGGCCATACTTCGTCAAGCATATGACAGTCACGATGATTTCATCGATAGATTGCATCAACTTGAACGAAGGGCCGAATGGATGAGATCGAGTATCCGCCGAATGGATGAGATAATGACGGCGCTAGCCCGAATTTGTAATCCTTATGGTAGTCTGTCTGACGCAACCGTCTCAAACTATCTGGAAAAGAGGAGCAGACCGAGTTGTGGTGGAGTTGGCGATGGTGAAGGAATCATATGCGTTGTCTGCCAAGACCGGCTTCATTGTCACGACGATGGTGGTGAGGGGATGATGATGATTGCAACGCTTGGATGCGGACATGAGTACCATGTTCCCTGCATCAAGCAGTGGCTGCTACGGCAGAACGTTTGCCCCCTGTGCAGAACCCTAACGGTGCCCCTCTGACGACTACGACAACGATGGTGGTGGTGGCTATGTCAACACATGATTTTGGATTCACACATGTAGTTTGAGTGTAGAAATTGTTCGACAGCGCATTGAATTGAATTTGATATCAACTATACGTGTATGAATCGAGAAAATTTTAATTCAAATTGAGATTGTCATTTATATAACAAGTACAATATAATTTAGAAAAAGTGACAAATTATATCATACACTTATTTTTTTATTGATTTAATTTGATAAATTTAATTTAAGTAAGAATCTTTAATTTATATAGTTACGGATAAGAAGACGGTTCTTGACTATAAATAGTCAATTTTGACCAAATATTTTTACTCATGTTTTTGAATTATGTAAAGAAAAACTTCATTGGTGAGAATCTCATCTTTTTCAAATGACAAAGTAATTTGTCTTAACAAACTCATCGAAACAAAATTCTATTTTTATTAAAATTATGATACTAAATCAGTTTATGTTTATCTTTCATAAATTTTCATACTTCAAAATTAGATTTTATCCCTCAAAAGATATTATTATCTTATTATAACTAACAATTAGTTTTCCACTAATTATATGACTTTTTAATTTCAGAGATCCATCCAAACTTTCACCACTCTCTTAGTAAATCTAGTTTTATTGTTCCTACAAATAAATAAATCACATCACATAATTGATTTATTTGTTAATCGTACCACTCATTCATGATAATTACGAATAATTGAATTTATAGATTACAATAGAACAATTAACATTGAATCGAATTGTCGAATCTATCAATAATAATCATTCCATAAATAATAAAATTTAAATATGAAATACTTGAAAAAATCAGAAAAGCTCAAGACTTCAAAACATAATAATTGGGTTTAATATTTTCTTAAATTAAGAATGAAAATCAATTACACATCATACTCGTAAAAAAAGCCTGAGATTCTATTCGAGAACATAAAACTAACAATTGTCAGGATTTCTATGCTGAAGGGGGTGCCCTCCTGCTCCTCCAGTGGAACTCCAAGAACACACTTTTGCAGGTCTAAGAGGTCCAGCTGAAATTTATCAATGTGTGCTCTCCAATCCCTGAGGGCACCTTCTTGTGGATGAGCGTGCTCCCGCCTTCTTCTCGAGAGGATGTCCTATCTCACAGTTCCATACATATTAAAAATTGGATTAGTAGGGACATTAGCATTAAGTAATGATAATGGTGAGGTTGCTGAAGTTGAGCCCTGAATAGAAGTAGAAATCATCCGTTGGAGGTCCTCCAACATGAGAGGCATCATCCTTCCGGAGGAGGTGTTAGCTTCGGCGTTGGTAGCTTTCATTGTTCTCACATCTTAGTTCTGTATCCCATAGAAGCCCCAATTGTGTGTGCAAGAAATGCATGTACATATGGAATAAATGATGCGAGTTAAAAATACGGTGCTTGGTCCACTTGGTGTGGAAAAAAGTGAAATAAGTGTTAAAAGGTAAAAAATGATTAAATGAGTGAAGAAGAGAGTGTTATTGCTTAATTTTGTGTTCAATAAAGAGACTGATACAGAATCAAAGCTCTATAAGTGCGAAATTACAATGCTCATTTAAGCTAACATGGTAGCAAATGGTAAAAATTATTGTAGGTAGACTCAAAATGTAGAACATATAAACATGTCTGAGCGTCTCCTTCTAATTACCCTCCCTTTCTCTTGCTGTGGGAGTTCTTTATTTATAGACAACCACAAGGTTGTTGAAAAAGATCACAGATTTAGGGGAGCATGACCTCAAGGTTGTTGCATAATATTGAATCCCCCTCACATTTGGTGCAGAATTCCCAGCAGTTGGCTAATCCCCCTCGGACTGAGGGGGATCCCCTCAGATTCGGAAGACTGTTGAAGCCTCTACTGTGTATCTGCTGGGAGATAAGAATGCCTTCTTTGTTAAGGTTCATAATACTTCTCCCTAGGTGCGCCATGTGTCTTTAAGGGGGCTGCTAGTCCTTATGCGATTCTGTGAGGGGGGCTTTTAGAGGTCCTGCATGGTTGCCACCTAGGTCTCTCCAAAGATGCTATGTGGAGGACCTTCAATTTTGGTTGGGGAACTTCAAGTCCCTAAGTCTCCTTGTGGGCCTATGAGGCCTTCTTAGATCAGGGTCTTATTGGACTTGGATCGGTTGGACTTTTTTTGGGAGACTCATGTCTATCCTCATGGGCTTTATGGCCCTTCTCCCGAACTGGACCCCCTGGGGGTACTATGGGCCTTGCATTTCTTTCTTCTTTTTAGATTATTTGAACCAGTCTATTTTTATGCACATAAAAAATAATTACAAACTAAAGACCAATGTTACCAAATATTGACGTGATCTTCAAAATCAATACCAAGATTTACTTTGAAATATTACAACTTACAATCACAAATTCGTAAAATTGATAGAAAAGAGAGGTTTTGGTGAAAATAATACAAAAATCTCCCTATATTTATCAAAAAAATTAAGGAGAATAAAAATAAAATAAAATAAAATAAACAACGAAATATTAATTTTTTTCTAAACAATAAAAAGAAATAATTACAAGAAATCTGCCTCAACCAATCATAGTTGCAATTGAAATATGGCAGTGCGAACCACCCATTTTTTTTTTTTTTAAATTATATCCTATGTCGGTCCTGGGCGATTCTGGGCCTAGACCGGACCCCAATTGAGTCGGCCATGACTTGGGCCTAAGTTTTAAAATGGACCAATTGGGATCTATATTTTAAAGCACAAGACCATCTTAAAATGGGTTATGAAGAGTATTATAAAAGAAAAATTCTCGAACATAGTGTTAGCATAATTTTGAATGTTTTTAAAAACTATATAATACTTTTAAAAGATTTAAATATAATTAATCTTAAATTTTATATACATAACATTTTATATATTAAACGTAATTTGAGATCTAACATACATAACTGTACTAGAAAGTCTAATGCACTACAATAAGTTAAGTAATAACCTTCCTTCCCAACGTGATTTGAATTGGAGTCAAGAAACTTTCCTATCCCAATACAAGTTAGTTATTAGTATCCTTGTCTCTCTCTACCTCCCCCCCCCCCCCACTCCCCATGTATATATATATACACACGACAGAATCTCTCTCTCCATATATACACGACATAATCAGTACAAGTCCAAGTAGTCTTTATTAGTTAACTGATTCAAGTTCATCAATGATGAGTTCGAACCAAGAAATCAGTGCAGTTGGTGTAAGCAGTTCTCCAGATGACATTACCAATACGTGGGCCATACTTCGTCAAGCATATGTCAGTCACGATGATTTCATCGATCCCTTCCGTCAACTTGAACAAAGTACCGAAGAGTTGAGATCGAGTATCCGCCGAATTGGTGAGATAATGACGGCGCTAGCCCGAATTTGTAATCCTCATGATAGTCTGTCTGACGCAACCGTCTCAAACTATCTGGAAAAGAGGAGCAGACCGAGTTGTGGTGGAGTTGGCGATGGTGAAGGAATCATATGCGTTGTCTGCCAAGACCAGCTTCATTGTCACGACGATGGTGGTGAGGGGATGATGATGATTGCAACGCTTGGATGCGGACATGAGTACCATGTTTCCTGCATCAAGCAGTGGCTGCTACGGAAGAACGTTTGCCCGCTCTGCAGAACCCTAACGGTACCCCTCTGACGACGACGACCATGATGGTGGTGGTGCCAGCAGCGGCGGCGGCTACGTCAACACATGAGCTTGGATTCATGATCTATGTAGTTTGTTATCTTTAATACTTGTTTGTAGAAATTATTCATCTAATTGAATAATGCCCATTGAATTGAATTTGAGAATAGTGCTAATCTAAACAAAATTCTATATGCAATATTTATGATAATAATTTAGTTTCTATATATTTGAAATAAATAGATCATATTTTAAAAGGATTAAATGCAATTTATTTCCGTGTTACGTTACGTTAAATGAGCAAAAAATACTCTCCAAATTTTTTTAGCAAATTACGTATTTTAAAAATGAAGTAAATTACCTTACTGTCAATGGTTTAGAAATGGGTAATTTGCTTCATTTTTCCAAATATTGAGAGTTATTTGTTATTTTCTTTTTTATAGCAATTTTTTTGGTTCATTCTTCATATCACATGGATAAATTGTATTTTTTTTCTATTTTAAAATTAGGGTTTAATGCAATTTACCGCCCCATATATTGAAAATGAGCAAATTACCCTCTACAAAAAAATAAATAGCAATTACCCTTCTGTGTTTTAATAATAAAGCAATTTACCTCCCTGCCTAAATTACTTCAATTTTAAAAAACATAAGAGGATAAATTATTATATTTTAAAAAATATAGGAAAGTAAATTGCTATTTTATTTTTTATAAGGTACTGTTTACCTATTTTCCATAACACAGGTAGATAGATTATAATTTTCCCTTTAAAATTAGGTTTTATATTATCCGTCAAATTAAAGATACCATAGATCCCCAAAAATTTATTTTAGTTCTAAATTAATGCCAGCTAAAATGAATATATATATGCAAACTACATCACCATAACTATTTTCTAATGATTAGTTACAAGTAATAAATGCAAAACCTTCTTTATCCTGGAGTGCAAAGGGCAGCAGTTAGTAAACAAGTGAAATGAACTTATGAACATAATTATTTCACACACACACACACACACTTTCTGTATCAAGAACTTGAATCGTTGTTAGCAAGAATATAAGAGAGAGAATAGATCTCAAGAAATCAATGAATTGTGTACATATATATACATAGCCCAACTACACATATGAAAATTGATTGATCAGAAGCACTTCCACAAATCCGAAGGCATGTGAAGAAATTGGGAAGAAGATATGACAGATAATCACAATCCAGGTAATTACTTTAACTTCTTTATAGTGCTTTGGTTTGATTGCAATCATTACAGAAATCTGGCCGGAATTCTCTAAGTTGGTAAAAATTGGAAATCCTCCTTATTAGATATTCACGATGCTTCCCAAAAATTGAAATTGTTGATCCATCGAGGAATACCGTTTTTGTTTAATATGATATCGAGGTGGATGGTTGACTCATTCCAAATTAGAAATAGTAGCAAGAAATCCTTTGATAATGCGGATTCCTATTTCTCAATGATATTCCACTGCTTCGTGACATCAAAATTCCGGCCAATCTAGAAAAATCCGGCCTATTTTACTCTAAGATTGTGAAAGTGATAAATAATTTTGCAGTCCTAACAAATCACAGAACTGATGGGACAAATGGCACTAAAAATGCAGTTAGGCCTAGTTCTTCTGCCTGGAAAGTAGGGGTGGCTGCAGAATTCCTTGGGGATGATGTGTGAAAATATGAGTATACACAGTGCGTGCGCTAATTGAATTTTCTGTGTGGAATTTGTAGGTCTGAAAGTGCTATTGTGGAAGGCAGAAGAAGCTGGGGAAAAGTATGTGTTTGCAAGGAAACAGCAACTTCTCAATATGTTTTTTAGGTATGAATTACTCCTATTTTGAGTTTGGTGAATATCATTTGTTTGTTTGTGTTTGTGGGTTTTTTTTTTTAATAAATGGATTATAATTAACATCAAATATCTATAATTAATCAACAATTATTATTAAAGTAGAAATATAATTACTAACAAAATGTTGGTGGGCATACATTACCTTGTATATAGTCATGGGCGTCAACTTCGTTAATGCATGTTTGGTTCTGTAACTTAATTAGGTCACTTGGCGATTTCGTATTTTAATTTTTGATAATAGTATTTTGATCCCATGTCTTTTTTTAACTTTTATCATTTCAGTTCTTTTCTTCATCAAAGTTAACATTCTCACTTGAAAAAATGCATGTGCATCTCACATCAGCATACTATTCCTATTGGCACTTTTTGTCAGCATTTTTGTCTAATTTTTCAGACTAGAATTTTGGTTCTAAATCTTGTTAATTTTTGGAATTTTGATCCCTTTTTTTTTTTTGGGAGTTTTACCCGATGGAGGTGAACAAAAAAAAGACTGATATTATGAAAATTTTAGGACTAAAATACTATCTTTAAAAGAATAAAAATACCAAATAATTTAAGTTACAAAATCAAAAATATTATATTCTCAACTTTCCCTATTAAGCTCATCTACTTTTATGCATCCTATTCTAGTGGAAATCACTCTTTTTTAATTTAGTATTAAGAATGGGGAGTGCATGAAACTTGATTGAAATAGTAATAAGATGTTTGTCATCTCAAATTTATACTTAATTTGAAGGAATTGGTTAAGACTTTTTTTTTTTTTTTATAAAAAAAAGAGATCTTAATTTTCAATATTTCTTACTTGAATGGGAAAAGAATGGGGATATATTGTGGATAGGTATTCATAATTGGACCCTTTTTTAGGTAATTTTGCACTAAAATATCCTTTATCGTATGTATATATATAAGAGACTTGGTGAAATTGAATTGTTTTAAACTTGTTGTGAGTGTTTTTTTGTCATTTTCTTTCCCCCTAAAAAGTAAATAATTTTGCTCTTATAATAATTTTAAGATGTTATAATTTAAATTAAAATCACTATACAAAGATTGATTTTAGTAAAATTATTTTAAAATTTTAAAAATTTATATGAATATAAATGTGAATTAGTTATAATAATTTTATTTTATTAACTAATTTAAATTATTATTTAGTTTAAATATATTTTAAAAAATTATATTATTTACTATAATTGATACTTACATTTAAATATACATATAAATATTTAAAATGAGTTCTAATACTATTTTATTATTTTAAAGTTTGAAAAAATTTAAAGATTTTTATTTTTATTTTTTTAAAACTTAAAAATAAAAAAAATAATTTCTTTCAAATTTGGGCGAGTGAGGGCCACCGAAGGCTTGGTTGACCGAGCGATCCCCAGGTCTCTTATCGGCGACGGCGACGGTGCGCAATTGCCCCCTTCTGCATTGGGTAGTGTGGACAGGGAGGGACAACAACGTGTGTGGGTGGGTGGCTGGAGAGTGAGTGGATTCTAATTTATTTTTTAAATAATAATTTTAGTTTTTATAGTTTTCATGCTATATACATATATATTTAATCATTAAATTTAAATTATTAGTCTATATAATTTAACTGTTAAGATGAATTAATTAAATTTGACAGTCTTTATGCATTTAAAAGAATCAACAATTATTAAAATTAGAAACAATATATAATAAGTAATGATCTAACGGTCATGCGGACAAGTGAGCTATATTTAAAAAAATAAAATAATTTTTTTTATTTATTTTAAAATACAAAAGTATTGTTAGTTGAATTTTTAAAATATAGAGGAAGTTTTATGCTATTTGGGCAAAAAATAAAAGAAAAGAATATTACACAAAAATTTAGAGAGAGAGAGAGGAAGAGAGCGTCGTATGTAGACGCAATACTTTGGTAAGAAAACGTTGTCATTTCAAGCGCCAAAGTAAATTAACGCTTTTAGTTTTACTCGCGCACCAGTGTATACAGTATCATTTCAGAATTAGGGTTTTTGCACTTCCCAACTCTCTTTCTTTCTCTCTTGACGTGTGAAAGGGAAGATTCGAATCGATTTTTGTAATTTCAGGCTGCAATTGGACATGGATGGAGAGGAATTGACGGAGCAGGAAACTGCTCTTTATGATCGTCAAATTCGTGTTTGGGGCGCCGATGCTCAACGAAGGTGCTATATAGTAGTTGATGTTCTTGCTCTCTATGTGTTTATGTTCTCTCTCTTTTTTTTCCCTTTCTTCCCGAAGTTTGTAAATGTTTGTGTTATATTTGTTGGTTTATTTCTAGGCTAAGCAAGTCTCATATACTCGTTAGCGGACTAAAAGGGACTGTAGTTGAGGTATTTTATCTCTCTCTTTATGAATTTGAAGGTCCCATTTTTAAATTTCTAAATTGGTTCTGGGAGTGCGTGGTGCAATTTAGAAAATCATGTGTGCCTAGTTGAAATTTATTTCTGTGGTGCTTTTGCAGTTCTGCAAGAATATTGTTCTAGCAGGAGTAGGTAGTGTGACATTAAACGATGACCGACTAGTGACCGAGGAGTTGTTGTCGGCTAACTTTTTGGTTCCTCCCGATGAAACTGTGTATTCAGGGAAATCTCTTGCTGAGCTCTGTTGTGACTCTTTGACAGATTTTAATCCCATGGTTCGTGTTTCTGTTGAAAAAGGTGGGAACTTTTTCTCTCTCTTTTTTTTTTTTTTTTTTTTTTGTCTTGTGTTTGAATGTACTGAGTTATTGATTGGAGGCACTTCTAAAATGGGGCTTTCCTTGTTTCATCCCCTGACGTGAGTGTAGGATAAGGGTGGTACTGTTATCTAACTGGGTAATATTCTGAATGATCACTTTGTAATCTAAGGTTGAAAAGGGCATCAAAAGAGCCTGGTGAGAAACTTGGTTTATGAACTTCTGTAGACGGTTGTTTTCAACTTAATATATTCGTACCCTGCAGAAGAATTGATTGGAATTGGCTTCTTGAGTAAGGAGTAAGCTGTGTGCGTCTAATTTAAAAAGTGAAGGTTAATGCCTTCGCGATGGAATTGACTCTAGTCTTCTGGGTCCTTCATCATTTTTATCATGTTTTCTCAGTCCCAGGCAATTAGAGAACATGCTTATGATGTTTGGAAGTTCTGCGTACTTTTGTTTGGTGAAGGAACTTTTGGGAATGTTGAATATATGAAACCTTTGCTTTATGCATGTCTCACAATTACCATGGTTTGTCGTACTTGTTTTTGTTTAGCCACTGATCTGGAAAGTTATTTGATGCGTGCAGGTGAAGTATCCAAATTTTCTGCCGACTTCTTTGACAAGTTTGATGTTGTAGTTATCAGTTCTTGCTCACTTTCAACAAAAGTATAGAAAAGCCTTCTTATTCTATCTCAAAGTTTTTTCTTTTCTTTCCCAATTCTTGGTTTATGAATATTCAGATCAACAATCTCTTATATTTGTTCCATTTCTTGTACTTAACTGCTGCAGCAATCAATTAATGAGAAGTGTCGCAAATCGTTAAAGCGCATTGCATTTTATACAGTGGATTGCAGAGATTCCTGTGGTGAAATATTTGTTGACTTGCAGAATTACATCTACACCAAGGTTATATATCTTTTCTAGTTTAATATTTTTTGTTGTATGCATTAGATCTTTGGATTACTTATATGGTTTCCTTGTGTCTTGCAATTGCGTATTAGTTAAAGTTTATTTATATTGATTGGATTGACTGGATTAAGCTAGAGCTTTTAAGTCTGTTATTACTGCTTCCTTTTAGTATTGATTGTTTGGAGTTTGAACTGCTTTCGGTCTTCTTTTATTTGGCCTCCCTGCAGAAAAAAAATGATGAAGCAGTTGAATGTCTTCTAGAGTATTCAAGTTTTGAGGTATGCAGTCACAATTTCTACCAAGGAACTTTGACCTTTAAATTTGCTCTTCACTATGTTATATCAATGGATGGTAGTTTCATCAATATATTTATTTAAGTAGGTTTGCAGTTTGCACATATATCAACTAGAATTTTGTTCATTAAAATAATATTAGAACATGGCATCAGATATTGGCAAAGTTCCATAATTCTTGTCGTGGCGAACTGATTCTGATGAAACATGCATCACCATTTATAGGTATTGGAGTATTCTACAGAGGGTAATTTATTACAAACCAACATTATATTGTCTAATGAAAAATATGGTGCAAGATGGATGAGTAATGCTCGGGAAACCTTAAACCAACTTAGAGGCTAGAAAAGCTTATGTTAAAAGCTTACAGGATTAGAGCTAGGATTCTGAGGAATAATTTCGCCAGTTATTTGGGTGGTGGGTTAGGATTTCATGACAGCAACATGCGGCGTACAGGATGTATGTACTCTATGCACGTGATGGAGCTGGGAGAAAACACCATCTGACTACTGTACATACAAACCAACAGTTCCAGAATGTGTAAACTGTAAAAATAAAATAACAGTGTTCATGTACTCTATGCACGTGATTGAGCTGGGAGATATGCAATCTTCTTTCACCTAACCTCGACTTAATGGTCTATAATCAGAAAACATGCAAAACATCTATTTTCATCATGAGAAACACTAATTTTTTTCTTGAGAAAATGGTTAAAGGAAAAATGAGATAAAGGAGGTTTGGCTCGTCATAAATAGGTCATGCCTCATAAGCACAAACTAGATTAGTGTGTTTAACTCTTAATTGACTATTGCACCCTCAAATTAAGATTTTTGTTTGGCTAGTCAGATATGTAAATATAGTTAAAATGGTGAAAAAATCGCTTCCTAAAGTAGGGATTTTTCCAGTGTGTATAAAAGAGGGCTGAAAACTAATGGCAAATGGTGTTCAGATGTTATGGACGGACTTCTAATTTTGAAGCATTTTCTAATCTGTCTCATCTGAGTAGTAGTTCTAGAAATCCTTTGACAGGAAATCTCATGTATAGAACCGAGCATAGAAATTATTTTTGACGCACAGCCATACATACACTGGGGTCCCATTTCACTTACTGCCTTCCAGTGAGATCCACAGAGTTGTCCTCTAACGGAAGTTGCTTGTAACTTTTTTCTCCTCTCAGGAAGCTGTATCTGTCCCGTGGAGATCTCTTCCAAGGAGAGTTTCTAAGTTGTACTTAGCCATGAGAGGTATTTTTGTTGGCCTCTTGATTTGTTTAAATGAGATCTGCATATATTTGTTTTCATTTCGTAATTTTGATTGAATGCTGCATTCATTATCAGGAGAACAAAGGAATCTAAAATGTTGTATAAATGTGCCAACCCAGTTTTGCATATAAATGCAACTAGGTAAGAATTGAGCCACAGCTCGTGTCATGTAGTAATACATTGATACGTTCTAGATTAGGAATAGTGGTATGTAGAATTAGTTTGACAATCAAGTTATAATCAATTGGAGAATCCTCCTAAGTCCTTCATAATTGGGTTTTTGAATGTCCTACTTTTTTCATTGGAATGTAGAGAGGAGGCCATTACCTTCTATATTTTTCCCCAAGGAATTACTGATTTCATGGTATAGATGGAAGCCCTCGAAGCAGAATCTTTTTAGTATTCAAGTGTTTCGACTTCTGGCATAAGTCGTGTATACCCCCGATAATCGATGAAATCTTGTATACCCCTGGTTTCTTTCATGTCGATTGGTTGTGTAATCATATCAATATTTTCTCTTTTTACGTTCTTTCTCTCTTAATCCTAAATTCCCCTTTTCCAGAACACAATTTTACTTTTGAGCAACTTTATTTCAGTGATAGAGAAGTTTGAGGAGCTTGAAGGCCGCATTCCTGGGGAAACATCTGCCGCTGACTTGCCGAAGGTTCAGAAGCTGAGGAAGGAGCTTTGTGAGGCACAGGTAAATCTCATGGAAGTTGTTGAGGTTTTGTGCACATGTGTATAATGCTTTTCATTGTTTAATTATCCATCCATTCTATGCAGTTGCTGGATGAATCTCAGATTCCTGATTCCCTCCTAGAGAGATTGTCAGAAGGTAGAAGAGAATTTCCACCTGTTTGTGCAGTCATTGGGGGGATCCTTGGACAGGTCAAAAGGAGTTGGAATTGTTGTCTCTTGAAACTACTTGTACTAACTGCTGATCATGTTATGTGATCTTTTTGCTGCTGATATTGGAACTGTTCATGGTTGTAGGAGGTTATCAAAGCAATATCAGGCAAAGGAGATCCTCTAAAAAATTTCTTCTTCTTCGATGCAATGGATGGAAAAGGCATAATAGAGGACATATTCAGACAAAAATCCTAAGCCTAGGCTTGTTATTTATCATCATGAAGATTGGAATCCAGATTCGATGATCCATCATGTTGGACAAAGGTAAAAATCTTTGTTCGATTTGCGACTGATCCTCAGTGGAGATCTTTCTAACAACTATTTGAACAACTTCTAGTCTAGGCTGAAATGTAGCTTTAGTACCCATGAATTATTCCAATACTTTCTGGTCATTGGCGTATGATTCCAAAACTTCTGTAATTCAAACTAATTTCTCTTGGTTTTCAGAAAGTAATGTAGCATCAGTTTGAGGATGAGTGAAAAAGAAAAGAGGAGGTATGGTTTACATGACTGAAATACAACTTATTTTTTTTACTGTTTTGTAAATTAGAATATTATCTGGGGAGATACACTCCTAGCAGAGATTCCATTACCGTAATAAAGATGTTAATGTCCTCAGTAAATGAACATGTCTTCCTAATTCAGCAAAGATGTTAATTAGACCGGTATTTTGCAACTCACTGGAGTTCCAGAAACTGCTCTACGTCCTGACTGTTTATGATGAATAACTGTAGCTGGGGCTCCTCTTTCCCATACGTCTTTATCGTATTTGAAGTTGGTGTAAAAATCAGTTTACATTCTAGTGCAAGACCAGCTGCTAACAGTGTTGAGGTGATCATGATTGCATTCATCATTCTGGGATCCACAGTTACATTGCCCATCCCCAAATGACTAATGACCTAGCCTGTGAATCAGTGGTAGTACTTCCCATAGCACTCGCTTTCTCTTTAGCCTTTAAGGGTCAGAACCAACAAGAACAAGTATACCGTTGTGTGAAGAACGGAGCTATGCATGTGTTCTTGTGAGCTTCATGTTCGACCTGGTGGATCGCATGTCTCAGCTTGAGTGATGCACCTGGTTTCTTTTCTTGTAGCTTCTCTGATGGCCCCTTCTGTGGTGGCTGATGAAGATGTTCTCATACTATGCAGTAGATAGGAGTAGTTCAGGGAGAAATATCAACCTACCTTTGAATGTTTCTCTATTGCACTTTCTTCGTTGGTAATGTTAGAAAAACTGGCACTTGGATTTGCAGGAAGAGCTTTTAGTCAATCTTAATGGAGTAAGCTTATAAACTTTTTAGGGTAAATTACAACCACTTATCTTAAAGTTTATCATAATTACAAATACTTTTTCGTTGTCTGAAAAATTGCAAATACTCTCTAATGTTTGATAAAATTATTCAATCCTTGGATGAAAGTATGAAATTGTCAATTTTATTCTTATTGTATTTTTTTATTTGTATTTAAATTTAAAATTTACAAAAAAAAATCGAATGGGAAGGATGAAATTTTTTTGGAACTTATAAAAAAGTGTTTACTTAGTTAATAAAAAAATAAAAAATAATAAATTTTTAATTTTTAATCTACAAAGGTATTAGTCAATTCATCATAAAAAAGACTGAAAATTTAGCGGATTGAGTTACTTGTTACACAGTTGTTAAAATCAAAAGGGTTTTGGTAATTTTTTAAACAATAAAGGAATATTTGTAATTATGAAAATTAATAAGGTTTTAGTAATTTTTCAAATAATGAAAAAATATTTGTAATTATGTCAGATCTTAAAGGAGATTGTAATTTACACAAGTTTTTAAGATATTTTATAGTATGTTTGAGAGATTATAAAATATTAAAAGTGTTTGATAAATTTAAAAGAGATTATAAAATGTATCTATGTATAAGCTCAAAAAGAAGTAACAAGTTTCAATTTTTATTTTTTGTTAATTCAAAATTTTAACTAATTCTTTTATCTTCAATTGTATTAATTTCAATATTGTTATTTTTGAGTATCTTATAAATTTTATAATTTTATTTTATTATCACTTCAAGTACTTATTTTTAAAGTAAGATATAATATCTTATAAATTTTAAAAATATTTTATTAGATGCACGAGCTTCATGAGATATTTAAATAAATTTAGCCAACCATATGCACCTTTGTAACCTTATGTTTTTAACAAAATTGCTTACGGGACGAATGGGAAACTTTTGCTATTTATTTTCTCTATTTCTAGTGACAAATTAGTGGTTAGATAAATGAGAATCATTGGTCGTCATCAATTATTAATAATTATTGATATCAAATTTTGGACATAAATAATCCAACTTTAAGAACTTTTAAATTTATGTGTTATTTTTATATATCTATATTTATATATTATATATAAATAAACAAGCGATGCATATAATAGCAATCATCTGATAAAATTTTTTCCAAAAATAAACGGTCTGTATTTTAAATTTGTATTTTTATGTTATATAATATGAAATGTTTAATAAAATATAGTATATTCCTATATACATACATACATAAATAAAGTATGTGCGTATATATCATAACATACAAATGGAGTGGCGGCTGTTGCTCTATATTGCCGCCCACTTTTTTGGTTGCAATTGTTGATCGTCACCTGCAACAGGGGCCGGCGGCTGCGCCATCTTTGGAGGTGGTGGTGGCCGGAGGGGGGAAAAATAAAAAAGAAATAAAAATATTGAAACTATAAATTCTTTTTAAAAATTTCAGAAAAGAAAAATAGGATCAAAATAGTCATTTTAACAAACGAAATAAGTGTAAACCAATGGGGCTTAGCTCAATTGGCGAGCTGAAGCCCTATGACTTTAAAGTTATGGTTGAACCTCATCAACGTGTGGGGTGCTATTGTTATAGTTGCTAGATATAGATATTTGATATTGATACTTCCAGAAAATGCTCAAGTCTAATGGATCTAGACGATCATTCAAAGCTTGGATCGAAACGAATGTAAATCCTGAGGGGGACCTATAAAAAAAGAGTTAGCACTCTGACTTCTAAGTCAATATTGGAATTGAAATTGAATAAAACAAAAAGTAAATAAATGTTATTGAAGATTGAGATATGATGAATAAAGTTAGTGAAAAGTGCAATAACACATGATAATATGCTTGTAGAGTGTTTAGAGAATATTTAGAGAGTGAGAGATGATTTAGTGAGTAAGAGAGGTGTGAGGGACGTAAGAGATATCGTCCAGAAAGTGAGAAAGGTATTAAGAAGGTCTCTTCCGTATGGAAGACTAAGCATGTATTTATAGGGGGGGTGTCCTCTTTTGATAGGGCTCTGCATATTTCATCTATTCTCAGGAAAAGTGGATAAAAATTGTTTGGGTAAGTCATAATATGTTCTTATTCTTCATTAATCTTGCTTTTGAAAGTATATTTCAAAGCTGAGGGGAATCATTCACTGGCGAGGACTCCTAACCACTAGGGAATCTTCCTGACCAAGAGGAAACCTCCCTCGACTTCGTGCCTTCCATGTTGGTTAAGAAGTAGACTTGTAAGCATGGGTCTTGGCGAATCATCTTGTTGGGCCATATCTTTCGGCTAAGCCTGTAAACATTTTGGGCTCCTACGTCCTTCATGGGTCATTGGCTGAATATTTTGGTGGGCTTTGATCATGGTCCAAGTTAGGGAATGTCTTGGGCCTCCTTCCTTTGCCAATCTGTTTTTTTAGAGACACCCGTCAGGGTTGCCTGCCAGGTCCTCTTAAACCTCCTAAGATATTACGGGCCTCTCGTTTTTTTCTTCTTTTTTGATCGTTTAGGCCTCTTTAAGCCAATTTATTTTTATGCACATCAGATATGATTGTAATCGATTTATTCACAAAAAAAGTTTAATAGTTCATCACTTTCACTTAAAAAAAAATGAATAAGTGTGGAAAGACATGAAATCTATCATTTTCACACATCGGCGCTTGCAGTTAAACTCTATCAAATCTGCGGGATTTTTACTTTTTAAAGTAAAAACGATGAACTATTATTAATTGAAATAAATTCATTTAAAATTATTCTAGTCGAATATCAATATTTAACAAAAATCATTACAATAATAATATTGAAAAATATAATCAAAACTTATTATTACGAATAAATAATATATACTATGTAGTAAAAATAATGTCTACTATATAGTGAAAACAACATTGCACTCATATAACGAGGTTTGAACATTAGGGCGTAAGAGAACAAGCGAGGTTTTCTTTATTAATAAAATATTAGGTTAAATGAATCTATTGTGGCTAGCCCAATTAAAGGAATCTGACCGCCAATATTTTTCACTTTGGTTATCGTAGTCTTACTAAAAATACTATTAAGTAGTAAGTTAAGACTAATTTTTATTGGATAAAAAAAAGCCTTATCTTTTATAATTTTATTAGATGAAAATAGATCGATCACCGTCATGCATTCACAATATACCACATAAAATGACGAAGTTTATATTTTTAGTAATGTTCGAACTTGTGACGTGTTAGAGAGAAAATGAACATTTATACCTGATCGGAAAGTCTCTCATCTTTTTCTTATAATTACAATTATAAAAAGGATAAATTAGAATGGACTCTCATATATCTGTGATTTTAAAAAAAGAGAGAGAGATATTTTTAATTGTACCCTTATAAAAAATCTTTCGAGTTCTCGAATTTTGTGGAATACAATACATGTTAATTTTGAAGTTCAAAAAAGGTTTTCCTTTTTCCAAAATCCAACTTTCTCCTTTCACAAATCCAAATACCTAATGAGTTGAAAGAAATGATGAAAGCACAGACAAAATCATTCCACAAGATAAAGTAATCACACAGAAACTGATTAATTTATACTATATATATAAAAAAATACGTTTTTTTTTCTTTCACAAACCACGATTATAACACTGCAACACCAATTTTATCGTTATACCCCTAAATTGATTTTCTTTTTTTTTTCGTTTTCTTTCTTTTTTTTTTCTAAATATATATATTTTTTCTTATTCATAATATAGTTTAAAATGTAAAATATTATTTATTATATGCATGTAGAGACGGCGTGCTACGGCGACTAGTTTTTAAAATATTTTCGAGCATATCCGATTTGTGGGTATTAATCTCATTTTATGTGGGTATTTATTTTACTTAATATAAGTTATTATAAATTATTAATTATCTTTAATCATAATAATATATTGGTCGAATTGTACGCCATTAAAAAAATATTTATTAAATGGCAATAATTTTGATTTCATCACTACACAATAATTAGTTACAATAATCTATACTATACTATTATAAAAGAGCAACTTTTGAATATACGAATTTATCCTTTAATTCATCCCCCCTCCCCCCCAAAAAAAAAGAACAAGGTCGAATAATAATTTCAATATTTTTTTAACAATCCTACAATTATAATTTTATCCACTAATTACAAATATTTATTTTCTCTCTCACCTTATGCCACGTTTCTTTCTTTCTCACCCACACACCACGATTATTTCATTTCACAATTTTTTTTTACTTCATTTCATGACATCATAATTTTTTTATATGTACACGAGAGCCTGCATCAATGACTAGTCTTATATAAAGTTATCATTATAGATAATTAGTGATAACTTTGTGCCGGCACAAATATAGTGATAATAAGTAATTGTTGTTACTATATATGTTCACTAATTGTCTCTTTCTTTTTTCTTCTTTTTTTTAAAGAACTAGTTCACTAATTATTTTCAGTGTCAATTTAATATACAATCTTTTGCCACTAATTCCAGCTAATTACAATTTTTATAGAAAAATCACTATTAAAACTTTGATGTTAATTATTGCGATGTCACTAAATATATATAAGGGATAATTATATTTACACCTTCTAATCTATATATGGTCTGTTTACTCAAATCACCCTCTGTCTTTTGCATAATTATATAAATCACCCATGACAAACAGAAAAACGAAGATAGTTTATGTAATGATATTGATATTTTTAGGATTGTATGTGTAATTTTTCTAAAAAACAGTAATAATTTGTGTAAATGATGACGTTTTTTATAAGTGTATATGTAATTCTTCAAAATTGAAAAGTGGTTTTTGTAAACAAATCATAAGATAAGATAGAAAATATTAATATAATTATTCCTATATACAATTAGTGACACTATTAAAATTGTTACCTAATTTTTTTAGTAGCTAATTTTGTATTTCTTTCGGTGCTGGCTCTTAAATATACTGAGAATTAATCTGCAATTAACAAAGCCTAACAACAAACATTTATATGCATTAAATTCTTGTTCTTAGGTTCTGTTTGGTTTCACTTCGATTCCATGTTTTTATTACTTTCTGAGTGAGAAGTTGTACTTTATTTATTCAAAAATTTTGGTGTAGAAATGAAGATTTATTTGATTATATGAATTGACGAGATGATGTATTTTTGTATTGTTCGTGCATGGTACTAAAATAATGTATTTTTCATTTGAATGAATTATTTATATTTGTATTTTATTGATTTATAATTTTCAGTAAAAGTATATATCATTATTTTATTAAATTAATGGTTAAAAAATTTGTATATGTGTAAAATAAAATTATAATTTAAGTAAAAAATATATAAAAATCACTACAAAAAAATAAATTATTCTCTATGTTTTAAACGACAACTTTTTAAAATCATATTAAATCAATACTATCTATCCCTGTCATACACAATCAATGCAAAAATTTAAATTTAACCACGGTTTAGTCAACATTTATTGTGATTTCAACTATGGTTAAAATATTTATCATGGTTAATTATTAATTGTGGTTACGTTCCAGTCTCACATATAGAACGTTTGGTACTAACGTCGTACAACTATCATTAATTAGTAATCGGCATAATTTTTTTAATTTTATTATGATAATTAACAATCACAAAAGTTCATCTTTCTTCTAGTGAATATTTCCATCTAAAAATACCAAAAAAAACACAATCTTACATTTTTCAAAAGATGAAAATTGAAACCGAGAAAACGAAAATGAAGCAACCTAGATTTGATCTAATCAGATCTTATTAACCTCGCTAGTTCATATCTATCCTCACAAGAGAGAGAGAGAGAGGTTTACTCATCTGAAAGGTGTGATTTAAATTTCGAAAAGAGAAATTCCAGGATTTGGCAGTTCATAATCCCCCCATGTTCTCACCACACCACGTTCTTTGACGAACCCCACCATGCATAAACCCCGCTACATCAATCAAGTTCAAAAAGGGGAAAGAAGCAGAAACATCACAGACCCCACCATGCAAAAACCATCAAAAGCCGGATCCCAAGAACGTCGAGGTTACCAAGCATTAGTCCAGCAGTTGAAGAACCTCGAAAGCGAATGGGAATCCATAGACAAATACAGGCAGCGAAGCCCACGTCGATGTTCATCAGCAGGCTCGTCAGCTGACGGCACTCTCGCCTCTTTTGATCAGCTGTTGGACAATTCTCCAAGAGAGCTCATGTCTTCTCTTCAGCAGAGGGCATCGCCTTCTGTTAGGGTCATGAGGTTGAAAAACAACTGTGATATGTCAGTTCAAGAAATACTAATGGACAGAAGGGCAGCCATTATGAGCGGAAAACTTAAAGGCAGGCGGCTTTTCGGACCGGCGGACACGCCCAGTAGTGAGGAGGAACTGGACCTGAATTACGGATGCGGCGCTGGTGGTGAAATATGCTGTGATTGGTTGAATATGAGTGAAGAAAGAGAGTTGGTCATAAATGAAAATTATAGTATTGGCAAAAGAAGCTTTGATGGAGAAGAACAGGAGTTGATTGATTTTTCGAAACAATCTTGTTCATTTTCAGATTCTTCCCTTTCTGAAGAGAAAGTGGTGGTGGGGCAGGAGGAGGAGGAGAAGCCGGTGGTGCAAGAGGCTATTGCGGCAGAGAAGGGAGGCTGCGGTGCCAAGGCAACGGGTGGCGGACGTTACATGGCAGCAATGACTTGGTTTGGCTTCGTGGTAATTCTGCTAACACTTGGATTTATTTCCATGAGCTGTAATGGCAAATATGTTCATGGAGACGAGTCGATCCTTGTCCCAACATAGACGTATGGATTTAGCTTTACTGGTAGTATTAAACTTCATGGGAGTTACTGGTTTTATCTGTGACAGTTTCCATATGTAGAATACAATTTGTTCTCTGCTTCAATCTACATTATGTGCTGAAGAA
This sequence comes from Sesamum indicum, assembly GCF_026168435.1. Lineage (NCBI taxonomy): Eukaryota > Viridiplantae > Streptophyta > Magnoliopsida > Lamiales > Pedaliaceae > Sesamum > Sesamum indicum. Next base: position 19,737,505 of record NC_142659.1, read on the forward strand.
AAATTTTCTGGCTACATATTACTGCAAAATTTTGGCAAGAATTGGCGAGAATGCAAGTGTTGACAAGAATTCTATAGTTGTTGCTATCAGGCAGTATCAGGTGGAAGTAGTCATTTACTATCGGACTACTAGCCACACGGTAACTCTTCCCCGCATTGTAGAAGGTGCCCCATGAGAGTTGCCAGTTAAGAATTAAAGAAACACATCTTATTGACTAAATATTGCCAGCGTGCCTGCTTAGGCCACATCTCTTTTACATCAGCCACCACTTGACTCATCAGCAAAAGATCAACCAAGTAAGATGTTTTGTCAAATCTTTAACCGGCACATTATATATAAGTAAATGCAACTTTTCGGTCAATTTTGTCTTAAGAGTAGCAAAATTAAAAACATGAAAGATCATTTACAACTTCAACAAATTATAGGACTAAAATACCGAATGATTATAAATACAAGACTAAAATTATAATAAAAGCCAATATATGCTTATGTACACGATCTTAATTTCCTAATTACATCTTAGTTATACCTCATAGGAGAGTACGTGTTGTGCGCATAAAGTCTCAGTTTGGTGGTATATATGATCTGAGTGGAGTGTTATATATGACTATCATAGCATTTAGTAAGAAATATTCTGTCTTTTTCTGGGTCATTTCCGTACTAATGAATGTCTAACTAAAGGTCAACAGAAATGTCACCAAGAGTAATAAGGACAAATGACATGCTCAGTGTTGGAAAACTTCATATATATTTGCAAAATGCAGCAGGTGAAAAGATTGTCATGTTCCCCTGGGTGGAGGGACGAGGGATCTTGCATACTTATGAATTAACCGCTATAATTTTGTCTGAAGCGCTTATGCATTTGAAGGAAGAAAAGACTTTGCCAGAGTCTCGGCACATAGAAGAAAAACCACGGGAGTATGTATTTTTATAACACCAACTTAAAATTTCATTCAGCAACTGTAAACATATATGTTATAATAAAAATGATGTATAGAAAGTTTTAGCCAACAGATAGAATAACTTAAGACCTCTGAACCGTCAATAGCGATATCTCATTTCCTAAAATACGATACTGGAAAAACAGACACGACAGAAAAAACACGGGATGCAAGAAGCCAGAGTTGGAAATTAAGGATTGATATGGAGATGTGATCTGTATAAGAAACTGAACCAACTCTACTTCTTTTTGGAAGAGGATCCATCCTTCTTGGCATCAGCAGCTGCGGGAGCAGACTGAGCGGGAGAGTTGAGCTCGTCCCAAGCGTCGATCCATGTGACCATAGCATCAGCAAGCTTCTGGAAGTAAGGATCGATAGGGCCAAGCTTCTCTTTGACCAACTTGGACAGCTCGGTGTAGCATTTCTGCACGGTTGTGCATTCCTTTGGGAGAGTTACAGATTGGAAGAACGGAATGATGTCCTCCTGCCAGTAAATGCCCTTGTATTCTTTCTTCAGATTCACAAATGGGTTGCTAGCCTTGCTGTGCCAGATGTATGGCAGCCCAGTCTTCACCCCAAGACCCAAGTGGTCTGTGATTACCTGCAAAAAGAAAAAGCCATGCCATTAATCTTTATAACCCATTATATGTGTGTCTTCATGTCTAGTTAGTAGAGCACAACATATCTTCAATAGTGGTAAATTTGCAAGCAGTAATAGCATCCTCGTGGTGATTGTTAAGTCTCATCCTTGTAACCAGTACTACTAGTGGTTAGCAAACTAAGGCATTTATCAAATATTCAACGTTATTCTGAAAATGTAGAAATTGGTTGGCTGTAAATATAATGCAATTGCGTGAAATTGTATGTTAAGGAAAGTCACCTTAGTGCACCAGCCAGCCCACATATCGTCATATCTCCCAATAGGTTGGCCATCACCCATTAGCCCAAAGTACATGGCAGGGCCAATGAGTTCCCTGTCGAATGCAAGGTTCATCCCACACATAGGAAACAGGGTTCCTTTGGGAATCGTCAGTACAGCATCCACATACCTGAATGAGATGATAAAATTACATATTAATCATAACCGAGCAACATACACAATTAAAATGCATAGGCAACTCTTAAAATAACCTGGTGTTGCGCTCAAGGGGTTTGACAAGCTGAGTTGGGGCATCATAGTCAGGGATGTTGAGCCAGAGTCCATGAGAGACAGCAGTTGGAACTCCTTCTCTCATGCTAAATGGGTAGCCACGGACAAAATCAGCACCGTCTCTGAAGGGGTCATACAATGTGTTGAAAAAGAATGGTGTGGATGGAGTAAGCAGGTTTTGTATGTGCTGTTGCAAAGCATTGATCTCTTTTCCAGTTGGATCTTTGGCCACCTATCATTTCCCATTTCAGTTATATCATCAAAAATTTCACACAAACATACACAAGTAATTTGGTTTCTTAATTCTTCAAATACCCACAAGCCACTTGGTAAATCAACAGATGAAAACTAGAACAAATGATGAAACCAGTTTCTGTCATCAAATAAGAAATAATGTACATAATTATCTATCAACTTCTCCACAGATCGAGAGAAAGCAACTTTAACACTGAGTGGCAGAGCACAAGAAACGGATCAATACCACATCGTTCTTAATTGTTCATGTTCAAATACCAAGAAAACAAAAACAAAAACAAAATCCAAAAAGAACAAAGTATAAAGTGAACTTTTAATCAGATTAGATTTTATGAGTGGAAAATAATAGCATTGCTGCAAATTAAATCTATATTAGAGTCTTTTTGTGGGCCAAAAGACGTATAAAATGATTGCGGATGCCCCACCAAAGGACAAGAACCACTGGCATACGCAACGTGTCAGAATAAAAAATATGGGCCCACCCTTTCTCCGCGCACCGGCATCTATTTTAGTACATCCCATTTTCTCCCGCTCAACAGAGATTTTCTCATGGACCGTTGACTTTCCAGATCCCCAAGACCAAACGCATCAACCCAGCAGACAAAGAACATTCATCCAGAGTCCGCACAAACTCAGATCCGAGTCAAAATTCGATCTCAGAACTCACGGTTTAACTCAGAAACCCACATACATTCACACAGAATCGAATTTTTTACCAGAAAAAAAAAAAGCAGGGAAAGTAAAGAACAAAGAGAACTCACAAAGCAATCGTCATCAATGGTGAAGATGTACTTCTTCTTCGAGACCAAAAACCCGAAGCAGCGGCAGGCGGAGTCTTTGAAGGAGATGCAGGAGGCTTTTGGCCCCAGGATCCGGTTGATGTCGTTCCGATTGTAGAGCTCGTAGTCGAACCCCTCCGGCACCTTGATTGTCTTAGTCGGGTCCCCATCTTGAACGATGATCAGATGGTACGGCTGGAAGAAGGGCCGCCACATTTCCAGGAAATCCAAGTTCCTAATGGTCGGAATCACTATGTCCAACTCGTCCTTGAGCGGCGGCGCCACCGGTGTCGCTGGCTTCGACATTTTCTTTCTTCTCTGAAGGAAAAGGAGCAGATCTTGGGGGGAATTGAGAGGAAATTGTGGGGTGTGATGGTGGAGAAATGGTGGGGTTGAGATGGGATTTATAGGGGGTGAAGAGAGCGGGGGATTTGAGTAATATAAACGAGAAAGAAGTGAAGAGATTGCATACAATGTGAAGGGGATTCACTTGCCAAAGGTGGTGGGGTGGGTGTGGGGGTGGGGTGGGGGGGGTGACTTTTATTGCCAAGAATTCATTTGAATTTGATGTTGTGAAATTCACATGGAGGTTGCCCCCTTTTGCATATTTTTTTGGGGTGAAATGCAATTTCCCTTCGTATGAATTTCGAAAAATTAAAAAAGAGAATTTTCGTAAAAAAATTATTAAAAAAATAATGTAAAAACATTAGGAAGGCAATGTGCATTATTTTTTAAATATTGGGAAATTTTTTTTATCTTCTTATTTTATAGAATTTTTTGAATAAATTTTAACCATATTTTTGGGGCATTTGGATTTTTGAAGTAGAGCAGAAGTTGGGCTGATATTTTTTTATTATATATACACGTTATGTATATAAAAATTATATTATTTATTTTATTTAAAAAATATATTATATATGTAATATGTATATATTTAATAGAATAAAAAATGTAATATAATTTGAAATAAAAAATATAATCTGAGACATGTAGACCTGGATTTGGCAACTAAATTGTTGTAAAATAGTTGAAAGATTGTTTACTCCATATAAAGAAAAAAAATTATTCAATTGACATAATTTAATTAATGAAATTAGATTACATATTCTATAATTGATTTGTATATTAGAAGAAAAAATGACAGACACAAAATAAATATAATTATATTTGTCGTATAATTGATTGAAATCGAAACATAATATGAAAATGAAGCCTTGTAATGGTATATCAATATGTGAATATGTAGGTTTATAGAGGAAAATATTAAGAAAGATTTTATTTCAGTATTTGAAGGCAATGCTGAAATCAATCAAGAATGCTCTTTGTTTATCACTGTTATCTTTGTTCAATTTGAGACAATTATTACATTCTCATGCTATATTTCTAGACTACTTCCACTTCCAATTTAACTCTTTTCTATGTCAAATGTTCTCTTGGACTTTTCCTGCTCTTTATTGTAAGCTGATTGAGCCTATTTCGCTGTTCAAGAGTTGGTATAATTACACATAGATTACATCTGGTATTCTTTATAGTTTGATTAGAAAAAATTTATTTAACTTACAATAAATCAATCGAGTATAAATATAAATTTTTATTTAATTTTTTTGTCAATATCAACGGATTTGGTAAATTTTGACTAATGATGAGAGTTGGATGAAATCAATAGTTAAAGACCCTAAATGTAAATTTTCCAACAACGACATGAGATTTACGTGTAATTACACAAAATCTCAAGAAGTGCGGTCTAATTATCCCTATTTTTTTAATTGTTGCAGTAGGGTGTGGATAGCAAAACTAAGATCTGAAATCAGGACCTCTTCTCCGTTGAGAAAAAGAAATTGCCAACTTAGCCAAATGTTGGTGGCTGTACTAAATATAATTGAAGAGGGTCTTTTGTTGTTTCCATAATTACCTTTAGTTTTGACAGCAATCGCTGCATCTATGACCAAAATATTGACCTCAGTTTTAGTTGTAATAAATATTTTGACGTCGATGTAGAAACAACGACTAATAGTTATTATGCAGTCGTAATTAATTAGTATCTCTTATAAATTTTTTTACTCTTAATCATGATAATTAACAATAATAAAAGACTATAATTCTTATAGTATGTGAAGTCATTTAAGTCCATATATACTCTATCAACCAAAATTAAATACTTTAAGGTTTTAAATATTAATAAATTAGTACATGTATTAACTGATTTTTGACTAATTTCATGTCGCTTAAATTTAATAAGATTAAGATATAAATTATTTCTAAATTACATATATAGACATCATGATCAATTAACATATATCTACGAATTTTCTATTTGAAATCATATTGGATTTTTTGTTTTATCATATATACTGTCTGTATAAAAAAAATTCTTAAATAAAATAAATAATATAATAATTATATGCATAAAATATATATATTAATTAAAAAAAGAGTTGAGTACATAGCTATGGGGGTGAGAGTTGCTAATAATAAATCCACATTGAGTCAAGAGTCCACCCATAACGTACGTACGCACAAAGCTATTGACGTGTTTCTTAAATGCATAACCAAAAGGGTGCATGTGACGACTTTAATTGTTTTTGTAGCACTAAGTTAGGCAAAGTTGCGTTAGAATGCGTTGAACTCCAAGATAATAATAATACCTCCCAAATTCCACTTTATTCATATTTGACTCAAAGCACACCATATGAATGCCCTTCACTTTGCTTCTAAAACCATACACTATTTTGGCTACTTCCCTATTTGTAATTTTCCTTTTTGGGTTTTGGGTATTTACCATCAATTTGAAAGCTTATTTTAGTTTGTATATGTCCTAAATAAATTGAGTTAATTTAGGTTTTATAAAGTAAAAATGGCCAAGTGGTAGGTTACATATTAATTTAGTACAATTGTGCTTGCATTTATTCCCAACTCTATATACATTTTAATGCATGCAATTCATTGTTTGAGAAGTATAGGTTATATTCTCTTAAATTTTTCGGTATTGAGTCCTTTTGAAGTTTTAAAGGTGGTTCGAGTATAGGAATTTAACCATGTGCTACACGACATGTTTAAAATTTTTCGAGTTTAGTAGGCAAAATCCAGCTTAGTTTAAATTATGGAGTCAAGTCCTAAATGATGAACTTCAGCAGTTCAAATCTTACTTGCTCACTCATTGTAAGAAGGCTGCAGGACCACCAACCCAACTAGCCCAGTTTTTGTCGTATTGCTAACAAGGCAACACTTAATCCAAATTCAATATCAGCAAGTCGAAGGCCCATCCACATCATCCAATACATCAACCATATTTTACACACCTCATCCAATATTTAAATTTACGCTCCTTCATTTTCCTCTATTTGTGTTGAGGTTAGTAGCGTTGGTGGAAGTTTATGGCCATCATATTTGTAACTTTTCTTCTTAGTACCATCTCCCAACTACTACACTATACTTGTTGTTATGCTCACCTACTAGCTATTTATCTCCACTATCTGTTGTAACTTATCACATTATTATCCATTAAGTCACATTGAAATAGTAGATGATACTTCCAAAAAGGGGCATATTCTTTTTGGGAACTTTTTTACAAGATGGTTTTATTTTTTAATTTATATATATGAATAAAATTTATTTTATCTATATATCTCTTCATATATATGCTTCTAATTGTAAATTTTTAAAAATTTTATTAATATCAAAATATTATAATTTAAAAATAAAATTTAATTTTTTTTAGAACATCTATTCATTTAACTTTCCCAAAATTTAAATTTTTTATACAATATAATTTTAAATAGAATTAAATTAAAGCATGGGTCACACTCTAGTTATTCTATAAAAGAAAGTTATATTAGTTGTAGAAATGTATTTTTTGAAAATGGAGAATTAGACTCTACAACTTGTCTAAACTGAGTTAGAGTAATACGATATTGTCAAGCTGTTGTATCTTGAATAGATAAGTCAAGAGTGATACTATTGTACCAGTGAGAATATTTTACTATAGTAGGCTTGAATGTCCTCAAAAAGAGCGGGATATCCTCATCTCAACCTGAAGACATTTTGTATCTTTTTTCAACTGTAATTGTTATTTCTATAATAATTTATTCACAAGATATTTAATTTTTTAAGCCTTGTTTACTTGTGGGGATTGGGCTAGGTATCTTGTATATATATCCACCCGAATCCCTTGTTTACTTGCATTTAGACTCACTCGATCCCATGCTAGATAATAATGAAAAGATGATTTAAATTCCATCAGGTTTGATAGGATTTATTATTTCACCAGGCCCCCTTGAGAGGGATTGCATATGAATTTACACATTTATTCCTAGATATAAAAGTATTTGATCCGGAATAATATCAATTTTCCAAATACATGCAAGATTACTTGATTTCTTTTTCTTTTTAACTTGTTTTCCGAATTTAATTTTATCCGATTTTTTTTATTTAATCAAATCAAAGTATAATAAAAAAGTTCTAAAAATTATGCATACATGTCCTTAAAATTTGACACGCCCATCAAATGTGCCCGACTGCTAGCTATATTAGAACGATCGATTTTAGGGCGAGCCTCTAATTAGACTACGGTGCGATATTGGATGAGACGAATTGGGTTGGATTAGCCCATTTCTAAGTTCATTTAATTGATATCAAACCATGTCGGGCTCAAGTAGAAGTGGGCTCTTTTCAAATTAAATAACTCAAATTGAACCATTCCTAGATGCAAAATACATCTTATTCATCACAACTTAGGCTTTAGAATTCATTTTATCCTTCAATAACGCAAATTTTGTGTTTGCATATTCAACGAGACATAACAAAATATTACAAATGAAAAAAATAAATTTCATTTATGTATTTTTGTGGGTATATCCTTTATTTCAGTCTATCGATTTTTAACTTCACGAATGTAGTTTTTTATTTGTAAATTTTGAACGTGGAACTCAATGATTTAATCTCTTTTGAGATTGATATGAACCTGCAATAACGTTAATTTAATTGTCCAATATTTTGGACCTCAAGATCTTTTTCAAGGTGTTGGTTTAAACTCTATGTTTGTGCGCGTGGGGAGAATTTTTTTTTTTTTATAAATATATATTTGAAGGTCTTCTGATATAGTGTCAAATTAAACATTATAAACTTGAAAAGTGATGACTTAAATTTAGGTATTTCTTGGTGGAGTCAATACTTCGAACTTCGCCAGATGGTTGACTTGTAGTTGGATAACGTTATTCCAGGATCCACGCCACAACCCCCAAATTAAAAGTTGAAATTAATGAATTTTCACGAGTAAATGCCTTAATTTTTGCCGTAAACGCTGTGGATCTCCCTGAATTTAGCTAGAGAGATTCTTAGAATTTTTCAACGTTCCCTTGGTTGTATCTTCGTTTGTCTTCTTGTGTCTTGACTTGTTTAATAAACAATCCTACTTATAATTGTAGGGTGGAAGACTTTATTAATTCTTTATGACGTTTGATATTTATTTTCTTTATTTTGTAAGATATGTTTCAATAGTCAAATCACAAACTTACACTAGATTGATTTGAAAGATATGATTTCACTTGCCAATAGTATAGTATTTGACATTAGACATCATTTGATCAATCAAAAATATATTAATAGTAATTTATTTACTCTAACTAAAAATTAAATTTGATTAAATTCACAAATAAAAATAAAGATTGATATATAATATTTCATGTGAATCAATTTCATCATGCGGTAAATATAATTTGTCTAATACCCTCAATAACATTAATTTCAGATTTTGCCAACTTAATTTTAAATTAAACGCTATAATTTTAAAAAAGTGATTTTTTACTAGGATTCTCTTAGATAACGTATTCTTCAATTACGTTAATTCGTGGATTTAGTATCACAATCACAAATTAAACATTAGGATAGGTGATCTTTGCAACCAACGACTTAATATCTGCCTTGAACATATCGTAGTTGATCAGCTTCTTCGGTGTCCCTATACTTTGATGTTGAATTGTTGGAGCAGAACCCTATTTATAGTTGTAAAATAAAAATTCCAGCCGTGATTACTTGATGAATTGGCATGATTTCATTGGCTCTTCATAATTTTTAATCACAGGGTATGATATAAAATTACCAAATTGTATTGATATTTGCTTCCCGTGTTACTAAAATATGATTTGAATTGTTTTTAATACCTCAATCCTCATACATGACAACATTTGATTTATACATAAGATTAATACTTTTTATTTTATAAAAAATATTAAATTTATGGACTTATCAATGTATAGTTAGCAATAAATCCTTCATGCCTAAATAAATTAAAATAAATAAATAGAGTTCCAAGTTTCTGATTAATTCTTAACTAAATAACAATTTGAATGTAAATTGGGATTTTAATCAACTTAAAACAAGGGTTCAATGTAAATTACCTTCTTGTGTTTTTTGAAATATTTAAAAAAATTTCTATTAAAAATAAAATACTATTTTACCGTCCTGTAATTTTAGAAATAGAGCACACTACCTCCCTGATACATTTAAATGTGAATCTTAAAGTGCAATAACAGAAACGTCCCTTCTAAATCAATAGTCTATAGTTTATCTTATTTAAATGTCACTCAAATTTAATTATTTTTTGTACAAAATACATAGTCATAAATAAGCGGCTAAGATTTAATACAATCAACGGTCTGAATTTAGACAAATATTTTTATATATTACTATATGATATTAAAAATAAATAAATAGAATCTAAAAGAATATATTATTTTAATATGAAAAAAATTATATATTGTTTTAATATATAGATGTGTATATATAGAGAGAGAATGGAGCCGTAGTTGCCGGAACCCCTCCCTAGGCCCAGCGTCGGAATGCTCCTACCGTTGCCCAGAAACCCTCCCTCTAGCCCCCTCCCGCCCCCTCAGGCCGCGCTGTAGCACTTCTTGCTTCCCACACACACTTTGCTGTAACTATATCTAAATATATTATAATTGGACTTTTGGGATTATTTGAAAAGAAGGGGGCATTCTGGTCATTGCACAAACAAAAATGATTAATCCAGTCGCATTTGGGACGCGTGAGTTACACTGTCAGATGGAGGGGGTAATTTTCTCTTTTTTTAAAAATATAAAAAGGGTAAAATGACATTTTACTTTTTACAGAGATTTTTTTAAATATTGCGAGTGACACTAATTTGTATTTAATCCTACACCCACTTATTAAAACCACTATAATTGAAGTCCAGAAAATAGTGATTTGGAGAGCCCAATATAAAGGGTGGGTTGTTTTATGGGCAAACTGTTTGAGATTTCTTACATTAAATTAAATATCAATATTAGAACAGTTATATGGTTGAGGTCTTATGAATAAGTTCGAAGTGATAATTTCAAGTTTTATTGGATGTATGGGTATGAGCTTCATATTATATATGAGCCACAAGTTGGCACGCTTTAGGAACACAACTTATAACACTAAATCTGGAGCGGTTCTAGTAACGATCTGATCGTTCTAAAAATAAATTATGGAATTTAATAGGATTCTAATGTCAACGAACTGATTCTGTTCCTCAAGAGTTTAAATGACCGTTTCAATTAGGAACGATTTTTAGAACGGTCACATTATCCGTCTCAAATCACGTATTTTTTTTTTTGTAGTGACTATATATAAGCCACTAGTTATCCATAATGACTTTTTAATACATAATTCTTCTCATTAATAATTATGTTGTGAAAAAGATAAAAATATGTCACTCAATATATATTTTTAATAAAAGTTTAAATATTTACACATGATATAATATCACTAGCTAATATTATATTCCACGTAACAATCACAAAATATCTTCTTATTGGTATTCTCGTCTATGTTTTTTTTGTTTGTAATAAAAATAATAGTTGTATTATAATTCTAAAATATTAGTCAATACTTCAATACATTTTTTAATAGCATTTTAAATAATAAATTATAACAAACTCACATAAAATCAAATATAACATTTTCATTTATGTTTTTTCTTTATAAAAAGTAATAATTACATTATAATTCTAAAATATCAATCAATACTTCAATATGTGTTTCAATAACATTTAAATAATATATAAATAATAATAGAATAATAAATTATTATAAATTCAAATAAAATAAATAAATAAATACCAACACGTTCAGCGAGAATTGAACCCACGAAATATTTATTGTAATGTTGCATTGTTCAATTCAAGAATCTTAAGAGCTTGACAATTAAGCCTTCTATTATTGGACTATTAATTAATGATTGACCAATAATACATATTAATTAATTTCCTATGATTTTAATGTTTGATGCTGTACGAATTGTTGACATGCATTCTCATCTTTCGGCTAATATTACTATATATATATGACTTGGAAGAAACAATGATAGGAATCAGATCATGTGGTCAAAAATTCCAACTAATTATAATACCACTTTCCACTTTGCAAATTACATTCTTTAATGGCTAAATAGCATAAAATTCTCTGGTATTTTTCGAAACTCACCTAAAAACCACTCCCGTTTTTTTAAATGTTGCTTACTTACCTTTCTCTATTAAATATAATCAACGGTGTTAATTTTTTGATGAAGTGCCCGTGATGCATTTATCTAATATATACTATTTTTTATTTTAATGATTGTTGAATTTTTTTTTTTTCAGTGAATATTGCAAATGAGCAAATTACCCCCCTGTGATATTACAGATGAGTAAATTATCCCCATAAAAAAATATAATAATTTGTCTCCCTATACTTTTTAAAATGAAACAATTTACCTCCCTGTCTAAAGAGGTAAATTGCTTCATTTTAAAATATAGGGAGGTAAATTGTTGTAATTTAGAAAATAGAAGAAAATAAATTGCTATTAATTTTTCATAGGGAGTAATTTGCTCATTTGTAATATCACAGAGGGTGGTTTGCATTTTTTTTCCATTTTTTTAGTGTATAAAAATTATAGATCTAATTACATATTATAATACCACTTTCCACCTAGCAATTCTTTAACGGCTAAATAGCATAAAATTCTCTCGTATTTTCGAAGCTCAATTAAAAATCACTCCCATTTTCTTAACCGTTGCTCAGTTACCTTTCTCCATTAAATATAATCAACTGTGTTAATTTTTTGATGAAGTGACCTTGATGTATTTATCTATTATATACTATTTTTTATTTTAATGGTCGTTGATTTTTTTTTTTTTTTGCGTATAAAAATTATAAATCTAATTAATTTATCTAAACCATTAAATTCTAAATTTATAAAAAAAAATTAAGAATTTAGATTCAATTAATTTTAAATACCACTTTCCACCTTGCAAATTACGTTCTTTTAGCCTAATAATTGGCACAGAAACACATCACACCACTCTTAAGATTTCAGCTGAATTTTGAAGCGTCGGTGGCTATAATATATATATATATATATATATATATATTATATATAGATAATGTCATGCATGTGTTCATGTCCATCTCCTCTTCTTTTGGAGTTAGAAGGAATCTCCTAACATATTAAATGTTAATATTCTTCCCATAAAAGTTTAAATATTCAGAAGTGATGATCGTTTAAAATAATATCAGAATAAAATTAAATTAAAAATTTTGAATTCGAATATCATTACTAATACTCATTTATAAAAATAAATATTTTTTACGTGCATGTAAAGGCTTGCACAGAAAGAGAACGTGTTAATTAAGATATTATATATCAAATATTCTCATTTCAAACAAATTAAATTTTAATTTATATGTAAGCATTTAACGGAATCATATATATATTTATAATTATCATCATTCATGAGGACACGTGAACTCCAATAAAAAAAAAATTAAAATCACAAAAATTAAAAAACTATAAAATCAAAATACCACCTTAAAAAATAATAAGGCAAAAACATAAAAAATGATCTAAATTACGAAATAAAAAATATATTTAACGTATATGAGGTAAGTAATAGTTTGTTTTGCACATATACATATATTTGCAATCAGTTTCTTGTTAGGCAACTGTGGTACAAAGGTGGGCCATTAAAGTAATGAATAATAGATGGGGAATAGAATAATTGTACCATGATATGTCGCACTTCTATCCAGCAACTATGACATTTATGCTTTGTCTCAGTCGCCAACATGTTGGGAACCAAGTGATTAACAAATTCTGAAAATTTTCAGATTATATTTATATATATGTTGATATTATAACCATATGAACTGAAATGATTTCATGGTCTGAAGCTGTGTGATGTCGGCTGAGAAATGCCTACTTATAGTTAATATATACATATATATGTTTACGATTATTACCATGTCAGAAGTATTCAATATTTCGGACATTATGCGAAAACTTCTATTTTTTTTATTATTTTTAATATATAATTATATATATGTGTGTGTAATTTAATTGAATCCAAGAACTTTTATGGTTGTATCGAAACAGATGCTGTCACGATATCAAATTGATTTTTTTTTTATTTTATTTAATATATGAATACGATGTGTCTAAAAATTACATCATCTGTTTTATATAAGTAAAAGTTATGTACATTTATATAGTAAACAAAAATAGAGGATATTAAGATTTGAAATAGAAAATTCAATCTGGCGGGCTTCCGCCAGGAGCTTGTCCTTTCATTTCTTAAATTAATCAATTATAATTATATTATTAATTCCAATAATCAACAATCGATATACGTCAGTTACTAATATTAAGTTGTGTAACTAACCAATAACTACAGATGAGGTGTAGCCCAATTGATGAAGATGAGGCCTCATAATTTTAAAATCATGGGTTTGAACTCCACTAATGTGTGGGATGTTATTCTACTTTAGTATTAAGTATTGATTAGATATAATTATTTGATATTATTGATTAATATATAATTGTTATAGTAATTGGTAGTTATTAGGTATAAATATTTGATATGATAATTGTAATCGACTTATTAAAGAAAGAAAACAAATAGTTCATCGCTCTCACTTAAAAAAATAACTAACCGATATCTATTACAATAAACCCAAACTAAAATTAAATTAGACCAATACCCACGCATTGTTGTAGCCCTACCTTTTCATTACCAAAAGAAACATAAACTGACTTTTTTTTTGTTTTTCTTTTTTATATAAAGCGATGAACTATTATTTATTAAAATAACTCGATTATAGTAATTTCTGCCAAATATCAATATTCAAGAAAGATAATTACAACAAACATATCATGATCAATAATATCATATAAACGAAATCTAAACAACACCTAATATTATAATAAATTACACCTATTATACAGTAGAACAACATTCGACACATACCATATGATCCAGGACATATAAACTGACTTATGAAGCACAATAAATTCAGACAGCTGCCCATCATCATAACAGCAAATTCATCATCATTTCCATCATAAAATCAGGATGTGGACATTTCATGCGATCTTCCAGAAAACAAGAAATATTGTTGAGTTTTAAAAGCAGTAGGGCCTCAATTTTCTCAGAGCAAAAACTGTCTTTTTGAGTCGGGAAGTGTCTAAGCAAAGTGAAATTTATTGCTAATAATTTAATACAGAACCTAAAATACTTGGCCACATGTTCAAATGGTTGGTAGTATTTTCTGTTGATTTAACAATTCAATCAACAGTCAATATGTTGTCCTAATGCAGACATTTTTGCATTGACATGTCACATAGTTTATGACATTACTAGCAAAGCACAATATGATTAGATAGGCAAAACTGACAGTGATATGGGCAACATCAATAGTCCCTCAAATATTCATATCACACGCAATAATTTAAATTAGCATCAATTACATTTATACATTATGCTTTCAAAGTATGAAATTACACTTTCTCCCAACAATGTTTCAATATTACACTTATATTATTTTGAAATGTTACTGTGTATATCTAACTTATTTTCATTATAATTTGAATGAAAAATACTAATGTTAGCAAAAAAATTACATAATTTTTTAATTTTTACCCTTATTTAATATTTTTATGTAATAATTTTGTATTTGTAAGGAAAAAAGATATAGTAATGTTAACATTACTCCATATACATATATATAACTAAAAACAAAATTATATGTGAAAATATTAAATGAGGAACAAAATTTAAAATTTTATACAATTTTTTTCCAGAGGGGGCGTAAGTGTAATTAACCCTTTGAATTATTAAAAAGGAGAATAATTTACTATCAACATTTTTAATACAGTCTCTTGGCATAAACATGTGAAACCATTTGTTTCTATAAATAAGTGGTAATGAGAATTAACTTAAAACCTCTTGTTTGGCCTGTCTTTCCTACCATGTTAAACCTTCACTTGATCATGTAAAAATTTAAATTATTTTGATCATTAGAAAGAATAATTGTTTAGCAAAATGTATTTTTGACGTTGATATATGTCCAATCAATGTGGAAAAAACGAAGTTAAAATCCGTAGAGAACATGCAAATTTTATGTCGAACTCTCAAGGAAACCATGAAATTTAGAACTCGTTGATGGTTAACTATAAAATTCAGAAGGCGTAGGAGGATAATTTACTCATTTACAATATTATAAGAGATTGCTTGCATTTTTCTCAATATACATTTCAAAGGGTTTTTTTTTTTTTTTTATGATTACGAAGTTGAAAGTTCAGTGTGTAATCATGTGTATATTGGAGCTCATTTTATTTCAATTCCACTTACTTCTAAAATCAAAATTAAAAATAAATTTATACAATATATATATATATATTTATATTTACCTAAACAAATATATAATTAATAAGATCAAAAGAACTAATGAACTAATAAAAATAATATATATATATATATAGGATAACAATATATATGTGGTAAATTTATGCTCGTATAAATTTAGTTTAACTTGATTTGATAAACAAGTAAAATTAAAATAAAATCAGCCACACGTACTTTAAGATTACAAAATAAAAAGACTTCGATGAACAAGTGAAACTAGAATTTGACAAATAGTAATTTGTACTTTTAAAAATCTCTTTTTTTATTTTTTTTTTCACAAAGCAATTTTTGTAAGAGTAAAATGAACTTTTCAAACTTAAAGAGCAAATATCAGGATGTTTTTTGAAGGTACTTTAAGAGGATAATTGATGTGGGGTGGATACTTTGGAAGTGGTAATTGTATTTAACCAAAAAAAAAATAAAACTTGAGGATTAGGATTAAAGTTATGGATCATATATACTTTTATGGACCAAAAATAAAGAGATAGGTAAATATAAGCACAAAATGCATAAAACTCCCCTGTGTTTTAAAAAATCGTCTAAAAATCCTTTCTATTTTAAAAATAGGCTAAACCCCCCCTGTATTTTGCAAATCTCAGCAATAAACACCCATTCCATTAGTAATTAACGAAAGGTGCATTATACGCGCTCCTTGTGCATGTGTGGGTATTTTTTAACTGTCTTCGACCTTTTTCTTAGATAATTTTAACTAAAATGCCTTTTTTTTTCTTTTTGTATTTTTTTCATAATTTAAATTGAGATATTAAATTATATTTAATATTAAATATTAATAATTTATATTTAAATTTAAATAATTTTATAATTATTAAATCTAATTTTTTTTATTAATTAAAATATATATTTAATTACAATAACTATTATTATAAATATTCTTAATTAGCTAAAATATTTAATTATTATAATTATTTAAAATATCTTAATTAATTAAAATATATTTTAAATAATATAATTAAAATTCATTAAAAATTTAAAAAAAAAAAAGAAAAAGAAAAAACTCAACAAAAAACGAGTTTGCGGTGCCGGAAACTTGTCTGTAAAATTTTTTTTCTGAGAGAATTCTTTTGATTTTATCACGAATATCTACTTTTTAACCCATTTTTTATTTTTTTTATTAATTCTTTTATGGTAACCTTTTTTCCCCAAACATTATGTTTTATCATCATCTATCAGAAATTTTTAATTTTTACAAATACTTGTACTTTATGAAAAAAAAAAACAGAAAAAAAAGTATAGAATATGTACCCTATATACTATCTATTAGTATTTACCTTTTATTAATTAATCAAAACAACAAAAGAATACTTAATCCTTACCATTACTTCGATTAATAGAGCTAAAGTATGCAAACTCGCATCCCCGTTAAAGGTTCTGTTTGGATTTAAATATTTGAAAATTCAAAATTGTAAATTCATTAACCTTTGTTAAGATAATTTTTAGGTGAAGAATTTTAAAATCTTTTAGAGCTGCTTTTTTCAATTAATATTTTTTACAAAACATTACTTTTTTTCCATCTAAGTTATATTCTTCATTATTACCCAAAATCTGGTAATTGATGAGTCTTCTATTTCTAGTATCTAATGATATGGGTAAAATGCCTAACATATCCTCCTTTCCATTTAAAGTTGGAAAACTATAAAAAAATGGGAGAGGATCCATCATTTTTTACACGGGTAATTCAAATTCAACCATGTTCGGCTCGATGATTTAGAATCTACGCCCTTGTTTGCAGACGCATGGCATGATTCAAAAACTTTAAAATGACGATCGTACAATGAGGGACAACTATAAATAACCCCATAACAAATGTCCAGATATATATATGATTTTCATATGTTCTATTACTATTTTTATTTTAAACCGTTTGGCCTAAGACCGTCCCTAATTTGACAGTCGGAGTGATTTCGCACGCTAAAGTGGCCTTAACACTTCATACCCTTATTGTAAATTTCAAACTTATTTTTTTCAACACGAATATCTCAAAATAAAAAATCTAAGAACTCGACCTTACATCCAATATAAACAAGTAGACATTGGATAAGATTAGATTCCCCTAGTCCATTGATTTCCACCATCCATACAAGACCTTACTCCATCTCATTTTTCCCAACAAGTAGGTAAGGGCGACCCTGCTGATAAAAACCGAATGATGGGAATTCCTTGTCGACTAGCACTTTTTGCTTCCAACTTAGGATCTTGTATGAACAGGGAATTTCCTACCTTATGTTACATTTACATCTTCTCCAAATTTGAATTAAATATCATTCACAGTTCATAAAGGTGTAAAACCCTTTATTTTCCTTTCCTAGGGAGGTATAGATTGCTTTGTCTTGATTCATTGTTTGGTAATATTATTACAACTTTGTTGTCAATTCGTAATGTTAAATATCTACCTCTCTCGTTGTTTTGTTAAGTTTACATTTGTCTTTACTATAAAAATTGAGATAATCGTGCAGAGATCTGTATGTAAAAGTCGAAACTTTTGACGATTGGTCATTCAAAAACATATATATCTCATTTGTAACGTCTTTATTTATATATTTCAGAATTAACGGCATAGATAAAGATAAAAAAATTGAAGTAAAAACGATGAATTATTATTCTTTTTTGAATTAATAATTACAAATATTGAATATCAATATCTAACAACTATTAACAGCAATAACAATCATATACTATTCATCAATATCGAAGAACTATAAATCTAATCAACACCTATTATTAACGTAGAAATATCCCATACGTTGATGGGGTTCGAACCCACGATTAGAGTTATGGGACATCAACTTTATCAATTAAATTAGATCAAGTTGTGCATGATAAATAGAACAGTAAAAAATAATTAATTATTTTTTAAAAAAAATAAAAATAAATGATAAATATAATTAGGACACAAAGAGGACCGTCTCTAATAATATATAGTATAGGTACTATTAGAATGTTTCATAAATCTAATTGCTTGTGCACGTTAATTAAATTATAGAAAAACATAGTTGTTTGATATTTTAATTTTAATTTTTTTTATTTTAAAAAATTAGTTATGATGTTGTTAATTAATTGCAATTGTATCGATCAAATCAAGTTTTTGAAATGAAAGAAAATATATGTTAACTAGCCGTTGTGCCGTGCTCTTTATGTATATAATAAATAATGATTCACACTTAAAATTATATTATAAATAAAAATAAAATATATAAATCAACATATCACATTTCATAAAAAAAATAAAAAATTAATTTAAAAATATTATCGACACAACAAAAAGAATTAGTATTGTGGTTTCATAAACTATCGATTATTAACGAAACGACATTTATTTTTTATATTAGTATAAATGAGAAATCATTGAGAGGAGATATAAAGGCATAGAAGTTGGAGAGCGGAAGAAAGAAACAAGTAAAAGTTTGTGAGAGTGTGACAAATACAAAAAAAAGGTAATAACAAATAAAAATACAAAAAGATAATATAAACGATCGATGCAAAGAGAAAACTTTGAAATTACAAAAATGGGCCGGCGAAATTAGTAAATCCTCTAATTGTTTGTTTTACTTCCGCACACTCTTAATGAATTCTGAATCCAACACATGAACTATAAAATATTGAGATCTCAATTATTAACGAGTCATCTCGAAGACTGTCTTCATAAATCCTATTTGGATATGAACTAATATGCTAAAGTTTTTTTTTTTTAATAGAAACGATGATTACATATTCTGTCAATATTAATAAACTGACAAGCGCATCAATTCGATTAATAAACTCATATTAAATAAAAATAATACTCGTTACAATATATTCATATTAAGTGAGATAAAGATCCATACATCTGCTGAAATTGACGCCGCGAATGCAGCAAATTTTGGTGCAAGTAAGCATCAGTTGTTAGAAGTCCAAACCCCCACGTTTTTGTAACTGGCTGCTCACAACTTGGACTAAAACTTCATTACTTGTATGCTGTTGTCCTTTTTTCCCCATAGAAGTCGTGTGATGACGAGGGCTCCCCACTTTTTCTTTGTACTACTCTTTCCTTTATTATGATTAGTCGTTGCGGCACGTAATATTTGTATTTATATAATTCGGTAGATACCACACTAATTTTAAAAATAAAATATAAACACGGAACAAGTGATGAATTTGTATGAAAGTAAAAGATAAACATGATAGTATAGTGGTGATTAGAAGACGTGGATTATTTTAAAATAAATATAACTCATTATATCGGTATAAATATTTATAGATATATATTGGTATTTTAAAATTTGGTTTTGTGGTGTCATAAACTTCTAGTTGCGAGTGAAACGTGGCTCTTTTTTTTTTTTTTTTTTTGTATTAGTGTGGATAGTTATAATTTTTATTGACACCCCTTTAAGTTAAAATTTAAATACACAAACGCTCTTTGTCATTTGTAGAATCATCGGGGGAGGGATTTGTTAAGCTTTGTAACTAAATAAGAGGTGTATTTGTAATTACAATTACAATTTTAAGGGAAGTAGTCTTTTTACAAAAGACAATGAGTGTTTATTTATTTGGATCTGACATAATAGGAAATTAAAGTAGTTTACCTTAAGAAAATTACAAATAGGATAAATTGTTTGATTCGTCAATTTGTTAATAACCAGTTATTTTTAACTAAGAAGTTGTGGGTCCGAGTCCCATATATATGAAGGTATGCAGTCTATTGATTTAGAACTTTCGATGTGTTGAATCAATATTTGAATTTAAATATAATAAATTACACAATAGTAAATCAAATCTTATTTAAAAAAAAATAAGAACTAGAAAGAAAGAAAGCTACTATGATTTTGCTCCAATAGGTGAGGTTAAAATGTTAATTATAACTAGAAATCATAAAAATATTTGGATCACAACTCAAATTATAATAAATATTGATTAATTTGGGTAAATAAATTTAGGCAAAATTACATTTTTGGTCCTATAACTTTAGGCCGCTAGCATTTTTGATAGTGTAATTTACTTCTTTTATATGTTCAGTCCTTCTTTTTATGAATTCAGTTCTGAACATCTCATATTTGGTCTTATATTGACAAATTTAGTCCTTTATTAATAATTTTGGTCCTAACGACTCATAGTTACAGAACCAAAATTGTCAATACAGGACAAAGTTTGCCAATAAAGGACCAGATGTGATATGTTCAGGACTAAATTCGTCAAAAAAAAAGAACTAAATGTATAAATAAAGTAAGTTACATGACTAAAAGTGCTAATAACCTAAAGTTACATGACCAAAAATATAACTTTACCGTAATTTAAGTTTTCACATTAATTACTTTTATTGTAATAAATAATATTAATTGATAATAATTTTTTAAATATGCTTACTTTATAATATAGGGAATAATTTAATAAATATACAAAATATATGAATTGGTAGAAAATCTATCTTTTTCACAAATTTGCTTTTTAGGAACTGAAAAGGATCTTCACCAAAATCATCTTTTTGAATTGCTATAATTTTGCCAATCACTTTATTCGGAAGGCTGTGGCCTTCAATCCGTAATCCAAATAATTATTGGGTTACAATTATTTCAAGATAGAAAGGAAAATTGAATTGATCACTTTAAAGCAGTTGACGTGGAAAATTGAAAATCTTTTTCAAGGGATATAAATGCATTTACACCCCCTAATCTTTAGTTTATTTACATAAATTATTCATATTTTTTTATATAATTACATAATCACTCCTGACAACAAAAAAGTGTGAGCAGTTTGTGTAACGATGTTGACATTAATTTCGGGGATGTATGTGTAATTTTTCAAAAAATTAAAGTGATTTGAGTAAATGACTTTGATGTTTCTAATGGATACGTGGTAATTATCTAAAAGACAGAAGTTGTTTGTGTAAACAAAACATAGGTTAGGGGGTGTAAGTACAATTTTTTCATTTTTCAGTACATTATCCAATACATTTAAATTCAAAAACTGATTCAGTTCATCAAAAATTCAAATAACAGAAAATAATAAATTATGGGTGAATAGTAATTTATCCCCCTGTGATATTGAAAATGAGCACATCACCCCCCTATGATTTTCAAAATGAAGCGATTTAATTATTGAATTTTAAAAAATATAAGAAGGAAAATCGCTATTTATTTTTTTATAGAGGGATAATTTGCTCATTTGCAATATCACAAGAGGATTTCTTGTATTTTTTTCAATAAATTATTATAAAAGTAAACACATATCTATAATTATGGAACTCAAATTCACGTCCTTTAAATTATAATAGTTGTAAATTATAATAGTTCAACCTTATGGATGGAGCAAAATATTATTGGCGAAAATGGAAAATCAAGAGCCATTAATTGATAGGTAGATGAGACAAGAGGGAAAGTGAGTTTTGGTTCAGAAACAATCGGATTCCAATAATCCTGCCCCAATCATGGAAAGCGTGATCGGGGTTTGTTGTATTCCTAATTGGCTCACTCTCCTCCACAACCCCATCATGTTATTTGATGGATGGTTTCATGTTATTTCGGCAAAAAGTGATTTCCCTCAAGCTTATGTCTTCTTATCTAGACTAGCCCCACTTCCATTATCAGAATTTTGAGTTTTGAAAATTTATATTTATTTATTTTGATGACTTAACAATATCCTCAAAACTAAAAAAAAAAATAATAAATTGAAAGTGAAAGTCGCAATGGATGAATTATTATTTATTGAATAGATTATAAAATTTATTGAATAAATTATTTATAATCTATCTTGTAAGATATTCTAGAAATAAAAAGTTATTAAAGTATTTGAATAAATAAAATTAAGAATAATTACACTCCCTTCCCCAAAAGTTTAAAAAATTACATCTAGCACCCATAATGTTTGCTTTCATCTAGCAAATAAATCCCCCTCTCCCGTTGGTCAAAATTTACTGAATTTGTTGATATTACCAAAAAAACTGAATGAAAATTTATATTTACCATTGATTGATTTATTACTGACTTAATGCAGATCAAATAATTCTTTTTGGACTAAACTGCCCTTATAACAATGAAGATATACCTCCTCAATCAGAGGTAAATATAATTTTTTTTTTATTAATATCAACAAATTCGGTGAATTTTGACAAACGGAGGAACTTATTTGTTAGCGGAAGCAAACCTCAAAGGTGCTAGATATAATTTCTCGAACTACAAAAAATTTACATGTAATTACACAAAACTTTAAAAAAAGAGTGTAATTATCCCATAATATTATGCAGTTTATAGGATATAGATAATAATAAATTTATAATTTATACTTCAAAATTAAAGGAATTTATCAAAATTTTAAAAGTAAATTAATGACTCCTTATTTCTTTTTTCCGAAAATCCTATAATGGTGCTCGCAACATATTATTTTTAAATCTTACAAGCTCAGTATTATCTAAAAAATCATTGAATATTTTTGACATCATATAAATTTTCAAACATCTTATCTATTTCAAAAAGCTGATAGATCCCTCGTATTCGTTCAATATGATATATTCTTGATTGTATGTATGATCAGACATCCAGTCCAAGATGGATTGTCTACTTTAACCTATAATTGAGGCAAAGTAATTATGTGGACGCTACGGCTCAAACCTAGTTTATGATTTGTGTATTGATTTTTACGTGATTAGATTTTAACTTTTTTAAATAATAAGTAAATTTTAGAAATTCTTAGAAAAAAAAATATATATAGTGACAATGTTATATAATGATTATAGTTAAAAACCTACGAAAAATAACTACTATCAACCATAGTGCAATAAGATCGATATAAAAAATTAGTTTCTCCAATATTAAAAAATCATTTGCCGCAACTAAGAGTCATGACAAATATTTTAGCCATTCTCATTAAAACCACGGCCAACTATCATCTGCTGTAATTATTTATTATTAATCATGACAACTAAAAGCCAAAAGGCTTAGGATGGTGAGATGGAAAAATTTCAAAGCTTGCTGAAAGCATAAGTTGCAACAAATCTTTTCCTTTGCTTGCATCTTAAACCTAAGTACTTTGAATACAAACAATTCATCGAACACGACAAATATGTTGGTTCATGTTTATCTCATCATCTACACATTTTAAGTGTACTTTGCACATAGATTTCATCAACTTTGCAAGAAGCAATGCCTTATTGAATTTCTTTCTCTCTAGTTGAAGTAATCAGATTCATAATTTTAATTAGTGAGAAGATCAAAATTACTGACAAATTTTGTATATCTTTTGTGGCAATTTTAAAATTGTAATTTTATATTCTCTTATTAATATAATGTTTGGTTGCAGTGATATTTATAACACATGAAATATTTTTTATCTTGAGTTTTATTGTGCAGCAAAATTGTGTCCAAGTTTTTCTAATGACCTCATTCATCGTCGTGGTCGTCGTCATCATTATTATTATTAGAATAAAAATTATTATTGACTATAATATTAATGATGATAGTTAAAATCGTGATAAATAATTATTATTATTATGGTTGGATAAAATCGATACAAAAAACTAGTTTTTTCACCAAAACAATAATTATTTGTCATAACTAAGAGTCATGGTAAAAATATTTGTCATGTCTTTTAATCATGACAATAGACATTTTCGCAAAAATCGCATCCAACAATCTTTGGATGGCCGTTTAACTGCACGATTGTGATCAATAACTATTTGTTACGACTATTTATTGTTAACCAATTGTCATGGTTAAATGTTATATTTCTCGTAATGCAATACAAAAAAGGCATATTTAGAGATGGCTAATAGCCATGGTTAAGATTAAAATAGTCGTAGCCAATAGTCATTGACCACGACCATACAATGGTTGTTGGTCGGGGTATTTGCAAAGGTGGCTAAAACATATGTCGTGGCTAAGAGCCATGATATATTTTTACCATAGCTTTTAGCCATGAAAAATAATTTTATTTAACTGGTAAAAATTATTTACTATGATTTTTAGTTTATAGATATTAAAATTGTAGCCAACAAACATTTTTTTCTAACGACGCAATGTCGTCGTCATATTATTATTATTATTATTTATTATTATTATTATTATTATTGAGGGTAAGTGTACGAGGGGCACATGTATGGTGCAAATTCATAGAATTTGGGTACGTGAGGAAACGTTAATAAAATAATAGGCCTTATCCTTGAGACTGAAAATTGTACCTCAAATAGGACCACCGCACTTAGATCTTTGGTCATAAAAATAACAACTAACGTTTATAAATATTATTGTTACGCTCTCTCTCTCTCTCTCTTCATTTCAACTTTTACTACCTATTTTCAGTGCATCACTTTCACATATGGTTTATTTATATAAATTAATTATATCTTTTAGAAAATCATATCTATGTTTATTAGAAATATTAATATTATTCATACAGATCATTCTTATTTTTTAAAAATTACATATACACTTTCTAAAAAATCAATAAATTATCTTTATTGTTTTTAAATACTATGAGTGATTTTTATAATTAAGCAATGGTTGGTGGTAGTTTATATAAATAAATTATTTCTATAAATATATTTAAAATTTAACTATTGAAAATTATATTACTAATGAGACGAGACTTAAATTGGTGGTTTTGGCTCTGGCCTCGACTACTGTCCATGTATGTCCGTAGGACTAAAGTTGCTTATAAAATGCTTATACATTACTCGTTGATACAGTTCTGCATTGGTCTTTACATGAAATCAAACTCACAATCATATGATTTAAAGTAATGTATTGATACCAAATAAGTCAAATATAAGTCTTGGCATGTTAAAAATGGACGTAAAATTACAGTTTTAGTTTCATGGGATAGAGGTTCAACTTTTATTTCTTTTTCTTATAAAAATTTTAAAATGATCCTAAAATTAAAAAAAAAAAGAAAAAACTCGACACATTTAGTATCACTTTTCATATATAAAAACAAAAGATGGGAAGGACATGTAATTGAATTTCGGCATATTAATCTTTCACAATAACATATAAAATACCAAAAATTTCAAATATAAGATTTTAACAATTGGAGTATATTTTGTTGGATTTATTAATACAATAGTATTGGATTCTTAATCCAATGTTGGGTTTATATATAAAATAATTATGTAGTATAGATTATCAAAATTTAGGTCCAATAAAATGATCAAATAAGATTTTAGTAATTAGGATCTTAATGTATTTGATAGGATGTGGGCCTTTAATGTGTAGACACTGATGATAATTTCAATTTCAGTGATGGACAGAATTTGAAATACATATTATTTTACATATATATATATATATATATATGCCATGGTCCCATATTACACGTGACTTCAATATATCTTCTGACATCTCAATATTCGAGAGTTTTTAGAAAGAAAAGAAACTAAAGGAAACTCTGTGAAACCGTGTTCATCTGAAAAGCTGTTGACAAGATTCTATGGAGTTCCCTACAGCTATGGATTCAGGTACACTTTCGTATGTACGATTATCGTATTTTTTAGTGATTCAACATGATCATTTTTAGAACCAATAGTGATTATTATTTCACTGCTTAGTATTTAGAGTTTCTAACATATTTATCCACATATATATATTAACAAAAAAGTATCGAAATAAAAATAATTAATATGAATTTAATAAGCTCCGCGTGAAATAAAATAAACAATAATAATTAAAAAAAGAGGCAATCATCCAACCATGGTGGTCCTCCCACAAAAATCCTATCTTTTCTAGGGATGAATTTATGTGGTGAAATATATATAATTATGGAGCAGTACGTATGTACCCAAAATACCCTGCAAAAGAATTAAATACTTAACATTAACATTTATAAGGGTAATATATATGGATACTGTCTGCCGTGAGACTTAATTATACAAATACTTTTTTATTTTTTATAAAATTATAAAAACACTCATCGAAAGGTGTAAATTAAACGAGGATATTTGTGTAAGATTTCATGATTAAATATGGATATATTTATAATTACAATTACAATATTCTTAATAGATGTATTTATAATTTTATAAAAACTAAAAAATATTTGCATAATTGGATCTATAATACTAATGTAACTGATTCTATTTATAATATACGATAGATTACAAAGAGCTCACATGGGGTTTGACAATTATTACGAATACTCCATTCATTGTTTGAAAAATTACGAGGACCCCCTAATATTTGATGAAACTATGTAATTCTTGGATGGATATTTGAAATTATCAATTTTGCCCTTGATATGCATTTTTATTTTTTCTTTTAAAAAACTAAAAAACTGTAAAAAAATTGGACCAAGTGGATGAAAAAATATTAAAAGAATATCCACTTAATCAGAAAAAAATTCAAAAAATAAATTTTTTATTTATAGACCACAAGAACAGTTCACTAAAAAAAATAAACGATTAGGCTAATTATTAGATAATTATTAAAATTAAAAAAATACTGATAATTTTATAAATAATAAAAAATATTTATAATTATATTATATTTAAAAAAAAAAAAAAAAACTCATTGTAATTTATGGCCATGTAAGAATAGGGTTAGTAATTATGTGCATTTCAGTGCAAAACGTAATACAAAAGAAGAAGTGATATTAATTGGGCGAATGGACATTGGTTGTTCAGCCCCACATGGGTTCCAGAGACTTGTCAGTTTCACTTCTCACTTATTGTTGTACTCGTCCTATAATTTTGTTACGTACAATGAGTTTTTTATGTTTTGGGAGATTAGGTTCTTACTTGTTATGTTAGGTTCAAATCTATACATATTTTTCTTTTATCTTTTATAAAATGGTAAATTACAACTGTCTCATAAAATTTGATATAATTATAAATATTTTTTCATTGTTTAAAAAATTACGAATACATTTGATGTTCGATTATTATGTTTTTTTAGATGGATATATAAAAAAATTAAATTTTTTTGAAAGGTAAATAAAATTATAATTTTTAGTCCACAAAGACATTTAAATCAGTTCACTACAAAAATTGATGGAAACCTGACGGTGGCTGACGGAGTGGGTTAAATTGATAGGCGGCCGTTACGATGGGGTATTCGTAATTATGCTAAACCTCACGAGAGGTCGTTGTAATTTGAGAGAGAATTCGTGTAGTGTATTTTACAGATGTTTATATTTTTTTGTCACCAGTCGTTGCGGCACGTCGTTTTTGTATGCATATTATAAATATTTTTGACACTTTAAAATATACTATAAATAGGAGAAAAATATAACTCAATACATTGCATTAAAAAAAAGAAATAAATATATAAATAAATAAATAAATTTATCAATTAATGTAAAATTTAAAAAGTTGAATAAGTTAATTATCTTATCAATTTAAGGGATTTTCACCTTAATAAAAAATTGGTGCAACGATGTCATTAATCGCTGAGAGTGGGGGGCATTTTCCTCTTATATTAGTATAGATTAGGGACAATTGCACTCCCCCTCTGAAATTTGAAATTACATGTAAATTTTTTATGGTTTGAAAAGTTACATCTATTACTTCTAAAGTTTTCTTTTGTCTAATGAATAAGTCCATCTGTTATTCAAAATCTACTTAATTTGTAAATATTAAGAAAAATAATTGAATGAAAATCGGGATTTACCCTCTATTGATACATTCTTAATTTATTACAAATTAAATACTTTTTTTTTCATCAAATTTATTGTTATTTTTTTGGGTTATGATGATTTATAATGTAGTAAACAATTTATTTTTTAATATTAGTTGAAAAAAGGCAATAAAAGACTTCTTGTTCTAAAAGCGCATTTAAGATTGAGTTTACAACATTTTGTTCACAACCACAGTTTTTTTTATTATTATTAAACGCGATAAATTATTATTAATTTTAATAAAATTATTACAATTATTTTCATCGAATATAAATATTTAATAAAGACAATTACAACAATTATTCCATGATCAACAATCTCATATAAATTAAATCTAAATAACACTTACTATTACAGTAGACAACTCCTACTATGCAGTAGAACAACATCCGACATACATTGTGGATTTCGAACCTATAACCTCTAAGGTTATGAAGTCTCAATTTCGTCAACTAAACTAAGCCTGATTGACTATGACAACCACATCTTATGTGTAAAAGAAATTTAATTTATGAATAAATTGCTAACAACTAAAGTTAAAAAAAAGAAAAATTATTCCTCTTTTTAAAGGATGATAAATAAAGATTTGTCTTTTGCCCATAATAGACATATTTATCACTAATCCACAGCATTCAATTTTCAGTAGTAATTTCTACACCTAATTGACAGTTGGAAAATCACTTTAATTCCCTCTGATTTTATGACATCAATTACAGTAATTTCCATGTCAGGCTCCACTATTTATTTCTCTCCTCAATTATTACTAGAATTTTACTTAGAGTAAAAAAAAAAAAAATACCAATTTCTTTCTCCTCAAATTTTACTGTTCAGATTGTATTTGGATCGATAGATTTAAAATTATGTATTTTAAATTATTATAATTGACTTTTTGTATTTGTTTTGACTACATTCAAATAAAAGGATTTGAATTTCAGGAAATAATTAGTCTGGATTGAGTAAAGATTTCAAATGAGGCCATATTAAATAAATTTAAAATCCGATACATTATTATAAAATAAAATTCAAAAATAAAAGTTCAGATATTTGATAGATTTATTACTATAAGATTGAAATTTTGTAGATTTAAATTTAAGGGTTCCAATTAGGTAATACCAGGTCAAAAGAATTTCAAATTCTTTGACTCAGAATATTTTTTTCCTTTAATAGAAACGATAACTATTAATAAATCAATATAATAAAAAATTATAAGATAAAATGCAATAAACTTACATAAAAGTGAGATAAATACTTAAATATTCGATGGGACACGAACAAATCAAAATTATTTGTAAAACCTCAAAATTAAAAATCAGGCTGAAAACACTGTTATTCTAAACTTAAATTAATTTCAAAATTTTCAGATACAGAGTCATTTGAAATTATTTGCTCAAATTAAAACCCGTCAATTCAAATGTAGTTTGTCTCAATTTAATTTACTAATAATTTCCTAAAAATGAAAAATTTTGTAAAATATGAATATATATATATATAATTATTATTTTCCTATTAAATATTAAAGCATAAAAAGTCAAACAGTAAAAGTAATTTGGGATTTTATTTTTCTGGATATAGACTAGAAAACGCATTCAGCAGGTAAGTCAGGAGAGAAAGTATCCGCACACAGTACCAAAAATAGTTATCCCCAAAGACTATTATTCTTCTGCACAGAAATCGTTACCCGAACGGCGTCGTATGCAAGAAAGCGCTCTTCCGCCAACACACGCCTCCAGTTGCACGTGCCACCTACTATATAGCAGCCACGTCACTGTGTGTGATGACGCCTCTATTCACTGCCCGCCTCTAGATCTGATAAGCACCCAACCCCCCCCCCCCCCCGCCCCTCTATTACTACTAAGAAGACAACATTTGACTGCATATTCACTTGTGTGTGAGTGAGTCGAGAAAAATACACGCAGTGAGGGTGTATCTGTGTGTCTTCACGAGTTCGTCTGAGTTATCTATTTTATCTCTTGCTCTCGTTTCACCACTAGAGGAAGGGGGAGTCTGAGAACAGATGGGAGAGGTCTATTCTCTCTCTCTCTCTGTATATCTGCGATTTCTCTTCAGTTTTTTGTGATTTCTTGGTGATTTATCTGTGTTTTTTGTGCAGGAAGAAAAGAAACCGGCGGAGGAAAAGAAACCGGAGGAAGCGAATAAGGCGGCGGCGGAGGGGGAGAAGAAGGAAGCTGCCGCCAAGGCTGAGAAGCCGGCCGAAGATGGGAAGAAAGAGGAGAAGAAATCTGAGGAGCCTAAGGGAGAGCAGCAGGAGTCACCGCCGCCGCCTCCTCCGCCGCAAGAAATCGTTCTCAGAGTTTTCATGCATTGTGAGGGCTGCGCTAGAAAAGTCCGGCGATGCCTCAAAGGCTTTCCAGGTAACAAAAATTAGATTCATACAACTCGTTTTTCTTCCTGGGGTTTTTGTATCTTATTTTGTCTTTATTTAATTAAACTATTTTTTTTATTCTAATTTTTTTGGAAAAGAAAAAAGATTCTTTCAACTGACGGCCCAGTTCTTGATATGTACCACTTTTGCATGTGAGCATATGGATTTTTCCTTTTTATTTAATTCTGGGTGATTTTCAGGAGTGGAGGATGTGATAACAGATTGCCGGGCGAGTAAAGTGGTGGTGAAAGGCGAGAAAGCAGATCCAGTGAAGGTATATGAGAGGGTTCAGAGAAAGAGCCACCGCCAAGTCGAACTCATCTCTCCAATCCCAAAACCTCCGCCTGAAGAGAAACCTGAAGAAAAGGAGGAGGTCAAACCTGAAGAGAAAAAAGAGGAGGTTTGTTATTTCTTTTGTCCAGTATTGTTTGATGTATATAAACGTCCCAAGTTGGCCGAATAAGCCCGAGGGCTCCTCCCCCTAGCGATTGGCATTTTTAGGATGGAGTCTTGAGGCTTTTACGGCCTTGTAAGCCGGCCAATACACTGGTTGATTCGCAAGCCTGACCACTGTGGCTGTGTTTTTGGTGTTGTATGAGGGTTTTGATTTTTCGTTTGAATGGGGTTTCGCTCCGGAGATGTGGAGGGATTGAATTAAACGTGATGGAATTTGTGTTTTCTTGTTCTTGTTGCAGCCTCCTGTGATTACTGTGGTGTTGGGAGTGTACATGCATTGTGAAGCTTGTGCTCAAGAAATCAAAAGGCGCATTCAGAGAATGAAAGGTATGATTTTTTATCCTCCTTTCTTTTCTGCGCCTTTTTTGTTTACTTGAAATGAAATGAAGCTGGCGAGTTTTATGGTCTTTTGTTTTGATATAATTGCTATGCTCTTTATGCCATTATTTTCCCTTTTCAGCTGTATCTGCAAAGACGATTGTTTTCCATCTCTTTTGCATCTCTAAAAGCGCTTTTTATAATTCTGTGTTCTCAGCCTGTGACAATCTGTACATTCTTCATGCTTTGAATATAATATTGCAAAATCCTCAAGATTCTGTTTGAATACTCTTTTCAAAAACATGGTCAAATCGCATTTAACGCACTAACACTTGTTTCGATGATAGGGGTTGAGAGTGCGGAGCCGGACCTCAAGAGCTCACAGGTGAATGTCAAAGGCGTGTTCGAGCCTGAGAAACTCGCCGAGTACGTGTACAAGAGAACCGGCAAACACGCGGCGATTATCAAAGTCGAGCCCGAGAAGAAAGAGGAGAAAGGGAAAGAGGAAGAGAAGAAAGCCGACGAAGGCGATAAGGTAGCAGCCAAGAAAGGGGAAGAAGAACCCGCCAAAGAAAACAAGGAAGCCGGCGGTGACGCCGGTGGCGGAAGCGGCGGAGAGCCACCGGCTAAAGCGGAGGCAGAGGCGGAGGACCCGAAGCTGGAGGTGAGAAAGAACGAGTTCTACTATTACTACCCACAGAATTACCAGTTGTACCCTCAGAGGTTCATCCAAGAGATGAATGCTTATCCTCCACAGATCTTCAGCGATGAGAACCCCAACGCATGTAGTGTAATGTAAATTTGGAGGAAGGTGAGGGGCACAATGGGTAAATCAAGGTGTCCCAGAGAGCCCTTCTGGTCTTGGTGTGTGATTTACATGTGGGATTGTCTGTGGTGGGTAGTATAAATCTACAGAAGAGTTGTAGAATTTTGTACTGATTTTAGTTTTTTTTTTTAATCTTATATAATAATCTTTGTCATATACTATGGATAATAATAGTATGATATATACTAAGGTATGGTATATATAATATTTTAGTTTTGTGGTCTACAGCTTTGCTCTTTGCCTGGTCCAGTGTGTGTCGGATTGCATTTTTTATTGTAAATTTTATTATTAATTGTATAGTAAAATATTGCATTAAATACTTATATAATTCATACGTATGATTCTCTTTCAAATAAATAAACTGGGAATTTCTTACATGTGTTTATATGGTGGGGAATATTTTTACAGGATTTTTAGACAAAGAAAACAGAATTTGGAAAGAAAATTTTTGAGATTTTTGGGTATATGGTAAATTTTATTAATAAAAACAATTACAAAAGGGAGCTCTAAAAGCTCAACAATTTTTTTATGTCTCATTAGGATTTCGTATAACTTTTAGTATACTAACAAATAATAATTTTTTCCTTTTTTTTTTTTTTTAATAATCATGAAACTACATAAGTATCTAGTGTTATTACAACGTGGGTCTGCTAGAATCTGAGTTACGTAGACTTATACTAAATAAACTGGAATTTAGAAAAGAGTGGTTACGTGGAGAAATGTAGGAATATTATAATACATGAAGTGGGAAATTTTCTGTTCCACAGTCGCATCAATTCCTTTGATTCTTACGAATATTTTACTTGCAAGTATAACTACAAAGGGGAACAAGTAGGTACCAGATGTTAATTACAACTTGGCTTCATCGGTGAGATCTCATATCACAATTAAAATATTGGGAATTTGAATTTCATTAAGAATTAATTTCTGAATTATAACTATTTTTATATTTTGATCATTATTCTTTTTTTTTTGGGTTAATTTATTGTCCCAATTTTATGAAATTTTGCACTTTGTCATTTATGTAGAAAAACATCGCATATAGTGCATATGTGATATTTAACGGTTATGTGATTTGACATTTTTTATATATACACAACATGTGATATTTCTTCGATAGAAAAATAAACAAAAAAAAAAAGGTCATATATGGCAAAATGCAAATTTTGCAAAGTTGAGATGGTAAGTTGATATTAAATAAAATTTTGATGGCAGAGTGTAAAAATGGGTATAGTTCGAATATCAAAATGTAATTTACTCTTTTATAAATATGAATGTATTTTTATTATTATAGTGGTTTTTTATATTTTTTTTATCTTGTTTAAATATATTTATTGATTTAAATTATCAATATATTTAGTATTTGAATTTGAAGATGGAGTGATATAATGAATGACATGAAGATAAAAAGAAAAAGTAGAGACCGTACTCGGAGAGGTTTAGCAGTGTAAAATTATTCTATTAATAATTCATGGTCTATACTGCATTAATTTTATTGAATTGAGTTATTGTTAATAAAGATAATATTAGTAATAAAATTTTAAATGATAATCATAAAATTATTACTAAAAATATATATTAAAAGATAAATAATTTTTGTTTTATTAATTTAATGATACAAATTATACATAAAATTATCATTACAAACAATTAGTGATATATTTATAATGACAATTAAGTAACCATATAAATACAATGACCATTGTACTTATTTTCACTACATTGTCATTATATATATATATATATATATGTCTCAATAGTTGTTTATAGTGATAAATGTACACATTTTTTGTCATTAATTATTCATATTGTCAATTTTGTGTACAACTTTTATCACTCTTGAAACTATTAAAGTTATTATAATAATAATAATATAAAAATTATTTTTCACTTAATATATATATAACTAGTAATGATCTTAATAACGTTACTAATTAATTTAAGGGAAAAATGCAAGCAACCCCTTGTGATATTGCAAATCAGTAAATTATCCCCTTATGAAAAAAAAAATAATGATTTACCTCTCTGTATTTTTAAAATACAACAATTTATCTTTCTACGATTTCTAAAATGAAGCAATTTACCTCCCTGTATAAGGAGGTAAATTGCTTCATTTTAAAAAATAAAGGGGGGTTAAAATTGCTATATTTTTCATGAAAAAGGGTAATGTGCTCATTTTCAGTATCACATGAGGATAAATTGCTATTCACCCCTTAATTTTATATATATATATATATATATATATATTATTGTCTGAGTTTTAGTGAATGTAGTATGAGACGTACCAATTAAGAGTTCAGTGACAAATAATACATATATTTAATTTAAATGTATTATGGTTTATTCAATATCATTGGATTAGTAGTGGTTAGTTGAATGAATGGAGTGAGTGCGTTGTAGAGTTTAGAGTCATAAGCAAAACATTTTATTGGTAGAAGCATTGTTCATTGCCTCTCAAAATTCGTTGACTTGAATAGCATTATGATGTGAATTTAGACTCCTCATTAGCATTATGATTATACATATGTGGACTTGTTAATTGTTTTTGCAACAAAGCATGTGCTCTCAAACGTCTACCCCACCATCCCCAATTGCTGGCTAGGGAATCATATGATCTTCTATGTTGGAATTGTGAAGGGTTGGGGGACCTGAACAGTTCACTGTTCGGGTGAACTGTTTAGAGCCCATCGAACGATCAGTACCTAAGATCCACAAACACCCTCTTGATTCGACATAGAGGCCTCGGAAGCCAGTGCACTCCAGTTGTGGATACTGAGTTGTTGTCCCAATAAGCAAATCCCCCTAGACTGAAAAAGAGAGCTATTCCTTATTTCAGCATTAAAGAATGTCGTCTGTGGGAAGTATCTATGTCAAAGATTCTGGTGCAACAAACTCTTTGGTTGTGTTGCTAGTTGCTACCCTCCAAGCTTACTTGAAAACCCAATCCCGCCAGCTCCTTTCTGTAGGGACACTAGTTAATGTACATCTTAGGTTTTTGTCCCGACACACGGGGAGCATTCTTAAATTATTCCGGCTAATTACGACGAAATTGCATCGAGAAAAATAAGATATAAAAAATCAAACATTGTTTGAGTCGTATAATAAAGCTTTTCTCAAGAAATACAAAAACATTATTATTTTAAGTAAAATTGATTATAATTACATCGTGATATCAATCACTAACAACTATAACCATCAGTATCAAATATCTATAACTAATAAACAACCTCTATTAAGGTACTTAGACAGATCACCACTATTAAAGTAAAGCAACAACTCACACGTTGTTGGGATTCCAACTCAAAATCTATCTACAAATAAATAGATTTAAGATGTCCTACTCTACATCATCCCAACTATATACACAACCAAACACAATCTTGAAAAGAACATAAAAATATGAATAAATGATACAAAAAAACAAAAAAAATCAATCACTTGAGCATACATAAACTCAAAATAAACATATATTCATCAATTATTTAGCAGAAGAAAAGACTCTAAAACCCATCGAAAGGAATGAGATCAGGTCATCTGATTATCATGTTGCTTGATTTGCCACACCGATCTTGCTCGGACGATCTCCGCCTGATCTGCTTCCATGCGCAGCAAATGTGTGCATTCTAAATCCTCTGCGCCACTTTTCTCAGTAAATTGCTTGTCTTCTTCTTCACCTGTTTTGGCTTTCATGCTGGTTAAGGATTCCAGCACGTTCGACTGACGGCATTCACGTCTGTACTCTAATGTTAACCTTGTCATGTTGTAGTCTTCCAGGACATTTATAGGCACACTCTGCACACAAATACATCCACAACTTCATTTCTCATTAAAGTGGATAGGTATATAAAGATTTAATTGCATTTTGCCATTTTACAAGTGTAAGTTATTAGGGTTGTAAAATAGGCTTTCACCCTTTTTATTTCGTGTTTCTAGGACAAAATTGATCGGAATTTTCAAAGTTGGCCGAGAAGTAACATCAGCATTCTGGCCTATTTCGATGAAAGCAATATAAAGTTACCGATTAATCATTTTTTCTTCATAATTCCCTAAACTATAAATCACTAGGATTTAAAAGTTATGGCGAATGAGTATTATTCACCACGGTCAAATAAAATCGATGTGAAAATTTAAAAGTTTTGACCACGACCAATCGATGTTTGCTACGGCATTACATATGGTTAAAACATTTGCAATTAGCTTTCAACTGTAGTTAATGTTTTGATATTCTTGCAGAACAACATCTAATAGTTATTGTGCAATTATAATTAATTAGTATTGTCACGATTTTTTACGATAATTAATTATAAAGATAAGTGATATTTCTCCAGGTGAGTTGAAAATTTTCATAATTGAGAAATAAATAAATTAATTAATAGTACTGAAATAATGTACCTCCAAAAGCCATCCAATGTATTTGACATTATTTACATGTTGATTGGCATCCATATCGCTCCACCGCGGCTGCAATAATTATATGAACATTTCAGATTTTTTTCATTATTAATTAGATATCAAGAAATATTATACTATGGAAAAAATAAAATAAATACTTAGATGAACTTACAGCCAATCCAGTTCGGATAATCTCAGCAGTTTCATCAGTGAGCTTTTCGATCTTCTCACTATCAGTGTTTTCTGTTGCAATTGCGGCTCTGTTGAGGTAAAATGGCTGCACTTCGTTTTTCACTTCCTCTGGGATTTTACTTAGCCTTCTTGTTTCTCTATTCATAATCACCCATGTACTGCACAGTAAAAAATTTTAGAGTAAATTATATCAACACGGCTTAAGGTTAAATCTCAATATATATATATATATATATATATTATATTTTTTATAAAATTATAAGTATATTTTTTTATAATTATATTTGTAATTACAATTATACTCTCTATTTAGAGATAAAATTTTACAAGTACATCCTAAGCTAAGTTACATTGGCATCCCTTCAAAGGTTGTAACTTTTCAAAGAGGTTGGGGCAGTAATTGTGTAATTAGACCCAACTTAAAGGTTATTAGTGTAATTTATTCTTAAATTACATCAAGACCCTTCAAGTTGGGTCTAATTACACAAATACTCTATATTTTTTAGCAAAATTATAAGTACACCCATTGAGACATTTTATGCGGGGACAATTTTTTTCAAATTCATCCCCTGATATAAATTACATTAGCACCCCTTCAAATGGTGTACTTAAAATTTTGCAAAGGCCGGTAGCGGGTGTGATTGTGTAATTAGACCCAATCCCTGGGGTCGTCAATGCAATTTAATTAGACCCTATACTTTTTAAAAATTACAAGTACACTCATAGAGATTTTAGTTATAGTTACAAGTACACCCCTATCGAAGAGCAAAATATTATACAAACGCTCTTGAGGTACATTTTACAAATAGCAGAATAGTAGTATTCGTGTATTTGAATCTAAATTGCTACTTAATTTTTTCTTAATAAAAGGAACTGAACCTGGTCGCTCTTGTTATGATTTTCTGAGTGTTGTAGTCTCGAATGATCCAGTCCCGACGCATTCCGTTTTTACCGGCTGCATCCACCCAAGTGTCTATCTCCACAACATCTCCCCTGCAAACAAAATTTCTCTGCATTATATATAACTTGAAGCTTTACTATGCATAAGCAAAAGAATTTAATAATATGATAACTTTAATTTAAATTTTGTCAAATTGTTTATACTTAAATGCTATGAGTTTGGACCTAATTTAGTACATAGAGTTTGTCAATATATGTGATTGGTTATTCTTTCTAAATTACACTTACCATATAATTGATTCAGTTTTGTCAAATTGATTTGGGCTACGGTTTTAAATAGAAAAAAAAATACAAACAACCCCTTGTGATATCGCAAATGAGTATATTACCCCCTTATGGAAAAAACAAATAGAGATTTACCTCCCTATATTTTTTAAAATACAATAATTTACCTCCCTATGTTTTTTAAAATGAAACAATTTATCTCCCTGTATAGAAGGGGTAAATTGCTATATCTTTTTCATAGGGGGGTCATGTGCTTATTTTTAATATCACATAGGGGTAAATTGTTTTAATAGTCTCAACAACTTCAATCCAATTTAGCCTTATTTAACTCCCCCACCCAAACACTAAAAAAAAAAACGGAAAAGTCTTTAGCGTTATTTTTATGATGAGTTTAATACAATTTACCACCTATCATAGAAAATGATCAAATTATCCCTTATAGAAGAAAAACATTAATTTATTTTTTTTATT
This sequence comes from Sesamum indicum, assembly GCF_026168435.1. NCBI lineage: Eukaryota > Viridiplantae > Streptophyta > Magnoliopsida > Lamiales > Pedaliaceae > Sesamum > Sesamum indicum. The sequence goes on from NC_142659.1 coordinate 19,776,163, forward strand.
TTTTATATATTTTGAAAAATAGAGTAATTTATCTCCCTGTTTAAGAATGTAAAACTGTGAGGAAAATTGAAGCATGAGGAAAGAGAAAAATACCAAGAGCTGTATTTCTCGACTTGGACGTGTATCCTAGTGACAACCCAAATAAGTTTTCTGATGCTCATCTCACGGGTTGCTCCGAACCCGTTTCCAGCCACCCCTGCACTCGCCACATGGTTCAAAGCTGTCTCCTGCACCATCTTTATTTATTCATGTCCAAATCTTGAAATCAAGATTCAACTAATTAATGCTACAAAAACAGTCAACTTTTCTTACATTATAAATAATTATAATTTAAAAATTATAATAAATTAATACTGTGTATCACAGTCAATCAAAATTATTATGAAAATTTAAGTTTTTGTTACAGTTAATCAATAATTCTCATCGCTTTTTAGCCAGTAAAACTTATAATTAGTGCTGTAATTTTAGTTCGAATTTTTTTTGAGAATTTTGTCCTGAAATTTTAAAGATTTCACACAATAAAGACAAAAGTGTCCAAAATTTGTCGAAATTGGCTAGAACATTTCTTTCAATTCTGTCTTCAATGTGAGAATATTTTCAAATTACAAAAAAGAATTTCTACAAGACTAAAATTGTAATTTTCCCTTTTCAGCTATAGCCAGAGTATTTACCATTATTTTTAGCTACCACTATTATTTTTGGCTCATATAAAGCGCTAATTGCCGTTGTGCAGTTATAATTAATTAATATTTAACATATTTTTTTATTTTTGAACATAATAATTTATCATTATAAGAATTCATATTTCTTGTAACGCACGCAGACACACTAATAAGTGTTTGAAAAACGAAGCAACCAAGAAAAACAAAAGAAAACCAACCTGGAGGAGATTCATGAGGGTTTCCATTGTGGCAGTTTTATCAGGTCCAATCTCGTAAGACCTAATAACAAAGGACTGCCTGTACACAAACCGATCCTCCACAAACCTACCCAGCAAATACTCATGATTCGGCTCCACACTGCCATAAACACTCTCCCCATCCTTTAACAAATCAGCACTCCTTTGATCCAAAAACGGGATCCGGCCGTCGACGTGAACCCCGTTCACTTTCTTCCCATTAACCGTGTCGACATTAGTCTTGGAGCTCGCCTTCATCTTCACGCCCGCCCGCCTCCTCGTGCCACCGACACGCACGAACGTAGCCACAAAATCGTCGTTTCTTTCTGCATGACACAAGTCTTTGGGGAAATGGAGGGCAGCATTTTGCATGAGGGCCATGATCGATCACCGATTCTTGCTGCCGAACTTTGATGGACTAGTGTGCAAAAAAAATGTGTAATAAACATTCAAAGATAGCTTAGTAGGTGATCTACTTGTTGGAAAGATTAGGCACGTCGAGAAGTTGTGTGTCGAAATGGAAGTAATGGGAAAGCTAATGTTATTGTCCAAACGTGTGGAAAGGAGGGAAAAGGGGTATTTGCAGTTGAACCACTTTTTTGTTGGTGTGGGGAAGAAACTGGGAGACCTCTGCATTCACTGGCTTACACGGAAAAGTAGAGAGACTTGTGCGGTTTAGTAAATTGAATTATTGGGGAAGTGTATGAAAATTATAATTGTGTGTATATGTAAATACGAGTGTCTATTTATCCGCTTCTATTTTATGTTTATGATGATATCTATATCTGTCACTGTATTAAGGCCAAAATTGGAATTTGTTTATTCTGTAAGTACGAAAAAATGATAATTTTAGTTTTACACGAATTTATTTTGAGTATTTTGTTCGAATTCTGCATATTGAGGATCAAAATGATCGAGATTAGCAAATTAATATCTGCACCTAATTACGTTGGAAAGTGCATGTCACATGTACTTTTCAGATCAATTTAGCAAATTTTGGTATTTTTTTGTTCTTCAATGTGCGAATTTTTAAAATTACAGAATAAAATTGTCAAAGTAGATTCGTATATGGCTAAAATTATCGCCGTATAGTTATATGATTAAATTTGTAATTTTTTCATTTATTAATTAAATGTGGGGATACTAGAATAATTGTCTCAATGTGTTTTAATTTGTGTATTGATCCAATTATTTCATTTGAAATATATAGGATTGGAAATAGTTTAACTAGTAATTAAATCTAGGTCCTTTATATTAATTATTAGGTGTTTGGACCTCACATTTTTCCAGATTATTCATTGTATGTTAGACAGTTAGAGTATTTTCATGTCGAGTTTTATACTTTTATGAGATAACCTAAAAAATTGAGTAAAAATTATTTTTGTACTCGAGTTTTAGTGTTGTTGATAAATTCATATATGAGTTTTTGTAAATAATATAATTGATACTCGAGTTTTTTCATAATATTGAATTGATACATGAGTTTTTATAAGTACCCCAATTGGTACCTAAGTTTTTACATAAAAATCAAATAGATTCACATCTCTATTTAGGACATTTTATAATGACAAATATTACATGTTTAATCTAACTTATTTTTTTATATATATCTATTTATTTATAGCACAACATAGTCCTATGATTAAATAAAATATACTATTATAATAATTTAAATGATAATAACCCATGAATTAGTTTAGTATATAATAATATTTATTCAATAATTAAAATTAATATTTAGTAGATTGGGTAGGAAGTGATGTTTTTAAAAATAAAAGTTAAAGACACTTTAAGCAAAAAGTAATTTTTTGGATTTAATTTCTAAAATATTATAATTTAAGAAAATAAATATTTTAAGAAAAAGAAAATATAAAAAAAATAATTTTACCAGTTTTTTCCTTAAGTTCTAATTTTTATACATTAAACATAAAATCTCATCTCCTATATCTATTCTTCTATTTTTTTAATAACTATCTACCTTATCAAGATGACTTTATTTTTGTTTATTATTTTAAATTATGAATTTTTACACTTCTCAATCTAATTATTTAATATTTTGTATTTTTTTATAATAATAAAATTATATTATTCTACTATTTTTCCTACATAGTGTAACTTTAAAGTAATCAAAATTAACATATATTTTATATTTTTTTAGTTTCAAAATTGTAGCTTTTTATTTATAAAATTAGTGGCTCTCATGAAGTGTATTTTAAATTTTTTGTATGAGTAAAGAACAAAATATTTATATATTACTATTTACTAATATTTTTATTATTATAATAAAATGATGTTATTTATATAGTCATACAATGTACCATGATAAATAAATAAATACTTAGGACTGATTTTGATTCAAATAAAAGAAAAAAAAATTGAAGCTATATTACAAAATATTTTAAAATAGACATAGGTATTTATTCAATAATTATGGAGAAACTCAAGTATAAATTCAAGTGCAAAAACTCATGTATCAATTTGATATTTATTAATAAACTCGCGTATTCGTTACATCGTTTAGAAAACCTCATGTATCAATTTGATGATAACACTGAAACTCGGGTACCAAAATAATTTTTACTCCTAAAAATTTAGCTTGTTTGGAGGCCTGTTAACATAGGCTAGTATTCTTTTTTGGAAAATTCTTATCTAAATTAGGATTGATCAAATCAAATCAATCGCATAGTAACTAGTGTATAGCACTTGTCATGTGATTATTTATTTTTCTTGAATTGTACACCAATCACATAATAAGTATATTATACTTTTTATATTATTAGGTTCGGTCTGACAAGATCCTAAACTTCTTTCAGATATCTACATATGTTTGTAGCAGTTCATTAAAGAACAAAATTAAGGTAAATATATTTTTAGTCCCATAAAGTAAGGGTAGAATGTTTTTGGTACCACAACTATGGCAGGTGATGATTTTAGTCGCATAAAACTCTAAATTACTCCTTTTTAGTCTCAAATAACACCTTTTAGCCTCAAACCACAAAGCACATGATTTTTTGGAACTAAAAATATGTGATTATGAATTTTATGGGACTGAAAGCGACACCAACCATAATTATGATACAAAAAAAATTATCTTTATTTTATAGGATTAAAAAAGCATTTTGGCCGAATAAAATTACTTATTTTGTCTAACATCGAGTTGTTTGAGAATCGAAGACAAGATCTTTAATTATTATTTTCTTAAATTCTATTAGTTATGCTCCATCAATGTTTTATGTGTGAAGCTGAATTAAAAGGTAATTTAATTTGAATAGAGAATTCGAATTGTCCGTATATCCAATTTGCATATTACATGCTATGCATATAAAATTTAGGGTAAATTACATCTAATCCTTTTGAAATGACATAATTATGAATACTTTTTTGTTGTTTTAAAAATTATAAATATCCCTTGATTCTTGATGAAATTATGTAAGTTTTGAATGGAGGTATGAAATTGTCAACTAACTCTTACTATATTTTTTTATTTTATTTAAAAATAAATAAAATATTATAAAAATTGGATGGGGTGGATGAAAAGATTCAAAATAATTATTCACTTAGTCAATAAAAAAATTAAAAAAATTAAAAAAATAAATAAAATTATAATTCTTGATCCATTAGGACATTATGGTCAGTTTACCACAAAAACCGAATGAAACCTAACAGAGACTGCATTGATTGTTAGACGGCCGTTAAAATTATGGGGGTATTATTAATTTATCAAACAACGAGGGAGTATTCATAATTATGCCAAACTTCAAGAAGACCGTTGTAATTTACCCTAAAATTTAAATAACTTGTATTATATTAAAAGAATATAGTACATAAATAATATATATATAATACAAAATATTAATTTTTGAAATAAAAAAGGTCATACTGATAACTGAATATTGGTAGGATTGCTTTGTGCTCTGACCAAGAATTTCTTTCTTTTTTTCTCGTTGCAATTTTTCCTCCTACATTCTTTCTTTTCTCTAACTTTTCTTTTTAATCTTTCTCCAATATTTCGATCTACGTACACCGTTATATTGTTATTTATCTATACTAATAAAAAAAAAAAACTCAATTTTCACACACAAATAACGATTATTTATATCACAACACTACTTTTTTAAATTATCAAAAACGTCCTTTTGTATTTTCAACCACACCTATTCAAATTCTTCTCATCGGTATGATTTATACTAAAATGAAAATTTCACCCATACTATTTTTTTTTGTCGATAATATCCCTAAATTAGTTTTATTTAATTTATTTATTTTTTAAATATAATGTGTTGGTTTATATATCTTATTCTTATTTATAATATATTTTAAAGCGTAAATAATTATTTATTATATGCACGTAAGAACCATGTGCCGTACTGCTAGTACTATTATCAAAGAGGATTTTTAGGCTCAAAGTGGTAGTTTGGATACTACTGCACCAAATTGTTATAATGCCAAAAAATGCTTATTATCATTATATATTACTAGTCATTGTGGCAAGTTGTCCCTGCGTGTATATAATAAATAATATTTTATATTTTAAAGTATACTATGAATAAGAAAAGATATATACACCAACACATCACATTTTCATAAAAAGAATAAAAGAAAGAAAGCAACAAAGGAAAAAGAAACTTCAAGGCATTATCTGCACAACAATAAAACTGATTACGCGGTGTCATAATCGACCTTTGTCAGATAAAAAGACCTTCTCTTATATATTAGTATAGATGCTTATTTGTACTTATTTTTATTAAAAATATATTATATTGACACTGCAGTTTAATATAAAACATAATTTCTTATTATCTAATCTAAACACATTCTCATTTCATACGAAAACCTAAGGAAAATTAAAAGTACATATTTGCCACTAAAAAATAAAAATGAAATGAAAGACTAACAAACATATTTCCCAATTAATGATATTGAATTAACTACTCAAATCACATCCCTATAAAAAATTAATTTCATGGAATTACCTACACTGACAAATTAAATTTATTCACTTTTATTTAATTTATTCTTAATTAAAATAAAAATAGCATATGAGTATTTATTTGCATGCAAATATAATTATCGCTATTGATATACAAAATGAACTTATGAGCTTCAATAAAATAGAAAATATTAGTAAACTTAAGTAAAGAAAAAGAATGTGAAAACCTTCAGAAATCTATTCAACACACAAATGGGGATGTAGCTCAGATGGTAGAGCGCTCGCTTAGCATGCGAGAGGTACGGGGATCGATACCCCGCATCTCCAATTGTGCTCAACCGATTAGTAATTAACCTTTTATTCCGCCGAAAATGCACTACAGTATTCGAGAATGCTGCGACAATTTTCTCATTATTTACCCTCTCATTTCAATTGTTGTCAACCATTTTATTTTTCCCATAAATTATAAGGGCTTTTGAAATTTATTATAATTATAAATATTTTTTTATTTTTTAAAAATTAAAGATATATTATCATTTTCTGAAAAGTTACAAATATACTAACAAATGCCCCTTTTTATGATTTTGAGAGGGTGTTGATAATTTTTTCAAAAATAAATAAATATTATAATTATAGCAAAATTCAAAAAATGGGCTCTTTTGAAATTTATATAATTATAAATATCTTCTTATTTTTTGAAAAATTACAAATATATTTTCGTTTTTTAAAAAGTTACAAATACTATCATGAAAGTACAAATACCCCTTGTGATTTTGAGAAGGTGTTGATAATTTTTTCAAAAATAAATAAATATTTATAATTATAGCAAAACTCAAAAAATCCATTGTAATTTATTATTTATTTCTTATCTGCAAAGGTCTTTTTCATTTAATTTCGTTCTCCAATTTTCCCTCAACAATGTTATGTGATGTAATAAATCCGAGGAAATACATTGCAATAATTGAAAAACTAACATTATGTAAGTAACATTATATGTGAAAAGATTATCATCATGAGGAGTTGGATTTGGTGTTAGCTCTTGAGGTGGCATATTTGGCACACAGTCAAATTGGCGTCATTATAGATTATGGTTAACATATTCCTTCAAGTGTCCCCGCTAGATCAATTTTTCTATCTCGTTTTGGAGGTGATAACATTCTTCTGTTGTATGCCCCCTGTCACAATGGAAACAACAATATATGTGGGACTCTAGCCTCTTGGGATTGTCTTTCATTGTTGCTCCGCCACAACTAATATTTTACTTTTGGATGCATTCAGGGGGGTGTAATAAGTGAACCGTGTCAGCGCTAAGTGTTTGCACTCTTCCTTCTGCTTTAGCTCTTTTTCCTCCTCTCCGCCTGCCTCTTGCCGCCAAGAGAAGTGTTTGAAACATTGGACTCCTCGATCCTAATATAGTTTTGTAACTGCATGAGTAGCACTTCTAGAGTGATAGGGGGTTTGCCGGCTATAGATTCCTTGAATCTTCCCGGTAGTAAGTTTTGAGGTGGAATATTTGGCATGCAGTCAAATTGGCGTCCTTATAGATTATGGTTGACATATTCCTTCAAGTGTCCCCGCTAGATCAGTTTTTCTATCTCGTTTTGGAGGTGATAACATTCTTCTGTTGTATGACCCCTGTCACAATGGAAACAACAATATATGTGGGACTCTAGCCTCTTGGGATTGTCTTTCATTGTTGCTCCACCACAACTAATATTTTACTTCTGGATGCATTCAGGGGGGGTGGAATAAGTGAACCGTGTCAGCGCTAAGTGTTTGCACTCTTCTTTCTGCTTTAGCTCTTTTTCATCCTCTCCGCCTGCCTCTTGCCACCAAGAGAAGTGTCTAAAATATTGGACTCCTCGATCCTAATATAGTTTTGTAACTGCATGAGTAGCTCTTCTAGAGTGATAGGGGGTATGCCGGCTATAGACTCCTTGAATCTTCCTGGTAGTAAGTTTTGAGGTGGCATATTTGGCACGCAGTCAAATTGGCGTCCTTATAGATTATGGTTGACATATTCCTTCAAGTGTCCCCGCTAGATCAGTTTTTCTATTTCGTTTTGGAGGTGATAACATTCTTCTGTTGTATGCCCCCTGTCACAATGGAAACAACAATATATGTGGGACTCTAGCCTCTTGGGATTGTCCTTCATTTAAGATGATCGATTGTTAGGGGTGTGGGTGAGACGATTATATCACTACATATTTCAAATTTATCATCCATTAATTTATAACACTTTAATCTTATCTTACAAAATAAATGAGGCCTAACTTAATAAAATAGTCATTATGAGAACAAAGTAAATTACATTGACTTTCCAATGATCCGATATCGTCTCACAGCTTTAATTTAATTTAAAGCATCTAGGGCAGGCCCTTGAGTCTAACGGCCTAGATGTCAAATGATCTAAGGTGTGAGGGCCAGTACGAGAGACGTTCATGGTTGGAATTAAGCCAGCCCCTTAGTTACCTTGCAAGTTGACTTTGATGATATTAATGTTGAATGTGTAGATTACATGTGTAGATGTCTACATTCAACTTTCCTCGAAGTTGAAAGAAGGAGAAAAGTATAGCCTACAAATCGTAATTAATAGAAAAACCTACAAGATCATATCCTTCTTTCGTTTTATGTACGTGGAAGAGAATTGCAATTTCATTTAATTTTTTATAAACTATATATTATATATAAGTGTAGAAAAAAAATAAAAAGAATCAATATTCGTTCTTACATTTTCTTCAAAATGATGTGAACTTATAATTATGAGATTGGTAGATTCGATTTGATTAACAGTCTATAAATACATTGATCACTATCAAAAATAACAAAAGATGAGACATTTTATTTCGGGTTTCATTTTGAGAGTCGTTCCGTGTGCATATATCTCATTGATCCTGATTACACTTTTGTATTATGTATTAGTGTTAATTAGATCAATATGTGATTGATATATATATAAAATAAAAATAATTAGATAAATCAAACTATAAGTTAAAGTAAATAGTAAATTAATTGTAGTGTTTTTTAGATTTAAAATAATTACAAACAGTTTCTTGTTATCTCAAAAATTATCGGTACCTACATGATTCTAATTATCGTCTAATAAAAAGTCTAGCCCATTAATTGTGGACTATAAATTATATTCAAAATATTTGTATTTTTTTTAGTTTTCAAAACTTTCCACCCACGATTTTTTTATAATAAGATGACAATTCAAGACTTCTATGGATTGCATAATTTCACCAAAAAGCATAAGAACTTTATAATTCTTTTAAATAATAAGGCATATTTGTAATTATATTAAACCTCAAAAAACTCATCGTAATTTACCTTAAAAGTAAAAAAGGCTTAAATATATTTTTGATGCAATAGTTTTGGCAGTTTGGTATTTTATCCTTTATTTTTAGGGTTGCAAAATAGTCCTATAACCTTTTGAAATGTCGCAAATTTGATCCATTCGAAACTGAATTTTGCAGAAGTTGTCGGAACAAATCTTATTCACCTCTCAATTTTAGTATTTCAATCCTTTATCTTTCTGAAGTTGCAAAAGAGTCCTGTAACTTTTTATTATTTTTTCATTTTAGTTCTTTTGGTGTCGGATTATGTAGACATTGTCCAAATAAAAATAAACCAATTAGAATAAAAATTACAATTTAAATAAACCACCTGATGCACATAAATTTATTCGTAAAATTTAGCATCAAAAAGATTAAAATTTTGAAGAGTGAACAAATTACCAAAAAAATTTATAATTCTAAAAAAATAAAAACGATAAAGTAGTAAAATTACAAAATAACAAATATATTTAAGCCAAGTAAAAATATACATCATATATGTGTCGGTATAATACAATTAAATAATATGAACATGCAATGCTGGATCCTTCACCTGTACAATGCTAGAATGGGTGGGTCGCCGCCCCCTACGTTCACTTAATGTCATTAACTCTCTGTACATAAACTACAATTGGCAGAGCCCAGCAATTAGATGACATACCATCAATTCTTTCGTCTTTCTTTGTTTATGTAATAACTTGGGTAGCTCAAAGAGAGGCTACGTGTCACCGACCTTAGTGCGTGGAAACCTGCAACACGTGGCTTGTGTCTGGGAGAAAGTACAAAAGCAATTGCTTGATGTCTCATAGAAACTAGAATCAAGATATAGATGAGAGATTAATATGATTAAAGAAATTAAGGGTTTTCTTTTGATGGGAAAGAAAGAAACAGAGTACTGATCTGGACGGTGCTAAACCTAGTTCGCCACGTTTAGGGCAGAATCTGATGCCACCGACCCATCTCGCCACGTGTCCTCGTTTCTAACACTATAAAGAACATCACAAGAAAGCTGCGTCCCATCAGTATTCGGTTGTCCTGAAACCCAAACGCTATTTAAGCAAAGTGTACAAATCAAAGCAATCACTATCTGCACTACTTCTGTTCAAATTTCTGATATTCCTTCAACTACTTTTCTTCTTTGTGTGTGTGTGTGTTGGTCAGATCGCTCGACCTGATTAATATTTGCAAGAATGGGCCGTTTTTGGACTTTGATTACCTACCTTCACTCTATGGCCGGGTAACTTCTTCTTCTTCTTCTCTCTCCCTCTCTCTCTCTCTCTCTCCGCGTCACTAATTGGACATGTTTGTTTGTGTTCTTGCAGGCCAGGAGTGATGCTTCTCTATCCATTGTAAGTTATTCTTCTATCCACCAATCATTTGAAATTTGTCCATTTTTTTAAAAAAATTAAAGTAGTACATCATTTTGGCTCACTGGCCACGGTCCAAATATTTGATACGGGGTTAATTACATTTAACTTATTGAGAAAAAATAAATGAATAAAAAAGACAGCAAAATTCCTTAAATTTTCAGAAATTCGATCATGGGTCTGATTGTTTTTTCTTTTTTTCTGTTTTTTAACTTTAAATGGTCATATTACTCTTTTATGTTCAATTACTAACATTTTCACTTAAAGATCTGTTGTATTTATACATGTATATATATATATCATGTGCTAAAATATTAATATTAAATAAGTTTTTAGTATTAAAAATTTTAAATGGGTTTAACACGACATAAATCCAGACCAAAATTTTATTATTATCCACTTAAAGAAAAAAAAAATAGTTGACGGCAAGACGACTTATCAAAATAATGATATTAATATTGAATTATTCTTCTTTTAATAGTTTTTTGTCCATAATTAATTTGGGTTTTGGTACGGCAGGTATGCATCGGTGGTGGCTATAGAAAGCACCTCAAAATTAGATGACGAACAGTGGCTGGCGTATTGGATTTTGTATTCCTTTCTCACTCTAATGGAGATGCTGCTCCAACCCCTCTTGGAATGGTACGTTTCCACCTTTAATAAAGAAATTAAAAATGTACTAAAATCGTTATTTCTTATCTGAAAAGTGATAATGTGTCGGTATTTGGCATTGATGATTTGCAGGATCCCCATATGGTACGATGTGAAGCTAGCATTCGTTGCGTGGTTGGTGCTGCCTCAGTTCAGAGGCGCTGCTTTCATTTACGAAAAATTCGTCAGAGAAAAGCTGATCAAGAAATACGGAGGACCACATTTGCAGAAATCCCCCAACTCCAAAGGCAAAAACAAGTTCGTCGATTTCATCTCCACCAAGAAGGTATTTTACATGCCCAATATTGTGTTCAGGCTTCAAGATAATTTTTTAAATAATCTTAGAATTAAAAAATTCGTCCTATTTAATTCTCGATTTTGCGAGATTTTTTTGAAATAGTCGCCGACACGTTTAATTTTATGTTTTATGATGTTTATGTGATTAAATATGTAGAGTATTTTTTTTTTTTTTTTACGTTGTGTCTATTTTAGAAATTTGATTTAAAATACAATAATTTATTTTTTTATATTTTTAAAATGTATTTTTTTATTTTAAAAGATAAATTATTTTGTTTTAAAAATATAAGAGGGTAAATTCTTTTCGTAGAAAAATAATTGATTATTTATAATATTAGGGAGTTTAAAATTGCATTAACCTCGATAGAAATTTGATAACTAATTCTGACAGACAGTATATTGATTATATACACAACTAAAGAAAATAGAGAAAATAATTTCTTTACTAATTTTATATTAATGAGAAGTCATTGATATGTGTGGTGCAGGGGGAGCAAGAAGCGTATTAGTGAAGAAGCATTGATTAGGGAACTGTGTGCTTTTTGACTGATCTAATCTGGCCGGCTGTTTTTTTTTTTTTTTAATGTTTTCTTGTAACATGATGTACGGATGATGATGTTCTATCAACAACGGCTTTTACTTTGGTGGTGATTGTATAATATAGCACACTAGTTACATTTTTACTTTTTCTTTTTTTCTTTGTTCGATTCGTATTGACTGCTTTTGATTCGATCTGGACCATGTTGAACCTCTTTTCTCTAGTTGTCTTTAAACTCTTTTGCCTGGGAAAATAAGGTTTGTTTTTTAATGTCCGTTAATACTTAGCAGTATGCTCAGATGGGAGGACGATTTTGCCAAATTATAATATGATGTGAGTATTAATTATTATGATTAAGAAAAGATTATAATCTAAATAATGATCAATGAATAATTATTATATTTTAAGAACAAATATTAGTGATGAAAATCGGTCAGAATATATCTCATGATGAGTAATTTTGAATAATGAAAATTGATCACGATCTCAAAAAGAATTGGTCAAGATCTCATTATATGAATAACGAAAATGGGTCACGATGTCATGATGAATATTGGTGTTTCTTTTAACAAGATCAACATTTTTAGTCGTAATTAAAAAATTATGATAAATGTTTAGATCATAGTTGTTAATATTGAGATTCAAATCTTCGGATTAATGTGTTTTAGTAGGTTGCTAGTGTTGAATAATTAAACTATTTTAGCTGTATCTAATTGTGATGAGACACTTTTTCTGGTACACGTGCCTTGGAAAATAAGATCTTTTATTTCGCTTTAGTGTATAATTCATTTCATTTTCCGTGTAGTACTTGTCGGAAAATATTCTATAGATTGCATATATTTGGTGCAGTTATACAAATTAGAACGATCAGCTTTGGTGTGTAAAATGATTGCAAAAGATTGAAAACATTCAGCAACACCATCATGGTAGAAGGATTTTCACAAAATTTTAAAATTAGTGGAGAATTAGTCCTGCAAAATAAATATTAACACTTCAATACTTAAGTCGGTAAAGTTATAACTAAAGAAATAAGTGGAAAACTTGAATCAAAGTAAGAACAATGGTTGAAAATATTGTGAAAGTGAATAAAATTGTATGAAGTGTCAAAGTATGTTGGAAATAACATAGAAAAATGAAAGAAAATGAAAGTTTGAATATGATAGCTTGTGTTACCAAAATCACACCATGTCTTAATTTATAAGTATCCGTAAAGTAAGCTCTAAGTGTTGGTTGCTGCAAATCTGGTCCCATTAGATAGCTGCATGTGTTGGCTTTGTAATAAAAGAATAATTATAGGATTTGGACTTATCTAGACAAAGATATGATTGTTTGACTAAGCATTGTCCAACCTGCATGGGTATATAGGAATGCAGCTAATTGCTGACAAAAAAGTCAATTCCAGTAAGGCATGTTGGAGTTATTTGGAGATTTTTTACTATGACGTATCCTAACGTGCCAACCACCTGTATGACATGGTCGTCCTACTGTATGATGACTAGATTTGTTGAAATAGGTTTTCTTCTTGGGTCTGCCAGACTATTAGACATATTGTGGCTTTATGAGGTAAAGGGCCTAACTCATGAGCCGATTGGGCTATACCTGTTGGGCCATTAGGTTCAGGCCCCACCTCCTTGCTCTTGGACTCCGAAGGTAAATCTTGAGGAGGCATCAAATAGCATAATTTTTCCATTTTAATCTGGAATTACGTGTGGACGGTTAATCACGGATATTTTGGTGGGGCAAGAAATTAATCATTCTTTGAAAAGAATGAAAAAAAAGGTGGGAAAAAATTGAAATGTTGCGTTAAAACTTGACATATAGATGAGTGGTCTTTCCTAGAATTACTATGTCAGAGGCTGGTGTCCCAAACGGAGTTCATTTATCTTATTAGGATGTGTTTCTCATTGGTGTCATTATCTTTTATGTTGAATGGGGAACAATTTGGGAATTTGAGCCTCGTATAGGGATTAGCCATAAGGATCCTCTATCTCTTTACCTATTATGTGTGACGATGCATTCAATATGATTTACAAGTGGCGGAGTGACGAGGGGAGATTCGTGTGGCAGTGGCGCATTTGGCCCAAAGGATATCCAATCTGTTATTTGTTGACGACTCTTTGCTATTTCTACAGGCGCCAGAAGGGGTGATTCCTACGCTTAAACAAATTCTAGTCAATATGAACGAGCCTCAGAGCAGGTGGTTAATTTTTAAAAGTTCAAAGATTTTTGTTCAAATGTGGAGGTAAGAGTGAGGGAAAGGATGACAGCTATTTTACGAGTGCGTGTGGTGGCAAAGTTGGAGAAATATCTAGATTTTCCATCCATCATTAATAAATCTAAAAGGGGGGTATTTGCAAAAATCAAAAAAAGGGTGTGGGAGAGGGTATTGGGATGGAAGGAGAAACAATTGCGAAAGGCAAGAATAGAAATGCTCAGTGAAAGCAGTACTAAAAGCAATTGCCACCTACACTATGAGTTGTTTATAGCTTACAGAATCACTTACTCGGGAATTGGAGTCTACATTGGTAGAGTTTTCGTGGAGTTCTCAGGGGAAAATGTGACATTGGGTGGTATGTTGGAAAATGTGTGAGGGGAAAAGGATAGTGGTATAGGTTTTAGATAACTGAAAAAGTTCAATTTAGCAATATTGGGTAAGGTGGCATGGCACCTCATGACAAATCCAGGAAGCCTATTACGTCAGGTTTTCAAAGCACATTGTTTCCCACATATTGGCTTCTTAGACACAAAATTGGTTGCATCCCCCTCTTTTGCATGGCAAAGTATAATTAGGGGGGGGGGGGGGAGGAATTGGTGCAAGTGGGGTGTAGATGGCATGTAGACAATGGTACGGATATTTGAATATGGGAATCATGATGGCTCCCTTGACCTTATGAGTTCTCCCGATTTCTCCTCCCTTAAATCTATTAGCGGATGCATGTGACACTGTTTCATTTTGGAGAGAGTATGTGCAAGCTATTTGGGGAATCCAACTTTCTCGGTTTGAGCCCACTACTTGCATGGTTTGGGACTTTGAGAAAAAGTGAGTGTATAATGTAAAGAATCCATACAATCTTGCGCTCAAGTTTGGCCGTCTCAAGGACCCTCTGAAGGATAGTGGAGTTTCATATGATAACCTGAGTACTAAACAAGGTTTTGGACGTTTTCATAAATGCAATCTCGACAAGCGATACAGTGAAAATAAAAGGAGTTTCTGGGAGGTTGGGGTGCCCCAAGTGTGGGGTAATTGAGATTCTCACCTCATTTGTGTATGAACATATCTGAGTGTTGTAAAGGAACTTTGATCTCCTTCCCCTCTCGGAATCCCTGCCTTGTTGTCCAACAACATTTCTAGGTTGCTCCCATTGTCAATAGACTTAGGTTGTCATGAATTGGTAACAATATAAATGCCATTCAATTTTACGGCTCAACTACGAAAGCAACTATTAATGACGACACTTTTGATGTTAGATTTTATTATTTTGATATCCATGTCCTATATAAAATTTACAGTATGTTTTATCCGTGAGGGAATGTTTGTGTAATGTACCTCAATGGGTATTTGTGTAAAATTTTGCCACTAAATAGAGGTATATTTATAATTCTACAAAAGGCATAAGACATTTGTGTAATTAGAATGACCTCAGAATTTGTTAAGGTAATTTACACAATTATGTTTGGTGTAAAAAGAAGAGTCTAAATGCCATTCGATTTTGCACGTTCAACTACAGAAGCAATGATCAATAACAACTCCAGAAAATTATTTCGGGCAGACATCTTTACTTAGGTTAGATCCTATTAGATCGAAGACACCTTTTGCCCTTTATAAAATTACTGGGTGTTCTATCCTTGAGGAGATTGTAGTGTAACGTACCTCTGCAGGTGTTTGTGTACAATTTCGCCACCGAATATGGAATGTACTTGTAATTCCAACTACAATCTAAAGCGATATACTTTGTAATTTATGATGTCTGAAACAATAAGATTATAATTTGCAATTAGGTCAAATTATAAAAAATCTACCTATAGTTTACTGTTTGTAAATTCAATTCAAACAAACAATTTAATATCTTAATTAAATGTGCACTTACATATGAATACTTCTTATTGACTATTTCATATTCAAACGCTCCAATTTTTATTTTTTCAACTTTTCTTTTTAAATACTTTCAAGTTTCTATAGCTAAATTTAATTTTTTTATAAAAGTCCAAAAAATTTCAAACACCACTTAAAAAATGTGATTATTTCAGTTAGGTATTTAATTTTTTCTTTTTTTTTTTTTGAGGGGGGGGGTGTATATGTTGTTAAGAATAGACATACTTTATGCGTTTGTTGGAAATTCTCAAACATATGCCTACTTTGAAGCAAATAGAGGCACCAGTGTCGATAACGTTTGTAGTATGTGATGTTATAAAAAATAAATAAAGAAAATTCAATACTCGAATTGTTGGGTATAAAAGATCTAGGTTTTCGCAAAATTCAAGTCGAATAATTATTTTTTGAAATGAAAAGATTATTTATTATTTTTTTTAATAAATCTATTACAATCATTAAATATCTAATATTTATATTTAACAACTACCAACAACTATAACAATCATACACTAATCAATATCAGATAACTATACATAATCAACACTTATTATTAAAATAAATCGACACCTGCTATTACAATAAAATATATAACATCCTACACATTAGTGGGGGTTCGATTCAATGACCTTACAGTCATGGGTTCTCAACTAATTCACCAATTGAACTAGACTTTATCGGCTAGTCGAATAATTATTTTAACTACTCATAATTTTAGTACTCAATGAAAATCACATGAAAAATGCAATTTTAGCCAGTAAATTAGGATGTGATAATCTTGATCTTATTCAATTAAAATTTGCAATTTGGTCTTGTAACTTTAAAAATTATGGTAATTTTTTAGTCTTTTTCGACCAATTTGGCTAGAGAATTCCACATCATCAGTCATGTCAACACCTAAGTTGGGGCATCCAGTGAATTTGATGGCATGGCAGTTCGAATTGTAAACTTTAATTGTAATTTTGGTCCTATATCTTTAAGTGGTTAGCAATCCTGGTCCTCTAACTTTGGATGTAGTAATTTTAATCCTCTATTCTGTCAAAATAATAGCGATTTGGTCCTTAAGCCCATTTAGTGACCATTTTGATATTTTATTATTATATCTCAATAGTCCTATCATATGGTCTTAATTAGTACCAATATGCTTCCTAACTAAAATTAAGCCTTCATAAACTTCATAGCGTGGTTTAACTACCTTGCCATTAATTCAACTTCCTCGATTTTACGGATTTCTTTCAACCACACTAGCACAACAGATGGTTCATAGGTAGTAAGGAGATATTGATCAGGTAAATTTCTAAAACACTACAATTCTTAATATTATGATAAAAAGAATTGATTGAAAAGAACTCAAACCGAATACCTCAAAGTTCTCTTAAAATCTAAAAGACATTTTACGACTATGGATGGACAATGCATATACATGTGAAAATAGAATTCTTGAACCAAAAGATGAACGAGTTTTCTTCTTATTGGTGTTCTGCCTAAATCTTAGTGGATTGTAGATATCTCACCATATATGCTGTTTTTCTTGTTGAATGAGCCAAGTGTCTGTGAACCATATACGGTGGTAGTGTAGTTGAAAGAAAATCTTAAAATCAAGGGCTTGGAATCCCTAGTGGCAAGACAGTCAAAGCAAGGTATGAAACTTATTGAGGCTTAATTTTATTCAAAAGCATATTGGGTTTGATTAATAGCATGTGAAATAACTATTAAGCTTTTATCATAAAAGGAGAAAATGATCATTAATTCGGCTTAAGGATGAAAATTGCTATATCGAAAGTTAGAGGACCAAAATTACGATTAAAAATTATAACTTAGATTGCCACATGGATGCTGACGTTGAATTTTTCAGTTAAATCAGCCAAAAAAGGCAAAAATTATCATAATTTTTAAAATTACAGGATCAAAATGCAAATTTTAATTTGAACAAGATTAAAACTGACACCTCTTAACTTACAGGATTAAAATTAATTTTTCCTTGCAAATCACTCAAACTTGTAATGCCCGACCCAATGCCCATCTCTACTCATCCTTATAAATTTTTTTATCTGAATTAGGTTTGGTCGATCAAACAATCACATAATAAATTTGATATATATTTATTTATTATATATTTAATTTTTTTAAAATTTTATACCAATTATACAAATATGTTATATTTAATATATAATTGATAAAAATACGATTAAATTCGATTTGAAATAGAGTTTCGCCCACGCCCTCATGCCAACGTGGAATGTCCTTAATTCTTCAGCTATTCACATAAAGACATCGACTGAATTGAGAGAAATACCTAAACGATCCCCACCGATTTAATCCAAATACGTGTCAGCTCCAATTCATGCAGTGATGCCACCACTGCCTCCACCCATGCATTTACATATATTACTCTCTCTCTCTCTCTCTCTATCTCTCTCTTAAATTCTCATCAAATCAGCTGCTGATAATTATCATCGTCACCAAATTTCGCGCAAGAACAAAGAAAGAGAAAAGAAATCTTAGCCATGATGGATCTAATCCACACTTTCCTCAACTTAATAGCTCCCCCTTTCACCTTCTTCTTCCTTCTCTTTTTCTTGCCACCCTTCCAGATTTTCAAGTTCTTCCTTTCAATCTTGGGCACCCTTTTCAGCGAGGATGTCGCTGGAAAAGTCGTCGTCATCACCGGCGCCTCCTCCGGCATCGGCGAAGTAAGTACAACAACTGTGTTCTGGTGTTATAATTTCATTAACAAGTTGTAACCCGGGTTTGAATTGACGCTTCTTGCAGAGTCTTGCTTACGAGTATGCTAAGAGAGGGGCGTGCTTGGTGCTTGCTGCAAGAAGGGAAAGGAGTCTTCAAGAAGTGGCCGAAAGGGCGCGCGATTTGGGGTCGCCGGACGTCGTGGTGGTCCGGGCCGATGTTTCGAAGGCGGAGGACTGCAGGAAGGTTGTTGATCAGACTATGAATCGCTTTGGAAGATGTAAGATGGTTTAAGTATTATTTTTCTTTTAGTATATGGTTTTATGTATGGTAGAATTGTAATTTTAGTACTTCAGTAGATATAGGGGCCGTAATTTTGATCACGTACGAATCTATTTTTGTGATTTTATTCTGTATTTCAAAAATTTTGCACATTAACAAAAATTTACTAAATGGCCGGAAAAAGCATCCAATTAAGCTGGTAGGTGTACTTTTCCAACTATTTCAGTAAATTTAGGTCATTTTTATTAAAAAAAATAAAAGAAAATTAAAATTATAGGAATAAAATATAAAAAGTTTAAAATTAGAGAATAAAAATGTCAGAAATGAATTGACCAGTGACTGAAATTGTCGCGATATACTTATTGGACTAAAATTGCTATTTCTTATTTCCTCTGTATTTATTGATGTCTTGAAAGAAAATTGGTAGCGCTGATCAATTCCGGTACATGTCTTAATTTTGCTTAATATGTGCAGTGGATCACCTGGTCAATAACGCTGGAATTATGTCAGTTTCAATGCTGGAAGAAGTTGAAGATATTACTGGTTACAGAGAAACTATGGTATCGAAATGCCATAAATTAACGTTCGAATTCCCTGGTTAATGATCTATTCAATGGACCCCTTCTCCCTATCATATGAATCTCTTTTATATCATATTGCATTTTTTATTTTATTTGATATGTATGTCATGTATACCTCTTAAGTAATAATGTTAGATGTTTTGTTTAATTAATTAGAAAAAAAATTATTTACTTGGCATGTATATATTAAATGGACTAAAAGTTTAATAAAACTTGAAATAGAACATTCAGATCTCTATCAAGTGTTGCACGACGTTTCATATTTAACAAATTTTATGTTAGCATATTTGTGAGGAAGGTATGTTATAAAGTTGACTAATATATGCAAAATGCAATACATAATACAACTCGGATTTGGAAACCAGGTTCGAACTGTAGAACTAATCTGATTGAATTTTCTATTCTGGTTTATATTTTTTATTTCTTTGATACATACAAATTACGTGCAGAAAGATTATAGAATTTAATTTATTTATTTTCTTTGTGCACGTGATGCAGTATATATTCTATAGACTATTAGATGGAATCGAAGATACAATTTCTATCCTACCATAAAATATATTAAGTATTTGTTGGTGTTGCAGGATATCAACTTCTGGGGCTATGTGTATATGACCCGATTTGCCGCCCCATACCTTAGGAATAGCAGAGGCCGAATTGTTGTACTTTCTTCATCCAGTTCTTGGATGCCTACTCCGAGGATGAGTTTTTACAATGTATGTAGCTAGCTATCACTATCACGTCGCATTTTACCCTTGTTTAGCTTGTGTGCACATAAATCTTCGTCTTGAAATGAAGGTACGTATTAATAATGTGTATATATGAATATACATGATCAGGCAAGCAAAGCGGCGATTTCACAATTTTTTGAGACACTGCGGGTGGAATTCGGCCCCGATATAGGCATAACCCTTGTGACTCCAGGATTCATAGAATCTGAACTTACCCAAGGCAAATTCTACAATGCTGGCGAACGTGTAATTGATCAGGACATGAGAGATGTAAGTGCCCATTGCACATGTGTATCTTTGTTTTAATTTGTTCCAAGATCCATGTATTTCATTAGTTCTCTCTATATATACACACACACACACACACACTTGAACTCAGGTACAAGTGAGCACGACTCCAATCCTGAGGGTGGAAAGTGCGGCAAGGTCAATCGTGAGGAGCGCGATCCGTGGAGAAAGATACGTGACAGAGCCGGCCTGGTTTAGGGTTACTTATTGGTGGAAGCTATTCTGCCCTGAGGTGATGGAGTGGGTATTTAGACTGATGTACTTGGCCAGCCCGGGTGAGCCGGAGAAGGAAACGTTTGGCAAGAAGGTTTTGGATTACACAGGAGTGAAGTCCTTGCTTTACCCGGAAACCGTGCAAGTTCCGGAGCCCAAGAATGATTAATGCTGGAAAAATGCATTGGGACATCTGTAAGTTTGTGATGATCTTGTGCATACAGAAGTAAGTTTGTGTGTATGGATGTATATATAATAAGGCAGTCATTTTGCTACGGAAATTGACATTTTGTTCTTCAATGCGGTTGGTTGTTTGGAGGGTTTTTCTGAACGCCTTTATAGAAAAAGGCCATCAGAAAAGGTGTTTGTGTAAAGTTTATCGAATATAAAGTTCAGGAGATTATTAGTGGATGTTTACATATAATTCTTCTTATATGCCTCATCAATGCAAGAGTTGATCGTTGTAAATTTCTTTTCCTTTAAGGGATAATTACACCTCCCTCACACTATAAAAAAGAAAGCGGATTTTGGACAGTTTTAAATTAAAGATTAATTTGAATTGGATTTAGAAATTAATTTGAATTGGATTTAGGAATTATTATTATTATCCGTCATTATAGCCGGGGATATTAAAATTTAGAAATGGTTGATGAAAGATTGTTTCAAATTGGAACGGTTATTGTGGCGCGTTGATGGTGATTGTTTTTAATATGTATTTGAAAGGGAACAATTATTTTTTTAATTAATTTTGGAATGGTTATGTAGTTTATTTTTTAGAACGATTTTTTTGTGATATTTATGTTTGAATTTTGGAATTGTATTTATTTGTGTTGGTGATATATTTAGATATAGTATTGAAATAGTAAAGTAATCGAATTTTCAAATTATATTAGGAATGGTGTATTTTTTGTTTGGAACAGTATATTGTAATTGGTTTAGAAATATATTTTGGAACCCAATGTGGTGCATGAATTAACAATACAATACATTTAGGAACGACTTCTTTTTTTTTTTGTAGGAATACTTTTTTAGGTGTTTTGTTTTTTTAATTTGTATATTAGCTTTTTAATTACTAAAATTATATTTTTATCTAATAATAAAATTGTAATCTTATATTTAATAAATAATTTAAAATATAGTTTAATAAATTTTATTAAATAATTAAATTAACTTAATAAATTTTTAATTAATTATATTGATGAACTTATTAATTGGATAAATATGAAATATTAGAATGTAGTTATGAAACATGAATAATGAAGAAAAAAAATTTATGTTAACATAACATATTTTCTAATTACAAGATTGAAAAAAATTAAAAGCTAATCTAAACCCTCTTGTCAGCAATGTTTATATCATTTTCGCTCGAAATGGGGGGGGGGGGGGTGTATGCCGTAGGCATGCTGGGGTGCTGATGAAGGCGGTCAATTATGATGGTTCTGCAGTTGAGGAGCTGCCCGCATTTCTCGCATCATGGCCATCAACTCGACCATCATCATTCAGTCGGTCAATGCAAATCCTCCATAGTCGGTTTGGTTGTACCGGTGTCGATGTCAGTGGAGGTGGTGGTGGTGATGTGTAGGTCCAACTGGAGACGTGGGCCTCAGAACCAAGACTGAATTGTTCTTACCCTGAATTGCAGCCAGCCACAACTGGTGCTCGATCATCGCCACCGAAGCCTCCGGTTCGGCACGGGTATCATGGTTCTCGACCATGGGCTAAGGTTGATTATCCTCCATTAGCTTCTGGACGTCTCCTGCAAAATAAATAAAATTATTAGAACTTTACCCCAAAATTATTTTTAAAAAAAAATAAATAAAATTACTAAGCTACTTACCACCACTTAACTGTCGTCGGGCCACTTCAGTTGTCATCCACCTTCTTCTTGTAGCATCTACGAACAGTTCAATTTGCTTGGTCGGTTTTCGCGTACTCCTCCTGAAAGTCCGCATTAGCCAAGTATGCCTAGAGTTGGAGCCATACCTCGTTGGCCAGCCAAAATAGCTTAACCAGCTCCCTCGGAGGCGGAGAACTTCTTCTGGAAATATTCCGACCCACATGTGGAACATGGACTCATAGTCACAGTTCCACCAGTAGGTCATGTACAATAAGAAAACTAAAGAAAATATTAATAAAAAATTCATCAAATAATTTAGATTGTAAGATAATACCAAACTAATTTAAAGTACATTACATTCATGCGCTCGAATAAAAAATGTTGATATTCTGGCAGCATCTGCCTCAAACATGCCCAAGGGTGGCGAAAGTGTCTTCGCACTGCATTGATGCGCTCGTGGAATTTGCGAACAAACATGAAAGGACATGTTAATTAGTGATTTTTCAGATAAAATAATACTAAAAAATAGTCATAGACAAATTTACCTCTCATCATCGATGCCGTATACTAGCTCGCATATGGTGGGGAACTACTGGTGGTGCTGGTGTTGGAGCAGCCTACGAACGGGCAGGATCAAACGCTAGTGTGGCAGACGGCTGTCTAGCCTCCTCAGCTACCGATGCCGCCCCAGATGGTCCCGCATCATCTGCAATCTACAGGGTGGCTAAAGGTCCAGCCGTGCCATGCGATGGGGGTGGTCAAAAGATTGTTTCGCCATTCTAGGAAGCATCAGACTGCACTAGTGGAAGTGGCAGGCCACAGCCACGACCACGTGTTACAGGATGTGTACCACTAGACATAATCTATACAAATTATAGTAAGTATTAATTTTTGTAATTGCTGAAAAAATTACCCTAAGTCAAGAATTATTAAAAAGAATATACTATTTCTTATACATTGGAAATATTTTTTATGAATTTATGAGTATTGTACTCATTGATTATTTAAAAAATGTGTAGTTTCTTTGTGTATATATACAAACGGGTCAAGCATTGGTTTAAACTTTTTTAGCCTATCACCTAAACTTTTTGTTATAGTACTACTCAAGTTTATCTACTTTTGTCGACAGATAAAAACAGATAAATTTGACTAGTTCTACTGGCAAAAATTCACTTGATGGGCTAAACAAACTTAAAGCATTACTTGGTCCGTATGTACGTGGGCACGAAAGAACTATATATTTTTAAATAATTAATAATTATTGAAAATATTATCCTCTTTTTGTGATCATTGTAATTATTATGTAACTTTTAATTTAAAATATCACCCTAATTTTGTTATATTGCTGATATTATCATGTAAATAATAATATTATTGAAAATATTTTCCTTATAATATAGTGATTATTGAAATTATTACGTAAATAATAATATTATTGAAAATATTAGCATAAGATTGTGATTATTGATATATTATGTAAATAATATTATTGAAAATATTAATTAGTCAAAGGTTGTGATTATTGATATTATTATATAAATAACATATTAGCCTCATTCTATGATTATTGACATTATTACCTAAATAATGTTATTATTTATAATATTTGTCTACTTTTGTGATTATTCATATTATTATGTAAATAATATTATTATTGGAATTATTAGCATCACTTTTATGATTATTGTAATTATTATGTTATTAACTACCATTATCCTAAAATATTTACTAAGTTCTTTAATTTTCTAAATAATTACACAAATTTCTCAATAAATTACAAAAATTACACAATTATACAATAATTACCAAAATTACACAATATAATCTAAATTTCACAATATTTTCAGAAATTATACAATTAGATAATAATTACAAAAATTACAATATGATCCAAATTACACAATAACTGCAAAAACGACACAATTACAATAATTACAAAAACTACACAATATGCCCTAAATTACACAATAGTATGCAAATTTAAGTTTCTGAAAAATATTTTAATTTCATGAAAAAATATAATTTCTGTAAAAAAAATTATGCAGATTTTTTTGGAAAATGAAATATATTTTATGAAAATATTTTCAAAAAAAATAATGTATTCAGGAAAAATAATTTAATTTCACGAAAATATTTTTATTTCAGTAAAAATATATTTTAATTTCTGAAAACTATTTCTAAAAATATTTTCAGAAATATTTGCAAAAATATCGACTAAAATTATTTTCAGAAATAGTGAAAAAGAAAAAATGGGGGGCAAAAAAAATATTTTAGAAAAAGATTTTAATTTTTGAAAATTATTTTCATAAATAGTTTCTAAAAAGATTTTCTTGAATATTTTCGTCAAAGCTATCTTCGTCAGATTTATCATCAGATTCACAATTCGTCGTTCAGGATGTTTCTATTCCTTGTTGATTTCCAATAGAAAGCTCAATTTCGTTTTTGCACTTCCGAAAGGACACTTAATCTTCTCATCCTCCATATATGCATATTGAGACTTAGCCCATTCTACATGCAGTAACATCATCCTCAAACTCCGGAATAAGACCCGCCCTTCTAGGCAGGTTTTTCTCATATATTCATCTTTTCAACCGTCTTAACATGATGAGTCCTACACACACATATATATATATATATTATTATTATAACCTTAAATTTAATTGAGAAATAAACAACAAATATAACCAATTGACAAATGAAGGGCAAAGTTGTTACATGATCAAATAACTTCAAATATCAACAAAAATTCGAGAGAGATTGACAAACGAGAGTATAAAAATATTAGATGAGATAGTGAGAAATCAAGAAAATTCGAGAGAATTTGAGGAAATAGAGATAATATATGAAGAATGGAAGAAGATAGTGAGATTAAATAGAAAGAGATGAACATATATATATATATATATAAGAAAATTTGGAACGATTTTTATAACGGTTACTAGAATACATAATTAGCCGTTAAAAATAGTCGTTAATTTACAATCTATAACGATTATAGGACCACATAGGAACGGTTTTGTATCCGTTAAATTATAGCCATTGTACCTTTTTTGGAACGGGAATATAATATTAATAATACATTCAAATCGTTCCAACTTATAACTCAATTGGTTACAGTCTTTGTAACGTATCTGTCTTAAGTAAAACTCATACTTAGGAACGGTTATCAGAATATTTGTGCAACCGCATACTCAAACCGTCACAAATTGTACCTCATTTTAGAATAGATTTATCAACTATTGTATTTGCAATACTAATTGTCTCACATATAGGAACGGTCAACTCAAGACCTTCTCTAATTTTAATAATGCGTTACAAAAAAAGTTTCAATTATTAACCGTTATAAGTTTGGACCGATTTTGGAAATAGAAACTGTAACTATTATTTTAGATTACCTTTGATAACGGTTTTACCATACCAAAATCACAAAACATAAAAAATTATTATTGTGATGTCATCAACCACTTTCGTTCCTCATGAGTCCCAATACCCATTCCATTATGGAACGGTCTTTGAAACGGTAACCTTATCCGTGCCAAATTTAGCTTTTTTTTGCAGTGTCAGGACCCCTAGGTTTGGTCTAATTAAATATAGACACCTTGTGGTTTATAAAATTAAATTTAGCGTTCCTGAGATTTATTTTTATTTAAAAAATAAGTTCCTTCGCTATTCAAAATTCACCAAATTTGTTGATATTAATTAAAAAAAATATTATATTAACTCCTGATTGATTCATTACTGATTTATTGCAAGTCAAATAAATTTTTTTTATGATCAAATTACTCTCATACATCTTTATGTGTTAATACATGTGGGGAGGTATATCTTCACCGTTATAAGGTAGTTCTAAAAAAAATTATTTGACCTGCAATAAGTTAGTAATAAGTCAATCGATAGTAAATATTAATTTTCTTTCAATTTTTTGTTAATATCAACAAATTCAATAAATTTTAACTAACGAATAGATTTATTTGTTAAATAAAAGTAAATTTCAAAAATATTAAATATAATTTTTTAAATAATAAAATATTTATATATAATTATTTTAAATCTCATAAAAAATAGTATAATTATTTCTTTCTTTTGATACGATGGGCAGTTGGGTGAGCGTTGTCAAGGCCATGTGCGGCGACACGTTTAGCCCAAGACCAAGGGCTATCACCCCATGCTCAACTATTACAAAATTGATCGAGAATTGACGGGACGAGGCCAAGGGCTCACGGCCTAATGCCCCTTTTTATTACTGCTTATATCCCAGGGCATAATGCCCCCCTTCTTTTGTAATTATAAAAATTCATATTTATTTAATCAACTAATAATTTGAGATATTGTGGCTAACCCATCTAATAAAAATAATGATATGACTAATCTACTTAATAAGAATCATTTTAATTAGTTACTATGATTTAATTCTTGAAAAATATATAGCAATACATGAGTTTATCTAGTTAATAAGTATAACTAATCAATTTATATATATATATATATATATATATATATGTAGCAAGACAAGCATAATGCAATTACATCGACCCAGTAATTCTTTATTATGCAATTGTCACATAATCGCGACATAAGCAATATCAATAATTAAAGGTAAATATAAATTTTTATTTAATTTTTTTATAATATCAACAAATTCAGCGAATTTTGACTGATATATATCTATTTGTTGAACTAACATAAAAGCCCAGGTTACAAATTATAATTTTCTAAGCCACAAAAAGTCTACATATAATTTTATATTAAATTTTAAAGGAGGCAAGTATAATTATTATTAATGACTAATTAATTGTCATAATTTGTATATATCGATTGTTGATTTATAATGTAATCGTAATCCTCTGGCCTTTTCATATTTTATAAAATTAAAATGAAATTGCCCGAATTCGCAGTAGCTAGTATTTTGTCTTGCATGCATGGCACACTGAATGCACACACCACCTGATGAGGAATATGTAGCTGTCGAAAAGCGCAGATACGTGTCAGTTTCGACCCATGCAATCCACTCAACATTCCTTGTTTTCCCCTCCCATGTATTTCCAGTCCATCAACCTCTGATGCATCAGATTTTCTACGTAATTCCAATCCCTCTTCCCACCACCGATCACAGGTGTTTCTTCTGCACAGCAGCTTCATGGACTTGGTTAACGCATTCCTCAACATTTTCGCACCCATCTTCACCGTTACCACATTCTTCGTCTTCTTTCCCGCCTACCTCTGCTTCAAATCTCTCCACTTCTTCTGGCGTTCCATTTTCAGCGAAAATGTCGCCGGAAAAGTCGTCGTCATCGCCGGAGCTTCGTCCGGTATAGGGGAGGTTTGTACTACTTCGTTACATTGTTGGTTTTATTTAGAAATACATGCATGTTATACTTTGATCGGATTGAGTACCAGCTGCTTGTAAAATTTGCTAATATAACTTATTCGAAAGGGAAAATTGCGATTTTAGTCCTGGAGTGGCAGTTCTGAATTTGTTTTACGAATTTATTTTAATAATTTTGTCACACGTATAGTACTCGTAATGTGTATATGACCAGCTTAATCAAGTGCATTTTTCTAACCATTATAGTAAATTTTGATGATTTTTGTTCTCGACGTGCAGAATTACAGTACAAAATTATCAAAATGAATTCCGACAGAACCAAAATTTTCACCCCTGAGAATAAAATTGCAAT
The DNA here is from genome assembly GCF_026168435.1 of Sesamum indicum. Taxonomy (NCBI): domain Eukaryota; kingdom Viridiplantae; phylum Streptophyta; class Magnoliopsida; order Lamiales; family Pedaliaceae; genus Sesamum; species Sesamum indicum. Next base: position 19,804,564 of record NC_142659.1, read on the forward strand.
TTTTTCCCGTATTTGAAAATGCAAATCTTTGTATTTTCACTTGAGTTTTGTGCATTGCTGAGAATTTCCTGTTTAGCTTCTGAAATGGTGATATTGGGGGTGTGGCTGATTGTAAAGCATGTAGCATATGAGTATGGAAAGAGGGGCGCATTTTTGGTGATTGGGGCAAGAAGAGAGAACGCTCTGCGAGAAGTTGCGGAGAGGGCCTATTTGGTTGGGTCTCCTCGTGCTATCCCTGTGCCCTCTGACATCTCCAAAGTTGAGGACTGCAAGACATTGATTCAAGAAGCCATCAACCAATTCGGGCGATGTAAGTTTATATATGGGCATCTCTCTAAAAATTTACCACTACTTTAGCCGAATCGTTCGCTAATTCTTGAGTGGTTTATGAATTCAGTGGATCATCTGGTGATGGCTGCTGGAGTCACTCCAGTAAGTATGTTTGAGGACACATTTCAAGTCACCAACTTCGCACCAGCAATGGTAATCAACTCAACCTGTTGTCCGAGAGTACATAATTTTGAGTTCAAACTTAATATAGCAGATGAGAAATTGTTTGCATTTTCATTCATAGGATATAAACTTTTGGGGTCTGGCTTATGCAACTTATTTCGCCGCTCCCTACTTAAGGATGACAAAAGGCAGGATTGTTGTAATTGCGTCTTCGGCTAGTTGGCTGAATGCACCACGGCTGAGCTTCTACAATGTTAGTATCAACTTCATGAACACTGGTCTTTTAGCTTGTCTGTTTGTGGAAATCTTGTTATGCTAAAGCATATATCTGACCTATTTGCAGGCAAGTAAAGCTGCAGTTGTTAGCTTCTTTGAAACGCTGCGGACTGAGTTTGGATCAGATATTCGGATAACATTGGTCACTCCAGGATTGGTTGAGTCGGAGATGACAAAGGGCAAATTCCTTGACAAGGAAGGGAAAATGGTGGTGGATCAAGATATGCGAGATGTAAGATCCTAACTTAGGATCCGAAGTTATTTCAATTATATGAGCTGATTGATTCTTTTACTCCAAATCTTATTGTGTGCCATGTTTCATTTAATATATACATGGCTCAGGTTTCATTTTCATCTATTTTACTTCAAAAAAATATTTTCGACATGTACAAACTATAAACTACATATTAAATGCAATCAAAGATGCAATAGAATTCGGAATAGAAAAATCCATTTTGATGTCCATCATTGGAAGGAAGATGATATGTAATTTTTCAAAGAAAATGATATTTCATTTATACCTAGCCAGAAAGCAGATACGGCTTTCTATTAGAATTTGTTGAATATTTCGTGGAAAGGAAAAAACTGGGTTAACAAGATATAATTACTGTCAGGTTGTGATGAGTGCTATTCCAATAGAGTTGGTTGGGCGATGTGCAAAGGCAATTGTGGACGGTGCGTGCCGTGGAGACAAGTACTTGACAGTGCCTCCTTGGTTCAGGACGACCTTCTTCATCAAGATGATGTTGCCTGAAGCAACAGACTGGTTTAACCGCTGGTTTTCCATCACTGAACCAGGAATTCCAGCGACAGAAGCTATCAGCAAGAAAGTGGTAGATTTGCCTGGAGTCAAGGACATCTTGTGGCCAGATTCTGTCCGGTCCCCCAAGATTAAAGCCAACTGATGCTAAAGAAGACAATCAGCTAACAGGTTGTCTCAGGGATCTTTCTAATGGAAGTATATACTATCAATAAGAACCAGACAGCACAAGTTTGAATAGCACGCTCGGACAGTAAAGATTCTTGCTAAAGAATCAACGAATCGTGCTTTAGAAGTGCAGGGTGAACTTCTTCAAGTTGGAATCCTAAATGTTCAATAGGGACATCAGAAGAGATCCCTTCTAGTTCTATCTTCCATGCATTTAACACTAGAAACAATTACACCCCTAGCACCGGTGTGTAACTATATCTTGGTCAGAACCCTATTGTTGTAAGAATCGGGCTGATATTAAAAGGCTCATATCAATCTTAGCACTACCATGAAAAGCTTATTAAAGTAATATCAACTCAAGTAGTTTTATGTCAATGAGATCGTCTTTTAATATGAAGCAATTTTTTAACATGGAAAGTGGTTTTGTGCAAGTAGTTCCCGACCTTTTATATAGTTCTCATTGTCTTGATGGAACATCTCCTCTATGTTACAGCTGATGATTTTGTTTTGTTTCGGAGTACATGGAGCACCGCAAAAGTCTTTTGGCTTTAAGGGGATAGGTCAATAGGATTTTGATGAGATTGGTTCTGCGGCTGAGCAACACTGGAAGATTTAAGCCTCTTGAGGAGTAACCAGGCATCAGAAGCAGGACAACCCTGGTTCATTTCAACAGCAATTGGAACAGGACAGGATTTATTCATTTCTACAAGCATTGTCCCCTGATAAACAAAAGATTCAGAGTACAAGAAGGTTAGGCTGTAAGACTGAAATTGTCATCGATTTAAAACTTTTCACCTGAAACAATTAATGCGAATAACAAACCTTATATTTTGTAAGATAAATGTTAATTAGACTTCAAGGAAATATGTAATGAACATTCGAATCGTAGGAATACCAGGTAAAGAAGCTCAAGGACCGAAGAGTTACGGGACTGAATGTTTATCTATGAAATATTTAAGGAAAGCCCCCAACCTTATATTTTGTAAGATAAATGTTAATTAGACTTCAAGGAAATATGTAATGAACATTCGAATCGTAGGAATACCAGGTAAAGAAGCTCAAGGACCAAAGAGTTACGGGACTGAATGTTTATCTATGAAATATTTAAAGAAAGCCCCCAAACAAGAGTAAGCAGGTTTGAGGTCCAATGAATCAAATTCAACATCAGCAAATGCAACATCAGCGTGTAAAGTTGAATGAATTCAACATCAGCACACGCAGCTGAAAAAATCAATTGATCATCAGATTAATCTACAATCATAGGACCTAAAGGCAGTCAACAGTGTGGGGTAAGGGTTTGAGAACCTATTACTCTCGTGATATTGTAGTTCATCAAACTCATCGAAAATGTTGATCTGAAGTTAAGAATATGTCAAAAAAGCCCCATATATCTCCACATATATTATTACCTAGAAGGTTTGTTTCTTGGCAATGAACTGAAATGGATCCTCATCTAGAGTTAGATGTGGAGACAAAATATAGAAATCCGTACCTCAAAATTAACCAAGAATATCTGGAATTTTTTCAATGTTTCCTTCATCTCACGCACACGCTTTGTGTCTGAAGATGTAAGAGCACTTGTAACTTCCTGAGGAGAATAACCTATTCCATTCTGTACAACCTGAAGCGGAAAATCAGGTTATTGATTATAAATAGGCATCCAGGAGAGTTATTTATCAATGAATTACTCACACTGTGATCGATGAGGATCTCTGAGATCAGGCTGCCATCATCGACATAAACTCGAAGCTCATACGTAGCCCTTTGTTTGTATTGAAACCCCTTAACGCCAGTCAGAAAGCACTGCAAAAAAGTACCAGGTAATAATATATCCATTATAAAGTGTAAATACAAGACATTGAGGCAGCTCAGAATTCCACAAAAAATCAAGAGTATAAAACATGCATAAGCACTTGTAAGCAAGTACCAGAAATTCTGATAGGAACATACATATCTAGCATACTTCATGAGACTTAATATGACCTAGGCAATAGAACTGAAAAACGAATTAAACTACTCGATTCAAGATCAATCAATTAAAACTCATTTAAGTTGACTCATTGAACTTAACAAACCAACACAATTTTTTTGTTTGATAAACTACCAAACTTCACTCAAGCTTGATTCCATTATTTAGAAAATAATAAATTGTACTTAAAATATTAAACTTCTCAGATTCCATTCATGCTTGCTCAACTAAAGCTCTTCGAGCTTGATTAAATACTAATCAAACTAAACAGTAATTTTTTCAAACTTGATAGTAATTCAAATGAGTTTGACAGGAACATATCGGCCTCGACTTCTTGTTTACATCCATATTCCATACTAATCGACCAGCCTACTTCATTCTCTGGCAATCCACGAAAAGGATTTTAAAAACTCAACAAACTTAAAACAATATCCATTAATATGAGAAAATTATGGGTGACAAAAGGTGGTATTATCCAAACGGAGCAATTTAACAATTACTAAGAGGGTATTTAGCTAAACTTATTTGAAAGATCATATAATAACTTACAAGATGTTCTAAAATTTAGAAAATGTTAGAACTTATTTCAAAATAAGTTCTTGAAATTTTTGGATAAATAAGATGCTAGTAATGGCAATCTGTTAATTCAATCAAAGTACTTTGTTAAAATTTTAAAAATAAGTTAAAAAGATCTTTACCTTTTTACAAAAGAGCTTATATATTTCTTAACATTTTATTTTAAATCTTATAAGTTCCTTTTTTGGAACAGACTTTGTAACATCTAATAAATTGTCAAACATCTTATAAAATGTTTTATAGATCTTATAAGCTCACCCAGATACCCGCTAAGTCATGCAACTCACACAGACATAGAATTCAGTGAACCAAATCTCAGCACATAGACCATGACTTGAGTTGAATAGGCTCTTCGATATGCCATGCCAGTCAACCATTTAGCAGCTAGTAAGACAATGAACGACATGTTTATTCTGTTTACCGCATATACCCATTACCTGCATAATCCCATTAAGTGCAACACTTGGCTTCAGAAGAGAAGAGTTTGACAATACAACCAAATTAGCATTAGGCTGTAGTGAAGTGAAAACCAAAGATAAAATCACGCCTATTCATCGGGCATACCTTTATTTTTCCTCGAACCATGGAAGCTTCATCCTCAATTGTCACGCATTTCGCTGATAAAGTAGCCAAGTATGTAAAAGGGGTTTCTTTATCTCTGGAAAGTATAAAATGGTGCTCCAACTCATCTACTATAGATATTTCCTCAACATCCATGTATATGGCAGATGACGTGTCCGGATCGCCATTATCCCTACTCACTCGAACATTACCATCCTCAGACATGTTATTGGCAGAGATGCTCGGTTGGGCCACTGTAAAGAGCAAACATAAGCAATCAAGAACACAGAATAAAGAAACAGAAAAATATTCAGTCATACAGTTATCACATGTTTGTATTCTGGTTGCAGCTAAAGGTGAAATGACTTCAGTTGTGGGTTCAGTGATATGCTGTGGAGTCGTAACACACTCTAGTGGCTTCACTGCAGACAGTGTACTAGGCTCAACAGTAGTCCTGCTCACAGGAATTCCAATGTCTTGTCTAGGCCTGTCTTTAGCAGGAATGCTGCCAAAGGCAGTTCCTGTAGAGCATAAACGCAGGCAAATTAGGAATCTTGAGTACCGGAGAAACATATGGATTAAGTTTGATGACTCTTTTTAATAGACAAACCTTGACCAGTAACTGCTAAACGTGCACTTGCATGCATATCAGTATAACTTGGAACTTCTTCATGTTCTCGTGGCCGACGTGCAGCTGACATGTTAAGCTCAGTATTATTCCTACTGACTGGAGTTGCAAAAGCTTGAGTGGTGATATCATTGGCATGGATGCCAACGGCAGTTCCTGTGGAGCTCGAATGTAAACAAATTAGGATAACAAAACTAAATATCATGAGACAACATCTAACACTTAACTTTGCAAGTCTATACAACTTGACATACCTTGCCCACTTGCCTGCTGATTTATTGAATTCGACCTGGTGTTGCTGTCTGCATTCTCTGGAACAGGATCATTACGTGATGGCCATGCAGCAAGAGTTGCTCTAGATGCCAGAGGAGGAACTACTCCTGTCCTATTTCTGACAAAGGGTAATTAAGGGTTATTCCCAGTCACGATGTCTAACTCAAAAGTACTTTTCATGTAAGTCTAGCTTCTGTTCCAAAAATGAGCATCTCAAAGTACTATTTACGGCCTAGCAAAGGTCATTGGCAATATGGAACAAAAAAGCACGTGCTCACAAGTCTAGGAATTGAAATTCCTTTTATTAAGGTACTTCCCAAAAGCACCTAATCACATGAAGCAGCTCTTGCAACTAAAAGCATCCAGCCAGAGGAATCCAGTTCAAATGTGCATCTGCTCTTTTCTGTGCCAAATACCACCTGTTTTTTTCCAATCTTTCTTCACAAGAATACCAGAAAAATTCAACTAGTAAAATAATTTGACTACCTTTCACCAATGCAAAACATTACAGGGAGTCAATTGCAACTAGGATAATAAAACAATTAGAGCAATTGTATTAGACTATTAGCGGACCACTCAAATACCTTTTTCCTCTTGGTGGCTTATTTATTTCATTAACAAGCCTCTGCCGTGCAGCTTCCAACTCCTCTACAGTGCCTCCCAAGACTTCAAGAGCTTCAGGGACCAGCAACAACAACCCATGCCTAACATTTACATTACAAATAGCTACCTGTATAAATATTCCCAAACTTAATCAACTGCTACCACCTCCAACTTAGCTAATCAATGACCATGAATCAGCCAGATGTACATAGTGAACAGAATTGTGACCTTCAATCCTGCAGGAGCCAGAACCTCAAGATCTTTGATAGGCCGATATTCCATGCCAAACACACGCTGGACGCCATCTGTCATAGACAACTTGAGACACCTTTTGATTCCTGATGCAGCATTTTGGTACCTTCCACGAAGAGGGCAGCTGATATTCACAATCTCATCCACCTATACAATCCTCATCAGACGTGCAACAAGCTCCAAAGATGTTATGCATGTCAATTAGAAACTAGTTGTCCAGCACTTACACAGCATGTACCTAATATAACATCTAGAGACCCCCTTATTTACAGAGTAAATTCTATGAATGTACCAGCACATAGGTTTCACTAAAGGTCATAGTAAAACTTGAACTAAATTATATCCTAAAGCACTGCTATAATACTTCTTGTGTTATCAGTAATATGAAATTAGAGTACCCAAAAAGTGCAAAATAATTTTATACATGTCAAAAAATATAATCTTAAAAGGCATATCATTTGCTATGAAGAAATAAAAACTTGAATTGGCAGAAATCGACATACATTTTGATATGAAGTAAGCCCACCTCTTTATACCTGACTCCGACAATGTTTGCAGTAAAAAACATCTTTCTAACCCATTTGATCCGATATTTATACTATATTTAACTTAGAATACCAATTCATCAAACACTTCCCAAAAGTAACACAGATTGTGCAGCACCTTTTGCACCAGGCAGAGGTGCTCTCAAATACAGCACTATGTTCACCTGCAAAACAAAAGGCCCCTTGAGATCGACCAAATGTAACGTGTGCACATTTGGAGGAAGCGCCCCTGCCCCGCAATAGTTCATGTCCGAGAACAAGAACTGCCCGAAGCAAAGCTTGGCCTTTGCTGAATCGTCCAATCCCTGAAACCCCGCGACTGACAACTGAAGGCCATGTAAACAAGAATCCAGCCATTCTCTCTTCACTCTAAGCCCTAGCCTTTCCAAAACGCCGTTCACCGGAGAAGTTGATACCTCAAAATAACTAGTATCACCGTTCACACTAGCGAAATTGGAATTGTTAGTAGCATTGCTGTTAATATTTTCTTCCTCCTCGTCGGAAATATCAAGGGGAATTGGTTCAGAGGGGCGGCTTGCATTTCTTTCAGTGTTGGTTGTGGTGGAATTGTTACTGTTGGGGGTAGGGTTCGAAGAATTGAGAGTTACTGTCTGGAAATCGATATCAATATCGTCGATGATGATGTCCTCTATCTCTTCTTCTTGCTGTTGCGGCGGTGGCGGCGGCGACTGTTCTTCGTCGGAAGAGCATACTACACGGAGTCGCCTTCTAGACATTTTTCTGCGTTGGCTCCCACTTTCCCTCCAGTTTTGGTTTCTCAGCATTTTAAAAGGGAAAGCGGAAACAACATGGACCGGCTATTGGGCTTGTGATACTTACTCCAAGTTGTTGGGTCAACATACTCTTGATGGATTGGGCTTCATCACACTATTGTGGGCTATAAATGGGCTGAGTTTGGTTGAATTATTCTAAGAGAGGGAGAGTTTGCGGAAACTTCTACCTTTATATAAATAATTTTTTATAGACAAAATTAAAAGTCATAACAGAATTAAAAGTACGTAGTGTTTGTAAAAAAAATTAAAAATCAGCTAAACTGAATATGTTTGGAGAAAAATCACTTCTAAAACAAGCTTAAAGATTGTTTATCCCCATATATTAAAAAAAATACTATTTTTATGTATATTTGCACTTGTTCTTTGTCAATAATAATACTTTCTCACAAAAAGTAATAAATTTTATTTTTGATTATTATATTTTAAGTTTATTAATTAAAAAAATTAATAAAAAAATGAGTGTTTAACTTATTAATGATCCCACTAGGTACTATAATTGTTCCTTCATACACAATAATTAAATTTAAAAAATATAATTTTACTAATTAATTGTAGCCATTTAATTTATATTTTTTAATGATCTAGGAGTAATCCAATTATATAATGTAGCAAATAAAATATAGAAATTCTAAAATATTAAATATGTTAAAGTGTAAATTTTATTATTGTTAAATTATTGACTATTTAAAGTTTTCATTATCAACATTAGATATGTAATTTTAGAAATAATTTAAAAATAATGAAATTTAAAAATATTATAATGACAATAAAGTAGCAATTTTCAAAAAATAAAAAATAAAATAAAGCATCTAGAAGCACTTTCGAAGATACTTAAAAAAATAAAATAAATGAAATTTTCTTTTGTTAACGCCAATAATTTTCTCCAAACCTAACGAAAGAAAATCATGTATAAACAGAAAATTTTCAAAAAAAAAAAAAATGCAAGTATAATTTTAAATTGTTTTAAAAAAATATAATTTTATGTTTTAAAAATAAATCTAAATATAATGAACTCATTTGTATTGTATTTACAGACGCATCAAGTGTGCTTTGCGGATCAATTGTAAGTGAATATATTTAATAGAAAGACAATAATTGCATGGTATAGTGGGGGGATCACATAGCTGATCAACCCTTTGCCGGGAAAAAGAGTAGAATTAAATTGGCACGCGTGGAAAGGCCGCATATGGAATCTCCACACGTGTACATTTCTAATTGAGACCAAAACCACTCTTTGTGCGATTTAAAGCTTTAAAGTTCGCTATTACAAGACATTAAACAACAAATCCTGTATCCGCAACTACCACACACACACACACACATTCCTTAGTTTCAGCTTATATATACAAGACACTTTTCACTCAAAAATAAACGGTTGGTGATAACGTAAATATTAAATTTTAAACTATCAATTATATTTTAAATATTTGTACTAATATGATTACTTATTTTATTGCAACTATCGAGGAATTATTGTATTTATCATGTCAGTCATTTGATCTGTTTTTAATTATGTATTGATTTTCAAATTTTGTGTTGTATCCATCTGGTTATATGGAAGCAAGTATTGCGTGTCGTGGTGATTAGTAGTATAAAAAACAAAGTCACTTCTCATTCATAACAAGTGGGGTTGTGACATTGCAATGTTATATTGCAATATACCAATTATACATTTAAATACGTGTACCAATACAGTTATTTATTTCAAATGGTCAACGTGAATATACTATTATATTTGTTGTCCTCCACTTTTGCTCACGTTAACAGCTTGATTCGCTTTTTATCATATATTGAGTGTTTTTAGAATCTATATCGTATCTATATGATTATATGCGCGCAAGTATTGCGGGCCACAGTAGTAAGTAATATTAAAAAGAAAGTCACCTCTCACTCACAATGTGATATCGCAATATTAAATTTTAAAATACCACTTATACCCTTAAATATCTATACCAATATAATTACTTGTTTATTTCAAATGGTCCACGTCATCTTTTAACTGTCAATATACTATTATATTTTTTCTTCACTTTCACTCATATTATTTACTTGATCCATTTCTAATATATTGATTCTTATTATTAAATATTGCGCCATATCTATCTGATTATACGCATGCAAGCATTCCACACTGGTAGCACAACAAAAGTAAACAATGATTGTTAGTGTAATATATTATATACTTTTAGCATCAATTCTTGTACTTGAATAAAGTTACTATAATCGTTCTATTCAGTTGTTTTTTCCTACCCAATGATTTGATAAAGTGCAAAAGCTGAAATTGTATGCTATACTAAAAATGTGTGTGTTTGTTTTTTTATTTGGAACAGTCTAAAAATGTGGTCTGAGTTGAAAGCTAAACCACCACACTCACTCTCCGTCGTCGCTATAAATGTCAGGTTCATGAGAGTACATTTCCTACAAGAAGAAAAGGAGACGTGAAATTAAGAAGAGCTTCGATCAGCTATGGCAGTGGAGAAGAAGTGGGTTGCGGTGTTGGCCGTGGCAATGCTGACGGTGGTCTTGTTTGTTGCTCCGACCACGGTGGAGTGTGCCATTGGTATTGATCTGAATCCATGCACGCTTGTTGAGTGCATTGCTGCATGTAAGAAAGTGTTGGAGGGGAAGTTTGTGAGTGCAACCTGTGCAGCAGGTCCCAAAGGGAAATACTGCATCTGCTTAGGTTGATTTTCATGTGAAAACCGATGTATGTCGACCATAGATGAACACTGTCTTTATCTTTTTCCTGCTCGTTGTACTTTTCTCTTCCTCAACGATGGTAGAAAATGTGCAGTAGATCGGTGCTTGTGTATGATCTGTGCAAGAAATTGTAAGTGTAGTTTGTGGTTGTACTCAATCCTGCTTGCTGTTTAAAGGTGGAGATTGTTGTGGCAGAATCATCATTTGTTGTATCTTATCTTCTGTTTTTCAGTCTACTTCTAACCTCAGGCATTGGACAAGAAAGCTCATCACTTCAAGTAATAGTTAACTTGTGGTATGTTGTGGGGATTTTCATTGTCTTATTACTGGAATAAACATTAGGATGGGGAAAAAAGTTCTGAATCCATTAGAGGGTGCTTGGAACAAGAATTGACCATATAGATACATTTAATCTATTGATCTTGAATTAATAATTTAATATAATTCAAATAGCAAAAGGAGTCTAGCTAAAGATTAAATGAATGGAAAAGATTCAAATGTTTTTCACCTAATTTTATCTTTTCTAATGCAACTGATTGAACTTAGTTATACAAACAACAAGAGACGACCACATCTCAACTAGTTTTACTGAACCACATCAGTTTGATGCATCGTTGAGGTTTGCTCCTTTGGTTTGGTAATACCAGCAGAAAATATCCTTTGCAAGACATTAATTCGCTCCGCTATTAGAGATTCCTCGAGTTCCTCGAGTTGAGCATGTTCCTTCCCCATAATTTGCTCCAGATCATCAAAGTACTTCAGCTTGCGCTGCAATTTAGTGAGCTGTATTTCAAAGAACCAACATTTAAATCAAAACCAACCCAGTGTTGCAAGTTAAGAGAGTCCATCACGTTCTACTAAAGCGGGGAATATGACAAGAACACAGAATTCTTGAAAACCCATGTTTTGAAGTTTGATGTTTTTCTGTTGAGCAATTTTTCCTTTGGAGCTTCAATTCCTCATATATTATCAATGGAAGATCATTCATTGCATGCTGTCTGGAATCATGTAAATTTGTCTCCTATATAATTATCAACTTATATCCCACAATGTTAATGGTTTGGATATTCGATCTGAGGAATAAGAAAACTACCTGGGCTTCAATCATTGTAGCCACCAACTGTCCTATCTCTCTCTCCTCTTGATCAGCTAACAACTTAGCATTTGCAGCAGCAGCACCAAGTGCTGTTGCAGTTGCAGCCCTTGTTCTCAAATTCTGTGGTATTATACTCTTTACACAGGATATCCCCTGAATTTCTGTGGAATGAGTTATAATCAAATATTCAGTGACCCAAGAGAGCTCAGATCGAATCGATATATAAAGATCAATATGCAAGCCCGAAGTCAGCTGCTCATAGAGGAAAAATATGATAAGAGATGAGACACTAACAACAAAGTTATTTTACTCTTTGGGTCATTAATATACAAGTAATAAATAAAAAATATTCTTTATACCTGATTGATTGGGCTCTTCCTCTTCTACTGAATTATCAACTTCAGCCACTCTGATGAGTAAAGTTAAAGTGTGATCTACGTTTAGCGTTTTGATTCAAATATTAACTCAAGGAGTAAGGTTTGAAGTGAGTAGATGAGTACCTCCTTTGATCACTAGTTTCAGGAGATGCTTTTGAGTCAACATAATTATCATCATCGTCAAATATTTCTCTTGAACACTGGTTCTCATAGCAAAGAGCAGTAACAGCAGCATCAGCTGCAGAAGCTGTAACATGTGGGCCCAACATTGTTGAGATGCGAGCTACCTGGAAGATTAGAATCATTAGATGTCGAAATTTAATAGAGCCTAAGAATAGCAACCGACTTGATAAAGGTATATTGAAGTTTTTGATATCTTACTAGCACACATCTAGTGGCTTAAGGCTCCATTTGCACTGATGTAAACCATTTTGCATATCGAGATGGCGAGATGTTTTTAGTGAAAGTCATAACATCTAGAATGTTCATTGATTCAGTTTAGAATATGATTGACAGAACAAAGACATTATCAAGCATGAGTGATGCCGAGAACCTTGATTACACAAGTAGCAATTTGTAGTGGAGGGTGGTAGCATGAAAAGGTTGTAGTCGCTATTACATATATGATGCACATAAGACTCCAGGTGATATTACACGTTATGCGTCACATAATTTCTAGGGATTATGTCATTTTCCTCAGTCTGAAACAAACTAATATCCTTTGAGAATGGTAATCAAGATTTTGAGGCAGCTGATCAAGGAAAACGCAAACTGTTGCCGGGAAACATTACTCGTAGAAACAACAAAGACTAAGTTACAAATATTAAATGAAAGACTTGGACAAAATATCTCCCCATCATCTCAGTGAAGTGGTTATAGGTCAAGAGATGAACTTTTACCGGAACAGTAAAGTGCATGCTTAAATATCCATATATTGTTGGCTTACAAATTAGTAAAAGTCAAACTGTAGAACTAAGTAATAATAAGAATTTTCAAATAAGCAGTAAAGCAAAAACATAGTGAACCACAGAGATTAAAAGAAGTACCTGTTTCATCAAAGAATTTCCAACATCTGAAGTTGGTCCAGTACGCAATCTTTTCAGTGGTGGACCTTCATTTTTGGCATCTCCCTTCTGCTGATCCTCATCCTTAAGCTCAGGGCTGAGATCCTCATCCTTATGCTCAGCGCTGTTATCATTATCCTTAAGCTCAGGGCTCTGGTCCGTATCAGTAAGCTCACGGCTCTGTTCCTTATCCTTAACTTCGGGGCCCGGGTCTTCTGCCTTCACTGATTCTTGTGATTCATTAGAAGCTAACCCTGATTGTCTAGAATTAGTAATATCACCAATTACATCCAGATATCTACTCTTTCTATTGCCAGCCCCAAGCATAAGATCGCCAAAAGGCAGTTCTATAAGCTTTGCGATACATTCCAGTTTACTTTTTGTCTGAACATTCTTAGCAACAAGATCCCAATCATCTCCATGCTTTAAAACAGATTCTAAAAGAAGTAGAGTTTCTGCATCTGTCCAAGCAGCTGCCTGATTCGCACTATCTTTATACTTGAAATCATCTGCCAGTTTGTTCTTATCATAATTACCACTTTTGAAGCACTTCTCACAAAGAACAAAGCTCCCTTCCTGATACATAGAAAGATGAAGATAAACAACTCATTATCTGGTAATAACTCTGAAAGAATAAGTAGATCGATACATGTAACCATCTTTTCTTTCACTTGTCATCTAAGGTGAAAATTTTATTTGATTTTGAAAGCGAATTATATCTTTATCAACTGATCCTCTACAGGGACACTATTCCATGTCTGTTTATTCCAGAACTACAGCAATAATAAAGCTATATATGTTACCGTACTAATAAAAAGAAGCAATAAAGCATGAAAGGAGAAAGAAAAATTTGATTTAAAAAATCAAGAGATGTATTATTAATTCGAAACAAGAAAAATTGGAGCAAGGTAAAAGTCTGCCTGTCAACAATAAAGCCAAACCCCTTACGAAAATAGAATGGTTAGAGCTATTTGAGCAACAACACTAGTCAACGTATAGGATTCAGAACATAAAAGGTTTAAGGGCTTCGGTGTAGTCTTCCTCGATCCCTCGTGTCTAACCCCCAATCTGTACATAGTAAAACAGAGAGATAAAAGCAACTCACTGGAGGAGTTCTCTCTATAGATATCTGGATTATACTTCAGAATATTCTACCGTGTACCCATAATTCACTGACACACAAAAAGAATCTGAAAAAGAACTTTCAAATTCCAAAATAAAAATTGAGGATTTCGAATTAATATAAGGAACCATTTAAAAAAAAAAAGATAACGTCAGTACAATGAAAATTTGGCAAGTAACCAAACCTTATTGTATTCCATTTCTTATAGGGATGCTCACTATTGTTCTAAATGAAGAATATAAAGCAAAACTAGGAGACGGAGAGTCGTAGTGGATAGGGTGCTCATAGGAGAATGCTCAGTTAGAGCAAGAATCGATGCTATGCAACTGTAGCTGAGGAGGTGCACTCTGATGCATTAGCTCTCAGAAATTAGTAAAAGCAGTGCTGCAAGTGCTCATTATCAACACACATATACATGGAGAATCCCATTTATTGTTTATGAGCGGAATAAATGTCCACGACTCGACAGCCCGATAATAAATGTGAACCTGAGCTCAAGGCAACAATTCTGCTTCATGGTTTGCCACATTTTACACCAGGCTGAGTGGGGACGTTCTTAAAAGATTTCTGTACCTGGTACCAAACAGCATGGTCGCTTTCCCACCTGCCATCTATACTGTTACTAAAGTGAAAGCTGTATCCAGAATCCCTTCCCATCAGGAACTTTGTCCACTTTGCCTGCCCCACGGCCGAGGTATACTAAAGTATCTTACATTTAAACAACAGGTTTTGGTTCACTGGCTCATTAGGGATACTTCACTTGGTATTCCATGTAGTACTCAAAATAAGGACTAAAGTACAGATAATTTTATGAGGGATCACAACATTATATATCAAGAGATACAGAGTAAGTCTTCCTTTTGGGGATGATGTTCTCCTATTCCTCATCTTCAGAAAGTTGACTAACCTACTCCCATTAATGGACTTAGAAGTTCCCAGTAATGAAATGTGCAAACTAATTAAACCAAACCTTAGAAGAGAGGCATACTTCAAACCGAACAAATATCACCAAAAGCCTTATCCTATTTGGTCTTTTCTGATTATATTGCTAACATATTTTGAAAATGAAAATTCATCATTCTATTCTGGAATGAATATTAGTGAAGGATGAATAGTACAATTGTTCTCAACGTTGCAAACCAATCCTTAAATAGAAAATGAATGTCAAATACTATTTTAGCTATCATCCCTGGTTGTATTATAATCACAATGAGTTGCCCTCAAAGATACAATTCACTTTTTTGCTTATTTCTAGTATAAATATTGAGCAAGCACATACAAGAATTAGTAATTCCATGTTTCAGCCAGTGTAGGCTAATAGCTTTGTAATCGCTATGACCAATCAAATTTCTGGAACTTACAACGAAACATATACCACCATAGTCAAGTTATTTTTCATTTCATGCAAGAAAGTTATTCCTTCTCATGTAGTTACTGCGTTCAATTTGTAATAATACAAAAACACCACATTCACACTTGAAACTGTAAAAGGCCACTACACAATGAAAAGAATAAAAAAACCCATAAAACTAAGCGCATCAACAGTCAAATGCTCTTAGGGACCAGAAGAGGAAATAAAATGGCCCATCTCCATTACCTTCGTGTATTGATAGTGGGCCGAATCACAATTCTCTTTACAGCTTCCACACACCAAAGCCTTCTTCTTCTCCTGCTGCATCAACTCCCCATAAACATCAGAATACGAAGCCAACGGCGGCCATTTGAACCCACTTTCTCCCACTTCCCCAACAAACCCACCACCATCCACCGCCACAGACGGAGGCGGGGGAGGCGCTATTATAGGTTTCATAGAATTTGGCGCCGCTACCACCCTCACCCCATATGGGGCTCCTTCTTCCACCTTCACCCTACCCCTCCAATTATCTTCTTCCTCCTCAACCCCAAACGACGCCGTCCTGGCACTTCCCTCATAACTATTTTTCTCACTATTATCAGCAACGTTGAAATTAATGAGACCCCATTTCTCCAAAAACGTGAAAACTTTAAGGAGAACGCTAATGTCACCGACCAGTGACTTCCGCACCTCGGTGAAAGTCAGTTTCCTCGAAGGGTCTTCCCTGTACTTGGAGATGATGAAATCCCTGTACTCCTTGTAGATTCTAGGTGACCTGGTGACTGAGCTTCCGTCGAAAAACTCTCTCAGTGAAAACCTCTCCACTTCGTGAATGTTATTCCAAGAGAACCAACCTTTCTCGCGAAATTACCCATTAAAAAATGTCAGAAATCAGGATTAGGGCAAAATAACTAACGCAGAGAGATACACACGCATGCATACATACAGATCGAGTGGGTCGCTGTGATATCAGGACTTACTGGAGTAGCTGGGGATGGTGTAGAGCTCCAAGTCCTGCGAACTTCTATCCATGGCGAACACGACGGGCCGAAGAAATGAGTCGTAGTAACTGGGCACTCGGGGATTTACTTAACTGCAGATATCAAATCCCAGTTTTACCCTTACAATTTGCTGGTGTGCGTGTGGTCCGTGGAGGCGACGGAAGGGGCTAAATTGTAAATCTCCAATTGGGTGTCAAAAGGACCAAACAGTAAATTACACTACTATACTTTATGAAACATGATATTCAATTATTCAAAAGAAGAGGTTGGTTGACCATAATTTATTTGCTGTAATTTTATTGGATGTGAATTATACTTATGGTAAATAATTATTAGAAATTATGATTAAATAAAAATTAATGTAAAAATTATTTTATCATGATTACGAGTCATTGCAAATCATGCCTAACAATTATTTAATGGTCGTGATCAATAACTATGATTAAATATAAATTTTCAAAATATTTTATCAGATGTCTGAGAGTTTGAAAGTTATACAAATCTGTTTAGTAAATTTTTTAAGTAATTTATAGTATGTTTAAGATGATATTAACTTCTTTAAAAAAAAATAAGTTCAACCTATTTTTCTTTATAAGATATTCTTAACTCCTTAACCTTTTCTGTCAGTATTTCACTTTTAATCTTCCATATAATTGATATGTTTTCTCCCAAAACAAATATATAAGGCTAAATTCCTTTCTCTTTTCCTATGTTTTTCTAAATTAATTAAAAACATCTATGTGATTTGAAAATATGTAAAAAAAACTTGTGTTTTGTAAATCCCTGCAGACTCCCCCTGTTGTTAGGAATTGATGGAGCGTACGTTGCACGCGCGAGTGTGCGGTTGGGGGACTATTTTGGCATTCTTGTATAATTTTTGTTGTTATTATAACTAAAATACCCATATTATGACTATATAACAGTTTTTGGATACTTTTGAATTGTTTTTCATTTGTTTAGAGTATTTTTTTTTATTTTCATCTTTCTAAAAAATATTTTTAAATATATTTATTTAAACACACAAAAACATTATATAACTTTTTAATGTTTAATAATTAAAATAAAAAAATTAAATTAAAATCACAATACAAATTTTAAATATCTTAACAAATATATTTAATGAATTATAAAAATTATACATTATTAAATAATTTAAATATTGTATAATTAAAGATTATTAAATAAATTATGTTTTAAATTATTTACATTATGAAAAGTATATATTATAATTTTTTATTTCAAAATTTTTTAAACGTACCAAAAGATAAGAATATTTTTATACATATTTATGAACATTTTTTTTGTATTTCAAATTTTTTAAAAATATATTTATATTAAATATAAAATACAAAAAATAAAATTGTTACATTATAAAAAATAATATACTAATTTTTGTTTTTCAAATTTATATATGTATGAATATAAATCTTAAACAGTTATAATAATTATATTTATAATAACTTAGAAATTAATTCAAATTATTATTTAGGTTAAATATTTTATTAATTACAAAATTATTCTTAATTAATTAAAATATATATTTAATAATTATTATTAAATTAATTTAAAAAATTTAAAATAAATTAGGGGTGACGGCGACGACCGCTGCCGTCCTCTTTTTTTTGGTTGGGCGATGGCAACGTCGACAAATCGAGGATGGTGGGGCCAGGGGTGGTGATGGGAGTAGGCAATGGGGGTGGGGATGGGGGTAGGTGGTAGGGGATGGCAGGGGCGGGGGTCGGAGAGTAGGAATTTTTCTTTAATATATATATAAAATAATAATTTATTTTTTATAAGTTAATATAAATCAATAAAATATAAGGGTATAACGGTCAGGCAATAAAAAAATTAACATCGTTACACCTCAGTTAAAAAAAAGGAAGAGTGAGCTGAATTTTTAAAACACAGAAAAACGTTTTGCCTAATTTTAAATTAGATGGAATTTTTGCGTAGTTTTTAAAACACAGGAGAATTTTATGCAATTTTGCCTAATTTTAAATTTCAATAGTTTGATAACTTTTTTTTATTATTATTCCAATATGAATAACGTATTTTTGCCCAACACTAATATCTCATAAGACTGACATCTTATTTGTTCAACCATTTTAATATTTTATTTTTAAATAAGATTTAACATTTTAAAACTCTTAAAAATATCTTATAAGATGTTCCAAAGAAACTAAAAACCCCATACCCTCTAAATTGGAGTGTTTTTCGTGATGTGATAAAAATGTGATACATAAAAAGGTGGTTAAATGTGTAATTGTAGAAATATGATATTTCTATAAATTGTTTACAAAATAATGATAATTAATCATGATTGTATTAATTTTTTTGTTTACTATTTGAATAGAATTGTGAGGCATAAGGTCTATTACCATAATTCCCTTTCATTGTACTTCACAAAAAAAGACAGCATATTACATTTTCCTCTCTATTTCTTCCCTATTTTCTGGATTTCTTTCTCCTTGGTAATTGATGAAATCCTTTGCAAATTTATGTGCATCAATCTTGTCGCATCAATTATTACATTTGTATAAATCATTGTATTTTTATACAATTAATGCAATTTTTACATTATGATTTTTTAGATTTTAATATGTTTATTAAAAATTAACAGAACGATTGAGCCACGCTTTGGGAAGAGAACATTTAAAGAGTGTCAATGAAGGTTGATGTGACTTAAATTCAGAGTCTTAATGCAATATTGTTAATAAATAATAGTGTATTTTTTTTAGAATTGTATAAAAAAATGCAATATTGCATTTGTATAGTTCATTGCATTTTTAAAATTAATATAAGTTTAATATTTTAATTTTTTGAATTTTAATACGTTGTTAAAAATTAATTGAATATAATTAATTTATAAAAAATAAAATAAAATAAAAAAATAAAAATATCGAATTCAAGGTCGTGGATCCGATTCATGACATGCCCATTTAAAAAAAATATTTATATAATTAATTTTTTATAATAATAAAATAATTAAGCCATAGATAGAGGTTGTAGTCTATTTATTTGAAATGTGCATCCATATAAGCTCAAATTAATGTAAGGACAACTTACCCCAAAATCATGATGCCAATTAAATGTATTCTTCATAAATGAAGAAACTTGTTCATGCTATTTGGGTTGTACACCAAACTACACTGCTTGTACTCTTCCTTTTTAACTGAAAACAGACCCACACAAACCTCCCCCTGAGTTGCTCAATTTCCCATTTTCACCCAAAACTTTCAAAACCCCACTGCCCCAAATGTACCCGCCTTCTCACCCTAATTTTTTGCCCTAATTCTTAATTTTTTTTTTCTTAATCACAGCTGGTTTTCATTCAGGTACATCTGACTTAACGAACTCCCCCAATTTATTTCTGGTAATCCTGCACCAAAATCAACTCGAGATGCTCTAAGGTACTGGTATACATACGCGTATACGAGCAAATATTTAGGGCTTTGGGGGGTTGTTAATTCTTGAGTAAAATTTTGGATTCGGGAAAGGAAATGGTGGGAGAGAGCGAAGAGCAAGAGGAGGAGAAGGGCACACCTGAAGCTGAAGAAAAAGGTGAGTTTAAGGAAGACGCTGGTGAGGCAGAAGAGCGAGAAGTGGAAGAGGAGGAGCAGAATGAAGAGAAAGAAGCGCAAGATGAGAAAGCGGAAGAGAATGAAATAAAAGAAGAAGAGGGAAATGTTGGGGAAGAAGAGGAAGTGAAAGAGAAGGAAGAAGAGGATGTGAAAGTGGAGGAAGAAGAGGAGGTAGAAGAGGGACAGGGTGAGGAAGAAGAAGATGATGGGAAGAAAGGGGAGGAAAGGTTTGAGGAGAAACGTGCGACGAAGAGATCGAGAAAAGAGAAGACAAGTGCGACTGGGGGATTATCGTCACCAAGGACGCCAGGGAGTGAGAGGCCGAGCAGGGAGAGGAAAACAGTGGAAAGGTTTACGGTGAATGCCACTGCAAGGGGCTCCGGTACCAAGCATTTGGCCATTGAGAAGGTACTGTATGTTTAATAATCATGACTGGTACCGGCTTGCAATGCGAATGGTATATATTTTTCTGATCTGGTTGGAATATTTGGCATGGTGAAAGGGAAAAATAAATAAACTGAGGGGAGCAACTCTTTTCATTGTTTTAATTCAAACAAATGCATCAAGAAGAAATTTTGTCATATGATTGGGGAGTGAAAAAGTGAGTCGTATGTGAATCTAGAACTTTTTATGAGCAAACTATTGTCAACTAAAAGTATTTAGTTAAATACACATTTGTGATGCATTTGTTTGGTTTCTATCTTAGCCATTGATTTCATTTATCCAAACTTTAACGTGCCCCCACAAAGTGTGGAGTTCATAGTGTATGGTGGAAGGAGCATTGCTAGGTTGTGTGTATTGGAGTTTATGGATACAAGGAGATGGGACGAAATCAGAGGGAAATATCTGAAGTCTGAACTCATGTTTTAGACTTTTAGTTCAATCTTTAGACAAGTATTTTTGTATTCCTAAAATCTCTCTTATCGTTAATATGAACTAGAGTCTAGAAGTGTGCATTATAAGTGCTGTTATATTCTGGGAGTGGATGAATGCAAGGAGATGGGACAGAAAACTAGAGGGAAATATCTGAAGTCATGTTTTATACATTTAGTTCATTATTTCAATGATCAACAAGTAGTTCATCCGGTAGTTCCCTGGATATATGGGTATGTTTTTCTAAGCAATGGAAGATCATGGGATTGTCTTACTTGGTTGCATTAATATTTTGTTTGTCTTCCTTTTGCAGTGTTGTTTTCTTTTTTCCTTTTATTTCTTATTCTCCTGAAAATGGAGATGTACAAAAAAATATTCTCCTTTTACATCAATGAAACTTCCTTGATATTTTTCTGCTCTATAAACCACTGAAAGGTATCAGTAATGTTTTTCTTTTTCTTGTCCTCTTTCATTTTATATTTGTTTATTTTTGTTTCTTTTGGATGTCGTTCTTGGAATTTCTGACCCCTACTTACTATATTGGCTCTATGGCAACAGGGTCAAGGAACACAGCTCAAGGATATTCCCAATGGTATATTTTTTTGCACTTGGCTATTATACGTGTCTTGGTATTAAAGTACAAGTATGAGAATCTATGGAACATCCTAGCCATTTGCATTTTTGCTTGCTATCTTATTCTGTGGTTATAGTCACTAGATCATTCTAATTTGTTCTAAGATGGTCGTTATGGAACTTTGCAAATTTGTGGTATGAAGTCTCTGCATTCATAAGCGACTGGATGATTCTATGATATCTAATTGGTAGGGTTAAGATTTTTTTAGCTATTACTTGCATTCATAGTTACTGAACAAGAAACCTATGCCATTTGTATCTAGTCATATTACAAATTTTATGTATAATGAGTTTTAAAAATGTTGTGCTGCTTGTGGTTTACCAGTTGTATCAACATCCATTGACTTGTATTCATTGACAATGCTGAGTTATCCTGTCATTAATAGGTAATGAAACAGGAATCTTATGCCATAAGTTTCATCTGCAATTCACATAGTTGTGCTTAAAGGACTTGCTAAAGAGTAAATGCATCATAAGTGCTTTCTACGATAGGGCAGGTGTGGAGGCAGCTTTCTGCCAAAGCATGTATAGGAAAATATTACTGTGTTACCTAATAGTTTGCATTTCTGGTATCTGGCTTCATGGATTTGACACTTGATGAAGTAGCAAACATCATTTTCTAATAAAATGAGTGCCTCTGTCTGTGATATTGTGAATGTTCCAGTGGCCTTCAAGTTGTCCAAGAGAAAAGCTGATGAGAACCTGCACCTTCTTCACACTGTTCTTTTTGGCAAAAAAGCAAAGGTTTCTTTTTAAGCTATATATCTCTTTTGTTAGGCATCTGACCACTTTTTTCATTGTTAAATTAAAGCTTCCTTCAGTTGATTTTTCACTCAGTTGGTGGAGCCTCATCATTACTTGTTTTATTCAGGTGCATACTCTGAAGAAAAATATAGGGCTCTTTTCTGGTTTTGTATGGCTTGAGAATGAGGTAGATCTTTTCTTTCTTTTCACTTTTCTTCTAATTTGGACTTTAGTTTGTAAAACTTCAGAATTACTTTTTCTGTGGATCTTCTGTCATGGCTTAATTTGGTTGAAAATAAATTGCAAACAGTTTAAAGAAATGTTTGTTCAGGAAAAATATTTCTGTTCAGTTTCAAGATTCAAAATGTTTTTGCATGATAAGTCCCAATTTCTTGTGAGAAATTTTCACGCACAAGTTATGATCCTATAATAGAACTTATTATCAGTTGAAAAACCTTTTTATCGTTGAAACAAGGTCACATATTAACCTCATCCACCATCATATGGTAACCTAAAGTGATTTCTACAGCACTATTCTGACTGATTTTTCACTATTTAACTCTTTTAAGTGGGTAATGGCGGATGACACGACGAAGATCAATCTGCAAAGCATGTGCAGATGAGACATGCTTACTTTCAGTCCTTTTGTCTGACACAATAAAAGGTTTCAAAATTACGTTCCATACGCATTTTCTTTAACTGATCCCTTTTCCCCTTGGTAACCTTCTCTACTAAAAACTTAATATTATACTGCAGAAGGGGAATAAGTAGGGAGTGATATCACCTGTTAGATGAGTCAGTTTAAATTCAAAGAATGTTCCTGTGCAACCCCTTAGCATGCATTGTATAATGTATGAACTGAGATTAGTGTTTTACTGTATGATGTCAATCTAAGATAGAATTGCTAGGTGGAGGGAAATTATATAACAGCATTATAGCAATGTCACAAAACCGATGTGCCAAATGATGTGTTTTGGTATACAAGAAAAACATTTTTTCTTCACTAATGTGTATCAGAGTTAGGAAAGAAAAGATTATACTAAATTATTGACACTTCTATAAATGAAACATTATATCAAGCATCAATAATAATTTTCATCAGTGAAAATCCACATTTCACCTTGTATGTGTGATCTGAGAATTTTTTTCAAAATGAGGAGTTTGGTACACATACTAAACATTGTTTTGCCCAATGAAAGCAAAGTAATTAGCTAACTTACTGTTACAGAGAAGAAAATATTGTAAGGATTTAGGAGTTTGTTGAACTCTCATGAATGGTTATATTTGTACATTGTTGAATATTTGCAGCAGAATGCTGTTGGGGCATCTGGGTTTTAGAGAAGCATTTATACTGAACACTAGTGAAAGGGGATTATGGGTGGTTTTCAAGCCACGTGGCAGTTTTGCATATAAGAACTAGTTCAATTGCAAGACAGGTGTGAATTCAGTGTTTATAGTTTGATCTCAATATCTCTTTATTCAGAAAGTATTCTTTAGATCTTTAAGCCATCACCACCTGAAAATGCAAAAAAGTAACTTCTCAAATAGGAGATGTTTGTTGCGCACTTGTTTATTGAGTGATCCTTGTCATGTGGCCAAAAATAACTTGTTTCTGTGACATTCGCATTAATCAGTGTACTGGGTTTCTTCAACAGGGAAAACAGAGGGCTAAAGTTAAGGAGAAACTTGACAAATGTATTAAAGAAAAACTGGTAGATTTTTGTGATGTCCTTAATATTCCAGTCAATAAAGCTTCTGTAAAGAAGGTATGATCTTCTAATTGCTTCTATTTTGTAATCCATGAAATAAGATTTACTTGTTAATGTTAGTTATATTATCCAGGAAGAACTTTCTGCAAAGTTATTGGAGTTCTTGGAATCTCCTCATGCTACAACAGATGCCTTGCTTGCTGACAAGGAAAAGGTAGTCTATGATTTTATTTTTGTTTCTTGCTGCATTTTATTTTACACGTTACAGCTTACATGACAAATCCATTGACCATTAAATGTTTTTCCCCCTTTCTTTTATCACAACATCTGAAGGGGAAAAAGCGAAAGAGTAGTGACCAAGTAAGCAAAACTCTCGGTTCTTCTAATGCGGCTACAGGGAAATCTACAAAGGTTCGACTTCTGCTGATTCAATTCTGCAGTTATGCATGCTAAAAGATAGTTGTGGTTTGGGAAGAAAAGTTTTGGTGAGATTCAACGATTGTGTGTCTTTGCCTGCGATTCACATACCCTGCATACCTGTTAGATTAAAATGTGTTTATGGGGAGAAGATTGAAAGATTGTGTGTCTTTCCCTAACCTTTTTGAAAACCCCTGCAGACCTATTAGATTAAAATGTTTTTGAGGCATCTGCCCAGGGTGTTTGTTTTCTAATGATCCTGTTATGCACTCTTAACACAAGGAAGATAATCATGCTGAATGAAACTGAAGCTTGTTGATAATTTGTCTGATTCAGGGCTTTTGTTTCTGAATGGCTACAAAGTACCAACTTGTAGTCTATTCTCACCGGTGTTGGTTCTCATACTTTTTCTTTAAGCTAATCACGGATATAACAATAATTCAGCACTATGCTTTTGTCATGTGTCCAGTATTAGTTCCATCCTGTTTGGACCAAACTGTTAAAGGTGCTTATTTTTCTCATTTAAGATTTTTTGTCGACATATCTTAGAAATTATAGCATGAGAGGCCATCTCTGGTATAACACACAAGTTCATAAGCAGAAAGCATGTTGTTTACCAAGTTGTGTTGTCTTTCTGATGCATTGTGAATTTTTATTTATTTTACTTGTGCTTTGGGTTCTTTGGGTTTTTGGATTTCTATCTTTTGAGGGTGGGGAAAGAGCAGTGTAATGTGGGTGAAAAGAGGGGGTGCTATGCCCAGCAATTAGTATGTTTGCATCTGAATAAGCATATGCTGCACGGTAATCTACAATTCTATACCGTGTCTTTCACTATGGCCCCATTATTAGACAAGTAAATGTGGCTCGACTTGCAGGTGTAAGAACTAACTGCGTTGGCCTATTTAGTACCTGGCCCAAAATGCTTAATTGAAAGTTGATTTGAATCTACCTTCCTTCCAGTTATGCCTTCAACTGTTTATGTTAATGACTAACTAGTTAAGTCAGGTTAAGAACTTTTGTTAGTTATAGAAACATCAAACATTGTTGGCTGGCCATGGTGGTTTCTCTTCTATGATATTCTTTTGTATTGCTTATCCATGTTTCACTGTTCTTATATGACATGTAGAAACAAAAATTCGACTCTGAATCTGGAAAGAAGCGCAAGTATTCAGCTGAGGAAGAGGATGATGAGAAAAGTGAACCTTCACAAAGCGATGATGCTCAGGACAAGGACAATAAAGTTCCAGATGTGGAAAGTGACCAGGAAGAGAATGAATCAGAGGAAGAGACAGATGAAGATGAAGATCAGGATGAACCCAAAAATCAGATGGTTGCCAAATATTCTGCAAAAAAAAGTACAAAGAAAGATACTGATAGGTCTGATAAGAAGTCTAAGCCTGCTGGTAAAAGAATGCCTGCAAAATCTTCTAATACCCCTGGTAAACCTACTAAAGACTCTTTGAGTTCAGCATCAAAGAAAGGTGCTGCTGAATCTGAGCCCAAGAGCAAAATGAAGGCAGCCTCAACTAAGAAACGAAAAACTGAAAAGGAAAGCGAGAAGGATACAAGTAAATCCGCAAAGGATACAGCTTCAAGCAAGTCTTCAACCAAAGTTCTGAAAAAGGATCTAGGTATTACTTTTATTATTTATTCATTCATCCAACTACACTAGTGATGCTGAAATACCTAGAGAGGAATGTTCTGCTAGCTGGAGGATGCTCCTCACATATATATCAATTGTCAACAGTAACTAAATCTACTTTTGATTTATTAACGGCACGGTAGAATTGTGACTTGCATGATAGTCACCCTACAAGTAAAATGGAGGAATTTCTGTTTGAGCCTGAACTATATTTTAAGGTACATTAAATAGAAGCTACATAATAGATATTTCTTAATTCTTCTTCACTTATTCATTCTTTTTTTCACTGTTCCCTTGTTGTAATGTCTTCAGTATTTTATGCACCTCCTCTTGTTTCATAGTCAAAGTTTTGGTGTTTCTGGAATAGGAGAAGGCAAAAGTAGCAAAAAGGCCAAAAAAGAGCCCAGCAAAGAAGAAATGCATGCAGTAGTAGTTGACATACTGAAGGAAGTAGATTTCAACACCGTAAGTTGTATCCCTTGTCATTCTTTGCGTAGTGAGGAATTAATATTGAAATTTGTCATTTGAGCCATATGCATTTTCGAATGCAGGCAACACTATCTGATATTCTCAGACAACTCGGTATGACATCTCTATAACTGCTCATTGCTAAAAATGCATTAAAACGTAATATTTGGTTTTGATTTCATAACTGTTTTGAGTATGGGTAACAATCAGGAAAGCACTTTGGGATAGATCTAATGCATAGGAAATCTGAAGTTAAAGATATAATCACGGAAGCAATAAAAAACATGTCTGATGATGAAGATGAGGAAGCAGCTGAGTCTGGAGATGAGTCGGGAAAAGATGGAGAGGATGATGAGGCTTAGATTCACCTAAAGAGGACTTCTTTCCCTCAGCAGTCATGGGCAACAATGCACTGGGTTCTGATCAACCGTTTGTCTAATCAAATGAATATATTTACCATTGACAATTTGACCCTTTGCAGGATCCCAATAGGGGGCTGTATCATAAATATTTTGATCTCTCACGGATGCCGCTCTAGCGCTAGCTCCCTGTGGCTCTACTTAATTTTGTAAAATTAACTTAAGAATTTTGGGAAGTTGGGTGTATGCAAAAGGTATATGATTGTAATAAGTGTGTAATTATTATGGCTCTTGCTCTTGCTGCTATCAGTGGCCGTTTCTTCAAATGGCATATAAATCATATAAGTATTCAACCACTGAACCACACATACTCATGTTTTCCTTTTATTGGTCATGGTTGATAATGATAGGTGTGCACTATGTTTTGCTTATATAATCTTGATGAACATGTTTCCCAACAAGATCTGTATGCTTGAAAGAGGAGCATCATATGCGTCACAAATCTTGCCTTTATAGTGGTCAAAATTTGTATTTGGACACTACACAAGCGTGTTGGCAGTTGGCACTATGTGAATAGAAACTTTCCCTAAGGTTGTCTGAGATTTCCCTTTAGCAAAGCAAAGGCGGTTTGGGATCATCTTATCTTCTTCCTTCTGCCTATTATACCTCATTGACTTAATCACTCTTTATTCATAAATATTATCACCTGCCATTGGAACAGTTCCTGTGCATTCATTTGATCATGCGTCATACTGCAAAATCATGATTTTCCAATTTTATCAACTAAATGTGTCTGACAGAAATAAATGCAAATTATTAGGCTTTTCGATTATTCTAGCTATGGCACTTAATTCCAGAATTATGGGCTTCCTGATAGATATCTCATCCGTCAGCTTTAATTGCTTTCTATATTTATAAACCATTTCCTATTTCAGTTGGCGGATGCTGTCATTTGCTTATCTTGCTAATCATTCCATGTGCACTTAATTATTAGAAAAATTGACATATTTATCAAAATGGTTTGTTAGAATTGAAACTCTTCAGTTACCCTCTTTTGTGTTTCTGCTTTCCATGCACTGCTTCTCACAAATTTGATGAACCATATACACTTTGAGATTATTGAATAATTTTTTCTTTGTTTTCCGGAGGTATATAGAGAAGAAGATACCTAAGTGTATTTTTGAAAGTTTTCAATGTATTTTATTTTGTGAAGATACAAAACAAACATTCAATTTACTCTCCTCTATTTTTTATATAATGAAAAAGGGTTAAGTTAAATGCAGTTTATCCCCGTGATATGTTA
Source organism: Sesamum indicum (assembly GCF_026168435.1). Taxonomy (NCBI): domain Eukaryota; kingdom Viridiplantae; phylum Streptophyta; class Magnoliopsida; order Lamiales; family Pedaliaceae; genus Sesamum; species Sesamum indicum. The sequence goes on from NC_142659.1 coordinate 19,832,869, forward strand.
AATGAGCAAAAAGTCTTTTGTGAATTTGTTTTTAGCAAATCAACCCATATGTTTTGAACGATGAAGTAAAGCAACCCTCATCAATGATTTGAATACGGAGTTATTTGCTTCATTTTTTTAAATATATTGGATAATTTGTTATTTTTTTATAGAGTTCTTTTTACTCATTTATTTTATTACAGGAGGGTAATTATATTTTTCCGAATGAAAAAACGAAAACAAACAAATCCAATAGTTTTTTGTCCATTCAGTAAGGCCCATTTCAAGATTTTTATGATTTAAAGTAAATTCTCAAGGTGGATTGCGTAATTAACAGAAAAGTTCACAAACATATTATTATCCACAAGTTAAATAATGTTTGACTAAGAGCACAAATACTCTTAATTTGTTCCTATAAACATTGGTCCAAGAATTTAATCATAATCTTCTCTTCTGTCCTGCTGCTAATAAAATACAAAAAAGCAGGTTCTTTTTAAAATTCAGACATCAATTATTCAAGCAAGTATAATTTGGATGCCAACCCCACCAAACCACCCCCCCACCCTCTAAATTTCCTGTACCAAATTATACTGGTAATATTTTGGTTCTGTGGCAAGTAGCCTACCACAACCATATGACATTAGCACAACCCTACAGCAGATTTGTTCAAAATAATGTTCAGAGATTGCAGAAAAACAACCTTTGAATTTGCTGTCCCAGTGCCCTCCATTAACATCTCTTTGCGTATCAACAATATACAAATTACTAGTCCCTTTCAGAGGTACATCTTTGTTAACCAAAACTCAGCAAATTGTCAATATTCTCACACCATGTTTTCCCTATATATTTTAGGCAATCTTGATCCCAATTGTGTGCTTGTCTCAGTCTTGAAATCCAGACAGCTGTAATTTGCGTACTCCGTTCTTACAAGGTACATTTCAATTGTGGGCTTGAGAGTTTTTATGTTTCTTGAACTTTATATATGTGTATTAACTTTTTTTGTCTGGCTTAGAGTTTTGGGAAGAGGTTGATCAAATGGAGAATGGTGGCAGCAAAGTGTTTGAACTTAGTGTCAAGCAAGGGCAGCCGACTCTGGTTCCACCGGCAGAGGAAACGATGAAAGGCTTCTACTTCTTGTCCAATCTTGATCAAAATATAGCGGTTATTGTTCGTACGATTTACTGCTTTAAGTCTGAGGAAAGGGGCAACGAGGACGCGGTTGAAGTGATCAAGAATGCCCTGTCGAAGGTTCTTGTCCACTACTACCCGCTCGCGGGCCGTCTTACAATCAGCCCTGAGATGAAGCTTATAGTGGATTGCACAGGAGAAGGTGCTGTGTTTGTTGAGGCTGAGGCCGAATGTGAACTTCAAAAATTGGGAGACATCACCAAGCCTGATCCAGTGACTCTTGGGAAGCTTGTTTACGACATTCCCGGTGCTGAAAACGTACTCCAAATCCCACCTTTGGTGGCTCAAGTAAGCAAATTCATGCAGTTAATCATAAGTAGTACTATAGTAGTGGAGCTATGCTAAAGGCAGAATTTTGCTTGCAGGTGACAAAGTTCAAATGTGGAGGTTTTGTTCTTGGCCTATGCATGAACCATTGCATGTTTGATGGGATTGGAGCCATGGAGTTTGTGAATTCTTGGGGTGAAATTGCCAGAGGCCTTCCACTTAAAGTCCCTCCATTCATGGACAGAACCATCCTCAAAGCAAGAAATCCACCAAAGTGGGAATTCCCCCACCATGAATTTGCCGAGATTGAGGACTTATCAAACACTTCAGAACTATACAAAGAAGAAATGCTCTACAGGTCCTTCTGTTTCGACCCTGACAAGCTCGAGCACCTCAGGAAGCAAGCTCTGGAAGACAGAACTCTAGAGAAATGCACGACGTTTGAGGCCCTGTCCGCGTTCGTCTGGAGGGCTCGTAGCGAGGCACTGGACCTGAAGCCTGATCAGCAAACGAAGCTTCTCTTTGCAGTCGATGGCAGGTCCCGTTTCGAGCCACCAATTCCACAAAAGTACTTTGGAAATGCCATTGTGCTAACAAACTCACTCTGCAATTCTGGTGAGCTGGTGGAGAATCCGCTTTCGTTTACTGTCAAACTAGTTCAGGAGGCGGTTAAGATGGTGACGGATGGTTACATGAGATCGGCTATAGATTACTTCGAGGCCACTCGGGCCAGGCCATCCCTGGCTGCAACTCTGCTGATCACTACATGGTCTCGGCTTTCTTTCCACACTACAGACTTCGGTTGGGGCGAGCCCGTCCTATCAGGGCCAGTAGCGTTGCCCGAGAAGGAAGTCATACTGTTCCTTTCTCATGGCAAAGAAAGGAAGAGCATCAATGTGCTTCTTGGATTGCCAGCTCCAGCCATGAAGAAGTTTGAACAACTTATGGAGATATAGGGAGAATACAGAAGTTTCTACTAGTTTGCTACTTTCTCATCATACCTTTGTACTAGTTTCCCTTGTCATTTTCTCCTCCCCCCAGGCTATTTACCTTGTCTGAGTTGTATTGTGATTGATTTGTGTTCCAATTTATTGCTGAAAATTGTTGCTACAATATGTTTGTCAAGATGCATACACAGTTGAAATATTATGTTCACTAGAAAAATGTATGATTTTCCGCTACGGTTCATACCTATAGTCAAAAAAAGAAAATTATGACAAATACGAATCAACTACGACTTCACAACGGCTATTAGCAGCTGTTTCTACAAGTGTGGCCAAAACATAGTCATGGCTAAAACCATGACAAAAGTTTGGGCTAAGGCAATAAACTATGGCGAATATTGATTAATGTGGTAAAAATTTTAAGTTTTTACTTGGATTTTATTTAATCGTAGTTAATGGTATTGATTTACCATAATTTTTAAGCCGTGGTCATTCATAGTGTAGCGAAGACTCAATTTTATTTTATAGTGGTTCTTGAATCTGCTTGAAACCCACTGCATCACTCTCTTTTATGCTCGAGTTCTCTTTCTTGAGTGAATTGGTTCTAATTACGTTATAAACTAATCAACAAGTAGACAAATAACTATATATAGATGGGATTTGAATCCATGATCGTCTCTTTTCTGCTTTATTGCATTATTCTCAAGATTTATCTTATGAGATTGGACAAGAAGATTAATCAACTGCTGCCACAGTCCAAGTCAAAAATCTGAAAAAAAGGAATAGAGGATGTAAAATTAGATTTGGAATAGGAAATTCCAACAGAAACTGAAATCACCAGAAAGATAGTGTGTACCTCTTAGACACTTAGTGCTTGTCAGCATATTGAATGCTTTATTTGGTTGTTGGATGCAAAAAGAGGTGTTTGGTTGAGCTTATAAACTTCTTGAAATATTTTATAATATTTTGTAAGAGGTTTGAACGTTTATAAGCGTTTGAAGTTTTACCCTTCATATAATACACGTTTTTTCTTCCAAAGCAAGATTATTTATTTATACAATTTTAAATTCTAATAATTTGATATATTTTCTATCATTATTATGGTATGAAAAGATTATTAGCCAACACCCTAACAACTTATAAGTTCTAACATCATATTTATTCAACACTTTAAGAGCTTATTTTTAAAATAAAATTAAATAATTTTAACTATTAAAACATCTTAAAGATGTTCGAAATTACTTAACCAAACGCCCTCTTAATCATCAAATTGTGCAGAAATCCCTCTCTGTATCTCTTTTTTATTTCTAACTTTTTTCTTTATTTCTACTATTATAAAAAGTATGAACAACTTAATATATTTGAGTTTTCTAGCTTTTTTTTTTTGTGTGTGATGACTTACATAAATTATACTAAAATTAAATTGTGAACATATTTTGTTGTGACAATGGGTAGTTTCTTAGATGCCTATTTTTTTTTTTTTTTTATGATAAAATTCGATACTACATTATCTGTACATTCAAACTCAAAAACTGATTTAATATATTGGTGTTTTCAAGTCAACGGATTTATCAAAGGAAATAAATAAATTATTATAAAAAAATAGACTATATACCGATATTTGTGGAACTCGAAAAATCATAACCTTTTTGTAGTGAAGCATCAATCTCACCACTCGAGCAAGACCTCGTCGGGCTCTAAATAAATATTGAATATTTGATGCAAATACTTGATCCATTAGAATTTTGCCATATAGATGCAATGATGACCGATTTAGTTTTGTAAAATTAAACTTTTTTTTAAATTTTATATTAAGAATATAATTTGGTTGATTAATGCTTGAATTCACCGCGCAATATATTATTAATCAATTTTCCTACAATTACATCGAACAATATAAGGATTTTTTTTAAAAAAAAAATAATGTGACTATTATTAGAAATTAAAATTAGATAAAATAATTTAAAGACTTGTAATGAAATAACTATTTCTTTCTGTTTTCCCAATTTGCACAAGATTTTTACTAATGACAAATATAAAAATGGAAATTAAATATTTTAGGAAGGATTAATTATTTACAAATTAAATCTACAAGCTTTATAAGAGGCAAAAAGCCATAAAAGTAAAAGTACCATCCTTTTGACATGAAAGAAAAATAATTAAGTAATAATTAGCTTAACGATACGAAATTTTACAAGGAAGTATTTGTTAGAATATTTACAATTTTAGAAAATTATTTATAATTTTTTAAATAATTAAAAAATAATTTACCATTTTAATTAATTATGCCCATCGAGAATGATACTAAATTGATCGGTATTCACTTTCAAGATACACTAATTTTATTAATCCAAAATAAGTTTACCCGTATTCTTTTTCATTTTATTTTATTCTATAAAAACGATCATTACATAATTACATCGATATCAATAAATCAAAAAATAAATTAATTGGATCAATCACATTTAATCAATTAAAATTATAATAAATTTATATTAAATAAAATAAATATCCATTGTAAATAAATTCATATCAAATAAGATCGATCATACACGTAGAATGAACTTAAACCCATAACCTCCTCCTCTTGAAATCTCAATTTTTACTATTGGGCTGATATATCATTCTTTCCACACTACTTATTTATATTTTATTACCTACTTCTCATTGACTAATTTTCTTCTTTTGTATTTTTAATAAAAACGAAAATTATATTATTATATTAATATTTCAATAAATTGATTAATTGAATAATACATCGGTTCAATCAATTCATAAATAACTAAAAATTATCAAATAATAATTTATAAAAAATTCACATACCCACATATCCGATGTGACTCAAATCCATAAGCTCGATTAATGAGTTCTTGGAACTTAGGGGTTAATCTGAAAGCTAAATAGGTAATAATGATTAATTAATTAGACAATTATTGTCGTGAAGTGACAATAATCGTGAGCCCATCACTACTATTAGGATGAATGTAAGGAGTCGACACTTATTTTGAGAAACTCATTTGGTTCATATCAAGATGTAATTTAATTCAAATGTTGAATAAAATGTGCAGAGACTAAATTATAATTGGTTTAATTAATTTATTTTTGGGCTTAATTAATTAAAAAAGAGTTGAATTAATTTGCAGAGAATTCAAATGGATCAAATTCAACATGTGTACTTGAATTAAGTAAGCCCAAAAGAGAAGAATAGATTTAATTAATTGAGTGGATTACTTAACTTTTGCTCTAATTAATTGGAATAATTAATTAATCAATTAATATTTGATTGGGCTCATTTAAGAAATATAATCCAAAGCTCAATAGCCCTATAAACCTTACAAGAAGCCCATGTAGGATAGAGAAAGTTGAGGGAGTGTGAGAGAATAAGCCCAAGTAGGAAAAATACGAGTTCTGAGTTCTTTTTTCAGTAATAGTACTTTAAAAAAAATAAAAAAATATTTATTTTTGTTTCCACATTCAATCTTTTTTCTTTCATATCTGATGTTGTTTCTATATTCGATCTGACAAAATATTCCGTCTGTGGTCTTTTAAAAATAAATTTGTGCATTTCTTCAAAATTAAAACTTACGTTTATATAATTGATATACATTAGTAAAAAAATATATAAAATTATAAGGACAAAAGAGTAATTGGATATATAGGAGGCACACCATAAGTACATAAAACCTATCACACCATATAATTTCCAACACCCCTATAAATACCAAAATACTAATTTTTTAATCCAAGACTACTATTCATTGACAAGACCCCTCCTTCTTGAGGATTACACATTTTGCGGAAACTATATTTCACCTGGTGTAAAATTCCGTCGTGGTAAAATCCCGATTTATTCCTTAGCAAAAAACCTCGACCACATCAATAATCATAATTTTCATAATCAATTTTTACCCCTAAGTTTGTTTATTTGTTCAGAGAAGCTTAGACAAAAATAATATGAAGAAACTAAAATTCATTTTATCTAACAATTAAAAAGGAATTACAAAACTAAAAAAAGAACAAGCTACTCGACAATCAAAATACATACATTGGATTTGTGGTTTGAGTGTTTTGGAGATAGATACAGAAAAATAGAGATAAATAAGTGTGTGTTGAAAATAGATGATATGTTTGGATTTATGTTTTGAAGTAATTTAAATTATTTCAAAATAAATAGTGTAGGTTTGATGTTGGGATTTGGGGAGACAAAAATCACTGTTCATTGTCAAATCATATCTTTTTATATATAAATATATATATATATATATATATATATATAAAAACACAAAAACAAACATTGAGTTTTATCTTGTATTGGGAAATGCGAAAACATAAAACCAAACAAAGCCTATGATTTTGGGATAGACTTATAACGTGAAGTGTTTGAGAAAAATACACATTGGGCAAGAACCATGCTCCAGCCCTTGCATCCATACGGTGTTGTACTCAACCTGGATGTTATCGACTTCCAAAATATTGAGAAGTTGATAGATGAATTAGTTGTAGTCGTAAACATAACAGCAACTACCCTAGAGCTCGACAAAGAAAACTTCATAAAATTACTGGAGTTGAGCTTGGAGGGTTCAGTAGAGATCGTATGGAACAATACCCAAAAAAAATACCAAAGACAGTACCCTTGGCGGGGATTCAAAAAGCGTAATAGCAAATTGGCTAGGAAGGCTTATCAAAATATACTTCATCAGAGACGGATACTTCGAAGAAAGTAGAGTAGAAAAGGCTGAAAAATATGCACAAGCTCTTTTTGGCCTTGAACTAAGGAATATTTATGCACTAGCTAAATATGTCTATTGGTTTTGCAAATATTTCTTCTAGAGTGGAGTAACAACAGAAGTAGCAGCTCCAATGGTCTTTGCAAAGATCTGCATGGGGGAAAATGTTGGTCCAGTCATACAAAGTACGTGAAGGACAGCTAGATTCAGTTGCAAAAATGATGTCTTTTTTCAAAGATAAACTGAAGAATTGGTTTCATCCAGAAAAACATGAAGAGACTAAGAGGTAAGATCAAAAGAATCCTTCTCTATTGTGATAATAATCATTTTTCTACAATTACAGGAGAATCAAGTGACCAAGAAAGAGGAAGAAGTAGAGTAGTGATTCCTACCCTAGGAGTTCCAGACGAACCTCTTTTAGGAGAAGAGCGTGGTGATCCAAATCAAAAACCAGAATATACAAATCTGGACTGGAGACCAGACCAACAAGGGCTTCATCTTAGGGATCTAGGCAAACAGATGCAAGATCCACATGAAGAACCCATACAAGAAAAACTTTCAGACGAGCCCATACTCGAGCCAATAAAAGTTTCTATTATTTTGTCAAAACAACCCCATTTAAAAAGAAGAGATATTATGGAGTTAAAATTCATATTAGCAGCTCCAGAAACAGTAGGAAAGGGGGTCTCATCCAGCCTTTCATTCATCAAGTTGCAGAGACTAAATATGATAGTATTTAACACAACTAAAGCTGCCTTAGGAGAAACTCCCTAGGTATCAGCTATTAGTGAAGACGATATCTCTACTAGAAGAGTTTTGGGATTATGAGTCCGTATAACTGAGATAGATAAAGTTAAGTATCCATTCAAAATTTTTTCAAACAAAGTGAATCATTCCTGTTATACTCCATGACGGGAAGTACTGGTCGCAGAAAGCTTATTTGAAAAAAAAAAAGATGTTAATCTGGAAAAATAAGCTATCAGCGACCAGAGCAACAAGGATAAAGACGTGCAACATACTGTATATTGGGCAATGACATAACCATGTATGCCCTTGCTGCGAGAAATAAGAGAAACCCCTGTTTAAAACAAAAATTTGGGTTACCCAAAAGAAACCTGAACCAATTAGGATAAGGGTAAAAGAAAGAATTTTTACAAATAGAAGTAAAAATTGAAGAATGTAAAAAATCAAGAATAAGACTGTCGGCAGAAAACAACAAAGACCAACAGTCAACAAAACAGAAAAATCAGCTAGCAATCACATGACTAACAAGCCATTACAACCAATAATTGGAAAGGACACGGTGATGACGAACGCAATGACATCATCAAAAAATAAGTTTGGAGTCCGGGTTTGAAGTCCGTGAATGCTTATAAATAAGGAAGCAATGAAGCAGATGAAGGGCATTCGAAATTTTCTCCAACTCTTCAAACATAATATTTTGAAGGTCTAAATCTTTTGTAATTTTTTCAATTCCTAGTTTATGGGGGTTTCTCCAACGAGTCAAGTCCTCTATCATATGAGAGGGTAAACTGTTGTTTCCTCCAATGGAGGAAATAATGTATATGTAATATTTCATATATTTCTTCAATAAATGTAAGGTTTTTGTTCAATTTGTTATCCAAAATTTTATTAAGTCTCTATATTGGAGTGTCTTCTATGCCTAAGGTAGCAAACGAAATAGGACTGTGTTGTTTGTTGCGAAAGAAGCTAAGTACCTGCGAACCATCTATTGCGGTAGTGTGGTTGGAGGAAGTCCATAAAATCGAGAACTTGGAATACCCACGAACAAGGCGGTCAAAAAATATATGAATTTATGAGGGCTTAATTTATTTTGAAAGCATGTTGAACCTATCTTGGAGCATGTAGTGGACTATGACAAGTTTTCACTAAACAGGCAATGGTTATGAAATGAGCTGAAGGACCAAAATCGCGAACATTTGGAAGATATAGGACCAAAATTGCCACCTCAAAAGATAGAGGACAAAATTGCCAACCCCTTATAGATACAGGACGAAAATTGCAATATTGCCTTTGCAAAACTTGAAAAGCTACATGACTATCTTGCTACCTAGATACTTAAAAGACTAAAACACCAGGAGGCTATAATTAGAGGATAAAATTACAATTAATCCTTAAAAGTACACCCTATTCAAAGACAAAAGTTACACAAACATGCATTGACCCTGGGGTACATTACACTAACACCCCTAAGAGGTGTATCTGTAATTTCATAAATCACAGTGAATGTTTGTGTAATGGATAAATTTAAAGGGGTATCAACATCATTTATGATAAAAACGAGATTTTACTAGTAAAGAAAAACTAATTACAAGGAATACTATGTCCTCATGCTGTCTTTGATCTGGTTTAATTTGTTAACTCTCTTCATCCAATGCTAGGCCATGACCATTACTAGAACAAGAGAAATTTTACTGCAACACCAGCTTAATTATTTGAATTGTTGTACCATTGAAACTAAAAGTTGGGCATATAAACCTTCATAATGGAGCTAACATCACATAAATCAGAGGATGCATAGACTACGCTACAACTAGAGCTGCTCGATCATATACAAATAACCTAAAACAAATTGCACACATCTTGAATTTACGAGCAAACGATATACATATATGATCGTAAATTCTTGCTTGAAAGCGCGCTCAATAGTTGTTGATCTTGAGCAACTGCGGTGGGGTGAGAAGGCCGTATGAGGTGCAGCCCTTAGCCATGCTGCTTTTCCCCAAACGCCGTGCTGGATTGAAGGGGCTACATGAGCCGTAAGCGAAGCCACAAGGAGGATAATTGTCGATGTCCTTACCTAAATCCATTTCAGCCAAGACTTTGCAGAAGAGATCGACTTCACAAGGGAGGACTATCGGGCCATCGTTTTGGAATCCGTATTCCAATTCAGCATCCTCAAGCAGCATCCTGAACAAAGGGTGGTTTGCAAATTCGGTCTTGATCACGAACCTCTGCTTCTCGGGGCCAACGCAGACCGAGAAACAACCTGTTGGCGCCACTTGGCGCTTGGCGTTGGCCTTGTTAACGTTCTTGGATGCAAACATGTGCGTGGGCCGGGCTGACTGATTCAGCCGCCTGGAGAGTGATAGATAGCTCTCAAGTTTCTTCAATATGGAACTACTCCTCTTATGTTTCTTGTTCTGAACTTCCATATATATATATATATATATATCTTTGTCTAGAGGCAGCAGCAGATAAACTTACTCAGAAACTCCTAAGACAAGTTCGACAACAGTTTCAACCTCTATCGTAAGCCAAATCGAACATAGACCTCATCCTCGGCTTCGTTGTATTGCTCATTACCATTACTCCAGACAACGAATCCCAAACCGATTGGAGATCAAGAATCGCTTCATATAGGCAAATTAAGCCTCCTGGTATCAGAAAAAAGGATTCGAGATCAAGAACTTCTTGAAATGGACCAAAACTTACCCAAAAAACAGGTTCATATGTCCAAATCTAACAATATAAATGACATGAAAAATACACTCAAAATATGCAAGTGTATGTGTGGGGAGTGGGATAAAATAATAGAGAAGATGGAAGCAAGCAACGCTTTCAACCGGGCAATCTTGAAACAAGACAGGCAGAGGCAGCAGTACTATATAGTCCCACCATCACATACCCCACATAGATACTCTTAATAATTAGGGTATTTTGTCAACGCAGAAGGAGCCTCCATTTGAACACAGCTTTTTTCCCAAGTGCCCCACTACGGACAAAGTAGCTAGGATTAGGAATGGGTTATTTCCTGCGAAAATTCAACGCCTCAAGGTGAAGTGCACAAACAGCTAACCATCTTATAAAATCAATAATAAAAACCCATTGGCAGTTAACTACCAGCACACATACATATACATACATACATACATGATGTTTTCAACTTTATTTTTGAAAGAGAAATGCACGATTGGGAGAGTGCTTGAAATGGGGTCGAATGTCTGGTGGAGGTCTATTTTTCTGTGGGAGTTGGTACAATATAAATAATGAAGTGTAGGGTACGTAGGAAAGTGTTAATTGTGAAAACCCTAAGAAATCAGGGCCACTTCTTTTGGGAATTAGTGCAATTTTGACCCTCCTTTTTTTTTTTTTTTAAATAAAGTTTGAAATTTTTCCTTCTAAATTTACAGTATTTATCTGTCACATCTTTTGGAGTTTACAATGTTTATATGTTTATTGCTAAAATTTTAGAAATATGATAATGTAATTGTTCTGTATTTAATTAATTCCGAAAATTAGGTAATCGTCATGAGTATAAGATTTGATCAGATGTGTTTTGGAATTGCATATGGAGATAATTTTTTTGAGATATGGTGATTGTGTTAAATTACATCTTACCATATATTTTTTTAATATATATATAATATAATATAATTAATGTTTAGAGTAATTGATTCGGACTATGAAATCGCAAAGATGATATTGTATTGATTAGAGTAATTAATGATTTATTATTATTATTATTATTATTATTATTGTTATTGTTATTTTGCCAATGATATCATATTTGTACATTATTATAATAATATTTGAAGAGCTAATATTGCAATATCTAGTACCTACCAGTGTTACTGTGATAAAATATAGTTACGTTAGTGATAAAATATTAAATTATAATTTTAAAATTATCACTGAAAAATATAAATATTAAGTGACAATAATATTAATTTTATTATTATTGATTATTAGTGATAAAAATTATGCTAAGAATTGTTACTAAGATAATCAGTGACACATGACAATGCAATTTTTTTTTGTGAAAATTAATTTCTGTAGAATTATAAAATGTCATCCCTAAGTTACAGAATTAAAATTGTATTTTTTTTCTAATTTTTATCTCTCAATAGTCAATTTTACTGAGAATACATAAATAAAATTCAACAAAGTACAAAGATACATATATATATATGCAGGTGTGTAATATATAAATTAATTAATTTTTACCTATATTGGAATTTAATTATCAAATTTAAATATTTCCCAACTAGTGAATACAGTTGCCATAGTATACACAATATTAATAGAAAAAAAAGAGCAACTATATAACTAAAAAGAAGGAAGATTTGGACCAAAAATGACAATACAGCTACCAGTCTCAACATTTATGATTAGTGCACTACAAGAATTATAATATTTAATTATGACTAATAATCATAGTTAAAATCAAATAGTATATTGACCACAACTATGCAGTAGTTGTTGATTGTAGTTTTTGCGAGGATGGCTAAAACATTTGTTATGGTTGCCATGACAAATGTTTTGATCATGGCTCTTAGTCGTGGTAAATAATTTTTCATAATGGAAAAACTAGTTTTTGTTCATCGATATTATTTAATTGTAGTTAATAGTAGTTATTTACCATGATTTTTAGCCATAGCCACTAATATTATAGCTAATAGTAATTTTTTTTCTAGTGTCATAAAATATTATAACAGTTGTCAAGTGTATATGATTAATTGAATATTCTCTAATCAATTTTTATTTGAAATTTGTGCATAACACATATTTTTTTAAAGTGAAAGTGATGAATTCTTATTTTTTTAGTAAGTCAATTGCAATAATCAATATCAAATATCAATATTTAACAATAATAATAAAAATCATATATTATTCATCAATATCAGATAATTATATATAATAATAATGCGTACTATTAAATTGGAAACATCCCACATAATTATGGAGTCTCAATTTCACCAATTAAAATAAGCCTCTTCGGCAATACATGTTTCTTGAAACTCATAAAAATATATAAGAAAAACAACAACAGTAATTAATAATCAATCAAATAAATTATTATAATATAATAATTTATGATAGTAGTAATGTTTGGTTGGCCATGACAGCGAGTACCATGATTCTTCTCAGAACCCTCAGTATTTCAAGTCAGAATTATACCTTTGTGCAGTCAAATAAAACCTAGGTTAGTGCCCATTTTCTTTTTAATTAATCAACTATATAAAGACATGTGATGATTATTAACAATATATATATATATATATATATATATATATATAAGGTCAAGACCATAATTTCATCAGCTTACATGCCTTGACAATTTTTCATCTCCAACTACTATTACCTACTGTTGAAAAATAAACAATTCAACATATTATTCGAATGGAAAATTGCGTGTGATATTTTCTAAACTTAAATTTAATTATACAAACATTCTGTATTTTTTTATGAAATTAAAAATATATTTATTGAAATTATAATTGTAATTATAAATATATCCTATTCAATAGTGAAATTTTACAGAAACACCCTTTAATTTGAGGTACATTACACAAATATTTTCTCACGGGATATATCTGTAATTTTTACAAAAAAGCTCCCCTAAAGTACGTTACACTACATCCCTTCAGAGATGTTGTTATATTTAATTTTATAAAAAAATTAAGATATTTATGTAATTAAATTTAATTTGTCCTGATTCTAATATTTTCAGCTGTCCCTGATAATTATGACGGCCCTAGACAATAAAAGAATTCGACTTCAAATTTATTTATTTTTACTCCCAAATTACATGGCCACATTCGATGGATTCAACGCATAGTAATATAGCAAACAATTAGCAAAATAAAGAAACAGAAATTGCTAATAATTAGTCATAAGTGTATATATATAGGTTGCACGCGATGAATATCTATTTATATCTTTAACTTGACTTATCATGCATTCTTTGCTGCTTGTATTTATCATATTTGGAAGGAACGAAATTTGAGACGCTTTGAGCATACGGAGCGCCTACCGAGCATCATAGCCACCATCATTATGGAATATGTTAGGATTATCAGTGTTAATTTGTCTTGTTCTGTTAGTTCATGTGCGTTATATAGATTATGGCGTATCCCTTGACCTGTCGAGGGAGAAACCACTAGTTGAGCACTGTTGTACTGTACGATTTTATTTTATTAATGAAACTTACATTTACAAAAAAAAAAAGATTATTTATTTATAATGTATTACATTAATATATGTATATATATATATATATATAGGATCAGGTTTATGAAAATAATTCACAAGAAACATGTGATTACCTGGGGAACATTGTTGACTATTTAATTAGAAATTTTGGAACCATTTAGATTATTTATTTGCAATTATGGTGAGATGAGCATTTCATTTAAAAATTTAAATTGTTAAAAAAAATTATTTAAAATTAATATCTTACTATCAAATGCACGTGAACCCTTATTTTGATAGGTGATTTTAATATCATATTGAATAAATATTTCATTTAAAATATTATAATATTAATAAAAACATATTATATATTAATATTTTAACAACTACCAACCAAGTTATGATGGTGCAGGGAATCAGTGAAGTAATGGACAAATGAGATTCGAGGAAATGATGTTAAGTTAGTGGACATGTCTGCGCAAATTAAGTTTTACCTTAGTATTCAAATTTTTATTACTATTTTTCTTTTGTTTTGGTCTACCGATCATATCTTTTTATGGAACTAGTCGTATATAGAGAAGAATTGTGGTATGAAATTAAAAAAAAAATATATATGAAGAAAACAAATGTGGTGTGAAGAAAGGAAAAATAAATAAGTTTATAAGAAAAAGAAACGTGAAAGACAAAAAATATATTATAATTGTGGGTTTATTAAAAGTAAAAATAATAAATTATTATTAATTAAAATAAATCGATTACAATTACGATCATGATCTACTATTACAATAGACAACAACTCCTACCACGCAGTAGATAATATCCCACGCACATGGTGGAGTTCGAACACATAACCTCTAAGATCATGGGGCTTCAATTTCACTAATTGAGTTAGGCCTCGTTGAACTTTTTTTTTATGATTCAGTATAACCAAAGTATTAATCATAATTTTTACTATAATTAATATTTAGTCCACCTTAATTAAAATATCACAAGTTTTAGAAGCATTTGCATTATTATTTTCTGGGAAGGATTACCAACTTATGAATTAGTGAACGCATGAAGTTGGAGGAAATTAATGCGAAGGTCGTGAATTAGTGGCCATGTCTGCGCAAACTTTACCTTGTAATTTAATTTTAAGATATTTTTCTTTTTATCCAAATTTCTTCTTCACAATTCTCTAATTTAATTGATTAATAATAACTTTTGACTTGTACATCTCTTTTCTCTTTCTTTATTTTTCTTTTCTGTTATTATTATTAGGAATAATTATATTTATATTTCTGATATATAATCTATTTATACAAAAAATATTAATGTTTTGTGCATAATTAAAGAAATCACCATAATAATAAGAAGAATTGGGGTAATTTGTATAATAATATTGATATTTCTGAAGGGTGTATGTATAAATTTATGTAAATGATGTCAACGTTTTTTTGTGGATGTATGTAGTAATTTTTCAAAAAATAGGAATAATTTGTGTACATAGATAATATGTCAGAGAGTGTAAATATAATTAATTCTTATTAATATTATTTGAGCATATCAAATATAATTAGATAATGAATTTTATCAACACGTCTATTATCAATATCAAATATCTATAACTAATATATAACTACTATTACAATATACCAATAACTACTATTAAAATTAAATAATATCTACACGTCGGTGGGATTTAGATCCATGATCTTTTTATCATGAATATGCATGGAGCTTCAATTTTACCATTTGAACTAAATTTATTGACTTTTCTTTTATGAAACTGAAAATATAATTAGTTAATCAAATTTTAATCGAGTAGTATAAGAACTCAATTAATCGATAAATCTCATATCAATTTCGTTCATACTGTGATAGGAGTGGATTTTGTTATTATTCTAGTGATATTTTGTTATCTTTTGATAATAAAATACTCCTAAGGTATGTCGCAGATCTAGCTTCTAAGAGTTTTGTAGAATGAAAAGTGAAGAATGAAGCTACAATTAATAACATGACAGTTTCGTACATCCACTGAGGCATGCCCACGTCTAAAGCTACGGGAAAGCAACAAAAGGAGGCCCAAGACGCATTTTTTTGGAGGATTTGTGGCTGATTGGTACCTCTCCTTGCTTAAGGAAACACTTTAGGATAATAATTTCAGTTATTTAGGTCTTTTAATTTTATATAAATCTATCTTTTAGTTCTAATAGTAATAGGAAAACTTAGTAGTATAAATAGGTGATGTAGAATACATCATATTTCGTCTCCTCTTTTGGATATTCTCTGTGTTTTTCTTTTATAATATTTTCTCTTTTCTTTTTACGTGCTCTTCAATGACCATGTCAGGCTAGCTCTTTCGTTATTGGTTAAAAAGATTCGGTGCATGCTTGATTCCAATGAGTTGTGAAATATAATTTATGCTTTATACTTTTGTTCATATTAGTATTTGTCTTCTGATTTATGAATGATAGGCTCCATCGTTTATTGTCAAGAATACTTGCTTAGCCAATTGAACTTGCAAATTCATAATTATTTGTTTAGTTCAATAACCATTGGTAACACGACATATTTATCAATCAGAGTGGTCGATTATGTTAATGCACAATCTAACTTAAATAAGTTCTCGTAGAAATTTATTGGTTAGAATCGAGCTTTTCTAGTTATTAATGCTGATGGTAAATTAAATCTTGATAATGTTGCCAAGATTGTTTACTAATTAGAGAATTAGTCAATGAACGTTCCTTGGCTAATGAAAAAGTAAGGAACAATGAAATCGTTAGATCGTACCAATGACCATAACCAATTTATCTATAATGAATAATTGTCATCTTTCCATTGATGACCCACCATTGAATCGAGCATGATACTGTCTTTAATTTGAATGTTTCTCTCATATTTAATCTCTCTCAGGTGTTATTTTCTATTTAGATTTTAGACAAACTCACCCTATTTTACTTTTATTTCTACTCTTGAAAAGTTAATTTAAAATCAATTTTTATAAATTCGACCCTATTCAGTGCTTTCACAAATTTTCATACACAAATATTTTTGATAAGTTCAACACTCATCGTACTGCCACGACGCACAAATTCATCTGTTATTTGAAGATAAATCATCATCATGACATAAACCAAGAATAAAATAGGGCACATCATGACTCGGTAAAACGTTAAATTCTTACCACCCCTTGAATTACACCATGCATTATAAATGGCCACAATTTAAAGGTGGCGATAAATCAATATTGTCGACTACCATTAAACAAATCAATTATGTGAAAATTTAAAATTTCAATCATGATTAATTAATATTTATTATAATTAATTATAATCAAATCATTAGTCATAATTTTTAAATATATTTCATATTTTAATTTCACTTATTGATCAAGCAACACAGTAATAGTGCATTATAATTGGTCAAGATCTTTTAATTTCCACCATAATTACTAATCATAACAAAAGGTCGTATTTTTTTTAGTGTATATATAATTTTCAACTACAAAAACACACCTTCTCAACCGCTAAATAATCAAAATTTCCAACTTGAAGCACGTGTGTGTAGATGGGATGAATCAAGACAAAGAAAGCTTGTTTTATGTCATATTAATCAACATTTGCCTTTGTTTAGACATCATCACTAAAATCTTGTTCATACTTTTTAACTATAGTTAATATTTTGACTTAACTATTGATCGAACAACACGATCATAAGTCATTATAATTAGTCAAAATCTTTTTATTGCAATCACGATGCAACTAATCATGACAAAAAATCGTATTTCTTCAAATATATGTATATAATCTTCAGTCGTAAAAACGCACCGTCTCAACTACTAAATAAATTAAAAAATATTGTGTAACCTGCAACACGTGTGTAGATAGAATGCATCCGGACACATAAAACTTTTAATATCGGTTAGCTTAAGCTTAGTTATGATGTTAGGATGATAATAATATATCCATAGCAGACGGATGGATAAATATGGTGGCGGCGGACATAATTAATTCAACAATAATATAATATAGAGGAAATTTATACTCATCGTATTTATTTTAATTACTCCAATTTCCAGATGTACGTATTCAGTTGATTAACTGGTTCTGATTGAGGTGAGCTATTTTGTCCCACACATCTTACTAGATAAACTTGAACAGAGAGATCAGTTAATTATATATATTATAGGCCGTCTTGACATGTTTTTTTTGTTTTTTGTTTTTTTGGCCGTCTTGACATGGTTACGTACGATATGTTTTGATTTTTATTTATTTTTTTAATAATTATAATGATGAATAGATTGTCTATTTATATTTAAAGTCCATTTAATTTAGAGTAGAAGTTTTCAAAAGACAATATAATTAGATGTGACTGTAGAAACTGCTTAAATGAGTGATGGCGTCGTTTTAATTTAACCACACAAGTGACCGTTTCCATATATTATTATAAATTATGATCAACTGCGTGGGGTGAAAAATGTTAGGAGGAAACCTGAAAAAAATTATAATTTTTGTATGATTCTAAGAGGGTTAAATGTAATACATTCTCCTATAGATATGTTAATATGCAATGCAATATATATATATATATATATTATTTTCTACTTTCTAAATAATTTTTTTTTTACATTTTTGGTACCATAATATAAGGGATTTTGCAAGTTTGATCCTATATTTTTCTAGGAACCAAGTTTGGTACCACATAAAGGGATTCAGTTACACAGTACATACCGTTGTTAATTTCTTAATGGAACACGTGGCCATTAAACCTTGATATGCCAGGAAGTTTAAAGAGGCCCAAGAAAGCTCGTGGGAGCCCATTAAAGCATCCACATGGTAGTCAGCCCTAGAAGAAAATCTAAATGATATATGGACGAGTCACGATCAAATAACTTGGAAATAAGATCAACCCCTGCCGTGAAGGAAGACCGAAGACCTAGTAAGAATGGTTGGTCTCCCATAACTGCCTCCCCCAGAAGGCAGGAAACCTTATCGAAAGAAGGAATTCTATCTGCTAACGAGATAGGTATTCAACAATTAAAATCTTTAAACACATGGACGAGAAAAACCCTCATGGAAGCTAGAATCTATAATTCTCGAACAAAATTCGAACTCTAAAGGGATCAGACTCTCTCAGCTGGCAGGGGCGAGGCCTATCAAAAGGGTCCCTCTCCTCGATTTAGGGTAGCATTTTTCTAGACTCATACCCTCAAAAACACTCACGGGAAACACTAAAGCACCGAATTACTATGCTCTATTATGCTTTTTCCAGTTCAAT
The DNA here is from genome assembly GCF_026168435.1 of Sesamum indicum. Taxonomy (NCBI): domain Eukaryota; kingdom Viridiplantae; phylum Streptophyta; class Magnoliopsida; order Lamiales; family Pedaliaceae; genus Sesamum; species Sesamum indicum. The sequence continues at coordinate 19,852,169 of NC_142659.1, forward strand.
TATTATTTCTATCATCATTTACTGATTTGGGTTGAAGTGCAAACGTGTTTCTTGCAGGTCTATAAAAATTGAAATTTCACTCCTGTAATTTCACTACAAGAAAACAGGGCATCAGAGACCAAATTTCAGAGACGGAATAAAATCCGTCTTTATCAGAGACGGATTTAGAGACGGAACGCTTTTTTATGATAAATTGTTAATAATTTTTATTTTAGCGACGGATTTAGAGACGGACTTATAATTTCGCTAATTTCCGTCTCTATTTCCGTCTCTGATACTAGTAAATAATTTCTTAAAAATCGATATGGCTGAGACTTGGTTATTTCCGTCTCTGTTTCCGTAGCTAATTTTTTCTTTAATTTAGCGACGGAAATTTCCGTCTCTGATGGTGGAATAGGAATTTTTTTATTTATGAAAATATTAAAACACAAAAATAAGAATATTTTTTATTTATGAAAATAATAATTAAGTTGTAAATACATGACATGATAATATATATATATATATTCGTATAATTATAATGTATTATTTAATTTTAATTAATTACAATAAAACTAAAAGTAAACTTTTTATTAATTTATTTTTATTTTTATAAAAAACACGCATTCCTCTTAATGTTTTTTCTCACCAGCAAAGATTTTGAGCTCAACTCGAGCTCGAAAAATTCAAGCTCAAGTCAAGCTTAATTGTGTCTGTTCATAAGCTCGCGAGTTTTTTTTTGTATTTTTTTATATATATTATTATTTTTGAATTTTTTATATATTTCATTTTATATTTAATAATTGATCAATTTTATAAGCAAAATCGACCATATATTATAATTATTAATTAATATCATATATTTTTTGGATAATAATAGTGATGGTTGAATTATTTTAATTATTATTTTATTATAATGAGATAAAAAAATTTAATCAATAATTACGATATTTTAAAATCTAGTTACTCGATTCACACCAAATTTAAATATATATAAGAACGTGTCCATTAGATCATATCAGACGGTTTGATTTAAAATCACATGGTCTGATTCTATGATACACCGACTTAAATGATTATTCTTATGTTCTGAGTACGATAACTTGACATCCGTATATCCAATAAGTCTAAAATTTTACCAAGTGTATTTTTCTGTAAGTATGATCATATCTAACGGTCTAATTTGAATTTTGATGGTCCGATTAACCTATGTTGTTCAACAATGTAAGATGATAGTTATATATCAATGTAATACTAACATTTATAAATATATAAATTTACTAAAGACTATGAACATACATTTATCTCAACTACAAAATATTTATATATGTTATATATAATATTATATTATATTATGTATTTATATTTATATTATATAAATAACTAATTTGTTTAATATTTATTTAATTTATATAAAATAAAATATAACAGTAAATATATATATACATAACTAAAACTACCAATTGACTACTCTGACTCTTAAAAGAACGATAACCTCACTCTCCTCAACTTTCAAATTAGCCCTCTCTCTCTCTCCTCTAACCCTTTCTCTATCTCGCGACCGAGAAGAAGAAAGCAGATCTTTCCTCGCTCGCAGACGGCTCCAGATCTATTGGCACAACTTCTTCCCTACGACATTAACAGGTAATTTTTGTTCTTTGTAATTCTTTTTTACAGTTTGTAGGTGAAATTTTAATTGATTTCAAGGTATTTGTTAAAATGTCCGTTGAACACCCTAATGTTCTTCTTGTCGAAATACATATTTTTTTGCTGAAGTATGTTGAAAATTGAAAAACTTGGCTGATTGACATGCGAAATTTTTCTGAAATATGCTGAATTTTTTTTTTCTGCTTTTTCTGAAATATGATTATTATCTCTGCAGGATTTTTGTAGTTTGATTTTTCCCTTTTGATTTTTCTGCTTTTTGTAATTTGAACTATGGGATCTAGCTTGTCAAATTACTTATAGGTTTGAAAAACTTTTAGCTGTGTATTTGGTTAATTCTCGTCATTGTAAAAAGACGGTCTTTCCTGATGTTAAAACTAATTGGCCCTTGAGTTGGGACGAGTCTAAAATGTCAATATAAAGCTTTGTTGTAGTCATTAGGTCTTACTGCTTGCCTTAGTAACTTGGTAGGCAGGTCATATGTGCTTGATTGGGACATTTTGATTTTTCTGGTAGTTATGTTCACTTAATGCCATCAATATTAGTAGTGTTCATGAATCAAATTTGTGGCATTACATGCTACATCCTACTTTGGATTTATTTAATGTCATTCTTGGGAGGTAAAATTGGTGTTTGTACATTGTGTGTGTATGTGGCATATATAGTATCCATCCCTTTGATGCTCATTCATTTGGAATTGGACCATAAGATGTACAAACAGAAACAGCATCAGAGTTTTTGCTGTGTGGGTCACAGGATCTATGGTGTTCTCAACTTGTGAGATGCTATTGCTTGAGTTATGAGTTGAGGCAGCGACATCGAGTCTGCATTTGCCAGTTTCATATTCAGGATGTTTCTTTTCACTGTATTTTGTGCAAATGACGAATTTGTTCACGGGCTACTGTATTCTATGATTCTAAGCAACTTGCGTTATCATTTTTTCTTGCTCTGTGCGAGTGATTAGCCTTACTTATGGTATTCATGACATGCTGTATGCTGTGTTGGCGGAAGTTTTTCGTTATAGGATTCATCAGTGTAATTAGATGTACCTTATATATTATGTAAATTCTTTACCTTAAACGATACCTGATATAAGGTGCCTTAGTTAAAGTATAAGGTGCCTTGGGTTTGTAGATTTTTCCATTTGCACCTTCAAGCAAATGCATCTCAGTACGACTACAATACAACTCCAAATCTTTTCGAGATCTGACATTATCTTTTGTTTTATCTTTAACGTCCATAATAGTGTTAAAGATATTATCAAAGATGTTTTTTTTCGATATGCATGACATCCAGATTATGTCGGATAAGATTTGTGTGCCAATATGGTAACTCCCAGAATATGCTCCTTTTAACCCAATTATGTGTCCTACCAAATCCATCAATTGGGTGTGTACCACCTGGTGGTTTTCCAAAAATAGTTTCAGGAAGCTCATCCACCCTTTGTCGCATGTCTTCTCCAGTTAAGCGCATAGGTGGAGAATCATTTTCACATTTTCCCTTCCGAAACTTATAGACTTGTCTTCTATAAGGATGGTCAGGAGGCAAAAACTGACGATGACAATCAAACCAACATGCCTTCCTTCCATAACGAAGTCTGAAAGATTTTGTCCTTTCCATACAATAAGGACATGCCAACAACCCATGAGTGCTCCATCCAGATACCATCGCATTTGCAGGGAAATCACTGATTGTCCATAAAAGAGCAGCTCTCATGTTGAAATTTTATTTTTTGCACACGTCATAAGCTTGCACCCCAATTGTCCACAATATTTTCAACTCGTCTATTAATGGACATAAAAATATATCAAGATTTTTTCCTGGACTTTTTGGGCCCGGTATAACCATATTCAGGAACAAGAAAGGCTTTTGCATGCACATCCATGGGGGAAGATTATATACAGCAATAATAACAGGCCAACAACTGTAAGGAGTACTAGAATTCCCAAATGGACTGAAACCATCTGTGCATAACCCAAGGCGCACATTTCGTGCATTTGAGGCAAATGACGGATGAGTGCGATCGAAATGTTTCCATGCCTCTCCATGAGATGGATGTGCCATACTTTCCTGGCTGGAAGGATTATTTGCATGCCATGTCATGTGCTCACAGGTGTAGTTAGATGCATATAGCCTTTTGAGCTTAGGTATCAAAGGCAAATAACGCAACACCTTGAAAGGTACTTTTTTCCGTGATCCTGCCTTGGTTGGTTTATATCGAGGATGATAACATATAGGGCATTCTTGAAGGCGTTCTCTTTGTAATACAATACGCAATTGTTTACACAAGAATCAATTTTTTCGTAACCTAGACCAAGTTTACCTAGGTGTTTTTTGGTCGTGTACAAGTTATCTGGCAACTTTTCATCTTCAGGCAGCATGCTTTTGATTGTTGACACAAGTCGATCATAGCAAGCTTCAGGTAAATTGTACTCTGATTTGATACTTAATAGTTGGGCCACAGCAGAGAGTTTTGTGTGATTTTTGCAGCCATCCCATAATGGTTCGTCAGCATATTTTAATAAGTTAAAAAACTTTTGTGCTTCTGGATTAGGCAGTTGTTCAGCACACGTGAAGTCTGAGCTGAACTCATGGCCTATTGCATCCATCACCATTGTTCTATAACGAGACGTTTCTACATGAGGAGCGGTTGAAGAACCCCCCACATCATCTCTTGTGTTCAATGATTCACCATGTGCGTACCAGATGTTATAACCCCGAGTAAATCCATTTTTTACTATGTGTAAATGCGCATCACTCTGATTCAAAAATCTTGTGTTGCCGCATTTAGAACATGGACATTTGATTTGTCCATTATTCAGAAATGGTGGGTTATTAAAAGCAAAGTTCAAGAAATCCTGATCAACCCTTGTTACGAATTCATCTAAAAGAAACCCATTATCATCCAAGCGCCTCCACATCCAACTACGGTCAATATTCATTATTCTGCAATTTTTAGAGAAATGAGGCTAGATGAATTAACCATTATTTTGAAGATTAAGGTTTTTTATCCACTGATATAAGAAAAGTCCCAAAATTTAAAGGATATGACATCAAAATGAAGTGAGAAATGCTAATCACCAAAACAATCAAGTGTGTGTTTCTTCTTTTTCCGGAATTATATATATAGTAATGTGTTCTATAAGAAATAAATAAGATACTTTTAATTATCTTTCAGACAGAAAATAAAAATAAAAATGACCTAATCCTTTCTTTCTCTGTTTCCATTTCGGCTTTTGCATCATATTGCTGCCGAGAAAATAAGGAAATGATGTGAATCGAAATCTCACAAATATGATGTGTGGATGGTTGGGCCAGCAAGCATCAGGTATCGTTTAAGGTAAAGAATTTACATAATATATAAGGTACATCTAATTACACTGATGAATCCTATAACGAAAAACTTCCGCCAACACAGCATACAGCATGTCATGAATACCATAAGTAAGGCTAATCACTCGCACAGAGCAAGAAAAAATGATAACGCAAGTTGCTTAGAATCATAGAATACAGTAGCCCGTGAACAAATTCGTCATTTGCACAAAATACAGTGAAAAGAAACATCCTGAATATGAAACTGGCAAATGCAGACTCGCTGTCGCTGCCTCAACTCATAACTCAAGCAATAGCATCTCACAAGTTGAGAACACCATAGATCCTGTGACCCACACAGCAAAAACTCTGATGCTGTTTCTGTTTGTACATCTTATGGTCCAATTCCAAATGAATGAGCATCAAAGGATGGATACTATATATGCCACATATACACACAATGTACAAACACCAATTTTACCTCCCAAGAATGACATTAAATAAATCCAAAGTAGGATGTAGCATGTAATGCCACAAATTTGATTCATGAACATTACTAATATTGATGGCATTAAGTGAACATAACTACCAGAAAAATCAAAATGTCCCAATCAAGCACATATGACCTGCCTACCAAGTTACTAAGTCAAGCAGTAAGACCTAATGACTACAACAAAGCTTTATATTGACATTTTAGACTCGTCCCAACTCAAGGGCCAATTAGTTTTAACATCAGGAAAGACCGTCTTTTTACAATGACGAGAATTAACCAAATACACAGCTAAAAGTTTTTCAAACTTATAAGTAATTTGACAAGCTAGATCCCATAGTTCAAACTACAAAAAGCAGAAAAATCAAAAGGCAAAAATCAAACTACAAAAATCCTGCAGAGATAATAATCATATTTCAGAAAAAGCAGAAAAAAAAAATTCAGCATATTTCAGAAAAATTTCGCATGTCAATCAGCCAAGTTTTTCAATTTTCAACATACTTCAGCAAAAAAATATGTATTTCGACAAGAAGAACATTAGGGTGTTCAACGGACATTTTAACAAATACCTTGAAATCAATTAAAATTTCACCTACAAACTGTAAAAAAGAATTACAAAGAACAAAAATTACCTGTTAATGTCGTAGGGAAGAAGTTGTGCCAATAGATCTGGAGCCGTCTGCGAGCGAGGAAAGATCTGCTTTCTTCTTCTCGGTCGCGAGATAGAGAAAGGGTTAGAGGAGAGAGAGAGAGGGCTAATTTGAAAGTTGAGGAGAGTGAGGTTATCGTTCTTTTAAGAGTCAGAGTAGTCAATTGGTAGTTTTAGTTATGTATATATATATTTATTGTTATATTTTATTTTATATAAATTAAATAAATATTAAACAAATTAGTTATTTATATAATATAAATATAAATACATAATATAATATAATATTATATATAACATATATAAATATTTTGTAGTTGAGATAAATGTATGTTCATAGTCTTTAGTAAATTTATATATTTATAAATGTTAGTATTACATTGATATAACTATCATCTTACATTGTTGAACAACATAAGTTAATCGGACCATCAAAATTCAAATTAGACCGTTAGATATGATCATACTTACAGAAAAATACACTTGGTAAAATTTTAGACTTATTGGATATACGGATGTCAAGTTATCGTACTCAGAACATAAGAATAATCATTTAAGTCGGTGTATCATAGAATCAGACCATGTGATTTTAAATCAAACCGTCTGATATGATCTAATGGACACGTTCTTATATATATTTAAATTTGGTGTGAATCGAGTAACTAGATTTTAAGATATCGTAATTATTGATTAAATTTTTTTATCTCATTATAATAAAATAATAATTAAAATAATTCAACCATCACTATTATTATCCAAAAAATATATGATATTAATTAATAATTATAATATATGGTCGATTTTGCTTATAAAATTGATCAATTATTAAATATAAAATGAAATATATAAAAAATTCAAAAATAATAATATATATAAAAAAATACAAAAAAAAACTCGCGAGCTTATGAACAGACACAATTAAGCTTGACTTGAGCTTGAATTTTTCGAGCTCGAGTTGAGCTCAAAATCTTCGCTGGTGAGAAAAAACATTAAGAGGAATGCGTGTTTTTTATAAAAATAAAAATAAATTAATAAAAAGTTTACTTTTAGTTTTATTGTAATTAATTAAAATTAAATAATACATTATAATTATACGAATATATATATATATATTATCATGTCATGTATTTACAACTTAATTATTATTTTCATAAATAAAAAATATTCTTATTTTTGTGTTTTAATATTTTCATAAATAAAAAAATTCCTATTCCACCAACAGAGACGGAAATTTCCGTGGCTAAATTAAAGAAAAAATTAGCTACGGAAACAGAGACGGAAATAACCAAGTCTCAGCCATATCGATTTTTAAGAAATTATTTACTAGTATCAGAGACGGAAATCGAGACGGAAATTAGCGAAATTATAAATCCGTCTCTAAATCCGTCGCTAAAATAAAAATTATTAACAATTTATCATAAAAAAGCGTTCCGTCTCTAAATCCGTCTCTAATAAAGACGGATTTTATTCCGTCTCTGAAATTTGGTCTCTGATGCCCTGTTTTCTTGTAGTGATCAAAGTTGAATGCAATATACAAAAAATAACTATTTATGTGTTTGTATTTTTTAAAATAAAGCAATTCATCTAATTAGACAATAAGGTGAATTGCTTCATTTTAAAAAACACAAAGTGGTAAATTGCTACATTATAAAAAATACAGGAGGGTAAATTATTATTTTTTCATGAGGAGATAATTTACTCATTTGTAATATTACAGAAGGGTTGCTTTCATTTTTCCTTTTTAATTTCCGAGGTAGTTTCCAAAACAAAATCTTTTTTTGTTTTTAAATTAAAGTCTTGTTTGAGAAAGTTACATAAGAAAAAAATAGGAGTGTATAATAAAATTCGCATGTAACTTCAAACTTGTCAAATTTTGGAAATATTTTAATTTTAGTCCTATAAGCATGAGGGTTGTAATTTTAGTCTGTGCTAGTTTATTTTAATAATTTTATTCTATAATTCTTAAAATTTTTCACATTAATTAAGGACAAAAGTGACTGAAATTTGTTAAAATGATTGAAAAAACCCGCACCCATGCATATCACGTGCATTCCTATGGCCATTTAGTATAAATCCGACCACTTTTGTCCTCAATATGCAAAAATTCTAAAATTACACGATAAAATTATCAAAATATAAATTCGTATAAAACTAAAAATAACCGCTCTTTTATACTTACCGAACTAAAATTACAATTTTCACTCAAACCTTCTATGTTCCTCAAAATATACATATATATGTATATATATATATATATATGCATGCTTAGTATTCTTTACAATAAATGGAAAAAATCAAAAACCAAAATCAAGTTGGTGTGATGAGAACATCATGCGTGCAATCAAAACCCACATTTGGTGGTTGAAAAACTTGCAATAGCACCATTACAAGTTTTCAACGGCAAAAGTCAAAGGATTTCCATTTTTGATCCTTCCTTGTGGACTTGTTCAACTTCCCTTGCTAACACTTTCGGCTTTCTCTCTATCTCAAAAGACATGCATGCATGGCTGTCTACACACACACATCCAGCAATACATGTGGCCCGCTTTGTTCAATCTCCTCCACTCCCACACTTACCTTTCATGTCCATATTCTTGATATTTTTCACTTAAATATTATTTTCAGATAAAGTCAATGGATTTAATATTATTTTGAATATAATTGATAGTCAAGTGTTAATAATTCATAATAATTAAATATGTCTTTGCTGGTATTGAATTTTACAAGAGTGGGAGAAAGGAAAAGAACATCATCAAGAATATGGATTTTCTTGAAACCTCATATAAAACAAACAATTTTGACATAAATACTAAACATATGAGAAATGAAATGATAATTTTAGGGGAAGAGTATAATTTTAGATGTACTACAATTTAGGGGTTGGTATTTTTAGTTCCATATGAATTGATTTACAGGACTAAAATTATAATTTAATTAAATTATGTGCAGGTATGTAATTTCTCATCAACCAAATTGTTAGAAAAGGACTAAAATTGCTAGAATTTTAAAGTTACAGGACTAAATTGCAAAATCAATTCATGCAGGATCAAAAATGCCATTTTCTCAAGTTATAGGACTAAATTTATAATTTTTTCTAAGTTTTATAATAAATATTGTCACCCATTGAAATTAGGTCTAATACACAAATGCCCTATATTTTTTACGAAATTACAGGTACACACCTCGATGCTTGTGTAATATACTTTAGGGGATTTTTATGAAAACTTCTGCCACTGCATAGCTAGGATGTGTTTGTAATTACAATTACAACATCAAGAGGTGTACTTATAATTATGCAAAAAATTAAAAATATTTATGTATTTGAACTTAATCTTAAAAGGTGTTATTGTAATTTATCCTAATTTTTGAATGCTCGTTCACTCAATAATAATATTGTCTTCTTCACGTCGCTCTCAACCTTAAGGAGGCCTACTTATAATTTTATAAAATAAAAATAAAGTATTTGTGTATATAAATCTATCTTCCGATAGTATACTCAAAGACCTATAATATACGAACACTTCAAAAAATTATTCAATGCAGTGTCGGATACGTATCAGGCACAGACGTGGCTCGGACACGTGTCGCACAAAACATTCACGTGTTTGAAAATACAAAAAAAAAAAAAACACAGCATCCGATATGTTTTGGACACATTTAGGGTTTTTTTTTTTTATAATTTCAAAAGGTTTTATGCCATCTTCAGAAAAAAAAAAGGAAAGAAATTTTGGGCTTAATAAAATAGAAAAAGAATTAATTCACTCCTTTCAAGCTAAAAGTTTTGGATGAAATTACTAAAAATTCGAGAGATTGTCATGATGATTTAACTAATTTGAATATTAGGAATTTTTCATTGCGTCATTTTCAAAATAAATTGATTATGTATATTTTTGAAGCCACATTTGGTTAAAATATATTTGTATTTGTAGATATAATACGTGCTTATTTTATTTTTTATTTATATATTTTAATTTTATGAAAAACTGAGAATACATATAATAAAAACATATATTACATATTGTCGTACCAATACCGTATTGTATTCTAATTTTTGAACATTTTTCATGTCGTACCGTGTTCATATCATCGTGTCCTTATTCATGCATCATAGTCAAAAGACTCAATAACAATGTCTTCTTCCTGTCAGCCCACCGCCCACCACCCCAAGATTCTCCACAACCAGCCAGGAATAAACAACATTCATATATAGCACAATAAATACAACAAATTTTGATCAGATCCTCACCATCTTTAGTGTTAACTGGACCACAAAATCCTTGCAAATTATCTATCTAGTTGGAATCAAATGAATTAGTATAATTATAAGAATCAAAGATACTTGAATTTTCTATTGTACTCATCTCGCCACATAGTTTACACCGACGACATTATAAAAAAATTGATTTTTTTTCTTTTTATAATCACAACTTAAAAAATATTATAAATTAATACTATATATTAATTACTATCAAATAAAATGAATGGAAAAATTTAAATTTTTATCATAGTTGATTAATATTCGATATGATTTTTAGTTATAATCAAAATATTTGTCATGGTTGTAACAGTGACTAATATTTGGTCTTATTTACAAAAATAACAATTAATATTCATTGCACAATTATAATTAATTTATGTTCTTCCAGCTTTTAACCATAGTGATTGTCATGATTATATTTAATTTATCTTTTTCATCTTTAGATTATATTCTCCATCCCATGTATTTGAACGACAATATAATTATAAGGGATAGTTATATTTACATTATCTGACCTATGGTGTATTTATACAAATTATTTTTATCTTATATATAATTACAAAAACTACCCTGGCAGCCAAAAAATAGCTGGATTAGTTTGTTTAATTATGCTAATATTTTTAAGGGGTATGTTTGTAATTCTTTAAAAAAGTAATGGGTGGTTTGCGTAAGTAATATTAACATTTGATGGGTATATGCGTAATTAGTTTAAAATAGGAAGGATTTGTGTAAACAAATCATAAGTCAGGAGATGTAAAAGTAATTATCCCTAATGATAATTCCTTGAAAGCATGCTTCCTTCACTTGAGTTCTATAGAACTTAAAACATTAATTTATAAAAAGAGATAATTATATTTACACCCTCCTCATCTATTGTCTTTTTACACAAACTACTATTATCTTTTAAAAAATTACAGAAACCACATGTCGCAATCATTAAAACTAAAAAATATCCTTGTTGATCCAGTCAAACTTTAATTTAATTTTTCAAAGGTAGAAATGCCCTAGGAGTATTTTGTAATTACCAAAAGGTAATAAGGGTGTCAAAGTAATATATATGAAGATAAATAACATGACCCCATATATTTTTTTATTATTTATGCTATTTTTAATTTAAATTTAAATTATTTTATTAACTTTTTTAATTGAATCTCAATATAAAATTACACCTTTAATAATTAAAATATTAAAACATTTAATTAATATATTAAAAAAATTAAATATTAGATTATAAATTTAAATAAAAAGTCAAACGTAAAAAATTATTAAAAATTAAAAGTAAAAAATTATTTGTAAGTTTTTAAAATTATTAAAAGTAAAAAAGTATTTATTCTCTATTTTTTAATTAAATTTTATTAAAATTAATAAATTATAATTCAAAATAATTTATGCAGTTTATATAAATTATATTAGAATTAATAAAATAAATAATTTATTTATTAAAAATATTTTAAATTATTAAATTAATTTTTTTAAAAAAATTATTTCTTCTTCCTAATCCTATCGCCAGGCTACCTTCAACTCCTGCCTTCGCCCTTATTTCCACTGCTCTATTGCGGCCTATGGATTCGCCTCACTTGCACCCAGTGTTTCACCCTCCTCCACCATTGTTGACCATCAAAATGTGTATGTATAAATGTATAAATATATACATATGAATATGTACAATTATATACATATGAATATGTACAATTATATACATATTTATATATTTATATTGTATAAACATATATACTATATATATATATATATATACTATAATATCGCCTCACTTGCACCCAGTGTTTCACCCTCCTCCACCATTGTTGACCATCAAAATGTGTATGTATAAATGTATAAATATATACATATGAATATGTACAATTATATACATATTTATATATTTATATTGTATAAACATATATACTATAATATAATTTAGTTATAAAATAATAAAAAAATTCTTTTTATTTTAAAAATTTAAAATAATTTATACAAGTGTGATAATTTTTTAATTTAAATTTATAAGTTTGTAATTAATTTTTATTAATATATTAATTAAATAATTTAATATTTTAATTTTTAAGAGATGTAAATTTATATACAGATTCAATACAAAAGAGTTAATAACATAATTTAAATTAAAAGTTAGCAAAAATAATAAAAAATATTTACAAGGTCATATTTCATTCCCATAAACATTACTTTGGCAACCCCTCTATCTTTTGGTAATTACAAAACACCCCTGAGGGTATTTCTGTTATTGAAAAATTTAATTAAAGTTTGACCGAGTCAACAAAAATATTTTGGAGTTTTAAAGGTTATCAGGGGTGGTTTCTATAATTTTTGAAAAGGCAGGATAGTTTATGTAAAGAGACAATAAATGACAGATGTAAATGTAATTATTCCTTATAGAAATTATAACACAAACATGTATATTATACACAAATTTCACTAAGTTATTCTAACTTTTATAATTAATATATTCACTTGACTTTATTAATTCTTAGGCCTGGAGTTGCACGTAGGAAGAAACTTCCCAGTCTTCTTCTAGTAACTATCTATTGTTCCAGGAAACAACAATAGATATTTATTGAAACTCCTTCGAGCGAGTGTTTAAGGTCCTTCGCTACTTTAGATTGCATTAGGGCTAAGTTCGAAGAGGTTTCGATTATGGCTTTTCGACGCTCAAATCAATGTCGAACTCAAGATTTCTGAGAGAAGAAGTGTAAATAGTTGGGTAACAAAAGTTGTACCTGAGCATGGAGAGCCAATATTTAAAACTATCGGTCTGGTTGTACGATTTCATGTGCACCTTTGATCTGAAATGTGACTTGTGATTTCTAGTGGTTTGTAGTCCATATATACCAGGATATAACACTGACAGACGGTGATTCTAGTAGACAAGGTGATTTTTTTATATAAGAATGCATACTCTTTTCACCAAGTATAGAGGTTTCATTAATACCTTAAATACTTAAGAAATATTGAAAAGTGAGGAACCTTTTAGCAGGACTTTGAGTGTATAATTTTGGAAAGTACAGCCCATTATCATCAAGTTTTCGCTTTTCAAAAATAAATATCATAATTGTTTTTATATCGTGGGCTGGCTGCTATGTTTAGGAGAATTTTTTGTTTTTTAATAATTGCTATGTTAGTAAGGATTAACATGTGCAACTTGTCACAGCTACTTTATAACTTGCTAAGTTGCATATTATTACATGCCCTTGGTCATGCAAATGTATATTGATAAAAGTCATTTTGAATTACATATACATAAATTACAACGAGGTGAGTAGCTAGTGAGGTGAGCGACGGAGAAAGTGAAAGCATACCAACAAGAATATTCCAATTGGTCAAACCAATGTTAGATATGTCTTGTTATCAATGGTGAGTTTTTTGGTTAGTTTATCTTATATTAGAGACAAATAGGTAAACAGCGTGGAGTATAAAAAAGATATATATGTCTAGGGAACAGGGGCTGGGGCCGAATTAGAATCCCATCTCCCAGGAGCTATCATGATAAAATTGAGTTGTGGATATTAATCAAGGGCCTAAAGAAATAAACGGGGGATCGATACGAATTGGGTTGGATATTGGCCCAATTCGAATAAGTTTATGAGGCTTAAATTCATAACAAATCAATTCATATATTTGTTGATTAATTGATTTTCAATCTACTATAAAAAATTTATTAAAAGTAAAGGCATTTAATTTTTGTATTCCAACATCATCAATCTTGTATCCAACTTCGAAGCACTATAAAACTAATTAATTTTCCCAACGAAAATTTTTTTGTGACAATGATAAATTTATCACTAATGGCACCTTTACTTTCTGTGACGTGATTATAAGATGATTGATTAAACTTTGATTAATTTGAGGATTGAGGGGCTGGGTAGAGTTTTATTTGCCAATTTTATCGTATTATTGCAGGCCAATCAACCTTTCTTATTACATATTCTATGTTTACATTGCATACTTATTTTGTGTGATACTCGGAGAAAAGTCATGAATACCCTTGAAAAAAGTCAAATATATCTAATCAAGTGTCATAGAGAAGCATATGAAGATGTTTTACCCGTGGTGGTTGAGTGGCATCAATGCTGAAAGAAGATGAAGAAAGTTAACAAAGAGTGTCAGACTTGACATAAATCACCTCACAAGGATGTTGGGTAAATTGGCCTAAGATTTACTAATTTATTTACTAATTAACTAAATTTCATAAAATTTGTCAATTAATTTCACAATTATTTATTATAATTTCTCAGGTGTCGCACGAGGTATATATTTATTATTTACAAATTAATGGATGCGATGAGATATAATGTTCACCTTTATAAGTGTAGTTTGGTCATAAAAGATTTATTTGATATGGAATAGTCAATCGGGGACAAAATATGGATTCTTATTCAATTTTTGTTTTTCTACTATTAGTAATTTTGGTGAATTTTGAATAATAGAAAAATCTGTTTGTTATTGTTATTGTTAAAGTACTCTGGTCATATGAATTCTTATTCAACTTTTTTTTTTTGCTACTATTAGCAAATTTAGCTGATTGACTAATGGAATGATCTATTTATTTTAAAAAATAAAATATTAAATATAATTTTTTAAATTATAAAAAAATTATATGTAATTAGAATCAAATATTAGGGAAGTATGGTGTAATTATACTAGCAGTAAAAGAGGGGTTAATTATATAAATATTATTTAAAAAAAATATATAAATATATTTATATAAACTGTATAATAAAATTATGTCGAGTCGTGGATCACATCTGCGACTCGACTTAAAAAAGATTTTTTTTAAAAAAAATTTGGGTGTCGTGGTTCCAATCCACAACTTCATGACGTGTATTGCAACCACGACATGAAAATAATTTTTTTTTGTTTAATTTTATTTTTTATAAAATAATTATATTTAATTAATTTTTAACAACATATTGAAATTCAAAAAATTATAATGTTAAAATTGTATTAATTTTAAAAATACAATGAACTATACAAATGTAATAGTGTATATGTTGTTATACCAAAAAAAAACAATGAATTATACAATTATTGTTGACAACCCCCCAACGCGGCACATTTGATTGTACAGAAGAATCTCTTTGTTGGTACTGTTACCTTTCACGTATTTGCGGTCAATCCATCTTGTTGTAAATATGTGATGTTTGGTCTGGACCAGGGCGTGTAGAGATACAAACAGTAGTGTCGTGGACCAACTCAAATTCTGGGACATCTCAATAATCTTCGGAATGCACAGATTCAAATGACTTAAAATATGTATTCTTATGAGCCATTAAATCATAATAATCCTTCACCATTGATGCAGTATTAATCATGTATGTAGTGCATACTTTTTGAGCGTGACTGCAAAGATACCGAATTGAGTCCACTTGCCGCATGAATATTCTCGGTTCACAAGTTTGACAACATGGGTATTGAGTCTATGTACAATCTACGTCTTGTAACAACCGAGGCGGATTGTTGAAACTGATGGTATTTAGTGACGGTACGCTCAACATAATTTCGTTGCCAACGTGTGAACATCTTGTATGCAATATCCGGCTACAATTGGTTGTTGGTCAACATTATACTATTTTTCACAAACCTCTCATGAAAATAATGAACAGTACGTTGAAGCGTCATCTCAGCTATTGCTATCAACGGTAGGCGGCGAGTCCCTTTCATACTCCATTGATACATTCTAACATGTTGGTTGTCAAAATACTGCATTGCCATCCACCATCCACCATCATGAGAAGCTGTCCATTTTTCCTTGTTGATTTGGTCTAAGAATTCAAACGCGGCTAGTTTTTGACTCTTTATCTCTTCCATAATTCGATTGAATTTTTTGATTTGATATTCAGAGTCAACTTTTCAACAAAGATCCTTCAACACGATATTTTTTAAATGACTGTTGAAATTATAACACACATGCCTCAACCAATACTGGTGCACGCTGTGAGGTGGCACAAATCTGACTTTTCACCTACTGCTTTAATGATACCGGGTGAAGGTCACAAAAAAGGCACATCCCACGTCGCTCCCGTATAACATGTCTGCTCGATCGTTTAAGAAACCACTTTCAAGATGAATATGATTATTCATCGATAATTGCAAAAGTAAAAAGGAGTACCTATTGATTTCCATCCATTGGTGTAACAATTAACATTTTGTGCTTGTACTTTGTGTATAAATGAGTCCCATCTACACTAATAAGTTTGAGACAGTATTGGAACCCTTCGATACACAGTTTGAATGCCAGAAGACGTATCCTAGCACATATACACCGAAGGCTTTGTGTTCCCATTCAACAATAGTTTTTGGATTAATGTTTTGGAGAACTCCCATGTATTTGGGTAGCTTTCGAAACATTTCCAGTAAAAGAGAAACATAACAAGGGTATTGAGAATGATACTACAACATAACACGAAAATCGTGTCATTATCTACTGGCAAACGTGTGGAAAGTGAGTACCAACCTGAAGATGCACCTATGCTACAAGTTGTGATTTGCTATATAATATCGTATACTTTATTTTAAATATTTTTTTACAACACATGTTTTGTACTTTCTTCAGGTAGAAGAGGTGAATGCCCTTAAAGTTTGTGTCAATTTAGACCACTAAATATTGAAAGATATAGTCAATTGTTGGACAGATTCGAACACGGGTTACATATTATCAAGGAAGCCATAACCCATCAGCCACAACAAATTAATTCGCCATTTGATGATGCTCCCACCACATCCCACAAGCAAAGAAGAAGTTCTAGCCGAATGTCTATTGGTTTAGTTGAACGTCATGATGTTGGAGTGGATATAACTGGTCCTTCTATAGTGTATATACCTCAAAATTATTACGTGCCCCAACCGCCACAAGATCACTACATGTCTCAATCGGTACAAGTTGATTGGTTTCAATCGACTCCATATATGCCAACTCAAATAGAATATTAATTTTCATAAATATATCTTGACCTTAGCTTGGCATGAATCAACCATATGCATCAAGATACAACATTTCACCAATTCTATTTCCATCATTTTAGTGCATATCGTGATAATATAGAGTTTAGTTCTGCAACAACATCAAGTCGGTTGAACATTAATCCCGATGGTGATGATAATGAGGCACAGAATGAGTCAATGCAAAAGGCGAGAAAATAAGAAGATCTCAGTATCAACGCTACATACGCAATTGTGGAACAAGTGGACATTTTTTATATTCGTATTTTTATTATATAGTTCAATTGTATAAAAAATATACATTATTATATTTATATAGTTCATTATATTTTTAAAATTAATACAATTTCAATATTATGATATTTTGAATTTTAATATATTATTAAAAATTAATTAAATATAATTAAATAAAAAAAATATTTTTATGTTGTGCTTGCAATCCATGACATGATGTTGTGGATTGCAACCATGACATCCAATTTTTTTTTAAAAAAAAATTCATCCGCAACTCAACATATTTTTATTACACTTTTTATATGAATTATATTTATATAATTTTTTTAATAATAATTAAATAATTAACCCGGTAAAAGAGGCTTTTTACTACACAACTGGGATCCAGACGGACAAAGTAGGAATTGGGGCCTGACGTATAGAAGCAGTAGAGAGACCAGGGTCTGCTGCTGGTGGTGGACCTATCGTCATAATTCTATTACCAGTAATAAATACAATCTCCTTACTGCTTTTATTTACTCTTTTTATTTATTGTTTTACTTGAATGGGTTTAGATCATTATAATTTGTATCAAAGCGGTTTCTTTCGAGCCCTTTTTTTCCGCTTTCCATGGCCAGCAACACCAAAATCCATGTCAAGCAAGAGCTCGTGGACCCGAATCTGGTCCCCAGAGTCAAACTCAAACCTGATTCCACCGCCTCTGCTGCCGTAATCGAACTCTCGAGCTCCGACTCCGACTCCGATTCTTCTTCTTCCGATTATGATAGCCCCACCCCCAGCAGAAGTAATAGTGTGAAAAGGAAGAGAAGAACGACGGTGGAGGACTTTAGCGCGTTGTTGCCGGTGGGGTTTCTGGATCCCTTGCCGTCTAAACTGACGCCGTCGCCATTACCGTTGCCTTCGCCGCCGAGTGATGAGGCGTGCTTACCATTGCCGCCTGCGGGAGTGAACGCCGTTGTGGATGCTAGTGCAAAGCAGTTCTGGAAGGCGGGTGATTATGAGGGGCCGCCTGGTGGCGACTGGGATTCTTCTAATGGTGATATATTACTTTTTTTTTTCTCCTCATGTACTGCATGCTTGTTTTTGTTCTTCAATTTAGCCTCCGTCACTGTGTATGTGTTGGTTGTGTTAAAAAGCGCAAGGTACAAGTTTTAGTGCGTATGCTTTTTACTTGAGGAGATGCTCGGAGACTTTGAGGAGAAATGTGCACAAAATTTAGAAGCTTTAATGGACGATTCGCGAGTTTTGTACGTTTTGCTTCAGCGGTTGTACCTTCGTCTCTGTGCATAATAGTAACCCGGAAAAGGTTTTCTTGCGAAGGTCATACGTTAAGGACATAAGGATGTTTGTACCATTTTTTGTTTCAGGGAGATGATGAGGTTGAGAAACGTAGCTATGATAATTGACTCATGTGCTCAACTTTGGAGTGTTGGCCATTCAGGAAATATTTTCCTATATCAGTAGCTATGAGAAGTGCCTTTCATCTGTGCCTGTGGTCTTCTGTTCCAGCATAGCCAATAGATGGAAATTTGCCAATCGCCCATGCATGTAGTTTGAGTGAAGAATGTTAAGATGGATCTTTGTCAAAATTTTGAAGAACAGAGTGAGAAATTGTTGGATTCATCCTTCCCTTATTATTCTTATTTCTCTAACTAGAATTATGTTTTTCTTGCTTTTCAATTTTTATCTGTTAATTTCTATACCCTGATAATATGCTTGTGTAGGTACCTTCAATATAAAGGTAGATATATAAATTTATATGCCAATATATATTAACCATATTTCATTTAGTTTTTATTTTTATATAAGCTTAAATGCATATATGTACATATATATATTATTTTTATGCATATATTTGTGTACATATACACATAAATATATGTTCGTTGAGGATATTTTTGTCAACTTATCTAAATATGATGGGAATTCATTTGTTGTTGTCAAATAACGCATTTGCAAGTACTTTATTTCATCTCCCTATTCAAATGCTATGTGCGTCACAACACTTGAAATGGAACAAGATGAGTAGCAATCAAATTCTTAACAGTTTTATTCTTTGTGTCGGAGTCTATTCCGGCCAAGCAAATAGGTCTTAAGAGTTACATGGAATGAAGTGATAAGCGAGGAGTTAACTGCATAATGATAAAATATGGGCATGATACTTGATTGAAGTGGAAGATGAAAGACCAAGGACAGAGGGGTATGCATTTATGCTAGATGAGTTGAATTGTAACCCTATAGTGACATGAACAAGCTGAGACATAGCACTGATCTAGAGTGACTCGTAGCATGGGAATGATATTTAGAAACCAAGTGGAAGCATAAGGCTTTTCTTGAAATGATGCTGCTTAAAATTCTCTTTTCTATCTTTCTGTACCTCTCCTTGTTAATGAGACTGACTAAATAAGATGGAGCGGGTTTAACTGCTTATCTATCTCTTCCATTCTATGTACAGGGGGCATGGACCATGTCAGAGTGCACCCCAAGTTTTTACACTCTAATGCTACCAGTCATAAGTGGGTTCTTGGAGGTAAAGGGACTAACTCAATTAACAAAATCTGATCTTGGTGATATGTTTCTGCAACTCTGTTCTTATGCGACATGCAGTTTTTTTTTTTCATTCTTACCATGCTGGTTTATTTTATGAATCTGCTTTTACAGCCTTAGCAGAGCTCTTGGATAACTCATTGGATGAGGTACATGCAATGTACATTCTTTTGTTGATCACAGTTGCTCTAGCCTTCTGATTGTTATGCCTTATTGGTATCTTTATATTAGGTCTGCAACGGAGCAACTTTCGTGAATATAGATATGGTGAAAAGCAAGAAAGATGGGAGCAAGATGTTGCTGATAGAAGGTATATTGGTGCATTTCACTTGTCGTTGCTGGTACTATTAATCCTATATTTGGTTAAAGACGTTCATATATAAAAGTTAAACATAAACTCATTCACTACTGAATGGAGTTTAAAGTTACTTATACATGTGACAACTTACATTGGCTTTACTTTCTTGCAGACTTCTGATGTGAGAATAGTCTATAATCCTTGAGCCATCTACATTTTTCCTTTAGTTGATTTTTTTATGGTCATATTTCATATAACCTATTTATCGATGTAGGCTTTACAAAAATTGGCTACAGTTATTGTATCAGTTGTACTTAGCCTTTTGATTACATAATTCGAGTAGCAGTTTGATCGTCTGATTTTTTCATCTTTGAGGTATTTATTACTTGATATTCCCATGTGCAAAGTGTTTACTTTGGGTTTTCCATAGATAATGGTGGCGGAATGGATCCGGATAAAATGCGTCAGTGCATGTCTCTTGGTTATTCTGCAAAGAGCAAACTTGTAGATACTATTGGGCAATGTGAGCTCTCTCTCCAACCAACCCCCCCCCCCCCCCCCCCCCCCAACATGCACACATAAAGTTTGGAAATATGGTATATGTCTTTGTCCTACTACTTAATTTACTAAGGAAAGTCTGTGTGTCAGATGGAAATGGCTTTAAGACAAGCACCATGAGACTTGGCGCTGATGTTATTGTTTTTTCTCGATGTTGTGGGAAGAATGGAAAAAGGTTAGTATTCTTTAACTGAACTCTGTACTTGTATTTTTATGATATTTCTAAATAAATATTGATTAACGTGAAGAATATACCTTGGAGCCCAGTTATTACCTGTCATCTGCCTAGGCTCCTTAGCAGTTGCGTAGGCAACTAGGGGCCTGGATATTTGACGATTATTACCTTAGCATTTTATATTGGTCAATTTTGTTTTCTAAGGTTAGCATCAATATATATTATACAACATTATATGTTAAATGCTATCTAGCTCTTCACACATTGATGTGCAACTGGACATACCTAGAAGTACAAGGAAATACTGTCTAGAGATGTTATATCCTATTTGTATGGATATACTTTTGTCCCTGGACATTTGCAGGTTGACCATCTATCATATATATATATATAAATATTATATATATTATTGAATGGCAATTGCTGTGCTTGCCAAGCTAGTGAACTAGGCTTGTTTATTGGGTTACATAGTCATATTTCACATATATGGTTTAGCTTGCAATTTAGAGACTAAGTCTCATGTGCACTTTTCTGGATTTTGAAAAATTTGCATTGACTGGGTTCTATCTTATGAGCGAGTGTTGTTTTCCCCTTCAGTGATGCCTAATCATAAGTTTTATCTGATCTTTGTTTTTCCACTGTAAAGATGATTTTAAGTCTTAACTGAAATTTGATCTACAGTATTTTGCAAACTGGTGGTGCAGTACCATTAAATATCAGTAATATAATTTTGATATCTACAAGTGATCTCTGATATCTGGAGTTGCAAATATTATTAATTTATGAACTTGATTACTTGATGAAATATCCAAGTTGTTTTGCTGGTCTAAACTACAAAAGATTGATTAATTCCTTCTAATTTTTTGTCTCTGATGAGAGGAGTTCTGTCATGATTAAATTGCATCAGTGGTTCCTTATATTCAGTCAATTGGGTTAATGCACTGTTTCATCATTTTTGTGGCCCACAACACTCTCCAATCTGGAAAAAGTTTCAAAAAGTTTGCTATACTGTTTTTCTGCCGACAGAGTAGATGCACCATGATTAATGACAATCTATAATGAAGAATGGAATAATTATTGGGACTTGTTAAAGTAATGCTGCAGTTAGAGTGCTGAGATCTGTTCGCCATTTACTAAAATATTGTTTGTTTCTATTATCTTCATTTCCATCTTCCGCTCCACTCTGCAATTCTGTTTGCATGATTTGTATTTTAGTACTCTCCCAACATATAGTGGATTATTGAATTGTTTTAGGTCAACACGAAGCATTGGATTGCTATCCTATACGTTTCTGAGAAGCACCAGAAAAGAAGATATCGTGGTTCCCATGGTGAGTAGTTTTATAGAATCTCAATGGTATTCAAATTCCTTCATTTTTGAAATAGAAATAGAGATAATTGAAGTTTTTGACTCAATCAGCATGTTGTCCTGTCACGTCTTGATCCAAATAAAGCAGAATAGCACTTGTCTGGTTTATTATTTGTTTAAAGTAAATTGCGTTTGTAGGAAGAGATTTCCTTATGGAGAATGTGATGCACGAAACATTGAGAACACAGAAACTGAATAGAGTTACATCATCAATTTTGAACCCTACTAGGGATATCCTGATGAAATTACCTATATGCTATGAACTAAATGGTTGCGAGAAGATGAATCGAAAGTTTATCCATTGTATTAATAGTTCCTTTTGGTTTCTGGAAAATCTATACCCTAAAGTATGTTTGACACAGAGAAGGGTCCCTCTAATGTCAAATTATAATTTATTTCCAAAATCACAAGGGGACTTAGCTGTTGTGTTGTTAAACTTATTCTCAAAATGTAAAATGAACTGTTACTTCTTTGAAAACTGGAGGCCATGTCTGTTATCATTCTTTAAGAATTTTATCTTTTCTCAGACACCGTTAAGGTGAAAATTTGTTTTGCTTCATCTTAAACATATATTACAAAAATGGGCCTCCTTTTCCTAACCTAATTTCAGAATCGGTGCCCCCTTTTTCAGAAAGTGCTAATTAAGGACAATGTTTCAAACTTTTGTAAAAATGTAAATCTAAAAGGCAAACTAAGCCTTGTTTTTTCACGATTTCACATCAAATGATCTCATCAATCTTCCGCATCTAGTTTACGAGCATATTTTTATTTTCTCATCAAATACTTCTGACATGTTTGCTTTCAGACACTTTCCAAGGAAACTTTATCATCAATCTTCAAGAAGAAATTTTGAAAATGAGACAGAAGAAAAATAAAAACAAACATAATGTCAATATTCAATAAGGGCTGTCCTTTTTGACATGGTTTAGCTGAGAAGCATGTAATGCCTATAACTAAATTGAAATTTTTAAGGTGTTGTTGGCATACACATGTAGTTCCATAAAGTTACATTTTCTTGCATTTGTGAAGATATATAATTAGAAGCACTGGTCTTGAATTCTATTAGCCATCACTTCAACTAAGTTCAGTATTTCTTCTTTAGCTTCTGTTTTATGTTAAGTAGTTCATGCCTACTGGCTTGCTTTTATCCTTTAAATACCCACACTACTATAAATTATCACAGTAATTTTTGTGGTCTTTTACTACTTTGCATTATTGCTGTGTGCATGATATGGATTTTTCTAAATGGTTAAAAGCTTGATTATGAAAGAAGAGGACAAGAATGGAACCGGATGGTTCGATCCTCTGCTGCTGACTGGAAGCTAAATGTTGAGACGATAGTACAATGGTCTCCGTTTTCAAGTGAAGCAGATCTTCTTCGACAGGTGATTTTTCTTTCTGGTTCCTAGTCCCAGTTTTGTTGCAATCTATAGTTCTACATAGTTTTTACTGGTAATGGCTATATGTCTTAGGACCGCTGCATCTGGCCTAAACTAACTAGTTTGAGGTTAGGTTGGGTCTAAAGATGTTGTAAATTGGGTCCAGTTGCTCAGATTTGGTGGGTTCTATTGGGTTTAACCGGGTCCTGATTCGAATGGGTCCATAGTAGGCCTATAAGTGGGTAGGTCGTTCACAGTCCACATTAATGCAGCGTGCATCATGAATGTCTTGTCTTTGCATTGTCGTGCATCAGTACACCCACGTGCCACAAATTCTGCGACTCCTCAATCAGCTTCTCTAGGTAAATATCGATAAGACATTTCAGATTGGAAGGACTATGGATCACATACTCAAAACTCATGTACATTCTCGGTGGGAGATTGTACAGTGCATGCAAGTATAACAGGCCAACATGAATATGTACGACCGCACTCCTCGTGTGGTGCGATCCCGTCCGTGCACAAATCCAGTCTAATATTACAGGATATGTTGCAAAATCAGGATATGTCTGGTCAAAATACCTCCATGCCTCTGCATTAGACGGATGGCACATAGATCCGTCCTCCGTTTGATTATTGGCATACCACGTCATGTGCTCGATAGTCACTTCTAAAGCATACAATCTCTACAGGCGAGGGTAAGCAGCAAGTACCTAAGAACGATATACTAGATTTTCTTTCGGTTAGGATTTCGCTCCCTGATCGGCTTATATCTAGCTTCTCCATAAAACTTGCAGTAGTTCAAATCAATGTCGTCCTTTGGTAAATTATTCTGTTAATGCATTTCTTGGTCGTTTATTTGCTAATTTTGTTTCTTGTCTATGTGTAGTTTGATCAGATGCAAGATCAGGGTACTCGGATAATTGTATACAATCTTTGGGAAGATGACCAGGGCATGCTGGAGCTGGATTTTGACACTGATCCACATGTAACCTGTTCATGTTATTTATGTTTGTGGATAGCTTCATTTATTCCATGTCTTATGACACAATTTCTGTATTTTCATCATATTTCTAGGATATCCAAATCAGAGGTGTCAACAGAGATGAGAAGTGCATAGATATGGCAAAGAAGTATCCTAACTCCAAGCACTTTTTGACATATCGTCATTCATTGAGGGTAAAAGGCCACAGCTATCATGCTATTTTGCATTTGGTGTTGTTTTGATCTCCTTTGCCTGCATGTTTTTATTTATGTAGTATTCTGTATGATGTTCTTAATAGTATCATTTGCTGTTATGCGGTCTCTTATGCGTCCCTCACCTGTATCCTTGTTCTTTTTGGGGCTTGTCGATGTTACTTAGATACCCATCTGTAATCATATTTACGGTTCTTGGTTACAATCTAATTTAACTCGCAGAACATTTTAGCTGGTCTGATAATGTAGCATAATACTAGCTGAGGGCTAATAACCTTGTATCAGCATGCAGTATATGTAACAATATCAGGATGGACATGGAAATGTGCATGGCTATGCATGGTCTTTATGAAAATTTATTGAATATTTCTAATTTACTTGGTTAGGGACATTATATTGTATTGGATTGAGCTTAAGTGTGTTTGTGCTCTTTTTCCTTGGAGGAAAATTTCAAAGCTTCACCCTCTTGATTGGTGCATGACTTTTAGGATGATTGAGTAAATTTTTAATTGACGTAATATTTGTTTAGCTCCCGATATAAGTTGATTATCATTTCACTGGCCAAAAAAGCATGGACCAGGTCCTGACAATGGCCATGAGCAACTTCCATTAGCGTTATCCAACTGTACTTCGCATTGTTGAAATTGAAGCTCCTTTGAGTAGACCACATCCCTGCAGGAAGCTGGTGCCTGAATATTTTGTCAAGGTTCTTAAGAATTCAGTAGTTTTAGTAGCATTATAGTTGTTTAAGAAATATCCTTGAGAGACCAAACTGTGAAGCAGGGAATAGTTGGCTATGGCTACAAAGGGACTTGAGAGACCAAACTTTCCAAGTTGTTGCAAAACAGTTGTGTTCGCTTAAGAGAATTAACTAAAGTTTGTGTATAATAACAAATGTCCCTGTGGGTGTTTTTCTTTCACTGCCGTTCTTTCTGCTTTTCCAGTAACCCTCCTCTAATTGTAAATGTTAGCATATTTCTCTTGTAAGTGTTTGTATCAACATATATATATATATATTTATATTACATATACATACTTAGCATGGAATACAAATATGTATGTATGTAATGAACAGAAATATATTTTTTTTCTTTAACAAATTTGCTTGTTGGATTTGCAGAGTTATGCAGCTATTCTCTACCTCAGAATTCCTCCTAACTTTCGAATTATTTTGCGCGGTGAAGATGTTGAGCACCATAATATTGTGAATGATATGATGATGTCTCAGGAAATAACATATCGTCCTCAGCCAGGTGTTGATGGGATTCCAAAGGACTCAAATGTAATGACTTCACTATGGAAATTGGTTTAAGTTTGTGTTGGATTTCTGCTTGTGCAATTTCGTTTACTTACTGGTCTTTGTTATAGATGGTTGCTGTAGTTACTGTTGGGTTTGTGAAGGATGCAAAAGCTCACATTGATGTTCAGGGGTTCAATGTTTATCACAAAAATCGGCTTATCAAGGTAATTTCATTTTTGGTAGCTGGTCCTCGCAAACAGATTAAGGCCTTTCTTGCCTATGATTGTTCTGTAGGGATGACCAAATTGGTTGTGTGTGGTGTTTGTTTGTTTGGAGTTTTGTTTTAATAAATGTTGAGCTGGGGGTGGTTCATTTTTGTTTTGTGCTGTATTCAACTTTTGATGATTCTGTAAACGCCTTTTGGTTTCTTAAGTTGTTTTTGGCCTTCTAGTGGTATAACACTGAAAAATAGGTATCTAATAAGAGTTCTGGGTAAGGTTATCTTTTTAAGTTGCATTTAGTTCATGAAGGTCATGCACAAATAACCCGCTGCAGGGAACAGAGACCAGGTTATTGAAGTTAACTCAAGATAGTTTGCTTCAAGGCTTCTTTAATGCTTGTTAATGCAGGAAAAGATCAGAGGAAAAATGATCTTTTTTTGGCCACCTTCAACTTCTTGTGTATATTGTAGAAATGTATTTTATTCTAGCGCAAAACTTGAAATTGTACCGGAACAATATATTTGAATGTCTGAACTGTTGTTACCAAATTTTGCAATGTTTGACATCTTTTCCTTGTATGTTCTGTGCATGAATGCATTCCTCATGGTGAGTGTTTCCATTTATCCAGCCATTCTGGAGAGTTTGGCATCCTCCTGGTAGTGACGGTCGTGGGGTTATAGGTATTATTACAATCCTTGTACTTTAACAAGTTTGATTATTTGGTTTAAGTTTCTTATGGCTATATTTTTTTATCTATGAAAGGTGTGCTTGAAGCCAATTTTGTGGAACCGGCTCATGATAAGCAAGGTTTTGAGCGGACTACTGTTCTTGCAAGACTCGAGACGCGATTGATACAAATGCAAAAGACATATTGGTTGGGTTCCTAAGAATTGATTTCTATTTCCACTGCTTTGCTTTTATTTTTTCAGGAAAATTTTTATTGTTTGTGTTTTACTTCCGTCAGGTCCTCAAACTGTCACAAGATTGGCTATGCTCCCCGACGCAATAAAAAAGTTAATGAAAGAGGTAACAGAATGGAGTCTTTTGTTCCCAAACGCCACCGCCCTAATAATGGAGGAAATTAAGAAAAAGTGAAAGAAAGAAAGATGAGAAAATGAACTCTAGCGCAACAGACATGTATGTTAGCATCTGATACATTTTTGTAAAGGATCTTTCTGATGAATGTTTATTTTTATCAGAGATCTCCCCTGATTCTTTTACTAGAAGTACGGAGTTAAAGAAGAGAAATATTGCTTCAAGTGACAAGGGACAGACCAAGTTGGTGGACAAGGGCAATAACAACGGGCGTCTTAATGGGAAAGGGGAAGCTGGAACACTTAGAAAACGACCAAGTTATCGAGAGCAGTCCCCATCTTCTTCAGAAGATATAAGCTACAATGATAGGCAAAACCGTGCATCCAAAAAGCAGACAAATGGCTCATCTTCAAGGGAATTCTTGGGAAAAGATGCTCAGAAGCTATCAGGGTCGAGAAGTCGTGAAGCTCCACAAAATAACCCACCTGCTGAAAGGCCTGCCCGAACAACCAGAAATTCAAACCTACAGGTGGTTTTCTTCGGTTGTACTTTTCTATGCTAACAGAGATTCTGCTGAATTTTATTGTCTTAACAAAATTCGTTTCTGTTTTACTATTAGAAGGTAAATACTGAGGTCCTTCTACTGTCTCACCGTAAAAGTAGTAGTTAATTTGTTACTACAAAAGCTGTGTTGGCTAATATAGGTGCTTGAAGGTTGTTGATTTGTGTACTTACAATTGCAGAAAGAATTTGCCTTGACGATAGAAGTTTAAATTTGCAATCATGGTTCAGTGGTTTAGTTCTGCTTTTTACATTTGTTATTGGCTTGAACAATTTGAAATCACCCTCTTACTTTGTTTTCCTTCAGCTGTGACCCCTTTATTAGGTAATGTTTGGATCTCAACATGTTCATTTTCTATATATGCAAACGAAGTTATATTGCTTGAATTTCAAAAATGCCTATGCACAAAAGCTTCCATGATTACAAGTGAATTAACATTGAACGAATTCTGGATGCAATAATTTAGGGGCATGTTGAGCTAGCTTGTTTAAGATTGGCACGTTTCATGTGCTTCCATATTTAACTAGAATTTTCTCAGGAGACTTCTAGGAATTTCTTTATGTTCTTCTGATAACTGGATCTACCTGCTTGTGGTTCTCAAAATTCTGCCTCCGTTGAGTTGCTCTAACAGTGATAACTTTGACCATTATATCATCAATTGAAAGAACTGGATTGTAAAAGTTTTAAGGATGATGGTTATCCAGTTATACGGTTCTAGGGGTTGGATGGGAGGGGGTGGTTGGAAGAATGGAGGGCTTACAAACCTTGGGTCATTTGGTATTTTTGGTCTTAAGTCGTATAAGGTCTACTTTTTGTCTTAGCCTGACGCTCATGAATTCTGAGGGTTTTGATATATGGAAACTTGTACCTCAAAGAACATTATTTTCCCTTACAAAGGCACATAAGGGTGATCTTTCTTTCTATTATACTATGTTGCTTATTGTCGGTACACCAATTTTTGATTTATGCTGGTGTTTGTATGATAAACAGGAGAATGGCTTTAACTGCTATGAGTCATCACCATCAAGTTCCAGTTCTCATGCTTTAACTCAGTTGAAGGAAGAGAATCTCCAATTGAGGGAAAGGTGTTTATTCTACCTGAATTATGGTTTTCTCTGTGGGGTGTTTAATTACCTCAAGTAATTTGTATATTGCTGAGTTGACAGATTGAAGAGGAAAGAAGAGGAGATTCATGGTGATTTACTGCTTGATTTACAGAAAGAAAAAGAAAGATGCAAGTCTCTCGAAGCTCAGGTAATGATTTATGTTATTTTCCTTGTATAATGGGTGATATCGCTTTCCTCGTAACTATGTCATTTGAGTGAATTTTCTGAAAGTACTTCCTAGTTGATTAGTTTGGTTTCTTTGTGTATAATGTTCTTTTGTGTTATAACTAGATGTTAAGAGTACTTGTCTATGGTTTGATAATAAATTAAGATAGATTTGTTTTGGTAAAATAATGGTGGAGAAATTTCTGTGACAGCTTAAGCACCTTTCTTGTTTAACTGTACTTTGTAAAGTGGAAAACCTTGAGCAAATACATGTTAACTAGGCTTTGTAGCATGAGCAACTGATTTGTTTTCTTGATATCAGAGGGCCATATTACCATATTGATTCTGAATCCAATGTGAAGAACCTTGATAACTTTGTATCTTAGATGGTTGTTCTTGAAGCACTTGGTGATTGTTTTTTACCATATGCATCAGACATGCTTGAGTTTCACAAATTAGCTTTTCCGATTGTCTGGTATGGAATAAATGGGTCGCCAGTCTACCTTCTATTCAGATTACTACAAATCTTTCACCTCCTTGTTCTTGACCCTAAAAATTAAAATAATCATATAGCTGGCTGGATAAAACTTATCTGAAACATACTTTGTTAGCTACACTGGATAGAGCTAATTGATCTTTGTTTCAATTGCATGGCTGATAGATAGTGAATGTTAGCTGTAACTATAACTTGCAACTTTTGTAGAATAACCCATCTTGTTATTCAGCAGCATAGAACTATGGAATATTTTGGCTAGCTGTATATATGTAATTTTCCTACTTTAGCTGATGCCTTTATCATTTGACCAGTTGCAAGAGGCAACGCGGAAATATGACGAGCTTAGTAAAGAACAGGAGAGTTTAATAGATATATTTTCAGAAGAGAGGCAGCGCCGTGACATTGAGGAGGAAAATTTGAGAAAGAAACTAAAGGTTTAGCATCTCGCCCTTGTTTAGCTAATTTGGTTTTATTCTTGTCACTCCTTAATCATCACCTAATTTCTTTCCTCAGGATGCTTCAATTACTATTCAACAGTTGCTGGACAAGGTGAGGTTTCTGGAGAAAACTATCACTAAATAGGTTAAGTTGCTGATGTAATTGGAATTAGCGATTCGTACTTGTCGAAGTGTATGCTGTGTAAAATTGTACATGGTAGGAATAGCCACATTTCTGAGCACCAGTTGCTTCACATTCCCTCCGTCAAAGCTGCTGGAGTTTGCTGATGTATAGTAAGGCACCATTCTCCCTCAGATTCCAGGTATTAGGTTAGTCATCACTACGTCTGGCAGGTTCTAACTTGTCTTGACATCTACCCTTTAGCATCTTTTGATTTCACAGGTCGTCTAAACAAGAATTGTATGGGGAGGGAGATAATTTTTCTCTGTGCCTGTCTGTGCATTGAATATTTTCTGTTGTAAAAGATTCCAGTGTAAACTGATCCAATTGATGATATTTGTTTCTAGTCTTATATTATTTTTCCTTTGATTTAACGCCATGCCGAGATTCTTGCCTGGCATGCATTTCCTCTTCAATATCCCTCATGGGTACGTCTGCTGAGGCGTGAAGAGGAGTTGGCTTTTCTGTTCAATTTTTTCTGATTTGTTAGCAGGCTTTTGTGCTTTCAAAAGAAAGTATTGAGTTTCAGATAAAGCAGTACAAATGGCTTAAGAGTTGCAAATTCTTACGAAGAGTATGGAGCTGTAAGTGAATAGAAGTTGCTTTTAGTAGCTTCTGGGTTTCCGAATGTCAAAATTATCGCTATAACTTGAAAATTCTGTCTACCAGTTTTTTCGTAAAATCTACTCTTATTCAATAAATATTTATCCATCACAGATCAATTTTAGGGTTAATTCCTTTTTAATACGAAATTGTAGTTTTTTCTCAAATAAGTTTTGAACTTATACTTGGACTCTTTTTTAAATTTCATTGTTTACACTTGAGCTGTTTACTCTTTTAGTTAGGATTCGAATGAAAAATGTTGATGCCAATAAAAAAAATGGCATAACTTTTTTATTTTACTTATTATTTGATATTTTCATGTAATAAAATATTAAATGAGGGATAAAATTAAAATTTTATGTATTTTTTTTTTTATTTTTGTCAGCATTTCCTGTCAAATCTTAATAGAAGGTTGGTAAATTTAGAATTTGTAGAGGGGGTGTAAGTGTAATCTTAAATTTTCTTTGAGAGAGTGTAATTTAACAATTTTTTGAGGGGGTCTAAGTGTAATTAATTCTTAATTTGAGTGAAAAGATATGATTATGGGTGCTTGAGGGGCGCTTTGATGATCAATACGCAAGGTTTTGGGATTGTATCGAGGATGTTGGAGTTACTAATCCTAGGTCCGTTCTTATTTTGGTTACTGAAGATCATGATGCGTAGTAGAGGTTCAGCAGGTTACTTTATATGTATGTTTTGGTGCTCTAAGAATATGTTTAAAATCTCTGTACAGGCTTATAATTGGGGTGACGGGTCTCATTTGAAATGCTCGCGTGGAGGTATTCTCTTCACAACAACTTGTCTCTAATTGCTTATATTGCTGTTAACAAACAATGTAGAGAGGGTTTTTAATAATTTTAAGCATAATGAGACAAGATGAATTCAATTTTATGTCGGATAAGCAAGAGGGTCTTACGCATGCAAGCATTTGAAGAAGTGTTCCCAGTATCTAATCACAAATTTTATGTTAGGTATTTGCATAGTAACTTTAAATAGGCGGGGTTTGGCATTCTGAAACTGAGCATGGTCATGTAAGTATTAAGGCTCAAATAACTTACTTATTTCAAATTTATTGATATACTAATTTTTCGTTACTTTTAAGAAGAAATCATTCGGATTGTATAAACCCTGAATTTCAAATTAATTATATTTTGTATGTTGTAGCCTAATAATTATATTTCAAGAGCAGCTATTATAGTTAAATTTTAAATTTAGTTATTTAAAGTAATATTGACTATATATACTATTTATCATCAACTAACTTCAGCCATTTCAATGGCATTTATTGTTATTTGACCTCCATGATATTGTAAGAAAATGAACAAAAGTAATTTCTATATACTTTTATATTAGAGAAGGTACATTATCAATATGTTCTATTTTAGTTCTCTATACGATTTATTTTAAAAATTAATACATATAACCCTAAAGAAAAATATTTAAAATACTAATTCATGTTGAATTCATCCTCAATTATTTTTATTATATATATATTGAAATACTTTATAGAATCTATGGATTATAGTGCTAATATTTTGTATCATCAAATATAGTTTGCTTTAGTTTAAAATGTTCACTCATAGATTTCATTAGGAATTTTTATAAATTAAAAAATCATAATTTAATAGTGCAGAGGATCAAATAATATTCTAACCAAAGTTGCTTTATTGTCCTTCTCCCCTCCCCCATATTTCCCATTTCTATCCTCAACAAAACACAAAAATCATGAATACAATAGTTAAGAAAAGATGAAATGGAAAGCAAAGGAGAATAAGGTGTGGGAAATGTGAAGGGCAAAGTGCTACAAAAATGACATTGAGGGTATCTGCATTTAACACAAATTAATATATATAGAAAAGTAGATTAAAAGCACAGCCTCCATGAGAAAAGGATAGGTTCATATGTGTGCAGGATAGTACCACTACTCCAATACCTCTTACTTATCTACTGGATTTGGGATATAATGCTTATTAATATTCTGTAACACCCAACAACACATTCATCAATGAACTCTCTGGTCCACACTATGTGAACCACTCACCTTCACATGATGTGTATGCAGAATTAAAATGTCAAACACAATAAATACCCTAATCCCACTGCCTTCACATAAATACATGTACAAATTGTAGTTGAAGCTATAATTATATCTTCTTTTTTTTTTAAAAAAAAAAAAAAGTAAATCAATCATCTTTTTTTTTTTTTTTTAAATAAATCGATTGCAATTGCATTCGATGACCTTCAACAATTATATTATTCAATATACTAAACATCACAAGACAATAATATCAACTTGAGATCATAACCTCATATATAGGTTTGAGGCTCAATTTTGTCGATTAAATTAGGTTTATGCCATTATATCGCAAATTTCCAGCAAAATTCAGATATTAATATCATTAACTGTTGTGGGAATAACAATTGTAGCAGAAAAAAGATGCAAAATCTCTTTAGGTTGAGATGGGGTATCTCACTCTTTTGAAGGACATTCAAGCCAACTGCAGTAAAAAATTCTCATTGGTCCAATAGTATCATTCTTAACTTGTCCCCTTTAGGATACAACGGTCCGACAACATCGTATGACTCTAACTCACTCTGAACAAATTGTAGATGTTAAGATCCACAAAAAAGAACACCTTCCTTCACTGATGTAACTCTTTCTTTTGTAGAATAATAACATGTAGATATATATTGTATATGTGTATATATAAACAAAAAGAATGATGCTCCCTTTTACAGGTCTAGAAATCACCCAGTGTATTAATATGAATTAGTGAACAATAATGCGATAAATTACAAAAGATAGTACGGATAAATGATTAGTAAGTGTAAGTATAGTGTAGTCGTGGGAAGATGTATTGAAAAAAAAATATTACTAATATTGGCCATAATCATCCATCAACGACACTAACCTCAACATCAATAAAAGAAAATAAAAGGACATAACTTACATAATTTAAATATTAAATTCAATATATACTAACATTAACTTTGAAAATTCAGCTTCATCATTAAACTTAAGTCTCATTATTAACAAATGTTCTCTCATGCGAATTTGTCTTTTTCTTTTCTTTTTTTTTTTTTTTTGGCAAATTAAACAATTTAAGATACAAATTTTTGGCTAATGTTGAATAAGTTACCTTCATTTTCTCCCAATGTTTTATTTCCTTATTTTGGTTTTGGTCAAATAAACCGGTTGATGCATCATTAGGTGGGGTGTGAAATTCTCCCACTAGAATATTATGCTTATGTCTTTTTTTTTTTCTTTTTTTTAATACAGTGGAATTAGATTTCATTATACGAATCCTATTTAATTTTTATAAAATTACAAATATATTTTTTTTGATTTGAAACGATGAACTATCATTAATTGAAATTAAATATAGACAACACATAATATTACAGTAGACAATACCTACTATACAGCATATTACGGGTTTGAACCCATAACCTTTAAGGTCATAGAACCTCAACTTCGTCAATTGAGCTAAATGTCATTAGCAGTATACCGCTTATTTAAGGATAAAATTTTACAGGTAAACCCCTTGAAGTACTTACATTGATCACCCTCTCAGAGGGTGACCTTATAATTTTATAAAAAAATAGGGTGTATTTGTGTAGTTAGATTTGACACGAGTAATATCAATATAATTTGTACTGGTATTTCTTAATCAATTTTCAAGATTGTGGTAAGTACATTCTTCAACTTACATTTAATTCTTTTGCAGTCATTAGATACTGATAACATAAAGTGACAAATAAATTCAACACAATCATCAAAAAAATTTATTAGTTTTCAACAAATGCTGAAATTGAAATGTCACATCAATATAATATAATATAAAGGTAATTACATTTTTGGTCCCATAAGTGGGCCTGTTTTCAATTTTGGTCCCACACTCAGGTCAATTCGCACATTGAGTCCCATATGTGGTTTGTTTTTCAATTTAAGGACAATTGAGGGATTTTCGTTCAATTGATAATGTCAGTTGTTCTCTCCATTAGTTAATACAAATCAAAATAAGGATAAATTACATTTTTGGTTCCATAAGTAGATCTGTTTCTAGTTTTTTGTCCCACACTCAGGCCAACTCCACATTTACGTTTCTCACACTTGCAGATCACATGACTAATGGCCTGACAGGGAGAGCAACTATCGTTATCAATAGGACGAAAATTCCTCAATGGTCCTCAAATTGGAAAAAAAAAAATCAATATATGGGACTCAATGTGCGTATTAACTTGAGTAAGAGCCAAAATTGAAAACAAATCCACTTAGATAACCAAAAATGTAATGTACCCTAACATAAACTCATCTACAATTTTAACTTCATTTGAAAATTGAAATTATAAATGCTTTGATATATGATCTGTGATATTGAATTTTGTAACAGTACTATGCCCCAATTATTTTTCTATGCTACTTAGGCCTACTTTGGCCCACCAAATTAATTTTAAAAAATTAATTATAGCTTTTGAATTGACAATTTTATAATTAATTATGAAAGTGCAAATTGCAGTAAAATTCCATAATTTTAGGGCAGCTCTCAAGAGATTTGACATAATTATAAATATTCGTTCATTGTTTGAAAAATTACTATACCCCCTCTAATTTTAACAATTATCTAACAATTAACTCAATTCGTTAGTCTCCGTTGGGTTTTCACCATTTTTATGGTAAATTGGTCAAAATGCCTTTGTAGACTATGAATTATAATTTTACTTATGTTTTTAATAGATCAAGTGGATAATTTTTTTGTATAATCTTTTAAAATTTTCTATCCACCTCGTCCACTATTTTCATATTTTTTTTAAAAAAATATAGTTAGAGTAAAGTTGATAATTCCAAACCTCCATCAAAGAATTATATAATTTTTATAAAATATTCAGGAAGTATTGATAGTTATTTAAACAATAAGGTATATTCATAATTATGTCAAATTTTAAGAGAGCCCATTGTAATTTACTCTATTTGACCTCAAAAGTTATTATAGATAATAGGGCAAACGACATTAAAAAAAATACATTTGCACTGGTAACGAACATTTGGCCTGTATTTGCAATCACAGGACTGAACAGACACTTAAATATTTTATATTAAAATTTTATTTTTGAAATAAATTTTCTTTTTCTTTATATTTTCAATCAAAATAATAATTTTGATTATGTCACTATTTTTCAAGGCAATGATAAAAAAGTTAAAGTTTTTGCTTTCCTAACCTCGTATATAAAGACTTATTTCGAGTTTTTTTTTTTTTTTTTAAAAAAAGCTGGCTTTTTCATGTCTTTTTTTTTTCTTTTTTTGACTAAGAAGAATCAATGCATGAAACAGGCTGATGATAACTCCAGAGCAATTCTCGTCATGCCAGAGCAAAATTACCTAAATGACAGTTTTACCCCTTTCAAATTGGTTTAACTCCCAAAGGCCCCCCACAAGGCATGTCCCCATGAATCTAATTTCCATAGCATAGATATCATCACATAAACAAAGAAATCACTTTGTATTAATGAAGGAGATTGCTTTAGTATACTTGAGTGGTTATTCAAGTGAAAAGGGTATAATCGGAATGCAGAAATTTATTAGCAATTTTTGCCACATTTAACTTATTCTTTGCAAATAGACACACTAAATGTGTGTGCAAAATTAAAAAAAAAAACAATGTTATTATGTATACAACAACAAAAAAGAAATTATCCATGCACTATAAACCATCACTGAAACTTAAAAATTATGGCAAATCAACACTATTTGTTACTGTTAAACACAATCGATAAAAAAACTTAAGTTTTAACCACAGTTAATCAACATTTACTATAATTTTATCTATGACCAAAATATTTTTCATATATTTTGTTGTAGCCACTGTTTTGGCCTCACTTGCAAAAACAACGATTAATAGCTATTGTGCAACTGGAGTTAATTAGCATTCGTCACAATTTTATACTTTTAACCATGATAAGAAACATAAAGATAGTATAGTGATTAATTAGAACATTTCTAGTTACAACAAGCTACTTCCACTCAATTAATGCAAATGTAAAATAACTATCGAGCACACTGAATGCTTGTGCATAATTTAATTATTAGATTTTATTTGAAAATGAAAAATTATAATTTTTTTTAGAAAAGTTTTAAAATTATAATTACACCCCCTCCAAGAATTTACTAATTAAATCTTACCCCATTTTTGTTAGAATTTGGATGAAAAATATTGATGTTAGCAAAAAAAAATTACATAATTTTACCCTTCATTAACATTTTCATGTAATAATTTTGTACTTATGAAGAAAAAAATGTAATGATGTTAACTTCACTCCATACTTATATATTTCATTTATCTCTTCATAAGTATAAAAATATTAAATGAGGGACAAAATTAAAAATTTATATAATTATTTTTGCTTACATCAGTATTTTTGTCCAAACTCTAGCGGAATGATGTAAGGTATAAATCGAGAATTTTTAGAGGGGATGTAAGTATAAATTCAAAATTTTATTAGAAAAAAGTATAATTTAATATTTTTAAAAAGAGTTTAAGTGTAATTTACCTTAAATTTAATTAAAGACGAGAAAAATAAATAAAGTACTAACCAAGATTGATATTTTTTTAAAAAAATTAAATAGGTGTAAGTAGAATTTTATTCATAGGTATAAAATTTAGAAAGCCTGTGGTCCTGCCTGAGAATAAATACGTTTAAGGGTGTTATAGTCAATAAATATTTTATCGGTCAAATTAAGTTAAAAATGAAAGTAACAGTAAAAGTAATAATGTCATCACCACGTGCACTTTTTTTAACCGCGGTGAAAATTTTTACCAGCAATTCGGCGTCGTTTATCGCTTCTGTATAATAATCAAAGCTGCGTCGTGGGCATGCTTTCATGCCTTGGGATTTATACTCAGAGGTCTTTCGTTCCCAAAAACCCTACACAGCACTGTGTTTCTCTCTCCGCACATAGATACAGACTTTCTCTCTCTATATATACACACACAATCATGCACGCTTCTCGGAACTGATTGTTCTCTCTCTCTCTCTTGCAATATTCCAATCCAGAATCAAAGGTAAAAAGACTAATGAGGAGATCTCAGAATGCTTATCGCCATTTGCTGCTGCGCCATCTCTGCCTCTCTGTTTTGTCGTCTCCTTCTGCGTTTTCTTTTGCTTTCAATGAGCTGTCCCCATGTTTATATGTGTATATTTGTATACACAGAATTGTTTTGGAATTTTTACTATTTTATGGTTGGTTTCTGCTTTCTGATTCTGAATCTTTTTGTTTGTGGGTTGCATTAATTGGGAATGGGAAGTCAGCATTGAGTTTGGAAAAAATTCGGCTGTGGGCTCTTTTCCCGGGATTATGTTAAAAGCAATGTCGGGAAACTTTCCTTTATTGATGCTTAAATTCTGAGAAAAATTCCATGGACTTTCATCGAACACCCACTCTTCTTGTTCCTCTTCGTCTATATATGTAAACGCCACTCCTGACTTCTCTTTCCAAAGTCAAAACCCTAGCCTCCTTCTCTTCTTTCTTATCAGTACGTGTGTTAAACTTAAATTTTGAAGAAAAGTTGTAGTTACTTTTTGGTATGTATATATGTGTGTGTGTTTATATATATGTTGATGGGAAATGATAGTAATGGTTTGATGTTTGGCTTTTTGCAGAGATTTATAGTCGTGAAATCGAAGCTGTCAAGTCATATCAAAGATTTTCTTCTTTATCTCTCTCTCCGGTTCCCAGGCAAGGAGGACTCGGAGGATATTTCTAAAGCTGAGATGATCTTCGTCCGTGCAGTTCCTACAGTTCCCTTCATGGCGGTGATTTGCTAGCTTCCTATTTCTTAGGCTATAGCAGCTAGTTCTGGGTCGACTCAGTTTGACTAGGTTCCCCTCCAATCTCTCTTCTTCTCAAGCCAACCCAGTAGAAAACACACATCCGCGAGTCTAAATTTTTGGGTGCTGATAGAAATATGAATTGCGAATCATCATCATCACTAAGGCGGCGAAGAGTAGCTTCATTTACGGCGGTGTTCGCGGTCACAATCCTGCTGCTAATCATTGGAATCTATACAGGTCGGTGTTCACTGAACACAAACATACAGAGATTATATATTCATATATTATGCAGCGTCTACTGTGTGTGTTTCTTTGTACGTATCTGCGTTTGTTCTTCGAGCGGAATTTCATATTGGAAATTCAATAATTGGGTGGCTGGGATTTGCACTTCGCCGATATTTTTTAAGAAGTTGCCTCTCTTTCAGGGACAATATTTCTTAATTTATAACTGGACGATACCAAATGGGCCCATTTATATTTAATTGTTTTTTGATAAAATTCGTATTGGATCCATGGATTGAGATCTGATTTTCTTTATATGTTGGCCTTCGTATTTTAACTCGACACTATTAATCATAGGATTCTTGCGTTTCAGATCATGGTTTAATGGAGTTTAATCCAATTTTATCCCAGAAGAGGAGCTCAGCACGCTCTGTTACACATCGGAAGCTGCTTAAACATGGTAATTGAACTTTACCTTTTCAGATTAATCAAGTTTTGTGATCACTTTCTACCTGAATTTTTGAGCAAGAACAGTAGTGGAGGGGCAAAAGAAGAAAAAGAGAAGAAATCGCACACAGTCCGTACAGTGTTTGAACTTTGAAGCTCCTGCAATTTAATTATGGTTTTTGGAATATATATGAAAATAAAGACCAAAATGGTGAATCTCTGATATACCCAGTGGGTATATAGCAACGCTCTTACTGAATAAATGATAACGCATACACAAAAATGCACTTGGCTTATGTGCATGTATGCAAATTCTGTCAATGTTTTTGCTTTTTTGCATCTTTACATGCAACACAGAGAGACACACACTGAGAGTGAGACCTGTCCACTGTGCGCACTGCGTTTGGCTCAGACTTAGCTACCTTTTCTCTTCTCAGTTGTCGCGTACGGTTCTGCCCCCATTTAGGTGGCGCCTCTTTTCAGCTTTTTTACTACGTGTCGTTTTTCTCAATGGAACCCCCCCAACCCTTTAACCTTTAGCCTCCTGCTATTGTAGTAGGAGGGTGTTAGGCCCTAGCTCAATGCTGCCCGTGTATTACTTGTGTAATAATATCATCTTAATTATCTTTTTCACTAGGGTGGTTAATAATTTTGTTGCTATCATTAAATGGAATTACTTACACGTGTGTCTTGATAGGTACCCTTTTCCTGGTTGAATTTAATGTCCACGTTCTTGGCTTTTCTTTTTTTGATGGATCACGTTATTGGCCTTGTAATAGTCGAAGAACGAACTAATTTAGTACATCGAAAGCCATGTTCATCACATGAAAGTTTTTGGTCACAACAGTAGAAAG
The DNA here is from genome assembly GCF_026168435.1 of Sesamum indicum. NCBI lineage: Eukaryota > Viridiplantae > Streptophyta > Magnoliopsida > Lamiales > Pedaliaceae > Sesamum > Sesamum indicum. Next base: position 19,892,631 of record NC_142659.1, read on the forward strand.
GGTACACAATCAAAGAAGGGAAATAATCAATTCTCTTCTCATTGCCCTTGCACATCTTCCCAGAAGTTAAATTCTTCTATTAATACCATCAACAATGACATTTCAATGTTCTTTCCATTTTCTTGTTAGACTCTCGATTTTGTAGCTCCAAAAAGGAGTCTCTTCATTGGTTTGGACTGATCATCAAATTAGACAGACAAATGGAGTAAAGCATATGACAAAGACCCTCAAAGACAAACAAACAGTAGCACTTAGTAGCTCCTTTTCATAAAAATAAAAAATATTGCTTTATGCTGATTCCATGTTTGTATTTGTTGGACCTTTTAACAGCAGCAGACAGTGAAGATGGAAAAGGGGTGGAGCCAAACAGGATTTGGGGCGACAAGTGCTCAAAATCAGACATAGTGATAAGCCAAGGCGCCACCGAGCCGCTCCCGAATGGGATCCCCACTTATACGGTGGAGATCATGAACGTCTGCGTCTCAGGCTGCGACATCTCCAGTATCCACGTCAGCTGCGGCTGGTTCAGCTCTGCCCGCCTCGTCAACCCCCGCGTATTCAAGCGGCTCCGCTTCAATGACTGCCTTGTCAACGACGGGAAGCCACTGGTTAATGGACGAACACTCTCCTTCCAATACGCCAACACTTTCCCGTACCCTCTATCCGTCTCCTCCGTTAGCTGCTGACCGATAAACTCCTATTCTACTACTAACCCAGAATTTCTCTCATACATATATATATGTATACACGGAGTATGGGGAGAAAGGAACAAGAAAAGACAAGGAAAAAAGTTGGTGAAATTTTTGTGCATATTTTCTCCCATGGATTTTGAGTTTATGCTGATGGGAGACTCCTTTTTTGTGAAAATTGTAAATGGGATTTTGATTGATTAGAGGATGGATCAATTTCATGATCTTATTACTTGAAGAGGAGAGAAATCGATATTTCTTGATTGAGAGGTGAAGATTTGGGATTAATCCCATGTTTTTGGTGTGTACATGAATATCTAAAGATTGGATGAACCAAAAATATAGTTTTACAAGTTTTAGTCCCACTTCTTGATTTGTTACTTGTGGAAGTCATTGTCCATAGTTGTTTCTCTCACATTCTTCTTCCTTTTAATGTTTTATGGACTGGTGATCCAGGCGCATTGATTACACTCGCAGAAATATGATTGTAGAGCCTAATTTGTGTGAATACGTTGTCAAATATTATTGACATCAAATAAGGAACAAGTTATAGAGGAAAAGGACAGACAACAGTTAAGTAGTAGTAATAAGTATCATTCAATTCTATATATGTGATGAAAAATAATGCAAATCACAGCTGGGCATTATCATTGTCCTCTTTTCTCTGCCCTTCTCGATGTAGATACTCAAATGATGGTTGCATGGTCAATGGAATTTTAAATTATAATAAAACGTGAACAATGATTCAGTGTATCATATGTCTTTGATGTATTCATGGCTTAAAGTCTCCATATTCATCGACGTCTCTGGGCTGAGAGTTCTTACAACGTATCTCATTATACATCTTTATGGTATTAGATGCATTTTGTAGATAGCTATTTATTGTTCATCTTAAACGTACAAAATGATATAATAGAAAATGCTTACCTGTTTGTGAAATTGCTTTTTACTCAAGAGATGTGGGATATTTTGGCGTATCTTTACATGTGAACTTAATCTTACCGTTGTTAATGATGTTATTCAATTATGGTGTTACAGAAGTTCATCTAACGGATAATTACACTATTTTTTCTTGAAATTTTTAGTGTAATTCTGCGTAGATCCGTTTGGTCTGAAAAATTATATCGAGTACTCATAAAATTTGCTTTTGTAAAATAAATAGGTCCTGTCGTTAGTCAAAATTCATTGAATTTTGTTGATATTAACAAAAAAACGTATATGAAAAATCGACATTTATCTTTGATTGACTTATTAAGATTTATTGCAGGTCAAACAAATATTTTGTACTAAAACTGAAGATATACCTCATCACATGCATTAATGTATGAAAATATATAAGGGTATTTTGATCATAAAAAAACTTATTTTACCTACAAAGTAATAAGTCAATCAAGGTTTTTTTTTTATCCCATTTTTTTGTTAGTATCATCAAATTCGATTAATTTTGACTAATGAACGAACTTATTTGTTAGATGGAAGCAAATTTCATCTGTATGACATGTAATTTTTCAAATCACAATAAATTTATATATAATCAGACCAAATTTCAAGAAAGACGCACGTAATTATCCCTTCATCTAACTACAAAATGTAACCAAATTAACTCGCTTTCGCAAAAAAAAAAGTATTCTCTCATCCCAAAATTTCTAAAATTAGAACAGAAATAAGAAAATAAATATTTAAGTTAAAATGCTGAAAAATGGGTACAAAATCCTTATTCATTCAAGTGTTGTTTCATTTGAATAATTCAAGAAGTTGAATAAATTTACGATAATTATGTTAATGTGTCATTAATTAATCAAGTTATTATTTATACTTTTATATGATTGAATGAAAGAGCACTATTTTTGTGTCTTCAACTTTAGTATGCAAAGAATGTGAATGTCTACCTAGACCCGTAGAACACCATGTATGTAGTATTTGAATAATATATGTAACACTCAAAATTAAAGTTAAAATAATAACATTTAGTAGCGTGTTATAATATCAAAAAGGGGTTTTACAAAATTATTTTTGATTTATTAAACAATTGATTTAATAGTAATATAAAGTTTTGAAACTTCAAATTTGTAAGAATCCCTTACAAGTTTTAAAACATCAAACTAAATGCCACGTGATAGGTGCAGGAAACTTTAAGCTTGAGCTTAGACATAGTGTGCGATTTTCATTTGAGGGAGTTACATGCGCTACGCCTTGAATTAGGTTTCTTGACAAATTTCAATATATTATTGACATCGATTCTAGTCCAAAGCAGGTTAATATTGTTAATGCCCATGTGCTCTCATCATGATTTCCTTAAGAGTGTCGAGGTTAGTCTAAACTTGTAGCCATCATAACAATTCACATTTAGGTGAAACCTTCAATGATGCGGACATATACCCAGTACAGTTCTCCTCTTGATATCATTAAGGGTCAAATCCTGATATAACATCACAATGCAAAACACTATCATCAAGGGATGGGAATGAGTCACTCTCCTTACAAAGTAGTTCTAGACGAATTATATAGAACAAGTTTTTCTTATATATGTTTAAAGCAATTTACGGCCCCTTGAAATAAAAAAAAAAAACAAAACACTCCCGTTTGATAAATAAATTAGCAAACAACCACTGTGAATAAAAATAAATAGGCAAACACCACACCTCGGAGTTGCATTTGTGGTACAGGCACCAATGGTTCGCGGATTTTTTAATTTTTGACATATAAAATGACAAAAATTACCTTTATTTATCAATTGTTGGATAATTTTTTATATGAAGCAAGAATCTATATTTAATTAATTCAAATCAAAGGTCCAAATTTGTCAACTATAACCTAACTATTCAGATTTAACTTAACAAACCTATGGTCCATATTTTCTTTGATCAAAATGAGTGGTTCAAATTTCATTTAATTTGAATCAATGATTTAAATTTAAAATTATATATATAATATATTAATATATATTAAAAATATACATATATATACAATTAAAAGATATATATATATATATATATATAGGATAAAAAGTAATTTACCTTCATGTGTTATTAAAAAAGATTAAAAAAAATCATGTGATAAATAAATTAGCAAAATACCCTCCTATGGAAAAATTAAATAGGCAAAATACCCCCTTGGCTTGATGAGTGCGTGACACGCATCCACTTTTAGGTTTTTTTATTTTTTTAATTAAATAATTATATTTATACCCCATATCATATGAACCATAGGATCTTAATTGATTAAAATCAACGATCAAGATTTTATCTGTTTTGCATTTATAGATTAGCGGGGCAACAAGACTCCACCTACAGAGGCGCGGCTGCATCTAAACATATCTATATCCATATATTGTATTATATATATTATATATAATTTGTATACATAATTGTGTGTATATATAGATAAAAGATATATTTTAAAATTATTTTAGATCTGAACGTTGCTTTTTAACTATTGAAAGTCAACGATTACCATAACAATGGTATAACGGGCAATCCAAAAAAAAAGTTAACACCATTAAACCTAACTAACGGAAAGAGAGAGTGTGTATAATTTTAAAAAGGATAAGGGGTGTTTGCCTAGTTTTTTAACACAGGGGGGTTTTCAGATAAATTTTTAAAATACAGGGCGATTTTATACAATTTATCCTATAAAATATTTAGTATTATATAATTTTTGGATATATTTATTTATTTTAATATAAATCTTAAAATCATACGGTTCATAATAAAGGGTAAAAACATAATTGTCTAATTAAAAATAATGAGAATAGGCGCGTATTATGCACTAATCATGTTAGGGGATTTTTTTACAATTTTTTTTTTGTTCTTTTATTTTTTTTGGTTTCACAGGGGGATAAATTGCTTTAGACCCATTTTTACACATTGAACCTTCTTCAAAGTCTCCAATTACGAAGGTCGCGTTACTCCCAAGAGTGACTCCCTTATGAAATTAGCCTCTCCCCTTACATGATTCATATCCACCCTCTTTGGAGAGACTTTTGGCCAAGTTATCTACAAAATTTTTCTCAGACTTCATAAAAATAAGAGATACCATATTTCTTTTCAATAACGACTTTACACTCTTACACCTTGCTTGTAAATATCTAATAATTTTCTCATTAGAATGTCTTAACTTCAGAAGATCTATAGAAACCTTACAGTCAAAATGTATAGAAACGGTTGTCAAAGTCTTATTTACCAAGAGGATATCAATTAATAGGTCTTTGAACCATTCAACAATTGTACAAGCAGTGTTTAGAGCTATTAATCCCGTTTCCATTATGTACTTCTAGATATAGCTATTTTTTTCTTAGAAATCCAAAATTATTGTTGTCCACCCAACATAAAAGAAAATCCACTAGTAAACTTAATCTCATAACTATTAGTAATCCAATTAACATTACGATATCCTTCAAGCATATTAGGACAACCTTTATAACATTAAAAATAGCTTAAAGTTCGTCTAAGATACTTACAAATTATTTTCAAAGCATTGCAATGGTTCTACTAAGTTTTCCAACTGCATAGGAGATCAAGTTCTAAAATTCCTTTTTGAGTTCTACTACCTTCTATAACCAATATAAGCTTCTCCCGAATATTTGATTTCTAAGTTATGTAATGATAACCTTCAACATTTTTGGCTATCTCTAAATTAGACCCATATGTTAATATGTCATTCATGTATAATATCATATCACATACTTTTATCTATCATGCTAGTTTGATTTGAATACATAATCTATAATTAAATCATTAAATTTTTCATGTCACTACTTGGGATCTTACTTATGGATCATGGGGACAGGCAGAGAATTGGCAGAGAACTAGCTTATGGATTTATGGCTATTTCCTTCGGCCCAGGCTTGGGCTGGGAACCAATACGTGTTGTCTTATTTGGTTGATCGGGTACCAATTCCATATTTACCAATTTTTCTCTGGGTTGGACCTTTGTTGGGCTTCTTCCCTAGAGTCACTTTCTTTACCCATAGTGGGGTCTTTCCCCCTCTATCTTCGAAAATCCTCTCTGTTGACCTTCCGGGGAACTTGTTTTTGTCCCTTCTGAACAGGCTCTACACCATTTTCATGGCTGGAGCTGATCCCGTGTTACTTCCCCTCTTCCTTATCTTCACATAAAAAGTATAGACGACATCTAGGAATGTATCCAGAGTGGGTCTCTTTAGGATTGCATTATATGTCGAAGGGATGTCTACCACAAGAATTTATCATTCATGTCTTCCTCCAAGGATATATTCCCAACGATAAAAGGTAGTGACATTATCCCTCGTTGGCAGACCATTTCCCTAGTAAAACCATACAAAATGGTGTTTACTGCCTCTAGGGGGTGTCTGTCAGATCACTGACTTCTCCAAATAATATATAAGCTAAGCTACTTGAATTGATGAATAGTTAGATAACTTTGTAGTTGGCCAGAGTGATAGTGATTAGTATGTCATTGTGGGGAGACGACGACCTATGCTTCTTTATGGTGCAAACTGAATAACAGAGGTATTGACCTACATTCCTACATCATGTTTGGTTTTATTTTTAACTTATTTTTGGATATTTTGTGGAGATAGAGAGAGAAAAATAAAGATAAATAAAAATAAGTTAGAGATAGTGTGTATGTTTAGATTTGTTTTTGGAGATAATATAAAATAAGTATAGTATGTTTGATGTTGGGTAGTGAGGAGATAAAAAGTACTGTTCATTGTCAAATCATGTCTCTTTTATATATATTTATATATATATGTATAAAAATGTATATAATTTATTTAGTTGTGAGTGGATTAAAATAAATATTATTTTCTAATTATATATGTATGGAAATGTAAAAAAAAATAATTATGTCAATACACTTTTATAAATAGTTAAATGCACTCTAGTAATGGATTAATAATATTTTTTGTTAGACGTTCTGTTCGAGGTGATAAATTTAAATACATTATTCAAATAATGTAATATATGAATTAACCGCATAGAATTGTTATATTATTTTGTATTTTCTAAAATTTTTAATTATTCCAATGATGTAGAAAATATTACGTACAAAATATTAAGTGGTTAAAATAAAATGTATTTGTACTTAAAAGTCAAATACAAACCTCACTAGAGAAAATATTATACATCTAACATGTATATCAACCCTCTAATGCATCCTTCAATTTTTTATGTAAATGAAGAGAGAGAAATTCTGTAGTTTGTAAATGAAGAGAGAGAAAGATGAGGAAAGAAAAATTCTGCAGTTTGTAAATGAAGAGAGAGAAATTCTGTAGTTTGTTCCCCACCACTGTTACAAAATACTTAAAAACAAGATAAAAACAGGTAAAATGCTTAAGACCAAACATTAAATCGATTTTGGGCCATCTCTGAGATGGCCCAAAACCGAAGCCAAACATAAGCCTAGTGTTTCTATCGTGGGAACCCTCTCAAGTTCTCTAAATAGGGCTTAGAAGGTCCATCCTTGGCCCTTCAATGCCATGCCACCAATCCCTTACCTTCCACGGATATCAATGCCTGCGTGATGGAGGTGTTGAGGGAGGTATACGAGGCATACCGCGTGTGAAGGGAGCCTTCGTATCTCGAAACTTTATCTTGGGCTTCTTGGTCGTCCCTTGCTCCTTCAACATTCCTCCTTATCCCCCCTTAATGGAGGGGCCTCGTCCATGTTGATGTAATTATCAACTCTGGAAAAAAATCTATCAATATCGGTAACGGACTTTTTGGCGAGAGACTTGAAGAAGTCCCTATCCTGTAATCCCTGCGCAAAAGCACTGGCTAGCACCTCGGACATGGCTGAGGGAACCTCTAAGGTAGTGGTGTTCAAGAGCTGGAGATACTCCCTTAATGACTCTCCCTCTCTATGCTGGGCCAAGAAGAGACACATGGCCATCTTCTACAGTTGTTATACTGAGGAATTGGTAAAGAAATAGGGAACACAACTCCCTGAATGATTGGACCAAGCCCATTGGCACTTGGTTGAATTACTGCTGAGCAGCTGGGGCGAATATGGTGACGAACATCTAGCACTTGACCCCATTGGTGTCCCTATGGAGGTGAACGACACTCTCGAATCAGGAAAAAGTCTCCGAGGGGTCCTTAGACCCATCAAACTCTGCCATGTAGGAGTATTGCAGTTGGTTGGGGGTTCATCAACCATGACCTCTTTATAAAGGGAATACACTCTTGCTTCTCCAAAGGTCCCCCTAGGACACGTTTCTGCACAGCCAGGAGTCCTTGTTGAAATCGATCCACACAAAGGTTGTCCCAAAAATTTAAAATAAAAGAAATAATATCGTTTCTGATAATCGTTACAACCGCCATCCAAAACTAAACAAAATCGTCCCAAAGTCTGTTCCTAAATAATTTATTAAAATTACTTATTAATTTTTAAAGATGAGAAAAAAATAAAAAGGTATACGTTTAGTGCACCTAATTCTGTAACAGAGTAGTACATTTGTATTACGACCCAATTAAATTACATAAAAAAGAAAATGTATTTGTTTTCCACCGGTTTACAAAGAATGAATACATTAATTGAATGTTCATATTTATAAGTATGTTAATATAATCAATTATTGTTACACTAAATCATTCTACCGAACCATCTGATTTTATATTCAATTATTAGATATGATTACATTGATGCCATATTATTTGACAAACACCGTATATGGTATCTGGAAAATTAGACTGATTTTTAGACAAACACGACATGATTTTGGGACAGATAAGGTCTATTCGTCACAATTGTCATTCCAAAACGAAGTCCCAATTTTTTAAAAAAATTGAAATTTTAATCCTCTAGAATTTAGGTCATACCGATCACACTGGGGCGGTTCGGGATGGACAATTTAAATTTAATCTAAATGTAAATTACCCCCATTTCTTTGATCCCTGCACCAATTGAAAATAATTGGGACAAAAATATGTCGTCTCAAAATCAATCCCTAAATAGTTATTGGGACTACTTATAGGACGAAAATTAATAAAAAAAAATTAGATTCTTCATCATCCCAAAAAAAAAAAAAAAAAACTATGTGCTCTGAAACTTCATCTAAAAAATTGGATTGATGGATAGCCGTCTTGAAATTCATCACAAATAATTAACGAATAAAATATTTAGACTAAGTTTGGGATGGTTCGGGACGGATTTGTGTTTTATACTATTTTTGGAGGGTATTGGGACGACCTATTTTGTTGTAGACCCAAATGGCAAGCACCCCGCTTTCCGCTAGAAATCCATCCAAATTCGTCCAAAATTGGGACAATATTTCTAATTAATTTTGTCCGTTTCAAATTTTCGTCCCAATAAAATAAATTTTTATAATAAACAGATAATAGTAGAAGGTCCGATCATTATGCTTGCCCCGTCAAAATGTTTGGAAAATATGAGGATATCGTGATGGTATTAGCTACCTCGGTTTGACCCAAGTGAACTGTTTTTCATGGATCACCAGCAACACCAATCGTGAAGAATTTGATAAGTCCAACTTAATTAGGTCGTATTTACAATGTGGGCTGTGCGATGGACAAAATGACTACGTGAACGTTTAAAACAGCAGCCGTGCATTGTTGCCAAATTCCGTTACGAAAATTATCTTTCACATCTTCAAATTTTGTTCTCCGCAAATGCTTTAACATTTTGGGTATAGGTTCGACTATTACTGAATGTGTTGGTATTTATTTCATTTAAAGGTGAATAGTAATTTCCCCTCATTAATATTAAAAATGAGCACGTTACCTCCTATGAAAAAAATATAGCAATTTATTCTTCTATACTTTTAAAATAAAGCAATTTACCTCCTTATACAGGGAGATAAATCGCTATTTTTTGTTTATAAGGGAGTAATTTGCTTATTTGCAATATTACAAGGAGGTTGCTTACATTTTTCTCTTTCATTTAATATGAATTTATTATGATTTATTTTATTATTCTTTGCTATATTTATATATTGATCGACTCGATCTATTACTCAATTTATTGAAGTATCAATATGATCATTGCTCAAGCAAATAAAATTGAATATTGAAGTCGAGTTCACTTAAGCTCTCACAGTCTTTATATATATATACTATATAGGAGCTTTTCTTTATGTAGTTTTGAATTATAATTCGAGATTTACTGAACATAATTTGGGCTTGATTTGAAATTAATCTGAGCTACAATTTGATGCTAAGCCTGTGGAAATTTATTTTTCTATCTAATTTAATGCAATTAATATTGTTGATACTAAAATAATGAAATGGTGAAACCAATTATTCCTATGATAATAAATAAAACCACCAATCCATTGCCAACTCGTAATTAAGCTTCCAATTTTCTTTCAGGATTAATATTAGGGAGTTATTGTCAAATGAAGTTCTATTTTGGATATATTTTAGATATTGGTAATTTATATCACTATAATAAAAATAATACTTGTGATAAAATATTTACTAACAGTTTCAGTCATTATATATATGTTCTTAATTGTTTATAGGGATAATTACACTTTTCTTTCCGAAGTTTGGTATAATTACACTTAGATTTTGTATAATTTGAGAAATTATATTTAGCACCCTTGAGGTTTGTTTTCGTCCAACAAATAAGTCCCCACATTAGTCAAAATTCACTGAATTTGTTGATATTAACCAAAAAAATTAGCAAAAAATCTATATTTATTGTTAATATCAATAATTTCGGTGAATTTTGACTAGTGAGGGACTTATTTATTAGACAGAAACAAACTTCAGGGGTGCTAAATATAATTTTTTAAACTATAGAGGGTTTAAGTGTAATTACATCAAATTTTAGGGGTGGGAGTGTAGTTATCCCCTTATATTATTATTAACATTGTTCTCCTTGTTCTCCTTTTTCCCTTATAGTTGAAGCTAGGTAATATTACACTGTTAGTCCCATAGGGCAACGAGTTCAATACTTTCATTCTCTTTTTTTATGAAACTTTTAAAATTATATCAAAATTAGAAAAATTTAATACATTTAGTTATCCATTTTATGAGATTTTCAGAATAGTTTCAAAATTGGGAAAACTCGACTCGTTTGGTCACATGTCCGAGTTGTCAAAAAATTAATAGAAGGCAAGGACATGTACAATATGTGTTCATTAGCTTGGTTGCTCACGAAATTGATTGGCATGCACATTGCACTTGTTCTTGCCATCTATTTTTTACGAAAACTTAGATGTCTCGAATTTTCTCAATTTTGGAATCGTTTTAAAAATTCCATAAAAACATAGGACTAAATATGTGAAACTCATTAAGAATTTGTTCAAACTTCAAAATATGGTTTGTTCAATTGGCACTAGAAAATAAATATATTATTGGCCATAACTAGTTTAACTAAATCGATGCCAAAAAAATTTTTTTTTACATGAAAAATTTATTTGCCACAGACAAAAGTCATGGTAAATATATTTTTTATGGCTTTTAGACATAACAAATATTTTAGTCACATCGCCAAAATCACGACAAACAACCACTAGAAAAAATATGATTTTTCGCCCATGGTTAATTAAAAAGAAAAAAAGCATGACAAATACAAATCAACCACGGGTTCAGAATGACAATTAGCCATTGTTTCCTGCAAGTGTAGCCAAAACATTAGCCATGGCTAAAATCATGAAAAATATTTTGGCTATTACTAAAAACTGTGGCGAATATTAATTAATCGCAGTAGAAATATAAATTTTTATTTTAATTTTATTTAACTATAGTTAATAGTAATGATTTACCATAATTTTTAAATTGAGATAATTTATAGTGTAATAAAAATTTAATTTTTTTATAATAAACTATTGCATGGCCATGTCAAATATTATATTTCTTTTAGTGTGGGGAATAAGTTTGTGTATATAGCTGAATTTATACTTTCATCTTCCAAGTCCAGAAGGCAAAAAAAACAAGAAGCAATTATGAATATCATGGTTTTAATTTTTATTTTGTTTTCACATACTTTTTCTTTTTTTTTTTGGGTACATTTTGTTTTAAAATATATATCAATTCCTTTAAAACAACCAACATACTATTACAACATTCAAATATACAATACAATAATAATTTATAAATTAATCCGCAACGTCAATTAAAGAAATAACAAATACATACTATTGTATTATAAAATTATACTAAACACCTACATTTATAAAATTCAAACTTACAATATCCTGAATGTGAGACTTCAATCGACCACCACTAAACATGGGGTACATGAAAATTGAAATATTGTACCTTGTACGGTGTATAGTACAAATTAATTGGGTAAAGGTGTATAATCCTCCTCTAATTAATATCATTCCTCTTCTCTCAAGATTAATTTTAATAAGTTACTTTGACTTTAACTCACATCAAATAAGTTTAAATCTTAACAATAATGAGACGATCTGTGATGTTAATAATATACTTTTTCTTTTTTGGAATAAATAAACATTCCAACAATACATCTACATATGTTAAATTGTCTATATATATATATATATATATATATATATATATACAACCGTAATGTTGTATCAAGATGTTAACTAATAATCCGCTACAAAAAAGTTGTCCTTAACGGACAAATTCGACACAAATCAAATTTTGCAACGGCTTTTGAGACAAACTAGATGAAAGTCAAGGGCAACCCTGTTGCAAATTAAGCATTTGCTACGGACTCTACCACTCATCATAAAGTATTGCAAATGGGTCTAAATTCCATCACAAATCTCTTAATTTGTGGTGGTCAATATTTTTTAATGATGGGTGGCATTTGAGTTCGTTTATATGACGTCCTTATATTCGCCATAATATGAAGTATGTGCCTAGTTGGATTCTTGCAACATTCGTCCATCTGAAATTTGGGTAGATATAGGTTCTCATTATTTAGCGGGGGCTTCCGTCGCAAAATTTCCGTCCCAAAAACGGTGGCTAACAAACTGTTATTTTGTAATGAAATTAATTAGTATCATAATAAAAATAGAATGACGTAATTACCTCAAATGAGTAGTTATTAAAGTAATAAATCATATAAATTGGTGTTCATTAATTAGTTTGTGGGCCAAATTAATTCAATAAAATATCAGGTTATTAATAAATTAAGTTGGCGGGTATTAATTATATGGATTATAGTGCGTTGGGCAAGTCGGGTGGTGTGGATATTCTTGAGTGAGCAAAAACCCAATGTTGCCTAAACAGGCTAAATTGGTGTCCATTTGTTTGTATGCCAAACTTGGAAAACGCAATAAACTCAAAATATTAGTGGTTTTCACACTGCTCTATCAAACTTTTCCTATCTAAATACACCTTTGGGAAAAAATGAAAAAAATTATATATATACTAATAAAAAAAACCACATTTCTACTCATAGATAACGATTACTTATATCCCGACATCAATTTTTTAAATTACCAAAAATATCCTTATATATTTTCAACTATCTCTACTCAAATTCTTTATCTAATCTATATATTTATATTAATATGAAAATTTCACTGAAAAACATCAGTTTGTAAAGCAACGATAATTAGTTTATATATTTTATTCTTGTTTATAATCTATTTTAATATATAAACAATTACTTATTATATTTATGCACACAGAAAAAGCGTACCCAACTACTGTATAATAAAACAACAGATAGACCAAGTCTTGATTGGTGGATAAGAGTCTGCTACCTACCTACCCCTACTTTATTGCTTTCTTGATATTAGCAGCATGGGAAAGTACTGAAAAAGTGTGGCATTATCTCAAGTTTTGGAAATAATGATATTTTACAGCTCATAAAAATGAGAAAAAATACAATCAACTCCTTTATGATATCGTAAATGAGTAAATTATTTTTTTATAAAATAAATAATAATTTATCTTTCTGTATTTTTTAAAAGACGACAATTTATACCTCTATAATTTTTAAAATGAAGCAATTTACCTCCCCGTATGAAGAGGTAATTGCTTCATTTTAAAAGGGAATAAATTGCTATATTTTTTTCATAAAGGGATAATGTGCTCATTTTCAATATCACAGAGAGATAAATTATCATTCACCCCCATAAAAATGTGCAAATCACCTTGCCAGTTTTTATAGATGTAATTACATAGCTCACTTTTAAAATTTAGTGTAATTAAATATAATTTTTTTTATAATTTAGAACGTTATATCCATACTTTTAAATTACCTATTGAAAGAACTAATTTGAAGTGTGCTGAAAAGATATGAATTATTTTAAATTTAAAATTAAATATTAAGGACTAAAATGAATTTTAGGTACCTTTAATATATATATATATATTTAAAAACGGAAAGGAAAAAGGAAAATTTCAAACAAAATTTTAAGCAAAAAGGGTAAAAAAATCCGTACAATTACTTAATTTTAATCAATTTCTTTTTGTTGGATTGTCACGAGAGCTTAATTGGGTCCTTTTAGCTACTTTTTTTCTTTTTTTTTTTTGCCCCAACAAGGGGTTTTAATGTAATGAAAAATAGGTGGGTAGCTTACATATTTTCCTATAAATTCTAGGAAATGTCAGCACAATTATCTCTACACTTCATGCACACGATTGTCACAACTGCTTATTAATGAGCCAAAATTAAATAATGCAACAAATTAATATGAATTAAATGAATGTTTAATTGAACCAAAAAAAAAAGATCGTCACTGCTTTAACATAAATTAATTAATAATTTGATACTGGATTGCCTATGCTACATGAGACAAGTGCTGACAAGTATTAATATGGACTAAAGAATTTTTAGTTCTGCATTTCCTACTTCCATATACAAACCAATCAAGAGATCGTGAATCCGAATTTTATAGATGGTAGGTATTTGATTTATTTTTCATAGTAATATTTGTTTTTTTAGGTTGGTGATTGATTTAGAAGCATTGTTGATTATAAAAAATGCAATATTTAATTATGTTAATTATCATATTTAAAAATAAATAGTCGTAGCAAATAGTTATTGACTATAAGTATGCAATGATTTTTGGCCGTGGTATCTACGAGAGTGGTTAAAATATTTGTCATACAAAGATTTTTATCATGGCTAAAAGCCATGGTAAATAATTTTTTCTTGGTAGAAAATCTATATTTTGCTACGATTTTATTTAATTGTGATTAATAAAAAATATTTACCATGATTTTTAGTCCATAAATATTAAAATTATAGTCATGGGTAATTTTTTTTCTAGTGGTTGTATTTGGTATTGAATATTATAATTATATGTTGTTTAATTTCAAAATTTGATATATTTCAAACAGTAAAAATAAAAAAATATATATATAGAAATGAATCAAGTCGAATAGATTAAATTTTCGCTTAAATTTGTCTGAACTTCATTGAGTTTTATAATTTGAATTCGAGCTTGAGGGCAAAATATATTTTTTTTAGTTTGATAAAATAAGAGTAGAATTTTTTTTGGTATCACAACTATGATTACTGACGCTTACAGTCCTATAAAATTCAAAATCAAGCCTTTTTAGTCCTAAAAAGTATGATTTTGGGACTTTTTAGTCCTAAAATCACAATGTATTTTTTAGTTTGAAACAACGCCGTTTTAGTTCCAAAATCGCAATGTACATGACTTTTTGAAACTAAAAATACATGATTATGAGTTTTATGGCACTAAAAGCGACACTTACCATAGTTGTGGTACAAAAAAAATTCTACCCTTATTTTATGGAACTAAAAAAGCATTTTGCCCTCAACCTTGATAAATATTCCCCTACATATTTTATCATTTTTTTTCACTAATTGAAAGGGACTTGATTATTAATTTGGCTGATCGAATTTAATTGGTAGCATCATGGAATGAGAAAATGTCTTCAAAATTTGGTAAATTTGATATGTATGATTAATCAAATTCTTATATAAACTAGTTTTTATCGATCCATATATCTTACATAATTAATTAAGTATGAATTAGATTTTCTTTTTCTTTGTTTTAAAAGAGGATCGATGCTGATTTATTAATTCAAGTATGGATTAGTTTGAATTTCATTTTTCCGCTCTATCTACTTTATCATCCAACAGCTTACTCTCGAACATGATATTTCGATAAAATTGAATTTCCATTTTCTGTCAAACACATGATATAGTCTCATAATGTAGGGAATTTAGCAATTTTAGTTCTCTACTTTACAAAATTTTTCAAAATTGTCACAAAAATTGGGAAAACTCGTTTCATTCAGTTCCCTGCTTTACGGAATATTAAAAATGGTCCCAAATTGAAAAAACTCGATAAATTCAGTTCTTTATTTTAAAAAATTTTTGGGACTAAATATGTCAAATTTTTTCAATTTTAGAATCATTTTGAAAATCTCGTAAATCATAGGATTAAATGCATCGATTTTTTTGTTCTTGATTATTTTAAAAAAATAGAGGACTAAAAGTGTTGATCTTTATGTTCTATGGGATTAAAAGTGTAATTTCGTCACCTCGGGATGCAAACTACATCGATACCTCTTTAAAGATTGCACTTGTAAATTTACAAGAAGTCGAAAATGTTTGTGTAACTGACCTAATCGTAAATAATATCAGTGAGATTAATTACCAATAATAATAACAATAGCTAAGAAGTAATGCCCTTAATATATATTTGCACTAATTATTTTCAAAGGAGGGTACGGCTGAGTTACGATTCGGGCACTCAATAATTCATGTGTTTGACAGAAAATGGAAATTCAAACAACATTATACTCCACAAAAAACTAAATGAACAAAATCGGGTTGCCATATGTGTTACTGATGATGACATGGCAAGATATGATTGGTTGATGGGGGATGTACTAGAATTGGTTTTGCTGAATAGGAGCAGATCTGGGGGTCAGCCCTGGAAGCATCAAACACTACCAGAAACTGTAAGTATGAGTTGTAACCCTTAAACCCAATTGGATGGGTGCAGTGGGTGACACATCAGAAAGAACCCATGTGGGCCCCCCCTTGGAAGTTTCATCCCTCCCCCCCATTACAACCTCAATGGTCTGATGTAAAAGAAGGGTGTGTGGATGGTAGATGCTGCCCATATTAGGTTAAATGGAGCATTAGGGGTAAGAAAAAGCACTTTATTAGATTGTGATAAAATCAGCATTCTTTGAGTCTTGAACAACTGTAAAGAAATCAAACCCAAGACAGATGATTTCAATTTATCTCCCACCAAGCCCCTACATTTTATTTTATTTTAATTTTTTCAATAATTAAAATTCATCATTTAATTCGATACCCCACTTCCAATCCCTCTATATAAATGAACGCGGAGCAAGCATTCCTACTCGTGCTGCATTTTAAGAGTTGAGTTATAGAACTAACTAGCTAGTCGTCTTCGCCTTCTTCGATCATCGATCAAAATGAGTGCTAACTTGGCTTTTGTCTTTGGCCTTCTAGGTAATATACATACATATATGATCATCTCGGTCTCATCTTCATATTCTTATATTATTGCATCTTCATTCTCTTTTTCATATATATATATATATATTTGTGCTATTAAGTGTCAAGAAGAGACAAATAGGCCACATATATACATATACATACATATGCGACATAGACAAGCTTTATTAATTTACACGAAACATTACTTTCTCTACGTACGTAAAGTGCCATGCAGAGCATGCAGATGCACAGACAGATGTTTCTTGATCAATCTAATTGTTGATTAACGAGTATGCAATTGTTCTTGCAGGCAACATCATCTCCTTCATGGTTTTCCTCGCTCCGATGTAAGGCCCATATATATATATGTATGTATATGCATATATGCTTTATTTGAAGTTCAGGGGTTTATTAGTTTCTGTTATGCAGCCCAACATTTTATCAGATTTACAAGAGAAAATCGACAGAAGGGTTCCAGTCTTTACCGTACGTGGTCGGCTTATTCAGCGCGATGCTGTTGATATACTATGCTTTCCTGTTGCCAGACTCCACTCTTCTCATTACCATCAACTCATTTGGCTGCTTCATCGAGACCCTATACATCTGCTTCTACCTATTTTATGCCCCGAAAACTGCAAGGGTACGTGATTTATTCAAACAGAAAAATAATTCCAACTCTGCATGTATATTGTTACCATAATTTTGATTTCAAGTAAAATTGTTTTGCAGCTGCAAACTGCAACGCTTCTCCTTCTGCTAAACGTGGTTGGGATGGGCCTGATTGTTGTGCTAACTCATTTTCTGGCAAAGGATTCGACCCGTGCCCATATCGTGGGGTGGATTTGCCTTGTCTTCTCCGTATCTGTGTTCGTTGCGCCTTTGTGTGTCGTTGTAAGTTATACTTACTGAGTTAAAGGACGAAGACGTACAAATTGCTCTTAATATTTATATATAGAGTGACCCTACGTACTAATCAAAATTCATTTGTTGCCACTTTTTCTTTTGCATGTATCGTTTTCCTTAGAGACAAGTTATACGAACCAAGAGCGTTGAGTACATGCCGTTTCTTCTATCGTTTTTCCTCACCCTCAGTGCCGTCATGTGGTTCTTCTACGGCTTACTACGCAAAGACTATAACATTGCGGTAAGTATATATATATATTCACATAAACACATTTGAAATTAATTATTCAACACACACGAATCAAAATAATCTGAATCTTTTCTTTTTCAGATTCCTAATATTCTAGGGTTCATCTTTGGAGTGCTCCAAATGGCGCTCTATTTAGTGTACAAGAACGCGAAAAAAGCAATACAAGAAAAGCTTCCTGAAATCATAGAGATGGAAGAGGAGAAGCAGAACAATACCATTCCAGCTGAACTCAAAGAGCAGATTATTGATGTTATGAAGCTGAGTGCAATAGTGTGTTCGGAGATCATTCCGGTGGTTCCCCACCTCATCGACGATCATGCACTCAACGTCGAGGCAGCAGACAAAGTCAAGCCCGGAGATGAAACCCTCAAAATGATCTGTACCTGAAAATTTTATTCAACTATTAACCTTTTTTAATTTAACTCGGTGTGGAGATTAATGGCGTAATTGTGCCAATTAAATAACTACTTGTAATGTGTTCTTGTTTAGTCTATGTTTGCCTAATTCGTGTTGTATCATTATTAATTCAGTGCAAGTGTAATCTATATATCATTATTATTATAATTAATCTTCAATTCTTAGTTTCTTCTGTTGTTATGTAATCACGTTAGCAAGAAAATAATTCAATAGCTTCAAAATTTTTTTAAATTGAAATCATAACTCATTGAGATAATTTTAACAAATAATTTTTTTATTAAATTTGTTGCTGATTAACAACGAAACAACGAATCCCAGTCATTTGTATTATAGCATTATGTCTTGTAGTGTGAATAATTCGTTTAAATGTTTATATATATATATATATATATTATATGTATGGATTACGCGTATATATTTTATCCTGAAATAGAAAAATATCGATACCACCATGCACAAGAAACTGCGAAGCATAGTCAAAGGATGGATATTTGGTTCCCTGAGGAAGGGAAACCTCATTCTACAACAAGAAAACATTGCAAACTGTTCCTTTTGCTCTTTTTGGGTAATTGCAGAATGGGGAAATTATGGGTTGAACAATTACATAAATATTACATCATAATTTGAAAACAAAAGGAAGGAAATTAAACTTTGGTCATGGGTTCGAATTGCTTGGAGGGTAGTTCAGGAACCAGCACTGGTCCTTTCTAAATTAGGGAGTAAAAAAAAGGAAAGGGAGGAAATTAAATGAGATAAATATTTTTTGATTCTTTTGAGTACTTTGCTTATTAGTTTCAACAAAGTTGTAATTGTAATCAAAGTTGTCATCAGTTATCAGTGTATATATATAAAGTGATAATAATTCTTTCTTACTGCGACTGTACGATTAATATTACCTTGTCATAATGAATCAATATAATGGGAATAAATTTAATTAAGGAGTCGTAATTAATTAAGATCAACTTTGGCTGCTGGAAATTAAGATGGTGATTAGAAGCATTATCCATAAATGTGTAGTGATATGAAAATAGAATAGAAAGTGAAAGATTCCAAAATATATTTTTACAGGCTTGGTTAGTAAGGAATATCATACGTAATACCAATTATAATGGAATTTTACCAAATTCTAAGTGAAGGGAGATGCAGCTGAAAAGCTCCGAGCACGCTTTTCCAGTTTCAGGCACAACTTTTACTTTCGACGATGGCCATAGTTTCACGAGGAAGCTGCATTTATAATATATACATATATATATTTATATTTATATATAGATATAATGAGAAAAATCAAAGTATCTCTCTGATATTGAAAATATTCAAAATACCCCTATAAAAAATAAAGTATCAATGACACTCTATGTGATATGAAGAAAAAAAAAAATTAAAAAAATCCCCCGAAGCCAGAGTTTGCCATACACGCGCGTTGACTTCAAATATGAACCTGAAAATTATATTTTTTTTTTTATGATTTTTCTCTTCTTTCTCCGTCGCCCCCTCACCCCGTGACCCTTGAGCGAAGGACGGGCGCCTGGCAGCTAGGGCGATCGTCGTTGCCCTCGATCTTTGGGCGATGACGTTGCCACCTCTGCCGGGGGCAATAGAGGGGGTTGGGGGAGGGGGTAGGCGGTAGGCGGTAGGCAGTGGGGAGGAGTGGGGGCGGGTGGGGTAAGGGGGAGCCGGTCTTGGGGTGGGGTGGGGTGGGGGTGTATGGGTGGGTTTGATTATTATTTTTTTAAATATTAAATTTTATTTTTATAAATTATAATTATAATTATAATAATTTTATTTGTATTATAACTATAATATTATAATTTTATTTTTATAAATTGTAATAGTTCATATAATATAATTACATCCAATATGTCATGCAACTCATTTCTAAAGCCACGTAGGATTAAAAATCTCCAAACAAATATTCAATTGGCATGTCATGTCATTTTTTAGATTAAAAATCAAAATTTCAGCTATCGAATGATTAAATTTCATAAATTTTGAAACTTAATGGACTTATAGAAAATTGGCATAATTATCTGACTAAAATAAATATTGAACATATTTAACGGACTAAAAGAATAATTTTCTCTACATGAAATTTTAATTCTATATATTATAAATGTACTATAAGTATATTTTAATAGGCCTAGGTTGACCAGGAAGGACATTTTAGTTATTTTTCTTAAAAAATAGACTTGGATTGATTAGAGGGCAGTATGAGTCATTATTCATAACATATGAGTGATTTTTTATATTTAAATTTTCATAGGGAGTTTTCGATATTTTTCATATTACAGAGGTCAAAATGAATTTCTCTATATATTATCTGAGAAGATGTTCTTTTCAAAAGAATTTCACAAAATTATACAAAAATGATGGAAGCATACTAGAACTGCATATGAGTCGAGTTCAATATTCAAAATTTTTGAAAATGTCGTGAACAGATATTAATACCAAGCTCGATTGATTATTACTATGGTAGTGTATACATTACAAAAAGAAAAAATGCATTTTTAGATGGATTTTTGCGATGCATTTCTTAAGAAATGTCACAATTCATTATGTGTGACAGGATTTGTGACGGTTGGACCGACGTGATAGGAGAACCCATTGCAAAAACATTGCGACGGAAAAAGTTAGTATCGCAATGAGTTCCAATGGGAGTGCAAAACAATCCCAAACACCATCAATACAGCGCGTTTGCAATGGCATAGTTGTTTGGTTTATTTGATTATTTGGCATGGCAATAGCTATGGAAAAAATGATGACTTTAATGGGATGTTATTCGACGGCGCTCAAGTCGCAAAATGATGCACGTACGTGTTTATTGTAATTAGTTTGCCAAGGTCATATTTGTCCCAAAATTTTATTACGGGATCTTGCAATGGCGAGATTGTAGTGATGGTATCACTAATATATATATATATATATATATATATATTGGATGGCCCACTTGGTGAGCTCATTAAAATTCGAAAAGCTCAAGATTTTCAAATAAGATAAACTTTTGCCCTAATTAAATTTGACCTCACTATGGGCTACTGCACTTCCCAATAAGCTTATCTTTTTTTTAAAAAAAATTATACACGAATATGTATAATACATACATCTCATAAGTTGGAATGGACATGATCTTGGGATCTCAAACACAAAGCAAAGACTAAACTAATAATCAAGCCCTATGTACTAACTCCACCGTCTCAAATCAATTCCAAAAAAGTGAACTGTTGCATCAGGGAAATATGCAAGGTGCTGGCTCGTCAAGGCGTACCGAAGGTTGCTAGAGTAGATATATGGGTAATATATATCCAGAGAAAGAAGGATAATCTCAAAAAGAGAAACACGTTAAAGTCAAGTCGAAAGGGATTTTAGTGATAACTTTTCGATGCTCAAGTTAGTTATAGTACAAAGAAATGTTTAGAGGATGTAAGAGAGATAGAGTGACCTAACCTGTGTATTGAGGTGGAGTCATATTTTTATATACCGGTGGATTGTATGATTTCATGTATGCCCTTAGATCTATTCTTGATCCAACCGGGTGTATTGAATAATGACAGAAAGTGATCCAAGGGACCCAAAACTGTGTATTCTAAAAAGTATTTCAGCACCAATTGTATTATCCTAATATTCCGTTTTCAGTGTGCAAAGGTTTCTGGAGACCTTCATATGTCCTTTATGTCCCAAGTGCTTAAAGATCCGTCATTTGTATCTTAGTAGCTCTAAAAGATCTGTATCAATTTTGATATTTGACAAGATCTTTTGACGAGATTCTAAAGTTCTCTGGTGGAGTTTATAAACATCCCCACATCATGAACATATTTCTTAACTAATGATAATCAATTAATCTTCACCAGCAAAGTACAATGCCCCAAATAAATGTTGGAATATATTCGTGTGTACCTTTTCCTAATTTTCTTTATTTATATTTGGTATGTAAATCAGTTGTACCTTTAATGTTTGTGTACTTATAAACCTTATCTCATCTCCATTTGATTGAGATTAGGTTTTTCTACATTAACCTTAGTGTCTGATGCACCCACTAACAAACTGAAACCGATTAATCACAAATTGTATTATTAGTCACAATGTGCTTATTTGAGTAACAAATGCCAAAATTACTTCTAATAATTACAGATTTAATATCAGCAGCATCCAAACAAGCTTGGAAAAAAAATATTTTTGAACTTATAACTTAGGCCTTCTTCATTTTTTATCTCAATGATTACGAGAATTTGACAATAACTTAATAGTTTTTTTTTTTCACTTTTTGTCTTAATATTAAATTAATATTTGACAGAAATGACCACGTGATACTCGCGTGACAATTAAGTTATTCTTCTTATCTCTGGTTGTTTGTGATTCTCAAATTGAAAAACTTATGATTCTTTAATTTGTTGATTGTTTGCGATTAAAATATCATTCAAATGCGAGATTTGATGAGAACAAAGGCTCGAATTAGGGGTTTTCTAGAGAGATTTGGGGGAAAGTATTAGGTCTTTAGGGAGTCTATTGATTTAAAAAACGTAGTATGTGCTTATCACATGCCACCATTCTCTCCAAAACGTCCACTTAAGGACCACGTGGTTATTTTCATCAAATATTTAAAGACGGGACGAAAAGTGATAAAAAAATGCAAATTGCTAATGAAATTTCCCTATTTATTATTGGGACCAAAAGTAAATAACCCAAATAATTACTCCTAATTACAGATTAATATCACTATAATCCAAACAAGCTCCAACCCCACTTGTCTCAAACAAGCGACAAAGTTTCTCCGTAAGTAACAAAAGAATCATGAAGAGGATCCCATCCATTACTTTTCCTCTGCAGCTTATCCACTTATGTCAACTACTCTTTCCATCTTGAGTGAGCAATTTTGGAAGCAGCTCTCGATGGCATTCATTCGATTTGTGCTGTGCGTTTTCTCAAGGTCAAAACTACAGCACCAATAGAAATTCAGAAAAAAAAAATAAAAAAAGTTGTAAAAAGACAGAGATTCTGTTTAGTGTTGAATGACTAGAAAGTAGAAATAATTCAATTTGAAGATGGCCCACCATGTAATAAGTATCACTCTCCATTAACGAGGGAATAGCTATATATATATATATATACATACAAAATGCATACGGTGCTATTGTGATATTATAAATTATCAAATTATCCCCAATAAAAAAATAGTAATTTATTTTTTTATATTTTTAAAAATACAATAATTTATTCCTCTGTATTTTTCAAAATAAAGTAATTTATCTTGTTATTATTTTTTATAAATGGATAATTTGCTCATTTACAATATCATAATCTGATAAATTGCATTAAACCCTTTGTATATATATATATATATATTGGTGAAGACTGCATGGAAAGAAAATGCAAATTATGGAGATATATATTTTGTAGGCATGTAAAAAGGTGAAGAAGATGATGTATCCAGCTAAAAAGATACTTTCCATTTCTATCTCAGCAAATTATGTGATGAAGGCAGCTCTTTTCCGTTGAATATTTCCTTTGAGAAGAAGTAAACCGCACACTCTCAAAGAATATTGTTATCTTGGTTTATCTTATAGGATCCATAGTGTTATTAATGAGGGATGATAAAGTTCATTAGGAAACTTCTGGCTAGTCCCTCTTGATTCCGGAATTGGGATAACGAAAAGTAGGATTAAATTTTCCATTGGATGTAGGCACATTTGCCTTTCACATTCATTACAGATGAGGAGTTGACTTGAGTGACTTATATGTTTTAAGAACTTTTCTATCTAGCATAACGCCATTTCAAATGTTTCCAACATCTTACAAACTTTCAAATATTTTAAGAAGAGTTTAATGTAATTTACCCATGTGTATAATAATTGAGCAAATTATAAATTGCTGTATTCTAAAAAATATGGGAGGATTAATTGTTTAATTTTAAAAAATACAGAGGGATAAATTGCTATTTTTATGGGGTAATTATCTCATTTGCAATATTACAGAAAGTTGCTTGTATTTCTTTTTTAAATATTTTGAAAAGCTTATAAACTTATTCAAATACTCTCTTAGTAACAATTAATTATTCTCTCTGTCCAAACACAAACGATGTCAGGCTATAGTTTGAGGAATTAAGGATTCTATACATGTCAGACGTGATTCAAGGTGCACAGTGGGTCAGGTCGGCCCAGGTCCGATACATACCGGCCTGAAATAGCCTAGTTCAGAACTAGCCCACTACTGTTCATAAACGGTTCTAGGGTGATCCTAAGCATTTACACTACAAAAAAATATAGGATTTGTAACAATTATTTTGTAACGGCTATATGACCATTCCAATACACACTGTGTTTGGCACAAAGTTGTAACTGATAAGCTATGTTGACGTCATGATGGAGATAATATTAATTTCATGAAGCTGTAAAGACCAAAGCCGTTATCTGCCCCCACCACCCCCTCCCCATTTTAATAGGTAAGTCTTTTTCTTTTCTTTTTTTTTCTAATTTTGTTGGATTTTATTGAATATATTTGCTGGATTGTGGAATATATTTGTGGGATTGTTGAATATATTTGTTGGATTGTTGAACATAATTTCTTAAAATTATTTCTGTATTTAAAAAAAAATCTCTAAAAATATGAAATAATAATAATATCTATATTATTCTGTAATTTTTAATAATTTTCTTTAATTTTCTATAATGTTCTGTAATTCTAGGTAATTTCTTTAATTTTATGTAATTTCTATAATTTAATGTAAATTTATATCATTTCTGTAATTCTATGGAATTTTTGTCATTTTCGTACTATTCTGTAATTGTAATTTTAGGTCATATTATGCTATTTCTATAATTTTTTGTAATAAAAATTTAATTTTATGTAATAAAAATTTAATTTTATGTAATAATGGATAATTATTTGTAATTTCTTGAATTTATCAGAAATTATTTGGTATCTTTTATATATTTGTCTATGAATTGTTTGTAATTTAGGATAATCACGAAATTTAATGAAATGTTTAGGAAATTTTGGACTTTAATGCAATTTTTGCCTAAATAATGGACTTCAATGCAATTTTTTGCAATATTTTAGACTTTAATTTAAATTTCATTAAAATAAAACACTTTCATGCCAATTTTAGGAAAATAATGGAGTTTAGCATAATCATGACATTTAATGAAATTTTTAAGAAATGTTAGACTTTAATGCAATTTTTGCCTAAATAAATGCAATTTTTAGGAATATTTTAGACTTTAAATCAAATTTCATTAAAATAAAAGACTTTAAAGCCAATTTCAGGAAAATAATGGAGTTTAGGACAATCATGACATCTGATGAAATTTTTAGGAAATTTTGGACTTTAATGCAATTTTTGCCTAAATAATGGACTTCAATTCAATTTTTAGGAATAATTTAGACTTTAATTCAAATTTCATTAAAATAGAAGACTTTAACACCAATTTTAGAAATATAACAAAGTGTAGGATAATCATGACATTTAATAAAATTTTTAGGAAATTTTGGACTTTAATGCAATTTTTGCCTAAATAATGGACTTCAATGCAATTCTTAGAATATTTTGGACGTTAATTTAAATTTCATTATAATAAAAGACTTTAACACCAGTTTTAGGAAAATAATGGAGTTTAGGATAATCATGTGATTTAATAAAATTTTTAGGAACTTCCATTAAAATTTAAAATTTTTGGACTTTAAAATTTATATTTTTAGGAATATTTTTGGGATTTTAAAATTAAAGGCAAATTTTAGGTAACTTTGGAAAGCCCATGAGTATTTAAATATTTTTTATACATTTTAGATCCATAACTATTAGTATTCCGCCTCCTCCAAGACGAAGTCATGGCCGTGGTCATGGTCGTGCACGCGGTCCTAGCCCTCCCAGTTCTCCCGTTGTTGGTGCAGATGCACCCTAGCATCGGAGCCTACGTCCCTATCGCTGTTGATTTTTGCAAATTCCCTGCAGTGGGGTTAGATGTGGCAGCGCACAACATTACACAGGCCCCGATCAGGCCGTGGGATGCATCACCATCAGCGCCACCGCTGCGACCAGCAACCCAAAGGCAGTATATCAGCTCCGGAATTCAAGGTACATACGTAAATTTATTAAATTATTTTATAATTTTTTATATTCTTTTATTATTTTTAATATTTAATTATTTTTTCAGGTTCTACCGAGCTTTTCACAATAGAATTCATGCTACGGTCAAAGGACATTATCTGCATCCCTGGGCGAATGTATCGCAGATCCCATTGGAGCACCAGTTATTCTGATTTAACAATGTAAAGGTAAGAATATTATTTAGTTTTAATTAATACTTACTTTTTCTTTTATCTAATATTTATATATTTTTTTTAATATATGAAATTTCCAGCTGTCTTATTGGTAGGACTGCGACGTTGAGTTGACAAGTAGTTGGTGGGTAAATTTCCGCGGAAGCGGTTAGCTAACGCCAAAAATTAGTTGGCCCAATCGTTGTGACTGGCCGAGGAGATCTGGCGCTAGCTTCTGGAGCAATGGGCGAGCCCTGAATTTCAGGCACAATCGGGGAAGAATAAGGCCAATCCGGACGCAAGTGCTACCATCTATCGCGGAGGTCGTCCTCCATTGGGACCCACAAGTGTAAGATGATAAGTATTTTAACTTATAGTATTAATTTAATTTTTTAACTTTCTAATTATTTTTTTAAATGATTTTTGTACAGAAGGCACAACTCGGACGCCCCGTCAAACAGATAGAGGCACAACTCGGACAACCAATGGAGCGACCCAAGGGGTAGTGGAGGTCGCGTAAGTATAACAAATAATTTAATTTTGGAACTTAAAATAATATTTTTTTATATCTAATCATTTAATTTGTTCGCATGAGCTAATCCTGAAGATATGAGGAATGCCAGAGCTAAAACAACAATAATCAAGACCTCCATTGTCCTCTCAAGGCTCGGTGCCCTGAACGAGCAACAGGTATGGTTGTCAGCAGCTGGCGGCTGAAATAGGGCCGAGTATTCAGTCTCGGCTCCAAGGCCCACCGCACTGTTCCTCGACCATCACAGTCCAGCGGGTCCATTGCTCCATCACCCTCGCCACCACAACCGCCGCGCCCCAACCTTGATGATCGGGTAGTGAAGCTCGAGGAGTGGATGTGGCAGATGGATCCGACCTGGCCCACTCCTCCAGCACCCCAACCTCCAGCTTATGCCCCAGTACCCGACGTCAACGACAACTAACCCACAGTTGAAGGGGGTGTCGATTTAAATTTAGATTAAGATTTTTTTTATTTGTATAAATACAATTTTTAAATAATACTTTTATTTTAGTAATTAAATTATTTTTATTATCTTGTTATATTATATATTTTTTATTTAAAAAATTAAAAATGCCTAGATATAACAAAAATTGAATAATTTGTTTCAACAAAAATAAATATTTAAAATAAATTAAATACAATTAAATATTAAAAAAATTATCATTGCTTTTGTAACGGCTTTTAGAATAAGAGTTGTTGTCATAGATACACAAAACCATTACAAAGACCGCATAAAGGACAATTATTAATTTTGAAAAAAACCATCCAAAATGACGTTACTAAAACAGTATAAAAAATAATAACAAATGCAGATGCAAAACTAAAACCAACATAAGCATATAGAATTACAAAGGCCATTACAAAAACTGTTGCAAAGAGACATACAACGCTCGTTACAACAACCATTGCAACATAATGCAAAGCAGTTACAAAAAGTATTCCAACAACCGATCTAACATTCAAGCACAACCATACCTAAAAGTGTTTCAATAGTCGTTTCAATAATAATTAAATCAAATTTGATTTCGCCGTTCCAAAAATAGGTCTAATGCATTTTCTGCAATTAGACTACCTTTATTCCGGCATACAAGGGCTGTTCATAAGGCCGTTACAAATTATAACGGCGGCCAAGCACGCCAGTTATAAATATTTTGTAACACCCAAAAAAGCCGCGGTAGGGTGTGACATTATAAAGATCTTTGCAACTTTCAAAAGCTATTCCAAATTAATAACTTGATCGTTATATAAGCCGTTACTATTAAATGATTTTTTTTGTATTAATAAATGCCCCAATTGGACTCATTTATAAACCCAAGCCCAACCCGTGAACCAGCCTGGTTGAGTCCCGAATCAAGCCCCAGTGAGCCTATTTTATTTTTATTTTATTTTTATGAAGTAGATGTTTTCTTTTGAACAATTGCTTAAATATATAGTAGTATTATGAAATAAAAAATAATAAATTAAACCACACAAAAAATCATAATTAGAAAAAATAATATAAAAGATTATATGATGAACTTAGATTATAATAAATTTAAAAAGGGTTTATAATAAATTCTGCAAAAAGAAAAATAAAAAGTATTAATGAAATAAGGTACTAAAAATTTAGATATAGAACAATAATGATAATAATTTTTAAAGTTTCAAAAGTATAAAAAACTATTAGAATGGTTAATTTAGAAAAATAAAATAAAACTTATATGCCATACATTATTATAATAAAAAAAAAATGGCCCAGCAGGCCTGGCTCAGGACCAGGTGGTCCTGGGCCCTGGGTTGGGTCGGGCCTAGGTTTCAATATCGAGGATCGGCCCGAGGATCAGCCCGGTTGAAAGCAGACTTGGACAAACCCAATCAATTTTTTTATTGGTTCAATCCAATCCTGGTCCAAGTTAATCTAGGTCAGCCCATTGCAGATTCTAAAACATAACAATATATGTTACATGAAATAGAAGGTGTAATAGGATTTAAATAAAAAAACTCAATTAAAAATTCAAATATACCTCTTTTTCAGTTTTAGTACCCCAAATTTTCAAGTTATCAGACTTGGGACCCAAAATTTTTATTTTTCATCCACCTAAGTAACCTTTGTTAAATTGACTGTTAAAACCAACGGTCAATCCAATTTTAGATGGAAATTTAGGCGGAAACTTGCCTATGTAAGGGCATGTTTGGCTTCCATTTTATTCAATGCACAAAAAAAAATTATTTTGATTCATTTCGATTTTAATTTTGTAATTGAGGATAATAATTTAAAAAAGATACATATTTAATTTAATTTCTATAAAAAATTACCAATTTTACTGAAAAAAACACATTCCTTTTCTCTTTTTGCATGGCCACAACGCAAATATTATCATACTCTATTTATCGAGGGTTTATGCTATAATTTTTCATATTTTTCTTTTAGTTATTTTAACAAATAAGTTTTTTTTGGCTTTTTTTTTACTTGTGAAATAAAAACTCTTAATAAATTTATAAACAAAATTCTCTCAACCGAAAATAATAATTAAAATGTATATCTTGTGTAGAAACAACGTATAATATATTAAAGTCTCTTGTGTAGAAACAATGTATAATATATTAAGTATGCAAATGCAGTTTTATTCAACTCAAAAGTACATTGACACCCATTGAGTGGCTTATTTGATTTTTCTCTATTTATTTTTTCGTGAACAATGCGAGTGGTGATTGAACATAAGACTGTTAGTTTACTTGAATTAATTATAACTAGGCGGTTATCTCTAAATTACTCCACATTTAGATGGGTGATTTTATTTTCATAACGATTTGAATTGGGAGGAAATATTTGAATTGGTATTCCAATAACGATTTCAACTAGTTTTTTTTTTTTTCTCTTATAGAAATTGGGTTAAATATATTTTCTTTAACATTATTGTCCTCAATTATAAAATTGAAATCAAAATAAAATTTTTTTGTGTATTAAATAAAATGGCAGCCCAACATGCCCTTACATAGACAAGGTCCCGCCTAATCTTTTCTCTAAAATTGGGTTGACCGTTTGTTTTAACAGTTAATCTAATGGAGGGTACTCAGACAGATGAAAATTAAAAATTTTGGATACCGATCTGATGACTTGAAAACCTAAGGTACTAAAATTGAAAAAGGAGTATACTTTAGGTACGAAAAATAAAATTATCCCAAAATATTTTAATAAACTTTGGTACAAACTACAAGAAATAAAATTTATTTTAAAAATAAAAATATTAGAAATTTTTTTATTTTAATATAAATAATAAAATAGTTTTAAAATTATAATTATTTGCATTGCAGATATTCTATAGGATCTTTTTGTTAGTTTATTGAAATTGAATTATTATTTGATCTGAAAATATTCATGTAAAATATACATTAATGTATAACTAACAAGTATCTTCAGAAATGGTTTATTTATATAGTTGACAATTTTTTACATTATCGCACATCATCGAAAAAAAAATGTCGTAAAATTGAATTGAAAACTATAAATATGATGCGGGTCGAAATTAACGATCTCCTGAGACGATCTCAACGCAGATAGTCCAATTCTTTCTAGATCAGATTTTGGGTTCCCTGAGAATAAAACACGAACCGTGAGCTCGTCGGGCACGTCCCCGACAATGACCCTCCGACGCTCAAGTTAGGTTGATCGAGAGAAATGTATGCTATCTCAAAGTTCGATCTCAATAAATGCACAATAGTTACCTCAATAACGGCGTTTCGGGGTTTATTTATAGAGCACAGCTGGATAATGTTGACTGGGCCATGTGGCCTTATCCTACTGGCTCGCGTTCTGATGGAACGGTTGTCATTGTCCGGGTCTTCAGTCGATTTGTGTGATCCGGGTCGGGTCGACAAAAGGCGCGGATCCTGATCGCGAAATGACTCTAATGCCCTTAATGAAGGGTAGTTTGGTCTTTTTGCAGGGATTACATGTGTATACCCATCAAAATCGAACCATCTTTTTATATTTTTGAAAGTTAAAGGACTAAATTGATAAAGGTCATACTTAAATAATTAAAATTAATAGGGAGTAAAGTTGAAGAAGGAACAAAATATTTTTCCCTCTATATATAACAGTAGAACAAATTTGAGCAGCCATATATATACATGCAGAAGAAGAGGAGTAGCATGATAAAGAAAAGGCCGTCAACTAAGCCAAGATGACTGCCTGAAAGCCGCGCACAAGGGCTCTCAAAACTCTTATACGTCCTCAAAACAGAGGCGTGCAGGCAAGTCATTCTTGGCTAGTTAACGAGGGCTTTTCTCTTCATGTTAGTCCTCCCCCTCTCTTCTCTTCCCAAAATACATAACATGGTGATGAGTTTCTTGGGGGTTTTTTCTCTCTATTTATAGACACGCTGAGAATCGCATTTTCCTTTAGAATGGTTGAAATTGCCTAATCCACGACTTTTCTCAATTCTTTTGTCCCTTTACGCCATGCATGCAGGTTTTGGCAGAATATATTCTGTCAACTAGTGATATGGATATATGGAATGTCAGCCTTCAATCTTGATTCAAGAACTTTCGCCTCTACTGATCTACCTAAAAAGTTTTAAGAGTTACACATTCCATGGACTTGCATTTGAAAAAAATAATGTCTGTTTTAGACAGATTTTTCCGACGGATTCATTAAGAAATCCGTGATTGGTAGTTGGTATGCTATTTTGGCGTACCAAAATTTTCGTTAATTGAATTTTTTATCCTATTCGATTAACAGAAATGATCACCCCTAACAAAATATAGCTCAAATTTCTCAACTACAAGCACAGTTCACTACAAAAGGGGAAAAAGAAGAAGAAGAAGAAGAGTTTAATTTCCTTAAGTTATAAATGAACTGTATAGAAATCATGGTAAATCAATACTATTTATCATTGTCAAATAAACTTAAAGTGAAAATTTATATTTTGACCATAGTTAATTAATATTTGATACGATTTTAGATCTCGCTAAAAAATTTGTCACAAACTTTTAGCAATGTTAATACTTTGGTCTTATTTGTAGAAACACCAGTTAATGGTCATTGCACAATTAATAGTCTCATTTGATGAAAAAACTCGGTCTCAATGCCTATTGCCTAGATATTTTTAATTGCCTGATTTAGAATATTACATAGTACTAATTATCAAATACTAATTAAGGATGCAATTAAATTTGATATGCTTTCTTAGTAATACATATTTAATATATCCATAACCGACCATTGGCCTTTGTTGGATTAAGTGTTTCCTTATTTAATTACTATATATGCTCTTATATTTTTATCTACTTAAAGAGAATGTTGGTGGTGTATAGTGCATGATGTTTGGTCTTTCTTAATTGCTACATACAAACACTTGCTTTATTTTTTTATTTTTATTAGTTTCAACATCTTACTTTTATTATAACTATCAAAACTGCTAAACTCTCTGAAACCACATAAAACTGCACCTTTAATCTTGATTTTAAAAATGACAATTTAAAAATTATTTTATAAACCACCAATAAAAATTCAATTTAAAAATATATTTAAAATAATCGAAATCGCATCGTGAGCACCCCTAATGAGCACTCGGACTCGTGGAGACACTAACTTATGCCACATCAGACCATCAAGTACCACGCCAGTAGCCAACCTCAAATCCATACACATGAAATAGCCTGTTTCCGCTCTCTAATTGTCTTGGCATGTCGATATGCACACCTGATGGTAAAGGGTCCCTCCTACCAAATTTTCATATCCACCGGTCACTACCTTCTCCCAAAGGCTCTCCCTCCCATCTACACCCTTCCACCAATAACTTTGTCTCGCCATCGATACTCCTCCGCATCAACAATGGCCGTGTACCTCCACCTGTGTCTCAATTTTGATTCAACAAGTAAATGTGCGAATTGACCTCAGTGTGGAATTAAAATTGAAAACAGGTCCACTTATGGGACGAAAAATGTAATTTATCTTTATTTTGATTGTATTGACTAACGGAGAGAGCAATTGTCATTATTAATTTGATGGAAATCCCCAAATGGTCCTCAAATTGAAAAAAAAAAAAAAACCACATATGAGACTCAATGTGTGAATTGACCTGAGTGTAGGTTCAAATTTGGAAACAGGTCCACTTAAGGGACCAAAAATGTAATTTACCCAAAAATATATCCGTTGCAACAATTTTGCATGGAATTCCTGATTTGTTGAAATTTTAATTTTTTTATGAAATTGGTAAAAACCGATTTTAGGACGGCGCCTTTCCAAAGGGTGATGGCTAAAAAAAAAAAAAAAGAAAACAATTTGAGAATGAATTTACAAATATCATTATACTAATTAATAGCATAATTTATAGATATATATAATAATAATATCGTCATATTATTTTATGCTGTTATCGTACGCACGCTCCGTAGCTAATAAGTATAATTTAAAAGTTTCTCAAAAAACACAAAAACAAGAAATCGGAATATCGAAGGGAGATGGAGATAATGATCATTTTCAATAATTATGAAATAAAAGCGATGGAAATATAAATGACATAAAGCACCAAGAATAGATAAACCATATCTTGAATATTTTTGAGCTACAGCAGCACTTAATCTTAAAATCAGGAGCAAAACGACGTCCCCAGTGCATAGTTGACGCCGAGTGGCGCATTATTATTGGCAATCTGTTCCACACAAGATTGGATTAATGCTGAATCGGATAACATATTGAGAGTAGATTCCCTTTCAATAATTGAATCCTCCAGAAACCGTTGCATGTGAAATGACTAATATACCCCTCCGACGTACATGCAGAAAAAATATAATATCCCCAAGAAAGAAAAAGTTGCTTTAATTGATTTCTTTTAGTCTAATTGATGATCACTTCTTTTGATCGAAATTATTATATGGCTAAGATTTACGCTTTTGCACCAAAGCTGCCATGAATTGTATGTGTATAAATAGGTAGTGATGAGAGTGTGAGGCCATGCATTGATATCCATAAACATTTGCGAGGTAGAGAAAGATGGCAGGTTTCTCTGGGCACTGGGCTTTTGCTTTCGGACTACTTGGTACAGAAACTCAATTGCTATTCTTTTACTTTCTAGTTTCTATTATTGTACTGGATCGAGTTTGAACAACTGCATGCATGCATGTTTCTTACCACTAGAGGATATATATAGGTTACATGCATACAAGATGGAGCTGGTGTTGTGTGCATGGGTGTACTCATCAATCATAAATAACATCATTCATCAACCATAATTAATCTACAACGTATGATTAATGTTGCAGGTAACATTGTCTCGTTCATGGTGTTTCTTTCTCCAATGTAAGCTAATTTCCTTCACGTTCACTCCATCAGTAATTAATTTGAATCTGGGATGATGGATGTTATTGTACAATGCCACTGCAGACCCACTTTCTATCAAATCTACAAGAAGAAGACAAGTGAAGGATTTCAGTCAGTTCCATATGTGGTTGCTCTCTTCAGTGCGATGCTGTGGATATATTATGCATTTCTCAAGTCCAATACCACTCTTATCATTACCATCAATTCAGTCGGTTGTTTCATCCAGACTATTTACATCTGCTTCTATCTTTTCTACGCACCAAAGAAACAAAGGGTATGTATAAAAACGAAATATCGAAAAAATTAAAGAATAATTGAAAAATATCCAATTATTTTTTGATAGATTGAGGTATCGAATTTCAATTGTAATTGCAGGTACAAACTCTTAAGCTACTGTTTCTGCTTATAGTTTGTGGGTTCGGATTCATCCTAGTTTCCACACATTTCCTAGTTAAAGCTTCACTACAAGCAAATGTAGTAGGATGGATATGTCTGGTATTTTCCTTGTGTGTCTTCATTGCCCCATTATGCATTGTGGTAAGCATATGTTTATGTAATAAAATTAAACTACAGATACTACGTACAACATATTTATCTCAGCTGATTACATGAATAAATACATACTCATCATCACTTACACTGTCTTTTCTTAATTTGAATCAGAGAAAAGTGATACGAACGAAGAGTGTGGAGTATATGCCCTTTCTTCTATCACTATTCCTTACTCTTAGCGCCGTCATGTGGTTTTTCTACGGCTTCCTAATCAAAGATTATAACATCGCCGTACGTACAAATATTAATTCAAACATTACACATTTTTTGGATGAATTTACATTTGACGTTTTGTATACGTACAGATTCCGAATGTGTTGGGTTTCAGCTTCGGCGTGCTTCAGATGGCGCTCTACGTAAAGTACAAAAACGCAGCCAAAATGAGCCAACAAAAGCTCCCATCTCATAATATACCCAATCACATCATAGTTTTGGAGGACGGAAAGATTTCAGAACTAACGGCCGAGCAAATCATGGACGACATTGTCAAAATCAGTGCACTGTCGCGTTCCGACAAAGTTGCAGCAACTTCCCAGATGAACAGCGGTGGAGCTGCAGAGAATTCTGCTGTGAAATCTCAAGTTTGATCCATCACCATCATCTTAATTGTTAATTACATGCTATGTGATATGTAATTAATAATATTAATACCTGCCCATTTTATCTGTTTTTGAGTGCTGCTGTGGGGGACCCTTTTCATTTATGTATATCGATCGTGTACCTAATTAATTAATTAATCAATCAATGGCTGCAAGGATGATGATAAGCTCATCAAATCTTTTGTTTTTCTACTATATATATATCTATAAGCTTTAGCTATTTACATATCTTTAAACACTTTAATAATCTATTTGTCATATTTAATGATGTGAACAATTTAATTACACTTTTCTCTAAATAATATCATTAAATCGGTTTCAATCCCCAAATTTTAGTCCTGAAACTTTTTTTTTTTTTTTCGGTTATAGAATTGCTTTCTTTGATTAAGTGTACGTTTAAATGGATGAAAGAATCTAGTCGAGGGGAATATGGACTTGTTGGAGAACACAACCTGGGCCTCCTCGGCTCCGTGTTGTAGTTATTTACCATAAATTAATTTTTTATCAAGAAAATATTATTTATTATGATACGAATATTTATCATGGCTAAGTCACTCTCGCAAATATCACGATCATGATCAATGACTAATTGCTACTGCTATTTTGTTTTTAACAGAGTTGAATACACATGCATGCATGCGCGTATGATAACAACACAAGTTGCTTGCAATGGTCTGTGATAATTGCAATGTCGTCACTAGACACATATCACTAATAGTTAAAAAATTAAAAATTAAAAAGAGTCAAATACTAATTCTTATCTCATGGTTTATGAAATATATAATTATTTTTCAGTTGATAGAGGAATTAATTTATAATTTTTGAAATAAGAGATGGTACTCGTATCCATACTAAATAATAACTTGTAATTTACTCAAACAATTAGTATGATAAATTAAAAATTGTTATTGCGAAATGCATACTACTATCCACGATTTTCAGATTAACTATCATTTAATATTTTCATAACATTATGTCGAAAGTCTACCGAATTTAAAGTTCAGCAACGAGTATATTGAACTGCTCACAAAGCCACCTAAAAGATTAATATTATGGAAAATATTAATTAAACGATAATTAATCTGAAAAATATATAATACTTGTACGTAATATTTACTAATTTAGTTTTCGCTACTCAGGTCCTTTTTTTTTGTCGTAGTTCAACTCCATCGACAAAAAAGGTGAACTCCCAACAAAAAAAAAAAAGACTAAAATCAAAAAAATTAATTGCAAAAATGTCGGATCAAACTACAACACTAAAATGTTGAAAGACAAGAGTGTCAAATAACCTAAATTACGGGAACAAAAATATATTAAAATATTGTTTATATATATATTTTAAAATATATTGATTTGACACCTCTGACAACATAAAAATATAATCATATTAATTTCTAGAACTTGTACTCAGTTGAACCTAGCCAATTCTGAAATAACAAAATCTAAGATCCGCCAACTTTTCTTTGGTTTAATTATAAAGCAAAACGCGCACACATGTTAGGCGATATGCATGCTTGCAAGCTGGCACACTTAGGTTGATATTACAATATGTCAATTAAAAAGGGCAAAGAATTAAAGATTGGTTATTATATCCCCAAATCATCCAAACATTAGGATGACTGGATTTGATTCTATCATACTTCCCGCTTCTACTGGGAAAAGCTAGAAATTTCAATCCACAAATTTGCTCGAATGGCCTAAGCAAATAATTGTGTGTCTGCCATGTTTATGTAATGATCCACTTGCTGCAATTACTACAATCACATGATTCATAAACTTAAACAAAGTAAAACATCAAGGGATAACATTATAAAGGTTCATGTTGTCCATCTTTTTCCCCACCATTTTGGAGTCTTCTATTTCATTAAATCAACAAATGTGGTTTGTAATGCCACTGTATGATCTAATCTCTATGCTGAAAAAGTCACTGCATTCTTCATTATCTCTACCTGTCTCTTTCTTGCTTTTCTTTGTCTTTATAAATTCATATGGAAAAGGTTGAAACATGGAAGTGGGATGACACTGGGATAGTTTTAAATGGGTCCTGATCAGTTTCAACTGTTCGTGCAGGCAATGCAAATCCCATAACAAATGATTAAGGAAGAAAAAAGATAATAATAGTATTATTACATTATAATGAGGCTTAATTTTCATGCAAAAAACATTCTTTCTCGATTGTGTTTCCGTTCCACTTAACTGGATTACAGACAACGTATCAAATTTGTAACTAAAACATCAGCTGCAGTCCTAGTTTTAGTGCAGTTATCGATAGTTTTAATGCTAAATTAAGTTTTACATACATTATACAGGCATATCTGCAGCAAGAGGACAGTGGAAAGAAACTACCATTATGCAGACACAAACATATATAAGGCAAAGCATTTCTCTTATGCATTATTGTCTGTTTATTACCAATATTTTATATTTACAAGCCAGCACAAGCATTAACTATTTGAATCTTCGAACAGCAATCTAACCTCATTCATCAGACCACCTTAAGGTCCCACACAGTTGTGGTAGATATTGTTTCACTATTTACCAGGCTTTATGATGCAAACAACTCCAATCAAATTTCTCCATAATTGAGTCTTTTTCATGAGATGTGCCATTATCAATCATAACTTTTTCTTTTGTTATTTTATTATAAATATCTTTATTCTAATACGTCACGTTTCATATTGAATATGGATCAATAGTTATGAATCTAAACATGCACACATTCAAGTATTCTAGATAATATATTAACAATCAATCATTGGCATATTCATATGATGAAATTCCACCTCAAAGAGTTACAAAAAGCGAAACTGTTATATGCAGCGAGGATTCAAGAAAGCATTGCATTAACGAATTACTAAATGTAAAAGTTTTAACTCACGAAACTCAATTCAAAATCTCAGTCTGCGCTCCATGGGAACTCCAAAATGCTTTGTCAAGCTTCAAGAGGCTGCAAAAACCAATAGCTTACCAAATGGAAACATGCCACAACTGATAATTACACAATTGATTTCAGAATAAAAAGAAGCGACATATTCTAATAATTTGGCTACTTTATTGAGCATCCTTTCAGTACTAGCAGAAATTTCTTACCAGCCAATAATTGCCTTGAGGTTGAATCACAAAAAGCAATCATGTCAAGGACCACAGTACAAAAAAGATTGCATAAGAGGAGCTCGTGGTAATGCTAAACACCTGCTGATAGCGATTGCTTATCAAGTACTAATCCACTCTTTGATCTACCCAACTTCAAGAGTTCCTTTGCCTTGTCAACTTTTGATTGCTCAATTAGCTCATTGACCACTTTCTGGATAATCCAACCAGAAACCTTATTCTTTAGGCAAGCAGACTTCTTGCACAACTCATATGCAAAATCAATATCATTATTATCACAAGCAAAGGGAATAAGTGTCATAAATGTGACAAAATCCGGACCAGATTCGCTTTCAACCATTGCTGTATACCATTTCTTTACCTCGTCCAAATTCCCTTCATTCACAAACCCTTTGATAACTATATTGTAAGTGTAGTTGTTGGGTTTCAGCCCCTTTTCCTCCAACTCCTTGAACACATCCATGGCTTCGGAAAAGCATTTTTCTTTCACCATGCCATGCAGCCTTGAGTTATAACACCTCAAATCAGGAATGACCCTCTTCTCTTCCATCAAACTCCATAAATTTTCCGCCTCCGAAAATCTACCGCTGCCATAGAACGCACCCAAGAGAGTGTTAAATGTAACCGCATTGGGTTCTACATCATTTTTCTCCATATCATCCAACATGGACATGGCCGCATCCAACGACCCCATTTCGCAAAAAGCTCTAATTACCGAAGTATAAGAGATTATATTGGGCTTTACTGATAGTTTACCAGGTAATTCTTGGAACAGCTCAACAACTTTACTGAAGCTTTTGGAGGGGAAGCAGGCAGCCATAAGGGCATTAAAAGAAAGGACAGTACGCGGACAATTTAACTGAGGCATTTGATCGAACAACTGGAGGGCATGATCGAGCATTTTGGCTTGACCATAAAGGCAGATGAGGCGGGCAGTGAAGTTTTCTTCTTTTATATCTGGGTACAGCTTCTGGTGATCGAGAATCTCATGAATATAAGAGAAGTGGCCACCTTTGGCGAGGCGGCGGACAGTGGTCTTGTATACTAAGCGTTGGCCTCGGAAGTGGCTGAAATTTGATTTTTTCTTGAATTGGTTGACAAGTTTTTGGATCCTTTCCTCTCCGGTGGAGGTTTCAACGGCCGTGGCGGAGGTGGGCTTCTGTAGGAAAAGAGTACGGAGACGGCGGCACAGAGAAGACGACACTTTGTTCATAGTGGACCTGTGCTAGGGCCTAATCTGCCATTACTTGCCAAGTCCTCGGTTGAAGTATCCATTCGGCCCCAAGATGGGCGATTACTTGATATTGGAAAATTACAATTTTAATCCTGTTATTCGAGGTGGTATTTTTAATTTTGTATAAATTAATTTTTAATTTTTGATAAAAGAATGAGATTGATTTTGGAATTTTACTATAATTTGTAGTTATATAATCAATTATGAAATTGTGAATTGAAACACCACAATTACTTTCTTGAAATCACTTATCTCATAATTGATTATGTAACCGATGGTTCAGACTAGGCCGTAGAGCCAAGGTGCTGTGACATTATTTTCTTAAAGTCAATTATTTCATAGTCTATTATGCGACCGTCGAACCAAATTGGGGAATAGAGGCTGAAGCATTGTGAATATTATCAAAGTTTTAGGAAGTTTTACTTTAATCATTTACATAGTACTTTATCTTACCGATTATGTCCTCTTCGAGACGTGACAACGCATGAACTCGAATCCCTATAGGTTCAAGAGGTGACTCATGCGCATCTTTGTCCCTCAAATCAAGAGGCAGCTTCTACTCGTGTAAAACTTTGTCCCACATAGCACTAAGCTCTCAACTCTACTTGGTGTCCCACACAATAATTAGTTTTTTGAATTTTGCTCAACGATCAGTTTTGATATTATTTATCACACTTCAAATTTGAAAACCTATTGAATGCAAAAATTACCTCCAAACCCATTCAGTGGGTCTTGAAATTTATATGACCAACTCGTTGAATTTGGACATCTAATGGTCCCGTCTTTCGGTACTTGTTTCTTTCTCTTTTTTCAATTTTCATGCATCTTTTTTGTCATCATTTTTTGTAAATTTAATATTAACTGAATATTTTGTATATATCTTATCAATAATAAATATTTTATTTTAAATAGTATTATAAAATTTGCACACACATAAGGCGTGCCACAAATTAATTAATAGTGTTTATAGTTATTGATGAAGCTATTATATAAATAATTATCAAAAGATAAATTTTTCCAATTAAAACAGTTATATTTTTTAAATTTTATGAGGAAGGGACCAAATTACAATTTGAAAATAAAACGGGACTAACTAAAACGATTTTTTATGTAAAAAAGAAAAAAATTATCATAAGAATAATATGAAAACATCAGCTATTAGAGAGACTAATTTGAAGTGAACTGAAATGATCGTAAAAATTATTTTAAAATCAAAATCAAATATCGGTGATTAAAATAATAAATTTTACCCG
This sequence comes from Sesamum indicum, assembly GCF_026168435.1. Lineage (NCBI taxonomy): Eukaryota > Viridiplantae > Streptophyta > Magnoliopsida > Lamiales > Pedaliaceae > Sesamum > Sesamum indicum. The sequence goes on from NC_142659.1 coordinate 19,934,053, forward strand.
ACCCTTTAACTATCTCTAGTTGGATATGCATGTACAAGAGCAATATGTGCCCATAATTCAAAAATTCAATATTGATCACAACGTTGACATTCCCTTCTCCACACATCCGATCTTGAAGGAATATGTTCTTCGAAAATCTCAAGCACAAGTTGGATTGAGAGAGAAGCGAAGAATGTAATGTTGTGATAAGTCAATTTGTCATTTGAAAGAAAATGAGAATCATAAGAACTTTTTGGCTATAAATAGTGAGTGAAAAACCCATACCAAAATTCATCACTGTATATGAACTAGGAAGAGAGGGCTGACATGAAGAGAAAAGTCCTTGTTTATTAGCCAAGAATGACTTGCCTGCTGCAATCATTTCTCCCCGAGGAGAAATATGTGGAGATCCCTTGTGTGGATGGTTTTCCAGGCAGTCATTTTGGCTAAATTGACAGGCTTTTCTTTCAATGTTAGCTATCATCTTCCCCTTCACCATGCTGATCAAAAAACAACACATCACAATGTGTTTTAAGGAAAATTCTTGCTCGGATCCGACTTGATCAAATTTGAATCAATTATATGGCACGTACAATATATTTGTCGTGTGATTGGTGAAGTCAAGAAAAATGAGCAATCACGCGCACATAGCAAGTGTGATACACATGCTCTGTGATTGGTTTGGTTCGGCAAAATCTGATTTGGACAAGAATTTTTCGTGTTTTTACAGCAAAATTACACATTTAGTCATATAGGATAATGGGTTCAATACTTTTGGTCCTTTGTTTTATGAGATTTTCAAAGTGGTCCCAAAATTGTAAAATCTCGACACATTTAGTCTCATAAATCTCATAAAACAGAGGATAAATGTATCAAATTTTCTCAATTTGGGACCATTGAGGACTAAATGCGTCCAGTTTTTCTAATTTTGGAACTATTATGAGATTTCGCAAAGCAAAGGACTAAAACTGTTAAACCTTCTATTTTATGGGACTAAAATATAATATTTTTTTGTTTTATATATAACATATTTTGGTCAAAATTACTTGAAATATGACAAAAAAAAATTATATATGGAGAAGTGTTGAAAAATAAAAGAAAGTAAGTGGGCTTAGCCCGAGATTGTAGTGATAAATTTATATTATATAAACTAAAATCCAAATAGATAAATTGAAATTACGGTAGAGTTATTTTTCCAATCATATCATCTTTTAATCGTGTTGGAAAATTTTCATGAGCTTCGTAAGGGGTTGAATGACTTTCCTTCATAAGATTTACATGAATCCCCATCTTTGGGGCTAATTAATAATATGTTTGGTCCGATAAGTTAGATTTATTTTATTTTTTATCACATTTATTACATAATTAGTACTTTTAATCCTATAATTTACAAAAATTAATATTTTTAGTCCTTATCTACTTTTTTGTCTATAGTTTAACAATATAGCATATGTGTCTAACACGTGATGGTTCAGTAGTTTTGGCTGGAAAACAAATTCCAGCTTGAGACCATTTTTGGGGAAAAATATAACTACATTCTGAAGGGAAAAAATAAATCTTGAAGAAAATTAAAAAAAAAAAAAAACATAGCGAATTCTCTCTTCTCTCACAAAAATTGAATCATATCCTTCCCATATTTCTATAAGTTGAAGTCAAGTAAAAGCAACATAAAGAATTATGTCTTCTACAATTTATTATCATAATTTTTTGCTGAAAAATCGATATAGATTAAAAAAAGATGTCAGTGAACTCGATTGCAACATTAATATATCACCAACAATATTTCAAGCCATGACTTTTCATTGCAAACTTTGCAGATGTCGTTCCAAACTAAATAAAGTATTGCAAAGTTTGAGGCTGATTTCTAGACAAACACTAAATCATCATTTGTTGTAGTAAGTTTCCATATCCCATTGCCAAATCCATGGAAATTGTGATGGATTTTACTCTGTCGGAAATGTTGATACAATTTCAATAGTTATTTCTTAACGCCTATTTTATACTGTTCCAAATAATGATGTGTACTCCTACTCTCTTCCATCCAATCTATCAACATGCATATCTTTCTATTTAACAACTTCCAAAATTTAAAATTTTATTATTATTTTTAATTATTAGTTACAATATCAAATTTGGATAGGAATGGCAATTTGGCCTCGGAAAATCGGGGCACCGATCCGGTCCTGTCCCAAATATGAAATTTTCCGAGTTTGGGGCGGGGTACGTGTCTTGTCCCAAACCCGCCTCGGACACGGAGTAATAAATTTAGCATTTTTTATTATTAATATATAATACGTTATTAATAAAAATTTATAGTATTATATATAAATTCTAAATAATTTTTGTATGTATCCAACTCTATATAAGAATACAAAAAATAAAAAATTAGTTGATAAGAAAATTAATAATTTAAATTAATTGATGAACGTATTCTTTGTTTTATACAATTCATTTTAAATTAAAACTTATATTAAGGTATTTCAATCTAAAGTGATATTATTTATTAAAAAATAAAATATTAGTTGAATGTATTCTTCGTATTATATAATTAATTGTAAATCGTAAAATGTTATTATTTGATGAGAAAATTAATAATTTAGATGAACGTATTCTTTGTCTTATACAATTCATTTCAGATTGAAACTTATATTAAAATATTTAAATCTGAACAGATATTATTTATTAAAAATAAAATATTAGTATTTACATGATGAAAACTATATTATTTTAATTCATTTATTAAATGATATTACTTAATAAAACTATATTAAGGTATTAAATGAGTGAAGGCGGGACGGATCTCGAGTTGGGCCTTACCCGTACTAGACCCGCTCTATTGCCATTACTAAATTTGGACAAGGTCGAGGAATTGCAAATAGGCTAGTCTGTCTGAAGGAGGTGATATCCAGACTTTTCTTTTCTAATATTCCCTCAAATGCAAATCCATGGAATGTGTAACTCTTAAAACTTTTTAGGTAGATGAATAGAGGCGAAGGTCATGAATGAAGATTGAAGGTTGAGATTCCATATATCCATATCACTAGTTGACAGAATACATTCTGCATGCATGGATTTCAACCACTCCAAAGGAAAATGCGATTCTCAGCGTGTCTATAAATAGAGAGAAAAAACCCCCAAGAAACTCATCACCATGGAAGAGAAGAGAGGGGGAGGGCTAACATGAAGAGAAAAGCCCTCGTTAACTAGCCAAGAATGACTTGCCTGCACGCCTCTGTTTTGAGGACGTATAAGAGTTTTGAGAGCCCTTGTGCGCGGCTTTCAGGCAGTCATCTTGGCTTAGTTGACGGGCTTTTCTTTATCATGCTACTCCTCTTCTTCTGCATGTATATATCTAGCTAGCTGCACAAATTTATGACATATATATTTTGTCTAACGTCTCAAAATAAAGTTCCATTTGAGACATGGAAATAATTTAATTTTTTCAAAACTTCAGTGTTATTAAAAAAAAAAAAAATTGCAATTTTCATCTTGTAATTTGGAAGGTGGAAATTTGGTCCTACACAAATTAATTTACATAATTTAGTCCTGTAATTTTGAAAAATCCGATAATTTTGGTCACATTTGGCTGTAAAACCCCAACTTTAAAGGTTATGTGGGCAGCACATGCGTCTTTTAGCGGAAGAGGCCAAAATACTCAATTTTTAAAAATTATAAAATTAAATTGCGAAAAATCAATTCGTGTATGTAGAACAAAAATTATCACTCTCTAAGCTATAGGACGAGAATTATATAGATATATTCATCCATTTGTTGAGCATTGCTCTCAATACACCCTATGCTAGAGGCATGTCGGTTTAAAGCTCTAATTTTTAAATTATAAACATTATTAATTTATTTTCTCTTTGAGGAATAAAAAGTCGTGAAATTTTCGGCAAGAAAAAAAAAAGGTATGAGTTGTTTCTGGAAAAGTGCTGAGAAGAGGAGTTAGACAACAAAGATTGCTGTGAAGACGCCATTCGCAAGAGTGTATTGAAAAGTAGAAAAATGGGTTCTTCGATGATTACAATGCTCTGCAAAACAAAGTTTATATAAATCTCAGACTAAGTCCTAACAACGAATTACAGTTGACCTTTAACTAATTTACCAACTAAGCTTAGACAACTAATTTAACTGTAACAAGCCAACGGTTTAATTAAAAACGTGTAAGTTAAAACGCTTTCAACTAACTCATAAAAGAGCAACTCTTTACTTTTTATTTTTTTGAAGAGCTTATAAGTTGATAATATGTTATATTTAGACCTTATAAAATATTTTCTAAAAAATTTACTAAACACTTTGTAGTATCTTAAATGCACTTAAACCTCTTATAAAATGTTTCAAAGTACTTAATTACAAACTCACCTAAACACCCTCTTAGTTTCATAATTTATGAGTGCACTAATATGTATTTATAGTTGGTATTAACAATGGAGATTAAAAAAAAAAAAGATTACAACCCGAGTTCGAGAAGCTTAGGGTATGTTCTTCAACACGATCATGTTCCCCTCAGCGAATTTCTTTCATCCAATTTAACCTACACTTAATGGAAGAAATCAATCTTTTTTTGGAGACTAAAATTTGGAGATTGAAACCGATTTAATGATATTATTTAGAGAAAAGTGTAATTAAATTGTCCACGTCATTAAATATGACAAATAGATTATTAAAGTGTTTAAAGATATGTAAATAGCTAAAGCTTATATATATATAGTAGAAAAACAAAAGATTTGATGAGCTTATCATCATCATTGCAGCCATTGATTGATTAATTAATTAATTACGTACACGATCGATATACATAAATGAAAAGGGTCCCCCACAGCAGCACTCAAAAACAGATAAAATGGGCAGGTATTAATATTATTAATTACATATCACATAGCATGTAATTAACAATTAAGATGATGGTGATGGATCAAACTTGAGATTTCACAGCAGAATTCTCTGCAGCTCCACCGCTGTTCATCTGGGAAGTTGCTGCAACTTTGTCGGAACGCGACAGTGCACTGATTTTGACAATGTCGTCCATGATTTGCTCGGCCGTTAGTTCTGAAATCTTTCCGTCCTCCAAAACTATGATGTGATTGGGTATATTATGAGATGGAAGCTTTTGTTGGCTCATTTTGGCTGCGTTTTTGTACTTCACGTAGAGCGCCATCTGAAGCACGCCGAAGCTGAAACCCAACACATTCGGAATCTGTACGTATACAAAACGTCAAATATAAATTCATCCAAAAAATGTGTAATGTTTGAATTAATATTTGTACGTACGGCGATGTTATAATCTTTGATTAGGAAGCCGTAGAAAAACCACATGACGGCGCTAAGAGTAAGGAATAGTGATAGAAGAAAGGGCATATACTCCACACTCTTCGTTCGTATCACTTTTCTCTGTTTTGAATTAAGAAAAAACAGTGCAAGTGATGATGAGTATGTATTTATTCATGTAATCAGCTGAGATAAATATATCGTACGTAGTATCTGTAGTTTAATTTTATTACATAAACATATGCTTACCACAATGCATAATGGGGCAATGAAGACACACAAGGAAAATACCAGACATATCCATCCTACTACATTTGCTTGTAGTGAAGCTTTAACTAGGAAATGTGTGGAAACTAGGATGAATCCGAACCCACAAACTATAAGCAGAAACAGTAGCTTAAGAGTTTGTACCTGCAATTACAATTGAAATTCGATACCTCAATCTATCAAAAAATAATTGGATATTTTTCAATTATTCTTTAATTTTTTCGATATTTCGTTTTTATACATACCCTTTGTTTCTTTGGTGCGTAGAAAAGATAGAAGCAGATGTAAATAGTCTGGATGAAACAACCGACTGAATTGATGGTAATGATAAGAGTGGTATTGGACTTGAGAAATGCATAATATATCCACAGCATCGCACTGAAGAGAGCAACCACATATGGAACTGACTGAAATCCTTCACTTGTCTTCTTCTTGTAGATTTGATAGAAAGTGGGTCTGCAGTGGCATTGTACAATAACATCCATCATCCCAGATTCAAATTAATTACTGATGGAGTGAACGTGAAGGAAATTAGCTTACATTGGAGAAAGAAACACCATGAACGAGACAATGTTACCTGCAACATTAATCATACGTTGTAGATTAATTATGGTTGATGAATGATGTTATTTATGATTGATGAGTACACCCATGCACACAACACCAGCTCCATCTTGTATGCATGTAACCTATATATATCCTCTAGTGGTAAGAAACATGCATGCATGCAGTTGTTCAAACTCGATCCAGTACAATAATAGAAACTAGAAAGTAAAAGAATAGCAATTGAGTTTCTGTACCAAGTAGTCCGAACGCAAAAGCCCAGTTCCCAGAGAAACCTGCCATCTTTCTCTACCTCGCAAATGTTTATGGATATCAATGCATGGCCTCACACTCTCATCACTACCTATTTATACACATACAATTCATGGGAGCTTTGGTGCAAAAGCGTAAATCTTAGCCATATAATAATTTCAATCAAAAGAAGTGATCATCAATTAGACTAAAGAAATCAATTAAAGCAACTTTTTCTTTCTTGGGGATATTATATTTTTTCTGCATGCAGGAGGGGTATATTAGTCATTTCACATGCAACGGTTTCTGGAGGATTCAATTATTGAAAGGGAATCTACTCTCAATATGTTATCCGATTCAGCATTAATCCAACCTTGTGTGGAACAGATTGCCAATAATAATGCGCCACTCGGCGTCAACTATGCACTGGGGACGTCGTTTTGCTCCTGATTTTGAGATTAAGTGCTGCTGTAGCTCAAAAATATTCAAGAAATGGTTTATCTATTCTTGGTGCTTTATGTCATTTATATTTCCATCACTTTTATTTCATAATTATTGAAAATGATCATTATCATCTCCCCTCCATATTTCGGTTTTTTTATTTGGTTAATTATATTTACTATTCTGCATATAAAGAGTAGTAAAATAAGGACTCTAAATATAAGGGTGATAATTATTAACTTCTAATTAATTATTTTTTTATAATCATAAATTTTAAAATTAACTGAAAATTGTTAAGGTAGACAAAACTAAGACTTTTTTATTTTGGGCTTTCATTGACTGGATATTTTTTTATTCTTTTATGACCACCCTTGCCACTAAAAAATGACATGAGAAAAAGAGAGAAAGAGAGAGAGAGAGAGAGAAAACACTTTTTTTTGGAATTTTTTTACTGTTTGGATATATTTTCTATATCTCCTGTGTCACATAAGCTCTTAAGTGCACAAAAAAAGGCCAAATTACATAAAAATAAATTATTGCACGACATTTCTATATGCATATAATAAATTATATGCAAAGAAACAAATGCAATTAAGCCTTCTTGTTTTTGTATTTGTTGAGAAAAAGTTATACTTGTTAGCTATGGAGTGTGAATAAGGTGACAGTATGTGATGATATGACGATATTATTATATATATTGTTTATGGGGAAACAACACTTTTTATTCTGTATTTTAAGGTCTTTATTTTTTATTCTATTTGCTATGAGATTTTTGTGTTGGGTCTCATAATTTTTAAAAGTATCTCTTTCAAAAAAAAAAATTTAAAAGTATCACTTTGGTCTCATGATACTTTTTCGTTAGATATTCTAACGAAAAATATGCACGTGGCAGTTAGGCGGGCCTTTAGTCTTTTGGTCTAATTGGTTACGAAATATTATTTTTAGTCCCTAATTTTAAAATTTAGTACTTTTTTGTTCTATGAACTTAGTGGCCACGTGTCCTATTTCATTAAATATTTAACCATAAGATATAATAGAACCAAAAGAGTTACTTTTTTAAAATTATGAAATTAAAGTGAGAATTCTAAGTAAACCCCCTCAATGGGTAGTGATGATGAGTGGCCAATTAAGCTACCTATTTATATACATAGAATTCATGGGACAATTTATAGTGCAAAAATTTGTAAAGCTTAGCGATATGATATAATTTTGGTGAAAAAAGTGATGATGAATACTGATAAATAATCCTAAAGAAAAGATGCTTTTCTTAATTGGGGATATTATTTTTTTTTTCTTCATGATAAGGGTATCTTGGTCATTTCACTTTATCTATCCATGCAATAGATTCAGGAAATAGTTGGATAATTCAATTATTTAAAGGGAATCTACTCTCAATATGTTATCCGATTCAGCACTAATCCAATCTTGTGTAGAACATATTACCAATAAATGTGTGCCAAAAAGAAAAATGAACATATTGGGCAATTTCTATAGTCTTACGATTTAATATAAGCAAGCTAAACCTCTAGACCTGTGCCCAATTTTATTGGCGCAAAAATGATCAGTTTAATAACACATTGAAAATTAAATTTTCAGTATAGTAAAGGGAAATGAGTAGTTAGAATAGGTGAAGAACAAATAGAAAAAGAAAAAAGAATGAAGTGGGATGAAAATGTTCTTTTATTAACACATTGCAGCAAATTTAGCCACGAATTTACAAACTTCAAATTCGTTGCAAAATTCGTGGTGAAAGCACCTTTCATTTTGCAACGACGTAACTGTTTAATGCTAAAGTTGTTGCAAAATTGTGGGCAACATTGCTATGGAATTAAGTGCGTTGCAAAATCCGCTGCAAACTAGTCTCTTTAAATTTGCAACTGAAAGCATGCCAAGTTGGTCGTGGCAAAAATCGTTGCTATATAATTTCCAAAATTATACAACTTGAAGATTGTTGCTAAGCCATTGCAAAAACTTTTGTTAAATTGCAATGGCTTATTTTTTTTTTTCTTTTGCAACAAAAATACTTTGAATATTTATTGCAAATGTTGTTGTGAAATCGAGATGTTGCAAAATCCATTGCAAATAAGCAATGGAAATCTTCGGGGCCAAAGTTTTGCCTCGACTTTTGCAACGACTTGCAAAAAAAGTGAACCACCTTAAAGTTGACTGAATTTTGCAACGAAATTTTGAACGGAAATGCAGTTGCAAATATTTGTAATTGTTTCGCCATGAAATTTTCCATGAAAACTCAAAAAATTAAAATTTTGTTGCAAAGCCGTGGCAAATTCAATGTCCGTAGCAAAAATGTCCTTGGCCAAAAATCTTTGGCAATGAGCCGGTTTTTTTGTGGTGCCCATTGCCATTTCCTACTCACTTCTACTGGGCTTAAACATTATGGACTTTAAAGACAAATTAGTCACCTAATGGATCATACTTAAACATATTTTTGTTCAATTAATCAATCTAAAATAAAAGATAATCTTATATTTTATCTTCGATCAATCAATCAAAAATGCATAAAGCCCAAATATGATATGGGCTTATTGTGGATTTTCATTTTAAAATGTGTAAAGCTCAAATGTATTTTGAATTTTTTTCCGAAACTAATTAATAGTCAATTTATTTGGACTTATAGTTAGTAATTTAATTCCAAATTTTTTATGACACCGGATATGAAATTCAGACCAAACTAGTTAAATGCACAATCCCATTGATCCCCAATTTCTTGAAAATTGAAGTAAATTAATTGGAGGGATCCATGGATAGTCCTTCTTTGTGCTCAATACTGGAAACAGCATTGTCTTCTTTAGCACTAACAATCTCTAAATCAGAAGTGGGATCTGCATTGGGGTTGAGATGAGTGATAGAGAGTTTGTCTGCTGTATGTGCCTTGCCCTTATAATATATCATGTACAGCATTATCTGTACTACTCCAGCAATCACCCCTGCTGTGTTTGCAACCTGTAAATAATTGCAATTTTGATCCAATAACTATAGGGTGTTTGGAGCTGAGGAGGGAAAAGAAATAGAGCAAACTTTACCATTATTTTTTTTTTTTTTTTTTGTTACGACATTGGTCATTTTCGTTAAGTGTCCGATAGAACGGACGAAGCAATGGCTGATAGAAATACATCCGTGTTCGAGAACACAGCCTGGGCGTGTTCCCCTTTGCTCGTTTGCTTTTCTCGATCTCCATAGTCAACAACAATTGCAAATACATTAATGCACTCCCAAACCAAGAGAGTAAGTGCAATAATGCAAATACATTAGTGTACTTCTAAATCATTATACATAGTTTGATAGTTTAGGAGTGTGGTAATATATTTGCAATTGGTGCTGATAATGGAATCATGAAAAGTAGGGTAAAATTATATTTTTGATCCCTATATGTTACGTCAAAATTGATTTGGACCCTAAATTTATCGGATCACAATTTTAGTCCTTAATATTTATATATTATTACGATTTCAGTTCAACCGTTGAAATTGAGTTTAAAAATGTTAAGAAGGGAACTGGATGGACTAAAATTTTAATAATTTGTAAACATAAGGGATCAGAATGGTGCATCGAAAAGTTTAAGGACCAAAAGTGTTCTCCAACACACCCATGTTTCTCTTAACCAATTTTTTTCATCCGTTTTTATGTGTACTTAAAGGAAATTACCAATTTTGTTAAAAAAAAAAAAAAAAACAGACAGCTTGAGACAAATTTGTCACCTCTAATTATTTGAGTATCAAATCAAATTAGTGGTAAAATTTGGGGATGAAAAGTGTAATTCTTCCATCTTTTCTCACTCCTCACCGGCATCGTGCAAAAAAACATGACTTCTTTCGTTATTATTTACAGACACTTGACGAAAAGTATCAAAAGTATAAAAAAACATAATATTTTGAGAATTAATATTATAAACTCAAATTGTTCAAAAATCAAAACAGAATAAATAATAAAGTTTGAAACTAAAAGTATAATTTTTCCTAATAAAATTATATATATTATGGGTTTATTCTTATCTCCTTGATATGGAGTGCAAAATTCAAATAGTTTTCGTATATAGCAATCATAGGAACATTAATGTTTCTTTCTTCTTAAATGAACAAGTATGCGTGTATAGTTTATTAAGTCAGTAAGAAAAATAATACATTGTTCCTTATATTATAAATAGAGTAAATTATATTTTATTATTTGAATTATAATCGTTTTTATACTTTAGCATCTAAAATTCTTTGTTATATTAACTTATTATTTCAACTTTATGAATTTTGACTTTGCCATTTATAACTATTTTTCAATCAAGTTTTTTCATAAAAATAAAATCAAATACGTGCACATGTTATATTTAAGGTTTATGTGATGTGATATTTTTCAAATATACATAGCATGAGGTTTTTCCGACAAAAAAAATCAACAAAAAATGGTCATATATGCCACAGTTTAAATTTCGCAAAGTTGATATGGTAAATTGATATTGTTGGCAGAGTTTAAAAATGGGTATAGTTCGGGCGGTAAAAATATAATTTACCCTTATAAATAACTATAACTCAAAAATTTTAGTAAAAAGCAATACTATCTATCATTGTCAAACAAACTTAATACATTTTGACTACGGTTAATCAACACGTGTCATGATTATAGTCATGACTAAAACATTTGTCATGAATTTTAGCTATGATTAATATTTTGGTCTCGCCTACAAAAACAACGTTTAAGAGCCGTTTACAGAGTAACGATTAACTAATATTTACCATAATTTTTTACTTTTAACCATAATAAAAATCACATGTATTTTAGTGAGTTAGAGAGAGAGGTTACCACAATATGCAGGTCTTTGAGCAGGAAACCATAACAAACCCACATTGCAGCAGAAACAACAATAGCAAATGACAATGAGATGGGCATAAACTCCACGCTTTTCGTTTGAATTACCTTTTTCTGCATTCACAAAATTTTTGGCCGTTAACAGTTCATTAAAAATTAATTGTAGTGTCAAGTACTGGAATAAGAATTGGGAAAAATGCAAGCAATTTATTCGTGATATTACAAGTGAGCAAGTTATCCCCCTGTAAAAGAAATAGTAATTTATTTTTCTGTGTTTTAAAAGTGCACTACTGTATTTTTTAAAATAAAATAATTTACCTCTTTAGACAAGAAGGTAAATTGCTTTATTTTAAAAGAATATAAAGGAGTGTATTGCTGTATTTTCTCATAGGAGGATAATTTGCTCATCCACAATTTCCTCCTATTTAAAGTATACTACCGAAAAAATATTCTCCATCTATTTTTTTGTTCTTTTTTCCACTAACCTCTGTATTTGTTTATTTTTTCTCTCTTTATCTTTCATCTCACTTTCTTATTTAAGATTCAGTTTTTATTTTCAATTATTTTAATTTTATTAAAAAAAGAATTTGATGCAGGATGGAAAATTGCAATTTCAGTCGTCCAACTAGACCACTTATTCATTTTTGATTCTCTGACAATCAAGGGTCACAGTTTTCGTCCTCAAATATTGCATTTATTTGACGAAATTAGTAATTTTTATCATTTTTCAGTTAAATATAATGGGAAACCTCACGTGGCAAGACGTGAGAATTCTTAGAGGGGAGAAAGAAAAGACTCATTTTTTGTCATTTTCAGACAAGAATGGAGAGCATTGGCAAAAAAACAAGTTGACTCTATCGACAATTGCAAAATATGGTGACTAATCCTGAGAATGGATAAAATATTTATTACTAGAAGAATTATGTGAACCTTAGTGTGGTTGGTAGTGGACTGCAAGTGCCACCCGGGTCCACTGCATTCCACCCCCGCTGCTGCAATCTCCGCCTTGAAGCGCCGCTGAGCTAGCCTAACCCCTTCTAACCTCTTGCAACTGAAAAGAAAACGAGAATGGCGAGGGCAGTCTCATCTAAGTCATCAATAATGTCCTCAACATTGCAACCCATTACTCCCAGAAACAACCTTAACTCACTCCACAACACCTTTCTCTTTTCCAACTCATTTCTGCACAACCCAAAAACTCCAACTACTTCCATTTTACCCGCAACTTTCAACAAGAGTTGGGATTTGATCCGAATTCATTCTTGCGAAATTTCGGAATGGATTTTACATGAAAATTGAGAGCTTTCTTGTCTATTTTCTCTATGTTCTCATCTCGCTTCACACTGTCCAATATTAGTTTGATTTCTTTTATTAAAATTTTGTCTTTTGCTTTGGTTTGATTTGTTACAAAAAAGATAAAAAAAAAAAAAAAAAAACACTAGGTATGTGTTGGACCCCACCCAAAAAATCGAGTATGTTAAAATACTTTCGACTTTAGAGTTGGCAATTGGCCTCGAAAAATTGAAATCCTGACCTGGATTTACCCCATTTGGGATGGATTTGGAATAGTATTGACGAGTTCAACACGGGGTATGGGTTTTGCCCTGGACCCTCCCCGCCCCTCCTCCCCCATCCCGAATTTTATATATTTTTTAGTTTATTATTGATATATAATTCATTATTAATAAAGAAAATTATAGTATTATATGTAAATTTTTAAACAATTTTTACATATATCCAACTCTATAAGAAATACAAAAAATAAACTTAATGAGAAAATTAATAATCTAGATAAATGTTTACTTTGTTTTATTCAATTCATTTAGATTAAAAACTATATGTTAAGATATTTAAATTTAAACTATATTATTAGGAAAAATAAAATATTAGTTGAATGTATTCTTTATATTATACAATCTATTGTAAATTGTAACATAATATTACTTGATGAGAAAATTAATAATTTAGACGAACGTATACTTTTTGCTATACAAACCATTTTAGGTGAAAACTATATTAAGGTATTTAAATCTAAACAATATTACTTATTAAAAATAAATTATTAGTTGAATGTATACTTTGTAAGTCATTATAAATTGTAAACGTATATTACTTGATGAGAAAATTAATAATATAGATGGACGTATACTTTGTGTTATACAATTCATTTTAGAGCGAAAACTATGTTAATATATTCAAATCTAAACTAATATTACTTATTAAAAAAATAAAATATTAATTGAATCATGAATATATTAAAGTCTAATTAAATGATAAATTTAAATTATTTAACTCTAATTAATAATTATCAACTAAAATAACAATACAATTATTTGTAGTTAAAAGAAGACACTTAAAAGTCAAAATTCAAAACCCCATTTTGCATTCGGGGCGAGGGTGGGGCGGGACGTATCTCAAGTCCGGTCAGACCCGAACCAAACTCGTCCTGTTTCCATCACTATTTGACTTTAGAGACCCGTTAAATATTGAGTTAGATGAATAGCGCTTGAACATTAACAATTTGTATGAGTTTTTTTGGATTTGGATTTGGGTTTATGGAACGTCTTGTCCTACCCATTGATAGGCCTAATTAGCTGAAGGAGTGGACAATGTCCCTTGATAGTGTTTAGAGACTTCAACACCATTATTAATGGGAGTGAGATATGTAGACGTTATGTGGACAATGTCCAAGCTAGAATGGAGTTCCGGTAGGTAGTTGAAGGTGTTTGGCAGGTAGCCTAGAATGTGTGTTGTGACTAGGAAGCTCAAGCCACCTCATGTGTTTGGCACTTGATGGTAAAGGACTAATTCCGTCAAAAAAATGCAATATTTGAGGACCAAATTTGTCATTCTTGATTGGTTGAGGACCAAAAACAAATATTAGTGATATAATTTGAGGACTAAAAGTGTAATTCCCCCAAACACATTGAAATTACTATTTTAACTAAATTTTTATTGGATGGACGAAATGAATAAAGGGTAAATTTGGATATTTAAAAATTGACATGACAAAAGATTTTTTTTCCCCTTTAAAATGAATAGAGCGATAGCATTATAAATTGAAAGAGTGCAAAACTTCCAAAGCATAATACGTGCATGAAAGCAGAGTTCTCTTTTATAACAGTACAGATATTCTTTCTATTAAAATTATGAAAATCATTATAATATCAAATTAATAGTTCTTGTTACCTAATAAATATAATCAGCGACAATTACTTTACATCGCTAATTTTCTCTTATCTTGCGATGCTCTTTCATGTTTATAAAAGTGTCGTGACCAAATTAATTAAAAGAGAAAGGAATAGAAATGAAAAGAGAAAGGAATAGAAATGAAAATCGAAAATTTTTGTACTATAATAACATTTTTGTTTTAATAGATTTTTGTAAATTATAAATAATAAACACAAGTTTCGTATATATAACAAAAAATAAATAAATAGAAACGTCATTAATTACCGTGATGCCTAAAGGCGCGATGTACGTAGTGGCAAGCAATGTTGCACATATCCATCCAAGAAACTCAACTCTTTGTGCTCCTTTTACTATAAAGTTGGTGAAAATAATAATAAACCCCAACCCCACAAAGCTCACCAAAAGCAGCGTCAGAGTTAGCATCTGCAACGTAAATTAATTAATATTGACATGTAGAATAATCAGCGCAAATAAAATATATGTTTATCTAAACTATTTAATTGCATTTTTATTCCTATAATTATAATCGTTTGGCATTTTTTAGTACTTTAAGTTGTTACAGTTGTAAATTGGTCCGTTACATTTTCTATTTTCACTATTTATGGACAAAATTGGTTTAAAATTGGTCGAAAATACTCCAAGAAAATATGATTTTAGAAACAAAACATCAAGTGACAATTTAAAATTTATCACTAAAAATATATATTAAGTAACGATAATTTCTATCTTGTCATTATATAACTATTAGTGACTTATGAATAAAGTTGTAATTGAATACAATTAGTGACGCATGTAAGTGACGACCTAGTGACAACAAATAATAGTCGTCATTATAAATATGTCACTAATTGTAATTAGTGACGACTTTGTGCATATTCTTTTGTCAATAATTCGCGCTAATAATAATTTTCACAAAATAATATTAATTATTACAATCATAAAAAAAATTCATTATTGTGACAAAATAAATATTCTTATCACTAAATATATAAATTAGTGACACTATTAGAATCGCCACTTAATGTTTTTTTGACACCAATGTTCCGATTTTCCATAATTGTCGCGCCCCTACTCTTGCCATATCATATAAAATCAGCCAACAATCTTATTTTTCTCAATTTTTTACTGGCACATGACTTGTATATGCCACTTTTTCCGACCAATTTTGTCCTAATAAATTTGTGAAAACAAGAAACGTACGAGATTGAATCACAAACCTAACAAGTTAAAGAATTAAAATACCAAATAGCTATAATTACATAACTAAAAAGGCAATTAAACCTATTTAAAACCCCCCACCCCACCCCCTTACATTGAGAAATAAATAGTTACCCTAGGTTTCTTGGGTGCATAAGCAATGTAAATGGAGATGTAGATGGCCTCTATGAAACCCCCAACGGAGTTGACAGTGATGAGAGGAATTTCATTGGACAGAATAATAGCATAATATAACCACAGCATGTTGGAAAGTAAAGTGACCACATATGGCACAGATTGGAACTCTTCTGTTGATTTCTTCTTCATGATCCTATAAAATGTTGGCCTGCAACGTAATCCAATTAAGTTCATTTTATTATTTTTCTCACACCAGAAGAAATCTAGCTAGGTTTTCACCATAATTAAAACTATGGTTAAAGTAAAAAATCGTGACAGGTATTAAATAACCCCAGTTGTGCAACGGCTATTAGCCATTGTTTTCATCAGTGAGGCAAAACAATTGCATCAGTTAAAAATTATGACAAATACTTTAGGCATAGGTAAAAATTATAACGAAAGTTGACTAACCATGGTTAAAACTTAAATTTTCGCGTCGACTTTTTTCGAAGGTGGTAGATAGTATTATTTTGGTACGGTGTTTAAGTTGTGGTCATTAATAGTGTAGAAAATAATCATATTTCTTTTGGAGTGTCATAATTTCAATTATTTCACAGAGATAAATATGGTAGAGAAATTAAATAACTTACCCTGGGGCAAGAAATACCAAGAAAGTAAGAAGGTTGCCTGCAAAGTATTATAAATAAAAAGAAAAACAAAAAGTCTGCAATTCATTAGTTTTGCAGCTTCATTATTATGTTAACGTCTGAACATATTTGCAAATATATAACGCATAATTTCATACTACGATCAAGAAATCAGGATACATATATATATATATATATATATATATCGTATATGATTATATATGTAACATATACAACTTACCTAGAATGCCAAAGGTAAATACCAAAGGATTATGAATGGAGAAAGCTGCCATCTCTCTCTCGCTCTCTCTCTCTCTCTCTAGAATGCAACACAGGAAAAAGAAAGTAAAGCCTAATTTAATTGAAGTTGATTTTTGAGTTCACATGCATATATATAGAGAGAAGATAATGGGATGAATTAGTTCGAAGTCATGGATCGAGTTCCATAAAAATGTGGGTATTTGTCTCATTCAATGTGAGTTTAATTACTTGTAATGGATATTTTTCTTACTTGATCTGAATTTATTATTGTTAATTGTTGTAATCTCTATTTATTGTAAAGTGGATTTAAGGTCGTGGGTTCAAGTCCACCAGCGTTTGGAATGTTATTCTACTTTAATAGTTGGTGTTGGTGTCGTTCTATTTTAATAGTAGTTGTTTATTAGATATAATTATCCGATATTAATAATCAGTATACATTTGCAATATGGTCAGTTATTGTTGGATATATAGATATTTGATACTATAACCAATTTATTCAAAAAAATAATAGTTCATATATTGCTTTAAGTGATCGAATAAATACATTACTAAATTTATTAATATTGATATAATTACATAATCAACTTTTATTAGAAAAAGAAAAAAAAAAGTTTTTCAGAGAAGCACGAAAATGGTCATGTAATATTCTGGTATATCTCTATGATATGTACAATAAGCTCTAGATGTGGCCAAGCCAATGAGCATAGTGCATTTCGTCGTATCCGAGGATGGTTTTCGGCTGTCTATTAGTGATCATGTTATTAAAAATAAATAAATAAGGGGACCAAATTTTATTGCATGGATGAGGAGTTAGTTATTTTATTTTATTTAAGAAAACGTCATTATAATAAAATTTAGACGATTACGAGGTGTTTGCTACAAAGAAATTGGCCAGACGATTGCATGCATACATACAACCTATCCGAGACTGGTAAGGGAAGCAAAATTTGCGAACATTCATATAAATCGTCACTTAGATTTGAAAATTTTTTGTCCGAATCAAATTTGGTCGATCCAAACCAATCACAGATGATATTTACCTTAGATTTTTACTTTATAAATTGTGCTAGAAACTCTGTTGGTCTGTCACGCTTTTTTGATCGAACCAAATGAAATCACAAACAAAATTTGACTTAAATTTTTACGGCATCATGCAGATTGTGCTAGAAGTCTGTTTTGCAGCAAAAGTTGAATGAGGCTAGTCATGTGACACCCCGGTATTTATTATATTAAATATTATATATCATTTTTAGTAAATTAATTTATTATCACCCCATGAGATTTGTTCTTTTTTCACCGATTTCTTGTTTAAGGTTTATTTACAAAATATTTATTTTAATTAATTTGGGATAAAGAAGAAGTTATATGAAACTTAATTACTTAATTCGTAAGAATTAGAAAGTCCCAAATCAACGACAGAATAAATTATAATCAAAGGAAAAGAGAAAATCGTGATAGATTTGCATATTTGAGTTGACGTGCCCATACTTAACCGCGCAGACAAATCAATAAGTAAAAAAGAAAGGGAACGAATTTTGCTGCCGAAGGAAGGATGGTTGGTGCAGAAATCAGTAGTATAAATAGATTGGTAATTCATATGTCAAACACATCAACTCTCGTCTTCTCTCTATCTCTTGACTTCAGTACTAAGTTTATGATGGAATTCAACTTTTCTTTATGATTTATTTCATTTGCATGTTAGGTTAGTTCTTTTTTTTTTTTTCCGGTTCAAGTTATGGTGAACGCTTGATTCCTATATATGTTTAATCATCAAGAAATATACATTTTATTTTTCATTATTATAATAATTTATTTCTAAAAATCTAAAAGAGTCCAAATTTATTCAATATTAATGTATCACTCATGTATATAGGATAATTATAACGACTCCCATTAAATTTGACATAATTACGAATATTTCTTATCCCGAATGCCCATTTAAATCTAAATACATAACCAAATATCATATTCATTTTCGTTTATTAATAAAAAAATTTAAAAAAATATTTTACTCAATTTCGTCGCAAGAAAAATCACTTTTGATATATATATATATACTCATACACAATATACATATATCTTTCAATTTTACAAATACTAATATAATTGTAATTAGTACTTACCAAATCCAACTGAACGTCAGATTTTATAGACGTAGCTTGTGTGAGGTTGTCATTTCTTCTGTTGCATGTCAACATTTATAATAAATATCTCCATATAGCTCATGCTAAAAAAGATCTCCTCCGATGCTTTGTACTGTCACATGAACTACAATGTCCTCATTTACATAATGGATATATTCAGATAAATTAAAACACTAATAGACTATAATCTTCACTAATATTATCATTACTTACAAATCCCTTATTTTTTATGTTTTTTTTTTTTTTTTGAGATGAAAAGCGATGATTATAATATATTATGAAAGGAATTACTTGTAGTTTTTTTTTTTAAAGGTAAATTTCATTAATAAAAGGAATCATACAATAGAGCCAACTATACATGAGACACGTTCACGCTCCAATTTTCTTCCATATTCTCAAGACTATCACCGTTTGAATGCTGTGACGTAAGTCATCACTCATAATATAGATTGGGATATGCTCAATGACTCTTTTAGTCAATGACTGATGACTTACTCCATCCATAAGTGGTACACAAAGATCAGAGAAGCCAAGATTGCCCTTGATGTCGCTTTTAGAAGGTGGCGTTCTCTCCATTTTCGACTTGTCCTAATAATACCCTATTGAGAATTGTAATCAGGCCAAGTAGAACGTACATGGTGTTGAAGCAGTTGAAGACATCTACCAGCAAACTCACATATAAAAAATAAGTGGTCGTGTGTCTCCATCTGTCCGCTATTGCAAAGAACACACTCCCGAGAGTTGATGTTGAGCCATGCCTTATCTGCGGTTGTGAGTTTCGCTAACATAGCTAACCACAGAATGAAATATTCACTTGTAGTTTTTGACAGCATCCCTATGTTTATTTTAAAATTATTTAAATAATTAAATACTCTTTGAATAAGCATAGTATGTTTCAAATATTTTTTCTTTATTAGTAATTTTTCATTAATCCATCGATATTATTGGATTTAAGTAAGCACTACACATATAATTAAATATTTTATTAATAAGTTTAGTTAAGTTGAATAAATTAGTTATAATAACAATTCTTTCTAATAAATTATATAATTTAATTAATTGGATATAATATTCTCAATTCAAATTAAATATTTAATCAATGATGGTTATTGAAGCCATCAAAAATAATTTTCTATTAGTATTTCAGTGATAATTGATGAGTAGGATTGATTTTCTCATAAAGTGGTTATAAATTAATTTCTTCAAATAACAAAAAGGGGAGATTTCATTTGAGGTTTAACTGAAAGATGATATTAAAGGAGATGAATCAATGTAAGAGAAAAGTTTTTCAGTTAAAAAGTCAACTTCATGTTTGTTCCCTTATTGATGATTGATGCATAGATGACAATCATTCAAATAAATGAATCAGTTATGGTTGTCATTTGTACGACCTGACGGCCTCGGTCATCTTTCCTTACGTTTCGGTCAACAAAGGAGCGTGGCTAATTTCTAATCAATGAACAATTTTGAAAATATTTACAAGATTTAATTAACCAATAACATTAAGAATTATAAAGGTTCAATTCTAACTAATAAATTTTTAAGAGAATTTATTTAAGTTCGATCATGCATTCCCTATAACATAATCAACTATTGTTACATAATATGCTATGTTACCCCTAATTATTCAACTAAAAAAAATTAAAAATTCAATTGGCTAGAAAAATATGAATAATTGACCATATCATTTATAAATTAGATTATTTGTGATAAAAGTACCAAGAATAACACAAATATCTATTAAATAAAATTATAAAGCATAGATTAGATCTCGAACAAAAAAAGGAATAAATCATCACTAAAACCCGAACATCACAGGTTCCATGGTGTAGTGGTTAGCACTCTGGACTTTGAATCCAGCGACCTGGGTTCGACTCCCGGTGGGACCTTTCCCCTTTTTATTTATATTAGGAAACAAAACTTTTGGGCCTATACCAACTGCGCTTTGGAAGCCCAAACTAAAAGTGTTTTATGCCAATGAAATTTAAGTTGAACGATACTGTTTTTCAAAAAAATTAATACATAAAATCGTAAAATAATTAAGAGTTTAATATACAAAAATTAATACATACCCTCACATCAAAAGTGTAGAGCATCAAGATTGTTTAAAACCATAACCTCCAGAGAAAAGACAGAGAGATGGGCTTAATAAAATAATAATAATAATTAATTCAATCCTCTCATACTAAAGCTTTTAGGATGAAATTACTAAAAATTCGAGAGATAATCATCTCGATTTAACTAAGTTGGATGACTATAAATTTTTCATTGCATATTTTTAAAAATATATTGATTATGTAAATTTTTTAAATCACATTTGGTTAAGAATTTAAATGTAAACATGCTTACATTATGTTTTATCATTATATATTTCATATTTATTTTAATTTTATGAGAATCGAGAATATAGATAATAATATACATATATATTATATATGACAGTGTTAGTGTCGTATCATGTCCTAAATTTTTTAAATTATTTGTGCTGCTAGATCCGTATCATATTGTGTCATGTCCATGTACACAATTTTAAATATAACGAAACCTTAACTTTAACCACTACACTAAAACGTCATTAATAATTATCGCTACAAGTAGTTAGCATCCAGTCTTAAAACATGCATTAGAAGAAACATAGATAGGTTATAAGCTTCAGAAGTTTGTTCATTTATTAATATATACTCAAATAATTACTATAGTTGGGGTGTTTCTTTATTGATATTTCTCTCAATCTTTATATGTAAACTTATAGATTTAATCTCAAATTATCTCAATTATTCAACATTTATAAAAGTTCAATGAAACCATAAGTTCACTTGATTTAGAACAAAGTCCATTTGGTATGAATTCAATCCATGGTTCAAAATCACTCTTAATTAAAAAATGTAACAATTTTATACCTTATCTGATTTTGTAATTTTGACCAAATCATTTTATGAACTGAACGACGCAATAAAACGGGATTCAAACTCATGATTTAGAAGTTACAGGACCTCAACTTCACCAACTGAACTAGTTTTCATTGACTAATATTTTTTAACGTTGTTGTCAAAATATGTAACATCATTAAAATATCTAATAGCATTTCAAATTCAATAAAGTTAGTCATATTAATATATTAATTGAATTGTTGTATTGCTTGCCTTTATATAAATACACATATACACATAAAATTAAAATTCTTAAATTTACATTCGTCAATCCAAATATAATATTTATACTAATATACAAAACGAAGATATTTTTTATTCATAAATGACAGTTTATGACATCGCTATACTTTTTTTTTTTTTGTCTCAATAATACCTCCAAATTATTATTATTTTTTTATTTCTCTTTTTATAAAATATGATATATTAATTTATATATTTTATTTTTATTTATAATATATTTTAAAATATAAAAAATTATATATTATATACACACAAAAATAACGTGTGACGAGAAAAAAAAAATAATAAGCAAGGCTTGCAAGTTATCTCCATTTTTATTCCCTGACATGTCCACGCCTAAACGCCTACCTTTCTTCCTCGCACTTACCTTCTACATGGATTTGATACCTTGGACAAATCACACTCCAACCTCATGCCCCACATAAAATAACTTTTCATATAAATATACTAATTGATATTGATATGGTACGCCGTTATTGTATATATATTAATAAATATTATTTTTATATTTTAAAATATATTATACATAATAATAAAATATATAATTAACATATCATATTTCAATAAATATATAAATAAATAAATAAATTTAACTTAAATATGTTATCGATATAAAAAAAAAAATTGGTTCCGCATGTGTCACAAACCATCATTTATAAATGAAAAAAAATATTTTCTTTATTATATTAGTTGAGATATATAGATGAGAAGAAGAATTTGAGTAGATGTGGTTGAAAAATATATAAGAAATATTTTTGATAAATTTTAAAAATTCGTGTTGCGGTGTAAGTAACCGTCATTTATGAGTAAAAATAGAACATTTTTATATAGTGTATATATATATATATAGTTTGAGTTATAGTTACATAAAAAATATCAATAATAAATAATTCTTATATCAATTATTATTAGCAAATATATATAAATTATGAATAACTACTATAATAAATCAACAACTACTACAATATTTTTAGGGATAATTATACTTCTTTTTCCTGAGGTTTAGTGTAAGCACGTGTAAATTTTTTATAGTTTGAAAAATTACATCTAATACCCATGAGGTTTGCTTCCGTTTAATAAATAAGTCCATCTATTAGTTAAAATTCATAAAAAATTTGCTGATATTAATAAACAAAACTAAAGAAAAATTGAAACTTACATTCGATTGACTTATTACTGATTTTTGCAGGTCAAATATATTTTTTTATGATCAAATTACCCTCATTCATTTTTCATGCGTTAATGCATATGAGGAGATATATATTCATGAGTAGTTTAGTCCAAAAAATATTATTTCACCTGCAACAAATTAGTAATCAGTCAATCGAGGATAAATATCAATTTTCATTAATTTTTTTTATTAATATCAGTAAATTCAATAAATTTTGACTAATAGAAAAACTTATTTATTAGACGGAAACAAACTTCAAGGGTGCTGATATAATTTTTCAAATCACAATAAATTTATTATAATTACGACGGAGTGGAGTGCATATTCCTTATTCTTAATATATTATTTGTCGTTCATATTCAAAATTGTAATTTATTAATTAAATCCTTCTAATTAAATACAGGAGATTATAACACTAATATTGATTAAAAACTAAACATATTTATTAGTGATGCATGTCTAAACTCAGTGGTTAAGGTTAAAATTGAAGTTTTACGAGCTTATGGGTTTGAGTTTTATCGGACGAGTGGTTATATATTTTATTTTTATGAATTTATTTTAATTTCTTACTATTATTAGTCGTATTAATGTATTAATTGAATCGATGTAATACTAAAAAAAATTAAATATATTTTTTTCAATAAACATATTTTTAGTATTATTATGTTTTTAAAGTAATAAAATCATGGATATTCTTGTTTGATCTTGAACAAGAAAAACTCAATAAGAGGAAATTTACATATATATTAGGAATCAGAATTGATCAAATTGAGCAGATAATTATCCGATCAAGAAATCATAAAATATTCAACAAATCAAAGAAAGTTAAATAAATGTCATTAATTACCCACCACGCTACGCATTACACACAGTCCACCAGCCAAATTAGCTTGAGTAGGAATTCTTCTCTCCAACCCATCACCACCTTAAACCCCCGGAGTCGGCGGCCGGAATATGACGTAATCGTCGGCGGAGGTGGCGTCATCCGATCGAAGTACGATATGCTCGCACCAAAGCCGCCTTGTCATGTAGTATTCCTCCAACTATATTCCACCAAATGCTTTCGGTTTTCTTTTGAATTCGTCGCTGTGACTTTTCTCACTACGATTGATTATTTTCCCGCTAACATTTAATCCCATTTTGCTGTGTTTAGAGAAAGAAAGAATTAGTTTGTTAGAAAAGAAAGTTAGTTTTGGGAAGAGGGATGAATGCAGTTGCGCCGCCGGAGTCCCACGGTGCGGCGGAGGTGCTCCGGACTTACCAAGCTTGGCCGGGGAAAAACGTAATATCATCAACTATTTCTTATTATCTGATTATGGACTCCTGCTATCTGGGAGAAATAACTTCATTACGTTGAGGTTTTAAGATTTTATGATCAGGGATTGAGTTAAGATTTAACTTCCTCGTTCTAAATTGAAAGCTTCATTTGATGGTAATAATCTGAATATTCATGTTATCTTCACGTCTGCTGTGGTTTGGAAGGTGTTCAAATTTTTATGTCTGGTTTGTGGGATTTCAGTACGACTGGAATGCAACTTTTTCTGTTGTATCTTTGCAATTTTTGGCTGGAGTAGTGAACAGCTCTTTTATGGATTACTTTTTAGGCTTTTCTGGGCTGTGGGGAGCTAAAAATAAATCAAAATTGGCATGGTGGAATGAAGAATTAGCTTGCTTTTTGCTGCTCTGAAGTATGCAAAGACCATGTTCTAATTTCCCATACAATGGAACCCAAAAAGAAATGGTGAAAACATATCGAAACATTTGCTTGATTGTGTTCAGAATCAAAACATATTTCTTTATATACGTGAAAGTCGTGAGTACTTTCTATCTGTTGTCCCTAGCAAGAAAGTTTCTGGTTTAAGGATGGAGTTTTCTGAAGTGCCGCATTATTATATGTTTTGTTATGGAATATAAGTGCTGCTGCTAAAACACATATTTGGTTGAGCTTGTCTAAGAGATCTTATAAGACCATTTTACAGCTTATAAACTGTTAGCTCTATTTTAAACATAAGAGTTTCAGTGTTTGGATAAAGTAAAATTATGGAGCTTATACAATGATAGCTATGATAATTTATAATTAATATGATCAACATTGTAGGAGCATGTAAAAATCTGAAAAATGAATTGGAAACTTTTTGTGAGCAGCTGATAAGCTGTACCCCTAAGAAATTATTATTCTCTTGTAAAATATTTGTAAAAGTCTTATAAGTTTATTCTCACACCCTTTTTATCTTTCTATCAGAAGATCTCACCATGAGATGCTTGTTCTTACATTTTCTAAAATCTGTTCTTCGACGTTTCCTTGCAGAAATTTTGTCTTGGGGGGAGGTTAATTTTTGGGCCTGATGTTGGATCGCTATTTTTTACACTATTTCTGATGCTTGCTCCTGCTGTTGTTTTCTGCGTCTTCATCGCCAGAAAGCTGATGGATGAGTTTTCTGGAAATTGGGGGATCTCAATCTTGGTTGTATTTATTGTTTTCACAGTATATGTAAGTCCAGTTTCCTTCTTTCAAGTTTCTGTTTCTTTGTTATTGTTCAGTACCCCTGCTATCCTCTGGCTTCATTAGGTTTATATTTCTCTATAGATTTACTTTTAAAGTTTCTAAGCTCTTGCATAGATGAGCGATCGTTAATTAGGTACTTATTGATAAGGGCATGTAATTTGTCTTCTGATTCTTATTTTTCTTTACTTTTCATGCAAATGGCATATCTGCTTGTACAAAAGATATTAGTAAATTCTGAAAATATGTTCATTCAATGCACAAGCATGCAAACCGTGACAGAAAAGGAAGTTGTAGATTCAGAATATATGAGGAAACTATTCTTAAAAGTTGTTATGAATTGTTGCCATGCAATTTCTAGTTTGATTCTGCTGTTATTGTCAATCTAGCAGTTCAGAAGGTAGGGTCCAAGCACATAAAATGAAGGTATCTTTTGATCTTTGATTTTTGAAGCCAATGCGCACGTATCATCTTGTACTTTCTTGCATCTCTATCTTCTATCCGACTTTTAAAGAAAACTAAAGTGTAACTGAAATTGAAATGCACAGAAATTAAAAGTGGCATATTATTCTGCTGTTACCATTGAATTGAATAGAGGAAACAATTTGCTCCACACTTTTATCATTTCCCATATAGATGGCTGATTGCCTTCCAAATTGTACCAGAAATACATTATGCTAAAATAATCAATATAGGATCATTTCCTGCTTTCTTTTATCTACACTAGAACGCATCATTATAAGCAACATTTCTTATTGCATGTACTTCTCCAGGTGTTAGTCCTCCTTCTACTGACTTCTGGAAGAGATCCTGGTATAATTCCTCGCAACACTCGCCCTCCGGCACCAGAAAATTTGGGAGCTAATGTGGAACCTGGCCCTGGCCAAACGGCAAGTTTGCCTCGGACAAAAGATGTTGTCGTTAATGGAGTAACCATGAAAGTCAAATACTGTGAGACTTGTATGCTTTATAGGCCTCCACGTAGTTCACATTGCTCAATTTGCAATAACTGTGTGGAACGGTTTGACCATCACTGTCCTTGGCTTGGACAGTGTATCGGACTGGTATGCCTTGGTTTTGAGTTGCGACTCTTGATGTATCCATTGATGACAGCCTGCATGATATTTGTTCAATAACACTTTCTTGGACCATCGGAGCTTCCGTGATATCCATTCTTTTCATGTTTATTTGGATATGTATCTCCTAATAATTAGAGCGCTGCAGCTTCATTCCACAGTCCTTATACTCTAATTTACACAAGGAAAATTTTTAAAGAAAACCACTTGCAGCATTAGTCTTCCCTGCTGGAAGTTGGAGCTTAGTCGCTCTTTGCTTCAAAATATGCCCTGCTCAGATTCTTTCAAAACTTAGTTTAGGAAATTTATATATGATATTAAGGAGAATGATTTGATTGAACCTGAACCACTTTATCTTTTATTCTGGTTGCAGAGAAACTATCGCTTCTTTTTCATGTTTGTCTTCTCCGCAACACTTCTTTGCTTATATGGTCACGGGTTTTGCTGGGTCTATATTAGAAAGATTATGGACAGTGAAAAGACCTCCATATGGAAAGCAATGAGGAAGACACCTGCCTCCATCGCACTTATTGTTTATTCTTTTCTAGCACTCTGGTTTGTTGGCGGGCTCTCAGTCTTCCATCCCTACCTCATATGTGTAAACCAGGTAATCTGCTGATCTTTATGGCTTTGAGGTTTTCTTTCATTTAAAATCTTCCTGTTTGTAATATGGTTTCTTGTTTTGAAAGGGAAACTGATTCTTGAACCTTTTCATGCTCTGTCACGTCGAGATGGATAACCACGACCAAAACTGTCTGTAGCTTTTGCCAAACATAATCTGTATCTTACTGAATAGAACACGGAAATTTTTTAAAATGTATCCAGTAAAAACTCAATATTTTCACTAGCTGATAAATCCTATAATATTTGCTATGATTACCAGGGACGGATCTTTTACCATTGTGTCAGCCATTTTACTAACATGTCCTGAATTTTAGTTGATTTTAATTGCATCGCCGATGAAGTTAAATACCATAGTCTAAAAGTTATTTCTAAGGACAATCTGTTGTATGCCGTTTTTAGTATATTGTGTGATTTTTTTTATATTATTGCATGCAAATGCTTTGTCCTTTTAATAAATGGACGGGTTATCTGTGAATTTAACGATTGATGATTTCATCAAATTATTACCAAACCATTGCTAAAAAACCTGAAAAATACTCTGATCACAAAATTGTTGCTATGGTTTTAATTTATTTATGTAATATGCATTTTCCAACTTCTGTAAATATTTCTTCAATGCAGTCGACATATGAGAAATTTAGATATCACTACAGCAGGCATACCAACCCCTTTAATAAAGGTATTGTCAAAAACTTCATGGAGGTATTCTGCAGTAGCATTCCAAAATCCAAGATCAACTTCCGAGCTAAGCTGCAGAAAAAGTCTGTGATGCCACCTTAAACTGTCGATGCTAGTTTCGTCTGCACAAAACCGGCAAATGGAGAAGGGGAGCAAAAAAAGGCAATTGGGATTGAAGCTTTGGTTGTAGATGGTCCATTACCGTCTGAATGGATCGCTCTTATCAGCAACAATATCCAGACATAAGATTGACAAGATCAATTATTGCTGAAAATTGAACAGGGGAAAGTATTGAGGGGGAAAGGTAAATAGGAAAAAATGAGATTGAAACCAGCAACAGCATTGGATGTGTGTATATAGTAGTTCAATTCAAAGAATCTCAATTTTATGATTCTTGAAAATGCAAAATTTGCCCATATATCCAATTTCTCTCTCTCTCCCACAGACAGGGTCTATCCAGCTCAAATTGGGCATATGGTGCAGTAACTAAGTGGCTAGTCATGAAGCATAATGCACATAGACATTGGACGAAAAATGAAACTAAAAGCCTTGGAGAATGAAAAATTGAAAAAGACGTTCCTGGGTAGTATTCAACTGAGATGATAAAATTTCCCTTGAATGCAGGGTAAGGTTAAGCTTAAGTCCATTGTTGCTAGGACACTATTGATCAGAAACTCAGGAATTTTCTAAATCAAAAGAAATATTATTAGCCTAACTTCCTTGCTGGAAACGTTTCATGATGATGAGACTCATATCCATATAGCGTTGAGCACAGTTGGTGAGACAATTTGATTCACTAGAACTGAACTTGCTTCCTGGAGTTCCTGTTATGCATTTGTCCCAGCAAGCAGATGTCAACTTTCCTATCATTTCGGTAACCATTGCCTTCTCTTTTTCTTGCTGAAAAGAGGCAAAGAAAAGAATAAACAACACAAGTCAAACTGAGGCAATAGTAGTCCATAAGGAATTTTAGAATGGAATGACTTAAGATCATAAAACTGCACCAAAAGGGTTCCCTGACCGAGTTACCAGTGGATTGAGGGTTTATGACTTCACAATTGACAAATGAATCCAGATTATAGCTCATATGAACTTTAAATTTGCAGTTATATTAATTTATAGCTATTCTGTAGCTACATAGAAACAGTATATAGTGGACAAGTCTAGACAGAACAGAAACCTAGTGTCGCTACAGTCAAGCCATTCCCAGGGTGAATACTTTACAATAACTACACTACAAAGTGAATGCAAGCCAACAAGCGCAGGGTAGGATTTTCCTAAAGTTGCGTAATTTAATGAAGGGCTTGCAACAAAAGTTTTGATACATTCATGTTCCACTAGCATTAACGTGAGACATCATCCATAAGATATTCAAAATACTAACATATTGAGCCTCTAAAATAACTCCTTATTTGACGTCGCCATCTTATATTTTTAAGTGTCTGCAGTCACATTGTAATTCAACTAAGTACTTCTTTTCAAGGAAACTGTAAGTCTGTAACTCAAAGTCCTTTTGCAGTGGAAATTATCCCCTGTCCCAAGAGATGCTAGAGAAGGTGAACAGGGTTATCCTGAGTACAAGTTAAACGCTAAAGAATTCTATGCAGAGCAGTGAAAAGACAGCCTAATTGTATTGAAACCTTTCCCGGTCACCAAGCATCCCAATTTAAAGGTCAATAAAGATAACTCTTCACTAACATTAACAGCAAAATGCTTAGAACGAAAAGGATGACGAGATTTTTGGAGCTCAAATTATGTCGGTAACACAAGGAGATGCCATCTTGCTCCTCCAACATTACGATCAGCAAGCTATGCCAGTTCAAATTTTAATAACTGAACTAAATTTCAGACAAGATATGCCAGTTCAAACTCTAATAGCTGAACTAAATTTCAGAATACAGACAGATACAAATGGCCATCCACAATTTTCTGAAAGATAATACCAGTGCAACAGTCTCAATTGAAAGAAAAACAACCTGATTCGCGTGTAAATATAAGTGCATATGAATCTAATTCTATTTCCTCCTCGATCCTTGCAGTTTCACCAATTGAAACCAAGATGCCATTCGAACACACTATATGGCCAAGAACATACAGATAAACATTTTACACAGACTGAGGTGAAATCTTCACAAACGGCACGGTTCCAAGAGTGATATATAAAAAATGGTGCGACGAAGAAGAGTAGTACCACATAATTCAACACTCATTCTCAAATTTAAATTCTTCTGATACTAACTGAACATTGCATTTTCACTAGAACTAATTCTTGATAACCTCACTCAATCAATTGCGCTACACAGAAAAGAATCCCCCCCCCCCCACAAAAAAAAAAGAAAAAAGAGTTCAGAAAATTGGGGAAAAGTAAAAATGGAAAACCCATTTCCACACTTTCTTCAACATAGTTGATCTAAAAGATGCATTGCAACACTTATAAACAGCATATCAAATTAAAAATATCCAAATGCAACACACAGAACGTCAACAGACAAACACATATATATTCAAATACTTGGAAAGACTTACATTTAGAAATTGCTGCAGCTCCGGAGAGTTGAGTGATGAAGGGTCCATAGAGAATCACTGAACTTTTGTCGTGATGGAAAGCAAACAATTTTCAACTCTAAAATTTCGTGGGACTTAAACTAGGTACAAAAACCCTAGCAAAACCCCTTTACGAACTGGGGAACAGAAGACTGAAGATGGAAAACTGGGCCGAAGATGTGGGCTTCGGCCGATTATTTCATTATTTCCCCTGAAACCATTTTGATTTAATCAAATTTTAAGTGTAATCCACTTTGGTTAAATAAGGCCCAATTCCGACTCTACGTTTACATAATTGATTATGAATCATAAAAGATCAATTCTATTTTAAAAAAACAGTTATATTATTTAGATTCGTAATTTCATAATTGATTATGTAAATACGTATTATAGCTAAATCTTACAATTAATTCTATTCTTAAGGTTAATAACCGAGTAAAAAATTATTTAACGGGCATAATAGATAATTACGGTAAACAAAAAAATTTCGTGGAATAAAAAAATAAAAATTCTAGATTTATTCTAAAAATGTTCGGAATGCAATTTAGTAGATATTGGAAAAACCAAAAACAAGAGGGGGGGGGGGGGGGCAACAAGAAATCAGGGTTGTTCTAGTTAGAGGGTGTTTGAACATCAAAATGGCTTCAATTCAGATTCACGTGGGTTGGATTTTCAACTTTTGCAAGGATGATTAAATTCTTCTCGTGTGCCCCGTGTGGACAACAATTGAGTTATTACATATGTAGGTA
Source organism: Sesamum indicum (assembly GCF_026168435.1). NCBI lineage: Eukaryota > Viridiplantae > Streptophyta > Magnoliopsida > Lamiales > Pedaliaceae > Sesamum > Sesamum indicum. The sequence continues at coordinate 19,965,694 of NC_142659.1, forward strand.
TTTAAATAATGAGTAAAATGGATACACCCCGATGTATGAGGTCATTTGTATTTTGCTCACCAACTTTTTTTTTATATATATTTTTCTATTCAATATTTTAATTTTGTTGCACTTTACACTTTTTGGGGAATAATGATATAATATTCCATCCGCGTGTATGCACGCACCTAAAGACAATTTTGGGTTTGGTAAAGTTTTAAAGGTTAAATGCAAGTAGGCCTCTAACATATGGAATCATTTGCACTTTGTCCCCCCTCCAAATCTTGTAATAAAAACAAAATAAATTAAAAAATAGAAAAAATGGGAAAAAAATCTGAAAAATAGAGAAAAAGTTAACTACATAATTTGTAGATAAATAATTTCACATTACAAAATAAAACAAACAGAAAAACCATGAACTTTCTGCAATATCAGGTGTGTGAAGCCCCTAAACGGAACAAGACAATTTTAAACTTCAGGTCACAAACAAAAAACTTCAACACAAACATAAAATCACCAGAACATTACAAAGATTGAAAAAGAAAACCCAGATAAGAAAATATGAAAATTCATTGACCCAAATGAAGAGATTGAACTTCAACAAACCATATAAAAATATTATGAAAGAGTGTAATTTCACAACAAAATCAAATACACTACTAGTATATAAAAAGAGGAAAAATCAAACCAAAAAAATAAAGAAAAAAAATTCCTATATTTCTATTGGTGCCACCATCAAGCATATGTGCATTTCAATCCGTGCCAATATTATATTTGGCTTGTAATGTGGAATGGTTCATATGCAGATCAAATATTAAATTTTCTGAAAATTTTCTCCTTTTCTCCCCATTTACAGAACTTTGTACCATATATATATATATATATATATATATATATTTTGTTTTGTAAAAAGATTGGGGGAGCAAAGTGCAAATGATCCCATACGTTGGAGGGTTATTTACATTTAACCTTTACAATTAGATCGCTCTTAGACGCGTGTATACACACCAATAGAATATTCCACCATAATTCCCCAAAAAATGCAAAGTGCAACAGAATCAAAAGATTGGGTTTAAAAAAAAAAAAAAAAAGGTTGGGGGACAAAGTGCAAATGATCCCATACGCTAGGGGTGTCTGCATTTTACCCTTAAATAAAATATTTACTAAACTAGAGTTAGGAGTTTTTGCATAATAAATCATAAATAGATATGAATGTATTTGTCATAACTTATAGTAAATTATTTGTTACATCTTTAAGTATATTAATTCCCTACAGTTCTATGCTCATTAATATTTTATGCCTTTTCTTTTCCTTGTTATGTTTGATCTTTTTGCAACCTATTCGTACCATATAGACTTATTAATGAACGGACAATAATTTTGTTTATACCAACAAGTTAGCTGTTATTAATTTGACGGAGTCAAACTCTATCGAGCCAATCCAAAACATAATAGGTGTACAAATTGGATGTATCCATATTTTAATTTGGGTCTGAGCTCGACTCTTTGGTATTTTATTTATTTATTTAGTCATGGCTACATTTTATACTATATTCCCAATATCTTAGAAATTAGCCTCTATCCAAATTAGAGATTATTAGATTGTCAGAAGAAATTAAAAGAGGAAAAGTGAAAATAAGAAAACTCATTGGTGAGCATCTAAGCTTTAGGTCTAATATATATACTATGACTTCGAATAAAAATTGAATAATTTTTTATCTGTTCGACTTATATTCAATTAATCGCAATCATTAGTCCAACTCATGAATAAATCAATATAAATTCTTATTTCTTATGTAAACCGCTCCCTTATCATTGCTTAAAAGATAAATTACAACCAATCCTCCTGAGATTTGTTATAATTATAAATATTTTTTTATTATTTAAAAAATTATTAATACTCCCTGGAATCAACAACGGTTTAACAAATACTCCCTATAATGATCTGTCACGAGATGATATTTGTTAGATGATTGTTAATTTCAAAGGGTATTTGTAACTTTTTAAATAACAAGACAGTATTTGTAATTATGTCAAATCTCACGAAAGCCAATTGTAATTTATCTTTATAGAAAAAGGGTAAATTACAACTACCTCCTTGTAGATTTGGCATAATTATGAATACCACCTCGTTGTTTGAAAAATTACAAATACATCACTCAAATTAACAATAATTGTGTAGCCCCTAGATTGTGAAATGAGGGTAAAATGCAATCCACCTACCTGTGTTATTAGAATAGGCAAACAACCCCCTTTTGAAAAATAAGATAACAATTTATCTTCCTGTGTTTTTTAAAGTGTAGCAATTTATCCCCTTAGGATTTGAAAAAATAAAGCAATTTACCTTCCGATCTAAGGAGGTAAATTGCTTCATTTTTTAAAACACAGGAGGGTAAATTACTATTTTTTATTTTTTATAAGAGGGTAATTTGCTCATTTCTAATATCACAGGACCGTAAATTGCTATTCACACTTACTATTTTACCCTTATTAATTATTTTAAAAAATTAAAAAAATGAAAAAATATAAAAGAACTTGAGGGTAGATAAAATAAATAATCTAGAGGGAATTAGTTTAAAAATATTTTAAAAAATTATTATATATATATAACATTATAATTTATAATTCAAAAGGACGTTTTAATCATTTCACCACAAAAATTAGATGAAAACATAACCGTATGAGCTCGTTGTTAGACGGACGTTAAAATCAAACAGGTATTTGCGTTTTTTTTCGAACAATAAGGAGGTATTTGTAATTATGTCAAATCTTAGGGAAGATAGTAGTAATTTAAAGGGGTAAATTGCTCTAATTTTGTTACATAAAATATTGGATGGAGCAGTTTGCTTTTTGAATGGTGAGCTGACTTTATTATTGTTAGCATTAAAAATGAGGAAGAAAAGCAACATCTTCTCCATGAAGCAAAGCACCTCTCCAAACATATCCCATTTCAATTTTCAAGTCAATCCCTCTTACCATCTTTTCAGGGATTTATTTACTTTTTTCAAAAAAAGTAGCAAACTTTTCATTTCTTTTTTCTTGCTTTCAACCCTATTTTTTTTTTTCAGAATTAAATCAAGAAAAGTAGATTTCATATTGCAGTCTTTATTATATATTAATTTCACATAATTAATCGGGTGGAAGAGTCAACTTTAGATGTCAGACATCCATATACATTAAAAGTGATTGAAAATAAAGTTATTTATACATCAAATTTTAACTATATTGTATTATATATATATATATGTGAAGTAATTAAAATAAGCCATAATAATGAGAATCTTGCGACGCTAATCATATATGCAGCATTCATAATTGTCAATAAGACTTTGCTTAGTTGATGAAGCTGAAGTCCCATGACCTTAGAGGTTATGAGTTCAAATCCTGCTATATGCATTGGATGTTGTTCTACTGCACAGTAGGTATTATTTAGATTTTATTGATATGATACTGTTGATTAGCGTATGACTGTTGTAATTGTTTTTGTTAGATACTGATATTTGACAAGACTGATTGTAATGAAGTTATTTAAATTAATAATAGTTCAGCGCTTAAAAAAAATAATTATGGTGTTTGGATTGATAATTTCATAATTGATTATACAAATTCATACTACAATTAAAATTCAAAATCAATCGCAATTTTGAGGTCGATGAAAGAATTAAAAAATTAACTAATGAACATAATTGATAACTAAGTTGAATAATTGTGACGGAATTAAAAGGTATATGTAAAACTGTGTAGCTTTAATTAAACGTGATTTTATGAAAAAATTGATTCCCAGAATGATTATTAAAAAATTGGTCATATAATTGCAGAGTGGAGCGCTAAGTAGTTGATATTTGCCTTTGATTATCATATGATCGATATGTTAATAAACAATTCTTGTGTACTGATCTTCAACTTAAATACAAACTGTATGCATATAATTAATGGTAGGGTAAGAGACATGTTCACTTCCTCACTTTATCTTAATTATTTCTTACATTTTGAAAAGCAACCTTTGTGTATCAAAAATGGCCCAACAATCAAATTGTCATCTGCATATATTGGAGGATTCTTAATCACCAAGAAATACTGTGAAAATTGACATTGATGTGTATGTTGGTAACAAATATTTATTGTGTTAAATTTATTTTGATCCCTGGATAAAATTTTATGAAATTTTTAATATGAAAAATCACTCTTATGTTATGAATAAATAATCATATCGTCTCCTGATAAACTTGAGTTTATTTTTTAGAAACAATGGCTAAAATACCCCTCTTAATCAACCGATCAAACAAGGTCTATTAATATATAATTATTTTAATTTATAATATATATAATTTATAACTATTAAAATATACTCATAATATATATAATTATAATTTATATAAAAATATTATTTTAAAATAATAATGATAATCCACCCCCACCCACTGCTTCCCACCCTCCGCCCAACCCACCCCACCCCCACCCCCACCCAACCCCGACCTCCTCCTCCCTCCCCTTCCCACCCACCCTAGGCTTGGGTGACGGTTTGAGCAACGTCGGGTGATGCCGATCGTCCTCGTTGCATTGGGCGACGAGACTAGGAGGTCGCCTCTGTTGCTGCTGCTTCTGCTTTTTTTTTTTAATATATAAATTATTTTTTGATTAATTTAATTAAAATTATATTTTATTATATAAATAATTATTATATATGTGAAGAAGGACAAAAATGTTAAAAAAAAAAAGTATTTTCATAGCCATTTCACAGTTAAAGTGCGTGTGGCGCAATTTCTGTACGTAGGGATTTTTTTGAATTTTATTTTATATCGTGGGAGTAATTGATACTTTAATTTTCATAGATTTTTTTTTTTTTACATTTCTATTATCACAGGGGGTCCCTGAATTTTTTTCAATATCTATTTATGAAAGTAAAAAAAGTAATTTTTATATATAAGACATACATTAATACATATACCTTACACACTATATAATTTTCAACACGATTACAAATATCCAAAATATTTTTCTACAGCAAACTACTATTCATTTAATTTGACAAATCATAACCTCTCTCTCCTAAAAATTCTCTCTCTAGATTTAACTATTCACCTAGTATGTTATTATGTGAGGGTAAAATTCTCGTCCCATCTATTAATCAAAATTACAACTACATTAGACATATATTGCAGCACTCAAATGGCAGCGTTTCTACTGTCGAGGATTGCTCGATTCTTAAGATTGAGATTTTACGATTCAAAGATTCTACTTTTATAATTATCGGTACTTGTAAGAATCTCATTCTTTAATTTTCAACTATATTTTATATTACTATTTACAGTTTCAATTCTAGTCAGATTAGTTAACATTTATATGTTTCAAGCAACAAATATTTCACATTATACCAATACGTATACTATTAATTATGGAGGACGGGTTTACAGTAACTAGTTCGATTCTAAAAAATGTATATTTACAGAAATACCCTTTTCTTCCTAAAAATTAAATAGAAAATTTAAACAAGAAAAGTTGTCATCCTTCAACTTTATACATTTAATTTAGAAAATTTGCTTTTATTTAAAATTGATTTGCATAATCAATTCATTGAATAAGTGATATCCATTTTTATAACTTTTTTTCATTACAATTTTACTGTAAATGTACACATGCATCGAGTGTGCATAAACTGCTAGCTAGTGTATATAAATGATTGTGTCACAAATGATATTTGTAACTGTACACCATGATATTTACAATATATTAACTGAAAGTATTTATCAACTTTTTGTTGAAACTAATGTTACAAATTTATCATATATATTTTTAAACCACTTACATTAAGTTCGTTTAAACCGAATATTACCATCAACTTTTATAGCTTATTGGTAAAAGTTATACAAATTGAACTTCTTTCCCAAACAAACAGGTACTCAAACTTCATGCCTTCTCAATTTCTCTCTTTCATTTTCAAAAACTCCTAGCTTACCATCTAAACTTACAGTTTTCTGAGAAAATTACAATTTAAGTTAAAAAATATAGGATAGCATGTGATATTAATCCCACATTTTTTAAAATAGTCAACATTTGTCTTATATTTTAGGAAAATGTTGCACAAATTAGTTTCATGATTGCAATATTAGTCCCACACTTTAGAAAAACGTTGTAAAGTTAGTTCCACTCTTGAGGAAAATACTGCAGTTAGTCCTAAAATTATTCCCGAATGTTGTAAAGTTAGTTCCAAACGTTGCAATTTTTTTATGGCGGACTAACTTTTCAATATTTTCTTAAAGTGTGGGTTGACTAATATTAGCTATTTCAGAAAGTACGTGACTAATATTGTTAACCATCCTATATTTTGGAATAAAAAATATAATTTTCTTCAATTTTCTCTACAACTTTTCTGACCATAAGAGTAAAAGCTATTACAAACACCTCTGTAGTATAGCTATGGAGAATACTGAATAAGAATGAGAAGAAATCTTAAAAATGTAGGAGTACCATTAATTTAATCAGACATTCTAAGTATCAGATGTCTCTCCAGAAACAATACTTTAAAGAGGCAAAAACACTGTCAGCATAATCTTTTGTTAAGCACACAGCCTAAAAAGAAAAAGGGAGGAGAACAAAAGTCACACAGCCATTTCCATCTCTATAAAGATCAGCTCCAACTGTGAATTCTCCATGCAAGTCAACACCTTCTCCCTCTTTAAATTAAACCTCTCTCTCTCTCTCTCTCTCTCTCTTTGATTTCCTCCGTCGTGCACTCTGAGATTTGCACGGCGGATTACTGCGCTTTCAGCGCCACTAGTGATACAGTTCTACAACATGGACAAGTTCAACTTTGTTAGAGATGGAGAGAGCAAGCTGCCCCCTGGATTCCGTTTCCAGCCCACCGATGAAGAGATCGTTTTTCAGTACTTGGCGCGTAAAACATTTTCGTATCCGTTGCCTGCTTCAGTCATCCCAGAAATCAACGTTTTCAGCTTTCATCCGTGGGAGTTGCCAGGTTCGTCTGTTTCTAGAAACGATCAATTACATCATACAATGCATCAAGACAATAACATATGTACTCACATGACCTTATCCGTTGAAACAAAGAGCACTACTTCTCGACATAATTTATGTTAATCAGTACTTTTAGGCTAATTGCAGCTTCATTGTATAGGTAATTCGGACCAAGACAGGTACTTTTTTAGCCACCTGCGCGAAAGCAGTTACCGGAGCGTTAACAGAAGCAGCAGAACAACTTGTGGGGGTTACTGGAAGATCACTGGTTCAGATAAACAAATTGTCTGCTTGAAGAGGATGCCGATTGTGGGGATCAAAAGGACACTAGTGTTCTACAAGGGGAAGCATCCTCGCGCTGTTAGGACTGATTGGTTCATGCATCTCTACTGCATTGCACTTTCGGGGAATGTAGCTTGCAATATCCAGCAGAAAAGGAGTTCTCAGGTTAATTTTGTAATCCTGTTTCTGGTTTACTGAGTTAATGCCTCGTCTAAAAGTTTAAGCTGTTGCAGCTAATATTAGCCAATTTAGCTCGTTGTTTTAGTGGAATGATGCTAATGATATTTGTTACCGGTTGCAGGGATCTTCGGTTCAAATAGGAAAATGGGTTTTGTGCCATGTGTTTACGAAGAAAAGGGGGACTAAAGCTGAGGTTGATAGTAACAGTAGGCGTAGGAATTATGATTTCATGATAACAGGAGAGACAAGCGATACAGATTCTTCGTCTGCTTCGTCATCATCATATTCTTGTGATTCCGATTCTAGTGCTGTCAGCGAGGTCTCTTCAAATACTGCTAACAGTGAAACTAATAGCGGCCGTAATGTTTAATGTATTTATATTTCTGCATCTTGCTATTGAACAAGCGTTCTGAAGTAGCAACGCTCGTTGAAATTAATTGTTCGCATCTCAATAAAGGAATTCTTGTCGAGATATTTGATCATATTTCTGATTATTATATTTTTCTTATTTTCAAGATAACAAAAAAAAAAAACATGATCTTACAACCTGGATCAACTTCTGCTCCCTCTCTAACATAAAATGTGATGTAGGAAAAGGAAAAAGTCCTGCAGCAACTAAGTCAACTGCTCTGTGTACCAAAAGAAAGGGGATGCTTCTAATAAATCTGCTGCCTTTTTCCATGAAAAGGGGTTAGATTTTTGTGAAGAAATTAGTTCGAAAGAGGTTGAATAAGAAGCAAGCAAAGCATATGCTTCTCTCTGGCTTTATGTAATAAAGAGAACTCTTTTGTGAAGAGGGCAAGAACAAGAGCAAGAACATTTTCACATGCACACTCTTAAAACTACTTTTAGTGCTAAAAAGTGATCTCTTAACACTAAAATCACTAATACTCCCTACATTAAGGTCAAATTACATGATCAAGTTGCCACAACAGACATGGGGTGTTAGTGAATTATTTAAAAAAGTAGGGGGTGATTCTGTAATTTAATCATAGTTGAGGAGTCTAAATATAAATGTTCTAAGAAAGAAGGATCATGAAATGTAGCAGTGGTAAGAAGTGATTGCTGTCACAAGGTTTAGCAAATAAGAGTTGGGCCTGAAATGAACAGGCTAATTTACACTATATATGTTTCTTGCCTGGAAACTTCATAAACATCCCTACAGTTCCAGGAATTCAGTGTCATTCTCTTCATGTTTTGTATGAATTCTCGGAGGCATCCCCTATCAGGAGCTGAATCCCTGATTCATTATTGTAGGACCTGAATGGCCTGAACTACCATACTCTTACGTCTGAAATTGAATACATAAGCATTATTATATTGTGTAATCTATTAACTCCCCAGAGGAAATCTTGCAAATCCAACGTTCAGTAACCTGCTAAACACCAAACTACTACCAAATACAGGCTAAGTCGTTGCCTTTGCTGCTAAATCCTAACCAGAATCGATGTCCACCGAAATGGTATTGTTCTTCCTCCTCCTACTCTTATTTATCATCCATTTCTCTCCGGCAGCATGCCAAATGCTACCTGCGTATGCCCACATCGAGGGCGAATGGCATCTCTTGCACAGAAGTATTGGCATATCAGCCATGCATATGCAACTCCTAAAAAACAACAAAGTTGTCATTTTCGATAGGACAGATTTCGGCCCTTCCAACATCTCTCTATCTGGTAGACGCTGCCGGTTTGACCCAAATGACCGGGTTCTGAAAAAGGACTGCACTGCGCACTCTATTTTGTATGATATCAGGACAAATGGCTTTCGGACCTTAACAGTTCAGACTGACACTTGGTGCTCGTCTGGGGCACTCCTTCCGGATGGGACTCTTGTCCAAACTGGGGGATACAATGATGGTGATCATGTAATACGCATTCTGGTGCCGTGTAATGGGGGAAACTGCGATTGGGTTGAGTTCCCCCGCAGTCTTTCACGGCGCAGATGGTATGCTTCTAATCAGATACTCCCTGACGGCCGTGTAATTATAGTTGGTGGCAGAGCACAGTTTAACTATGAGTTTTACCCTGGACATTCACCTTCTTCCTCTAAGTCCTTTCGGCTCAATTTTCTCCGAGAAACGAAAGATGGACATGAAAACAACTTGTATCCATTTCTCCACCTTTTACCAGATGGAAACTTGTTCGTCTTCGCCAACACACGATCCATCGTATTTAACTATAAGCGGAACCAAATCGTCAGGGAATTCCCCGCCATCCCTGGAGCTGATCCCCGGAACTATCCGAGTTCAGGCTCCTCTGTTTTACTCCCCATAGACGAAAACGCTCCGGTCGTACCTGAAATCATGATCTGTGGCGGAGCTACACGGAATGCATTCGAGCTTGCAAACCGGGGGGTCTTTCAGCGTGCCTGCTCCACCTGCGGTCGCCTAAAAATCACAAAAGAAGAACCAGCCTGGAAAATAGAAAACATGCCAATGCCACGAGTGATGAGCGATATGCTAATCCTCCCTGACGGGTATGTGATCATAATCAACGGAGCACGCTCAGGCACGGCAGGGTGGGAATATGCAAAAAATCCCGTCACCAGGCCGCTGATTTACAACCCAAACGGGAAAGCAGGTGTCCGATTCTCAATCATGGCCGCTTCCTCCAGGCCGCGGCTCTACCATTCCACTGCCGTTCTGCTAACCGATGGACGAGTCCTGGTGGGAGGCAGCAATCCCCATAAGTATTACAACTTCACAGGCGTTGATTATCCAACTGATCTGAGCCTGGAATCATTCTCTCCCCCATATTTATCTCCCGTGTATGATCGATTGAGGCCAAGAATAATTAGAACTTATGAGATTATTAGATACAAGAACGCGTTTTCGTTGACTTTCACAGTGCAGAGATTCGTGAAAACGAGCGCTGTTTCAGTTAGGATAGTGGCTCCATCATTTAATACACATTCTTTCTCCATGAATCAGAGGATGGTGGTGCTCAAGGGGGCTCGGGTTTCGCGTGTCGGACCCAATGTTTACAGGGTTGCTGCATCAGGGCCATCTAAGCCTGAGATTGCGCCTCCGGGATATTATTTGTTGTTTCTTTTGCATGCTGGTATTCCGAGTTCTGGGATGTGGGTTAAGATTCAGTAATATGTTAGCTTATAAGGTTGATGATACTGTCCTTCCTTTTACTATAAACTAGTGTGAGTTATCTCAATAAAATTGTTATATAATAATAATAAATAAATTTATAAATAAATAATAAAAATATAGTATTTTATATATACAAAAATATTAATTTTATAAAGTAAAAGGAACAAATAAATAAAATAATTTTTTTCACTTTATTTATTATTTATTTCGATGTAATAAAAATAGGTTGATGTAAAAAGTTTCAAATAGTTCAAAAAGAAGGAAAAAAAATGCAAGATTCATGATGCCTCTAGGGAGCCCAATTCAGGAGGAGGCCAACAATTGGCCCAAGTTCGAGAGGCATTGATCCAAGAAGGCCTCATAGGCCGACAATGAAGTTTAAGAACTTGAAGTTCCCCAACCAAAGTCGAAGGTTCTCCCGCCCATAGGGAGACCTAGGCAGCAGCCACGTAAGACCTTTAAGAGACCCCTCACAAAATTGGATAAGGACCAACAGCTCTTTTAGAGGGACATGGCTCTCCAGAAAGAAGTGTTATAGACCCTAACAAACTTGGGGTCTAGTTGGGAGAGGTATTTTCAACACCTTCCTAAAAATTTGAGAAAAGCATCCTTATCACCCAGTAGACACACAGCTGGCTCCAACAATCTCCTAATCTGAAGAGGATCCTCCAGCTACCTTTCAAATTCGAGGGGAATCAGCCAGTCATTGGGGACTCTACACCAAATCTGAGGGGTCCAACATTATCCAACAACTTTGAAGGTCATATTTTTTGAAATTTGTGTCCTTCTCCAACGATCTTGCGGTTGCTTATAGAGAGCTTCCTCAGCTGGAGAAGACATGTTGACACAATCAAAAGGACACGTTCACATACGTTCATATATTTTTACACTTTTAGTATACCTACTATAATTTTCCCCTTTTTGCTATCATGTTAGCTTGAAGGAGCATCTTAGTTTTGTACTTAAAGTTTTGATTCCATATTAATCTCTCTATTGTACATAAACCAAGAAATAACACTCTCTTCTTCACTCATTTGACCGTTTTTACCTTCTAGTGCTTGGGTTGAGCGCTGCATTTTTTGCTCAGATCATTTATTCCATACGTGGTGTTTTTTGCACGCATCAATTGGTGTCATCTGTGTGATCACAGAACTAAAACATGAGAACAATGGAAGCTACTAATGCTAGAGCTAACACCTCCTCGGATGACTCCCCTGGAAGGATGGTTCCCCTCATGCTGGAGGACCTCCAATGGATGATTACTACTTGTGTTTAAGACTCAACTTCAACATCCCGCCATTATCATTATATAATGCTAATGTCCCTACTAATTCGATTAAATATAGGGAATTGTGAGACAAGACGTCCCCTCGGGGAGAAAGCGGGAACACCCTCCCCCACAAGAAGGTACCCATAGGGACTGGAGGGCGCACATTGATAAGCTTCAGCAGGAACTCTTAGACTTGCAGAGGAGTGTCTTTGGGGTCCACTTGGAGGAGCAATAGGGCATCCATTCAACGAAAAAATCCTAGCAAACGAACTCCCCCTCAATTGGAAGGAGCCCAATCTGTCAGAGTATGATGAAATTATGGATCCTCAGGAGCACCTGTCATGTTTTGATAATGTTGCCCTACTCTACCATTATACTGCTGGGGTCAAGTGTCGTGTGTTTATAACTATCTTCACACGCTCCATCCAACAGTGGTTCAATCAATTTCCTCTAAGATCAATCTGATTATTTGGAGAATTTCTCTCTCTTTTTTCACCAATTTGTCAATAGTAAACGACATCAAAAGACAATGAAAGATAACAGATATTCTCCTGATAAAATAATTTGGCATTTATAAAACAAAAATGTCCTTCTCATTTATTCTATATAATTTTTATTTTACTCCCTAAAGTGTGATTTATTACCAAAATTATTTTTAGAGATTTAAAATTTTACACATTTTTTTATTTAAAAACAATTGTTAAAATTTATAGCTTCTTATAAATTGTATAATACAAAAAATATTTACAAGCTCATATATGCAAATATATTTTACAACGTGCATTTATGTTAAAAACAATACATGTGTAAATTGTGATGTAATATATACATTACATATGCATATAATTTTATAAAAAAATATGTTATATAACTTATATATTTTATATCCAATTACATTTACAATAATTCAAATACATCATATCATTACTCACAAAATCATAGAATATTATATATTAATTATATACATAGATTTGCATACTTTACAGTTATGTTCAATATAATATTTTAAATTGTATTGATAAACTCTTTTAAAAAAATGTTCAATACATAACAATACAACGTAAAAATTATGTAAATTTCATAACAGTTATATAAAGATATAAGAATAAAATTATAGAGTTTATACAGATTTTTATATTAATTATAAAAATTATATAAAAAATTTCAATAATATTTATTTTAAATAAAATATTCATAATAATTCAAATTGTATCTTAAGAGAATGATCGAAAAAAATGGTATTTGAGAGGGTGTAAATAATAAGGACACTTTTATCATTAAAAAATTGGTCCGTATTATGAGGGGATTTTGTTACATTCGTAGAAAGTGTATTGAATCCTAAAATCTAATTATGTAATTTTGAAGGAATTATAAAATTAATTAACTCCAAATATCTATACCTTTATATGAAGAGCACTGTATGTTATAAATCTAATTAATATATTTTAAAATAATTATAATTTTTTTTAATTAATTATACATACGCATTTAAATATGCCACGTATACTCGTAAATTAGAATGTTCGGTCAGTTCTTGTAAAGGGTAAATTCAGTGAGTCTTCAATGGGTGCATGTTGCACTATTGCACCTGATGCTACCTTGATTTTTCCAACATACTCATGTAAGTGTGTATGGATTTGTTATTTTAAATCCGTTCCATCTTTTATTTTAATTAACATATAAATATCATGGTACAAATATTATTTTATTTAATTTATTTAAAAAATTTATATAATGAACTTGTATTTATTAAACAGAATAAAAAATTCAACATGATCTGAAATTTAAAAGAAAAAAAAAAGTTACTCCGAAATTGGGGATATGCAGCATGAAGTGTGAGTGATGTTAATATCATTATATCTTATCTTTATAAGTACAAAATTATTACATGAAAATGTTAAATGCGGAATAAAATAAAATTTTATGTACTTTTTTTGCTAATGTCAATATTTTTTGTGCAAATCCTTATAAAATGGGATCAAGTGTAAACATGAATTTTCGGAGGTAATATAAGTGTAATTTTAATTTTTTTCAAAAAAAAATATAATTTCATATTTTTAAAGAAAATTTAAGTGTAATTAACCCTATAATTATATGAATTCTCATGAAATAAATATTATATTTGATAACATATGACGCATATCTATTCTGCGTAATTTCTTGAAGTATGTAGTTTTTCACTTATACTTAAAAAATAACTAAGGCTTTTAATATTTGTCGAGCCGATATACGTTAAAAATCAAACTTTTTATTCATTCACATGAGTAATGGACAATAGAAAATTGAAATGCATGTAATTTTAACTTGTTATTGTTTCTTTTGACAAATTTTTTATTTTTAGTACCACAATATATATAGAGCATTTTAAAGTTGGGATAAGATGTTTTTTGGTCTCGTAGCATAGATTATTTGGCAGTTTCATCCTTTAACTTTTTAGGGTAGCATTTAGGTTCAACATCTTTTTAGTTTTCGAGATCTCGGTTCTTTTTTCATCAGAGTTCACCTCCACCAGCTAGAAAGATGAACTCCAGAAAAAAAATAACTGAAATTGCAAAAATAACATACATGACCAATTGCTACTCTAAAAAGTTAAAGAATTAAAATGTCAAATGATTTAAGTTGATAGCACAATTATGCAATATGACCAGTTAGTAATTTCGTTAACTCTACCTTCACCACATGCATTTCACGTGACATTTGACGCCAAAAGCTCATCATCAACGGTCAAGTACACTTTTTTGTTCAAAAATTAATGGAAGTATCAGTTTTATAGACGAGGCCACTTATATGGTACCAATTCAAGGTGCACGACTGGTAGGGACCAACTCAGAAATGTTCAATCCAAGACCGACCCACTATTGTTTATGGTAAGTCTTGGGATGGTCTTAGGCCTTTAAAAAGGCCCAATTGGATTTGTTTCTAAACCTATATCAGGCTCGAATGTGCTTCTATTTTTTTAAAATTGAGGTTTTCTTTTGAACTATTACTTAAATTTGTGATTATTTTATGAAATAAATAAATAATATATTCAATCACACAAAAAATTATAATTAGAAAAATTAATTGGTAAGATTATATCATTAATGAACTTAAATGATAATTTGACTAATAAATTTACAATAATAACCTTATATGATAATAAATTTAAAAATATCTTAAAATGAACTTTGAAAAAAATAAACAAAGAGCATTAATGAATTAAAGTACTAACAACTTAGAAGTCGACAATAAACATAAATATTTTGATAGTTCTAAAAGTATAAAAGAATGACTAGAATGATCAATGTAGAAGAATAAAATAAAAATTATAGCCACGTATATTAAGAAACAAATGGCCCTAGGCCACTAGGGTGGGCTAGTCCCATGTATCAATACCAAGAACCGGCCCCATCCCAAGTGCGCCTGTGCCAAACCAACCTACTTATTGGTTCAATTCAATCCTAGGTTAGGCTTGTCCAACTCAACCCACTGTACATCTTGAGTATCAATTTATGCTATTTTGAAAAATCATGGTCCCAATTTTGCAATATATATACTGTGTAACATAATAGCAAAAATATTTTTTTTTCTTTAAATAAAATAAAAAGAAAATATGATATAATTTTAAATAAAAAATTTAATCCGAACATTTAGTGTCACATAAAACTTTGCCCTTAAATTCAAATTAACCACACGACAGAAAATTCTTAGTAAATATTGATGGCAACACCAAAATAATTGATGGTCTTCATTCCTTCATTTAAATTTCTTTAATTATTTTTTAAATTAATTTCCTTCCATCCACCTGTTGCATTCTTCGCCCTTCCGTTTTGTGGCCCTGGCTGATCAATGCAAGCATGCATTCAGGCATGCAAGCACGCATCCCCCATCACTCTTACAACACTCCTAAGAATGGGGTGCAATGTCTCGAGGGTAGAGGCCAATGGCGTCTCTTTGCCGGCCCGGCTGCTGCCGATCTTCCCCATGCGTCTGGGGCAGATCAGGCATCGCAAGCACGGCACCCCCTTGAAGGATCCCACCCCTTCCCAAAAAAATTTGCTTCTCCATAAGGATGAGGATGACTATGCTTCCATCCGTTCTTCCATTGCCTCCAGAACATTAGCCTCTTCCCTCCAAGATAGCATTAGAAACCCCAATCTCGTCGAACAAAAACAAAAGGAGATTGGCTTTCGTGATGATGAGAATGACGATGAAGGAAGCTTGAAAAAGTGTACTAAAAACGATACGAAAGACAGCCCGAGAGAGGAGGGGAATGCCAAGATTGAGGAGGCTGTGACAGATGACGAGGAGGATGATGACAACGACGACAAGAGAATGATCGGCTATGAGGATGATAAATCCTGTCCAGGGTCGCCTAGCTTTCGAGTATATTTCCATGAAAATGGAGAAGACGAAAGCAATGATATTGGTAAGAAATGCTCATGGTTGTATCAAATGTTTGATAATATGTAGAAATATTTGATCGTGATTAATTGAGGGGTTACGATGAAATGCAGGCAAGACTAATAATATTGGTGCCTCCAGAGAAACTACTGTTTCGAGTAATTGTGATGGCTTATCATCAAAGGTAAATTTCTACACAAGAATACAACCTCTAGCCCGTCAAAAGGTGAAAGCAGATATATAGCCAAATTATTGGCAGAAATTCAGAGGAGAAATGGAAAAGGAACTAGGCAAAAAGAATTGATTATACTCCCACATATGACAAGGAAATCATGAATTTGGAATACGCAAATTTATCATCTATTCTAAAATAAAAAAAAAAGATATTATTTTTTTACTCATAAACGACGGTTTTTGATAATATTACATAAAATATGTTATTGAATAGATAATATCATAATTAGTTGGTTTTCTTTTCTTTTTTGATTTTTTTTGAAAATGTGATGTGTTGGTTCATATATATTTATTTAATTTTTGCAAGAAAATAACTCAATAACTATGAAAAATTTGATATTATGATATATGTGTTCAACTAATTAGCAAATAAAACTTTCATTGTTAAATTCATTAGCAAGTAAATTTTTTATATTAAAAAGTTATATTAGCAATGATAGTTTTACTTGCTAGTTAGCTGGACGCTAAATTTTTTTCGTTGCTACTAAATCATTTTCTTGTTGTGAATTCCTATTCAAATACATTTTAAAGTATAAAAAATTATTTATTTTATGCACGACATGCCACGACGGCTAATCAGTCCTATAAGTTAGTAAAAGATTGTGTTGCAGGGATCGTCTGATCCAGACAAGAAAGTGAAGAGAGGAAGAAAAAAGAGGAGCTTTGTAAAGATATTGCCAAAGGGAGGACAAGCCGCAGTCAAGAATCTATTGAAGGTGAAATCGTGCTGCACGTCGACTCGTTCCTCCCGCGACCACGCCCATCTTCTACGAACAAAAACATCCACTTGAAACCGTGCATGCATGCTGATTGACAGAGGAACCGCGGTCCTCCTCACAGTTTGGCCTGGGTTTTTTTCTCTCATACCCCCATCTATTTTTCCTTCAGCTAGAGGAAAAATCACCTAAGTATACTATGTATCGGTAGAGGAAAAATCAGGGATTGTAAATTGTAAGTTTCAGCATGTACGGAAGCATAGCCCAACCTAAACATCCAAATTGATTCTTAATGAAATAAAATGGAAGAGTATGTTGTTATACGCACAGGATATTTATTTATTAAAAAAAGACAGCAAGTAATTGCGACGGATAATGAAGAAAATCCATCATACAGAAATTTGTGACAGATGTATATATGGAAAAAGGAAAATCGCAACAAAGCCCGTCGCGAAGTACTGTTTGAGATGAAAATGATGACCCTTGCCCTCCCCCCACCAATTTTGCAACTGAAGCAAAACTCTATGATGTCCGTCGTTTCAGAAAATAAAAGGAAATGTATATTGTGATGGAGGGTTCAATGAAAATTGCGACTGACTGTGACGGCATTTACGATGAAATTTCCTTAGCAAAAGTCGTTTTATTGTCGTAATTTTGTTTTTGTGACAAAATCACTCTGTCACTAACCATTGGTATGGAAATTTCTAGCCTTGCCATGGAGTGTGTGGTTGCAGTTATTGCAATGGAGTTTGTGATACAGCTGTTGACATAAAAAAAACTAAAATAAATTATCAATTAAAAAGTTCAATATAAATTGACTAAATTGAGTTTCAAAGCAAATTCATTATAAATTTGAACTTTTAACAAACTAGAAGACGATCTTTCGCCCGACATGGATTCGTTTTATCATAGGATTTATCCTACAGTTTTTAAGATAGAAGCCCAATGAACACTCCGAGATAATATAGCGATGCAAATACGCACAACACATCCAAACTAGGGATGATGTTCTTGAGATTGTATTATCTACTTTAGTACTATACCAATTAGTTAACCGGCCAAATTTAGTGGTATATTCAACGTGTCATGTTTTTTTTATCATTAAGTGCTACAAAATTTCATGCTAATCACTGTTGCTAGAGCACAATAGTAGCTTCAAGTTTAGTATATAAAAAAAAATGTAACAATTCGTCTATAACATGTAACAACATGATGCTTACCTTAATAGCCAACTTTTATTGCAGGCATGGAATATTGCACATGTTAGCCCATTGGACTTACTCAGGAGGAGCACTAGATGTTAAATATTGAGTAACGCGTAATATGGATGATACTAAATGATAACACACGTGTCCCTATGAGGGACGATGCTCGGGCGGAGGCATACATGGATCATTAGGTGTGTGCAATACATCGCCACTTTGGCCATTATACTCGAAAGAGGTCCGTGACAAATTCTATGAGTTTAAGGAGCAATATCGTCAATTTCATGAAACCACATTGATACCAGAGATACAGTATGATGTAGAGACATTTTGCATGGACTTTCCAAGCGAATTACATATTCTAATGACACAAGTAAGCTGCACTATTCTAAATGTATTTAATCAAGTTTTATAATAAAATAATTTCTCTTTATATCTAATTAACGATATTGATTGTCACTTTACACTATAATTAGCTATTCACGTTGGTGCAACTTTACTATAGTATCCAGAACCGTATTACCAAAGCATGTGTGAGGTGTCGGGAGTCCCTCAAGGCCTATAAGTTGATGCAAGGGAGCTAGTGACCCACAAAATGGAAACAAGAGCAACACCGTACATATTCATCTTAGAGGCACAAAAGATACGTCTATTATCATTTTAAATTCCATTGCCCCTACCATACTGTCCCACACTCATATTGGAAGTTAGGTTGCAGTAGGATAGGTGGCGCATAAGGCTGGCAGCCCACAATTGGCACAGAGCGTGTCACTAGTACTTTGTAGGAGTCTAGCCATATATTACATCGTGAACGAATTACATCCGTCATTCTAGAGTGCAATTCGACTATAAAGAATACACTGTGAGTGAAGGTGCTAGTATAGCCCAATCGAGGCGGCAAACCTACCACGCCCTTGGCCTCATGACAGTTCTTAAGCATTTACTTGCATTTCTAAATTTGGTACTTAATTATAAAACTAAGTGATGATGAGAAGATGAACTTGTTTAATTATATGTGTGGCCAAGGCATGAGATTCTCCTATCATGTAAGATGTAGTTTAATTGTACAATTCCCTCTTGATCTTCCAAATTAAATATTTAATATGTTTCAATCATTAATTGAATACAAAACTATTGTTTAAAATATTAATAAAAAAATAGTAAATAATTTGTCACACAAATATCAAGCAATAATATATAGAATTCAACCTACTTAATAAGAAATTTATATATATATATATATATATCTAAATACATATGAAAGGAACATACTTTGACATTAAATAGTCAATTGTGCCTCTATAGAATAAAAACAAATATACAATACATATTTTAAACTATTTCAAATTATCTTTAAAAAGAAATCCAAACATATGCACTATTTTCAAAACATACTTATTATATCTGTTTTTCTCTTTCTATTTTCACAAAATAAAATAAAACTCTCAAAAAATGAATTGAAATACTATGTATATTTTTTAAAACATTTTGGATAAGAAGAATAAATAACACAATTTAATTTATTTATAATATAACCCTTGGACATTGTCCACTCACTAGAAAAAAAAATTACTGTTGACTAGAATATTAATGACTATGGGTAAAAATCATGATAAATAACTACTGTTAACTACGGTTAAATAAAAACTGATGCAAAAAATTATTTTTTTCACCATGAAAAATTAGTTGCCACGACTAAAAGACATGGTCAAAATATTTATCATGGCTTTTAACCATGACAGATATTTTAGCTACCTTCGCAAAATTTACGACCAACAACCGTTGCATGATTATGGTCAATAACTATTTGCGACGATTGTTTGTTATTAACCATGACAAATCAACCATAGTTAAATGTTATAATTTTTCTAGTGACTACACATAACATAGTGTTGTTACTAATACACTATGCTCGAAATTAATTGTGAAGTCTTTTAAGAACTAACTAAAAATAAAATTAAATAAAAGAATTAACTTTGATAAATCACGAGTTCGAATTTCATATAGACATTGAAAACTCAACTTTGATTATACTTTACATATAAAAGAAAAATATAGAAATTAGCTTTATGGCCCCAATGGAATTTTTTTTTAAAAAAAAAAGAAAAGAAAAATGAACAAAATTTGAAATGTGCAATGCTATTCCAAAGGGTGGCTTTTGGTTTGGTGGCCCATGGGAAAAAGCAAAGGACAAAAGGAAAAGAAAAGACAATTTTTATTATTTAAATGCTATAATTAAACAAAGTCAATAATGCACAACCATGTAAATATTTTGACTTTGAATTTGGTAGGGCATAATTAAAAACAAAGGAAAAGAAGTAATCAAAATTATAGGTGTAGGAAGGGAGTTTTTCACTGCATTATGAAAGTATTCTCAATTTTTGTGGTAACTGCATACTTGATATGTATGCATGTACAAAACATAATTATAATTATTATAACAAAAAAATAATATCACTTAATGAAGAGATTATGACCTAAATTAATTTTAAATAAAACATAAACTAAAATCAGCTACAAGTATAGAAAATTATATGAAGAAGAAGCAAAGAAAAGATAATTTTTTAAAAAAATATAATAAGGTTGAAGGCGTATACAATAAGGTGTTTAATATGGATTTATATACGAGAAATTAAGTTTTTTTTTCTTTTATTTAAATTTTGAACAAAAAGTGACATTTAAGGGTTGTTTGCAATATTTTTTTTTTGGGTGGGAATAAGTTGTCAAAAATAATGTAAATTAAGCAGTAGTAAAAATCGGGAGTATTTGAAAACAAAAGCTAAGAGTGATAAGAGTTGAAGACAGAGTGTTTGGAATAACAACTTAATATTTATAATTTTACTAATAAGTTGCAGAAGTTGGTAGGGAGTTGCTTATAGTGTTTGACTTAATCAGCTTAATTTAAATAGTTCAAAAGTAGAAATTGTAAAAAAAATATATATATGTTCAACTTATTTCCAACATAAGATGATAAGTATTTCCAAACATCCTTTTAAGTAGACATACTTTCTCTACGTAAGTTACTTATTATAGACTTCTCCCACTTAAATCAATAGTAATTGTACTTTTTGTGTATCAAAATTAATTCAAGAACATATGTGAAGTGGGCGAATGAACATTTTTTAGCTCCTTAAGTTCGTACCTGTAATTAAGGATGTCTTAGTGTAGTGGTAAGGTTAAAATTAAGGTTTTATGAACAAGTTCGAATTAAGAGGTTCGAGTCTGATCGAAAGTGTGGTTATTTGACATAATTAGGAATATTTCTTTGTTGTATATAAATAATAATATTTATTTTATATTGTTGAAACAAACATTTTAAAATTGCTATTAAATTCTCCTAAAATAACACTATATTTTAAAAATTATCATCCATATTAAATATATAAGAAATAATCTACAGTGTTTATTTTTAAAGCTTTTATTTTATTTATTTCTCTTTCAAAAGTCATGCTTTCAAGAAAATGTTTTTATTCAATATTTTTTAATTTATTGAGGATAGTAAATTTAATTACCTACTTTTTTTATTTTCAATGTTAAAATAAACTTTAATTTTTTATTAGTAGGTCACTCACATAACTAACAATCTTATTTAAATTAAAAGTCTCTCATTTTCTAAGTTATGCATTATTCTATTGTATATGAAATTAATATAATTGGACAATCTTTCAAATCTTGAATATTGAAATCCTTATTTTTATATTTTAAATCTTTAAAAATTAACTCAGAGATTATTTATAAATATATATATGAATAATGTATTATATGGAAGCAAGAAAATCTGGTAATACAAAACGTGTTGTCTTTCCTTTTCTATAATTGCATTATAAGAAAATTCACCAACCACAATATCTGATCTATTTAAATATCCTGGTCTTGGATCCCATCTTCCTCCCACTCAACAAACCCTAGATTGTCGATCTTCCAAAGGTGAGAATGAGGTGCAGCAGACTCAACGCAACGTGGCTTAGCTAAATTCCGCTTGTGTGAACTCTGCATCCATTGTCAGGTTATTTTCTCTTAATCTCCATTTCTCCTTAGAAAATTCCGTTAAACTCGCTCGATCATTTTCTGTGCTTCACAATTGCGATAAATTTCTGTTTTTTTGTTTCAATGGGCGACTTGAGGTGTATATTATTTCCTTAAATCTTAGCTTTGGTTCGAGAATCACCCATGCGAGCGGTTGGGCTGGCAATGACCGTTTCTCAATCCGATGCAATACTCTGTGTGCTTTTCATATTTCGAGTATGTGAGGCTGAAGGGTGGAGATTATGCTGAAAAATAAATTATTTATTAACCTTCTATCCAGCAATTACCTTGTTCCGAGAATATACATTTTGTTGAAAGAAAACGCATTGTTTGCTAGGGGTTCGGGGAAATTTTTAGATGTATGGAATGTGACTATGTGAATAATGAAAAAGGATTATTCTTTTGAAGATATAAATAGTATAATACCTTATCAAGATAATAATGTTAATGAAAAAGAATGATCCGAAACTAATTAGGTCCAAAAATTTGATCTTGCATGAGGCCTATTGGGAGAAATTCAAAGTACTAATGAAAAAATGGAAAATGGAAAATGGAAAATGAATTGGTTTTGACAC
This sequence comes from Sesamum indicum, assembly GCF_026168435.1. Lineage (NCBI taxonomy): Eukaryota > Viridiplantae > Streptophyta > Magnoliopsida > Lamiales > Pedaliaceae > Sesamum > Sesamum indicum. The sequence continues at coordinate 19,988,619 of NC_142659.1, forward strand.
GGGTAATTATCTAACTTTTAACATTTAATGTCTGCTACTTTTCCTAAAACAATTAGAAATGTCAGTTAAGTTTTCTGGAAAAAAAAGTGAGGAAGTATTCATATAGGCTTTTATGTCTACCCTTCTGAGGCATGATGTTTTGATCTATAACTTTACACAGTTGTCTAATAGGAATTTTTTTTATAGCATGAATAAAAAAATTCTCATGTTTAGCTGCACATCATTTTTGCCTATGAAAGCATTAAGGTGGACAGAAGTATCATATAGGTCAGATTATAGCAATGGTTAATAGTTTTGAAGGTTTGGTATTGTATGTTCCATGATCTAATGATCCTAATCTTTCCATTTTTGATAGAAATATCAGCCTACATATTTGTTTTTAAGGCTTTATCGAATGTTGTTGTGGAAACTACACTAGGAAAGTCATGGAGACGGGTGAATGAGTTTGGTGAAGGCCCCTGATGAAACCTTGAAAAGATGAAATTATAAGATTCTTAGAGTTACTACATAATCAAATGTGTCAAATGTCAAATACTATGTTTAAATTTATACTTCCTTATTGTTTACTCTGCATCTTTGTCAAAGTATTAAATTTTAAATGACCATACATATTAGAATTAATTAAAATCTTGCAAGGAAGCATTATTCTTCCTTCCTTTCTTTTACTATTTCGTTGCATATCTCAAGTTATAAAACCGTACAATATGCTCAGTTCATCTCTAGAAGTAACAACTAATTTAAAACCTAAAAGTTGGAGCAAGGAGTTTGACATGCAATATTACCTAATATAACTAAAATGGGAATTTATTAAGTCTCTACATCTGGAGTAGTCCAGATTTTGCTTTCATGCAAATCCTTTATTTTCTTCTCTTTTTACTTATAAATTTACAAAATAATCCAAAACTAGGAAACATGAAAGATATAAGAAAGAGAAGAGAACACAAAATAAGAACTAAACTTGTGTAGCAAATGAGCAAGCGAAATGAGAACGATAAAATTAACCAAATATCAGTCCTTTTAGTTGATCACATATACATACATGATACAAAACCATGATGCCTGTGAGAACTTTTTGCTGCTTTATTGTTCAAATCTTTTAAGTTAAACTTCTTGGACATATTCGTGAACATATCTGGTCCATCAAAGTGGTGGTGAAAACTGAAAATGACCAGACACAATAATCCAATGACCATTGATGGACCAGGTGCGTGTACTTGGTCCATGGGAAATTGAGTGTATAATATTAGATGATATCAAACACTAAAATATTTTTCATACAAAAAGATATATAAAACTAAAGTATGTGCAAAGTGATATAGCAACCTTCCTAAAATTCCAAATGAATGAAGAACTTTAAAAATTAGCTTAATATTTTTCAAATGATGAATGCAGCATGTATACTACAGAAATGGAAAGACAAACTCAATGAGAATGTATTAAGATTAAATGGCTGTGGGAATCAACAAATAACTGAACCAACTAAATTCCTTTAGATATAGAATAGGAAAAGTTAAAGTATTAGGCTAACAACAAAATATATAAAATCAGAAAGGTAAGTACAGAGACAGAGAGGAAACCAAAGCTTAAAAATCATAAAATCATACATAAAATAGCTTCTAGAACATCTTGAAAGCAAAATGCTAATTTAAAACTACACAAACCAAAAACATGATTATTCCACATGAAAATAAGATAAATATTATTGACTAAATCATCTAAACATATTTTGGATTTCATGAAGATGAATATGTCTGTTATTACCTGACATATAAAAATGTTTAAGTTACATGGCACAACCTGACATATAAATATGTTTAATTTACATGGCACAACCTGACATATAAAAATGTTTAATTTACATGGCACAACCTGACATATAAAAATGTTTAATTTACATGGCACAACGGAGTCCAACAGGGCCATGCAAGTGTCTGCATACATGGCGCTTGCATGGGGCATATAATTTATGTATATTAAATATGCATACATGTAAATGCACGGCTATGTCTGACTCTTTGTGTATTGATGGCAGAAGGAGAAGTAGGGCAAGTGGATATTTCCTAGATTGTGGAGTAGTGGAAAAGGGAGGTCAGACTATACGACAAGAATTTGGCCTTTTTCTTTCCTGTGGAGCCATATCTTGAAATTTTTGAAAGTTGTAAGAAAAGGTAAGTCATTATTAATAAAAGTCATATACACTCAGAACTCAGAAGCATAGTTGAATCAATGGGCTGTCTGGTGTAAGATTTTTCCTGAAAATAGAAGTATTGTCTGCTGTTTTAGGTGTGCATAACTTGTGTTTTTGTGATCTTTTGTTGCTTGATCTTAATCAGGCAGTTGTAAAGAGAGGAAGATATGTTGGGAGTTTTAAGGCGAAAAGTAGCCTGCAAAGCCAATGCTTCGGTGGGATTTTCCATTTCTGTTAGTTCATTAATTTGATTGGTCACTCTCCTTGATTTGAGTATCAGAGTAGTAACCATTTTTGTTTTTACCTTTGTCTTGAAAAGGCTTTGGAGCAAGGAATCCGAGTTGCTGCATCACGGGCTTTTTCTTCCTCAGGAAAGGAGGTACTTGCTTTCTGCGTTTAGTTGGAAATTATTTCTTTGATGAAACCATGTGTTTGGGTGATGGGAAAGTGGTTGATACTGCTAAAAACGATGGAAAATTTCTTTCTGAGATCTTTGGACTTAGTGTTGCATGCATATATTTTGAAGTTTCAGTATTAGTGGAAATTTTCCTTGTTGATGTTAAATTATCATAATCTAATTCTAATTCCAAGTTGGTCTCCAGTTTAAGCATATGCAAATAGTGTAAGTATGTTGTGCGGTAATCTTTTATGATTGTTTTCAGTTGTTCAGGGATTTTGATATATGTAAAAATAAATATGGTGAATGATTTTATTGCCATTTCTTACAGATGACCGTGCGTGAAGCTTTAAATTCAGCACTTGATGAAGAGATGTCTGCTGATCCCAAAGTCTTCATAATGGGTGAAGAGGTATCATAGAAGTTTTGATTGTGTTTATGAGAAGAAAAGACGATTTTCTGTTGTTTCTTATGGGTTCTTTGTGAGTTATATATACTATGTTGACTAATTATTACTGTAATACAGGTTGGTGAGTATCAGGGTGCGTATAAGGTGATGACCAGTTCAATTATGACCTCAGTCTTTATTTAGAAATTACTCTGTGTCATTAACAAGTTTTTGTTTTACTATATTTTAGATCTCCAAAGGGCTTCTGGAGAAGTATGGTCCAGAGAGGGTGCTCGATACACCCATCACCGAGGTTGACTTTTGTTCCTTTTCACATGAATTATTTGAATTTAGTCAAAGTGGAAGAGTCATTCTCAACCAAGTACTTTGTTCAGGCTGGATTTGCTGGAATTGGAGTTGGTGCAGCATATTATGGTCTAAGACCTGTAATTGAGTTTATGACATTTAACTTCTCAATGCAGGTAGAATTCTTCACTTTGCACCATGTTGCTTTTCATGGATTTATATTTTCCGAGCCTCCTTTCATATTGCATCAATTCTTTTTGAAGTTCCAGCTTTACATTTCAATACCTTGATGATGCCATACTTGTGTTTTGTTGCATCTATTCCACCTTAGCAGCTCTGAGCTATTTATTTTGTATTAAGATGGTCAAAAGCTTAAATGAAACCTTGTTTGGGCCGGGGAATATAAACACTCTTGTGTTAATCTTTTGGTTATGCTGTTTGTTACTCATAATAATGTCAACTTACAAATGTTGTACATACTACGAAGAGAATTATTTCAAATGTTTATCTTGCCTAAAAGCCTATGCTGTTCTGAAATGATTTTGTGGAGTCTGAGTACACTTGTCAACCATGTTGTAGGGTTGAAGAACCCAGGCTTCATTGTGTATTGTAACATTTTTTTCATGTTGGCTTCCATTTTTGGACAAACATAAAGACAAAGCGCCTAGCTGCATAGTCTTGCTGTGAAAATCTGGAGATGGATTGCAGTTTCATCAGCTGTCAATGTCCAATTCATCAGCAAGATCAAGATGCAAAACTTGAAGAGTTCATTGTGAAATTTCGTTGTGGTTCAGTGAAAAACTTTTGATGCATTTAAATGTTAGCAATAGCTTTGCAAAAATCCAATTAACACGAACAGTTTCATGAGCATGCTTTAATACAAACAAAAGATTTTTGGAGGTACTGATGTGTCCTTGCTGCAGGCCATTGATCACATCATCAATTCTGCTGCAAAATCAAATTACATGTCTGCTGGTCAGATATCAGTGCCTATTGTTTTCAGAGGTCCGAATGGTGCTGCTGCTGGTGTTGGTGCTCAACATTCACAGGTATATGTCTTATATAGGGAATTTGAAACTATTCTAAACTCCACTTGTTGATATACCTAATAAGTTCACAATTGAAGCTGATGAGGAGGATTGCTCCTGAAACTCATATATTTAGCTAGGCAACATCGTAGCCCCAATTTGGTAATTTGATCATGATTCTAATCCATAAGGTGGATCAGGTCTGAAGCAGAGATCAAGAGCAAATTGGACTGTTTTTTTTTTTTTAAATAAATTTTTCTTATGTGAGGAGATTGCTGCAAGCAGGAAAGCATAAGCACAACATTTCGAACATATGAAGATTGCCTCCACCTTGCATAGGATATCATGTTCGCTCTTTTTACCAATAAGAAAAGTAAACCCATCTTCCAAAATGACCCATTTGTTTGTTACTAACTAGAGTATATAGAAAATTAATTTGTTTAAATTCTAGATTCTACTTAGATTATCTTTTCCAATGGAGATTATTAATAGCCACATTATTAACTCTTAAATTACAGGATTTTTATGTAAGTTTATTTTTGGGTTGGAACAAAGCTTTAACTGAGCCCCCACCTTCCAACTCAAAGATCCATTTTCATGTTGTATTATGATATAAATATTTTAATTTGATATCATTAAATTAAGTTTTTAGAGGAGAAATGAGTATTTCAGGTTAAATTATTCAACTTAAGGTTCTGTGAAGATTTATGGACAAGTAAAATGTGGAATCCGGACATCCTTTGCATAATTGAGAGTTCCATTTCTTGGAGGAGCATCTAGTTTACATGGTCCAATTTTAATTTAGGTGATGTTGGTTCTCTTTGGTTTAAAGAATTCTTCCAAGTTTTCCTTGAAGTAATATTATAATGGAGTAAGAATTATTTTGATACTAGCATTATTATCAAATTAATACATGAATTTTTGCAAATGATTGAATTGATACCCGAGTTTCTTCATAAATATCAAATTGGTCATGAGTTTTTTGCAAATATTTGGATTGATACTTGAGTTTCTCCATAATTGTCGAATAGATACCTATTTCTATCTTAAAATATTTTGTAAAGACAAAAATATCCTTTAATCTAAAGTTAGTTTTTCTTTTTTCCCATTCGATTCAAAATTAGTCTTAAGTATTTTTTGACCTTTATTAAAAACTCAAGTATCAATTAGGGCATTTATAAAAACTCATGTATCCATTTGACATTTATGAAGAAACTTGGGTATCAATTCGATCATTTGCAAAAACTCATGTATCAATTTGATAATAATGCTAAAACTCAGGTATTAAAATAATTTTTACTCTATCATAACGTGACCTAATCCAAATTGAACTAGCAAACTGAAAATATAGATGATGTAAACACTTCCGCTTATGAAGAGGAAATACTTGCTATGTTGGGGAACTATGAAATCTGAAAATAAACACATTTTATTAGTCAACTTCTTGTTTCCCTACTTCCCTGATCAACCATGAAAGAGTCATTCTTCCTGTCCAAATTCTTTACTTCATTCTGCATAACAATGCGATGGGTGTAAGAGTGCACAACTTCCAATATACTGCATTGGTGCTTATGAAGAGGGAACACTTGCTATGTTGGGGAACTTGAAATCTGAAAATAAACACACTTTATTTAGTCAACTTCTCGTTTCCCTACCCCTGATCAACCATGAACGAGACATTCTTCCTCTCCAAATTCTTCATGTCTTCTGCACAACATGATAGGTGTAAGAACTTCCAATAAACTGCATTGGTGCTTAATGCTCCAGTTCAAATGATTTGCCTTCACTCTCTCTTCTGACAGAGTAAGTTGAAACTTTGGACTCACTTATGCAGTCATGCTATCTGCTACAGACCACATTTCCCTGATGAGTTTGATAAATAGCCGCTTTGCGGCAATTTCTAGCGGAGTCTATGACCTCCTCTAGTGATTCCATTATCAGCTTTAATTGTCACATTTTCAAAGAATGCTAATGTTCCTTTTCTTCACAATTATGAGGAGCACAATTAAATGGACACCGTCCTTATTTATTACTCAGATAAATAGATTTTGTTGTAGCTCATTAGTCTATAGGTCTTAAATGGTCAGGCATGAGCTGAATTCACAGGAACAACACATGTCCATACACTTTCAAGTGAATTCCAAAATCCCCTACCGTGCTTTTGGTCCTTTTTTTTTGCTGCTAGAAAGTAGACTAGCTAAGATCTGTCGTATACCATAACATGGTTTTGGTCAGGTTGACTATAAAAGTTATTTAGAGTAGTTAACTTGTCTCATTCCATTGAAGGAGAGTTTATGCTAGAACGACTGTTAGGAATTGCAGACTCTCTTTCAAAATTTGATGAAATATCAACTAATAACTGAAACTGTTACATGGAGTGAATCGGCAATTTCCCTGCTTGTAAGAAGGAAATTGGCTGATGTTTTACCCGGTTTTTACCATATACCAGCATTCTTAGCAATGTGAACTGAGTTACTATTGGTTGCAGTGCTATGCAGCATGGTATGGATCATGTCCGGGATTAAAGGTATTGGCTCCATATTCTTCAGAAGATGCTCGTGGCCTGCTTAAAGCTGCAATAAGGGATCCAGATCCTGTTGTCTTCCTTGAAAATGAATTACTGTTAGTATTAATTTGGTAGTTTCCATTTTGGTATTATTCTGATTTTTTTAATTTCAGTTGGCAATTAAATTTTTTTACACAGATATGGTGAATCGTTCCCTGTTTCAGCTGAAGCTCTTGATTCCAGTTTCTGTCTTCCTATTGGGAAAGCTAAGGTACAAGCTTTCCCATCTAGTGTATGCTATGCTTTCTATTTGCATCTAAATGTTTTATTGATCTCTGGTTCATCAATTCTTGTGGCAGATAGAACGTGAAGGAAAGGATGTAACTATCACTGCTTTCTCAAAGATGGTTGGCTATGCTCTTCAGGTGCCATTTTATTTGTGAAGAAATTGAGATTAATGTTTTAGTTTATGACATTCTGCCATTTTTCTAGAGTTTCATCATATGTTGTTAACTGCAAAGTTTCATTTGTTTTCTGACTTATGAAAAATGAAACTGCAAGGATATTTAGTCTTGTCTTATTCATGACTGCACTTAGAGCTGAAACACCAGTCCTTTTTCCAATATCTTCAATACTATTTGCTATGGCGTCCATGTTAAGTTCATAAACTGTCAAACAATTTCTAGATGCAGCCTTTTGTCAAAGAATTCACTTGGGTGACCAAAATTTTCCATTTTTGTGCTAACTTCCCAACTTCTATGGCGACAAATACTCAGAGGAGCATTATTTGTTGAATACTTTTTGAATGGTTAATTTGGTTATATACTCTACCCAACTAGGTCAATGTACATACCTCGAACCAACTAATGTTATGTGCAAATTTGCAATCTTGCTGTTCTAACGTTGCATCTCCTCATCCAATATACACAGGCTGCTGAGATTCTTGCAAAAGATGGAATCAGTGCTGAGGTAACTTGAAAAATTCAATCATGCATATCATGTATGCATTTAGAGACAAAAAAGGAGTTATCTAATTCTTGGTTTTATTGGGGCTCCTTTTGTCGCAGGTGATAAATCTTCGCTCAATCCGCCCTCTTGATAGATCCACAATAAATGCTTCTGTTAGGAAAACCAATAGGCTTGTGACTCTTGAAGAAGGATTTCCGCAACATGGCGTTGGGGCTGAGATCTGGTTGCCTTCTCGACTCTCTCTCTCTTTCCCCCCTAGAAATTAGCTATACCTCTGTTTTCATCATTTATGCTTATTTTATGACTACTTTTGGACCCTTCAGTGCATCTGTTCTTGAGGATAGCTTTGAGTATCTCGATGCAGCTGTTGAGAGGATTGCTGGGGCTGATGTTCCCATGCCCTACGCCGCAAATCTGGAGAGGATGGCTGTCCCACAAGTTTGTCCCTAATTCTTTTTCATCTTGTCCTTTGAATAATTGCTTGCCTTTTAAAGATGTTACCATCAGTATAATTGCTGTTACGGTTGCAAATGTTAGATTACTATGCTTCAAAATCATGTGTAACAAAAAGCATTTCTCAACTAGAGTATGCCATGAAAAATTGCTGTGAAAATATGTTTTTTTTTTCTTTTTTTTTTTTGGGGGTACATTCTGTGCGTAAGGCTCAAGTGCCTAATATTTAGATAAGATGTTTCGATCAATAATCTAAGGAGCTGCTGAAGGTGTCTGCTCGTCTGGTCTCAACCATGCTTGATATTTGCTAGTATTCTTTACCTCATCCTCCATGTGTATGCTCTGTCTGTGGACTGAGTTGACACTTTGTGCACCCTTTCATGCATGCAAAATCATTGATATATCACCTCTCTCTCCATTTCAAGATTGTATTTCCTCTGCGATGAGGTTTGCTTCTTCCATATTTCTTGTACCATCAGAATGCATGATCTTTAAAGTAAAATCGAAATCTGAAAGAGGAAGAGGATTAATATGCCACTCTATATGGTGCTTGGTCCATTTCTGAATTAGGATAGGCCTCATTGTGCCTACAAAATTGACATCTCAGTGTAAATGTAACACACTCTGCCTTTTGATTAAGTTATGTCTGGTCCTTGGATATTTTGCATTTGTTATTCTTAAAATTGAAAAGTTTTCACTTACCAACTATCTCATCCCGGTTCTATTTGTCAGGTTGATGACATTGTTCGGGCAGCAAAGAGGGCCTGTTACAGATCAAGTTCATTGGCTGCAAGTGCTTAATCTTGCCCAAATAAAGGCTTCTTTTGTTCCTATACATTCTTTTGTCTTAATTATGCTTTAAACGCCACTGTGGTGTGTACTTCTTGCCACCCTTTCTTGTAATAAGTTAGGATGCTCCTCAGAATGCAAGAGTTAACAAGTTTACTCTTCGCCCATTTCACATGAACAAGAAACTCAGGAAAGGAAATAAGGCTGACATCTGTTTCCGTTTTTGCGCCAATTACAGAGCATGTTAATCATGTAAATGAGAACTGGTTTGGAGAAGCTGTGTTACCGGTTCAAATGCTGCTCGTTGTTCAAGTTTATTTGTGATTCCATCTGATTTAACTGCAGTGTGTGACAAAAGATTTAACTGGAAATGAGTCCAATGTAAACAGGATAACCGATCATTGTCATCACCAACAGAAACCCAATTGCTTCATAAACTCTTAATGATCATATGGAGTTGTATCTGGAAATTATATTTTGTGTATTGTCGCACCTGCACATTACAGGTTCGATCTTCTATAAGTTTTTTAGACACTATTTTGGTGAGACGAGCAGAGATATCAATCAACTTGTCAACTGAATTCCCAAAAGACCAAAGGAATGGGTTGCTCTTGCCAGTCGCGAGATATCACACCTTTCGGGTTAACTGATCTTACGCACTTCAAACCAATTTTGTTTGAGAAAATTATAATTTCATTAGAAAATATAGGATGATTTGCAATATTATTTTATGTTTTTGAAAATAGCCAATATTATGCTCACATTTTATGAAAATGATGCAAGGATAGTATGACGTTATAGAAAGATGTTGCAAATTTATTATAATGGGATCAATCTTACAATATTTTTCTAAGTGTAGAACTAATTTAATTATTTTAAGAAGTATGAGATTGATATTGCGAATTATCCTGTGTATTGGAATCAAAATTGTAATTTTCTCAATTGTTTTTTATGAAAATCGGAACCTAGTTCAGTGCATGGATTTTTTTTATGCAATAAGTGAGTTCAGTAACAATCATACTGGGACCACTAACAATCATATTAAACAAATAAGTCAGCACGACAGATTATTGTTGTTGTGTCCATTTCAAAATGCAATACTCATGTTATTTTACTAAATTTATATGTATATACACATCACATTAATTTCTTAAACATATCACTTTATAGAAACAACTTATTGAGACTTGAATTCAAACTTGTAGTAAATTTTGTTTGCCAACAAAATATAAAGCAATCATATTTCAATTAATCTTCATATGTCCTACACTGTCCGCAAAGAACAAAGCCAGACATATTAAAAACATCTAAGTGCACTCATATCTTTATTTCTCTCTCTATATTTGAACAACACTACATTTTATTACAGTTTATTACAGAAAACCTAAGGGACAAATTTTAGCCATTAGAACAAATAGATCTCAATTATCCATTAAAAGTGAGAAAGTAGTATAAATAGGTCTTGGAACCCTCATCTGTAACCATCCATTCCAGAAGCTGTATGAAACACTCTTACTGTAATATAAACTTTCTTGATGTTTTTTGTACTTATTCTCTCATTCGAACTACTTGTTATCTTTGTTTACCAAAACTATTGCTTAAACTAGCAAAAAGAAGTTGAAGCTGAATTGTGCAAGGGTCATGAGAAAGTAATGCACGTGTAAAAGTCCAAACTCATTTACACATTGTATGTAGACGATGAGCTTCAACATATTAAAAAGTCAAATTACGATTGATGTTGATTTCGATGAAAAATATGATGGTTTACTTGGATGGCATGATTGTAGTAACACTATCACTCACTTGTAAGAAAAATAGAAAGAGAAGATGATGTGATGAAGATTAGTCAAAACTTCCATGGGATCAGTTATCCAGTTTTCAGTTGAACATATACACAATGAGTTTTTTAATTCTTCTATGAACGATGTAAAAACGCGCCATCACAACCAGCACCAGAGTTGAAGGATCACCATCTTTATTGAGGCGGAGCCCAATTTCCGTGCTTAAAATCGTTGTAGAAGTTGGACTTTTTCGAAACAACAAAGAACACTGCAAGGAACAAAAAGGGTGGTGGACAAATAAAGAAATCAATTTGAATTCTCTTAACCGCATGAATCAAGAAATACAAATTATCTAGCCAAAAAATGGACAAACCGGGAATTCCAGGTATGATGATATTCGGACTTTTCAGGATGTCATGAAGTGTTCTCTTCTCATTCACCCGGATCCATTTGGGACCATTACCTGAAAATAATCATTGAAAGATTAACATTTCTAAAAATTTATAACATGGAAGGATACAACTTTTAAACTTGACATGTTTGTACACATATGCACAACTTATTTCATAACATGAAAGCAAGGGCAAATTAATGCCCTCAAAACCAAGTAGTACGGTCAGTTCTAATTTACTTCTTGCTTTCAATGAACAGTCAAAATAAAAAGTTTCTAAAGTCCATCCAGAAATACTTATCTCAAGATTTCACCTCCAACTCATGGGATTGGTTGGCCAGTTACTCAAAGTCACATCAGCAAAACTAGTGTGGGAACAAATAGCAACAAGGATTAACGACTTTGTTTTGGTAAAGTTAGAATTAAAATTTAGGGTTTGTTTCAAGTTCCTTTTTCTTTCATAAAGTAAATTTTTATTTGAATATTTCGTTAGGACTCGTGTGCGGTCTATTTACCCGAATCCTCATTGTCATTTTACACTAGTTAGGTCTAGTTCGATTATGGTTATCTAGATTCTTTGCCTATTGATTCTATATGGCAGCCAAAAGAGGACTCGAAAATTGATTCAATCATAGGTAGATCAAAATCTCTTCTATTTGAGTAATGATGCCTTTCCATTTCCATCCTCACTGCACAACAAGTTCCAGTTCACGATAAAGACAGTACAGAAGACAAAGTGGTTTGAGTGAGAATTATGTCAAAAGAATCGGAGTTTACTTTGTGTTTGTGCTTAGCTATAAGTGGAAACTCTTGCATAATGAGGATATAAATGGAATGACTCAATACCCAAGCAAGGAAATGACATGTAGAACAATTGATTTTAGAGTCGATTTTATTAAATAACAAATTACAATGGATACGGGGAACTTTTACTGTGTCTGCTGCCAGTAAAGTCTAGAGCTCCGATATATTAGGGGGTGAAATCATCTAGGTACATGCAAAAATGTAGAAACTTCATAAAGACCATTATTCTTCTTTACTTAATCACTACATATGCAGAAACTTGGTAAAACACTTATAACAGATGATTGGTAATGACTTCCACACAATTTGGTTAACCAAACTCACGCTCTTGAGCTCAGAAGATAGCACATGAATTTGCATAGTTATAGCTAGATTAATGTACTCAAGTATGAATATTCAGTTTTGACTCTATCGTGTTGTGTGTTGTTCCCGAGAATGGTAAGGCATTGGATTTAAAGGGTTATGAGAATCTAGAAACATACCGCTTGAAACAGAACTATGAGCAGCATCAGTTTCTTCAACACCAAACTTTTCCAGATGAGAAGCAGCTGTCCCTTCTAAGAGATAAGAAAGAATTTCTTTCTTGGACAAACAAACTCCAGAATCAGCCTGTTGAATCTAGATTTTAGCGTCCAGTGTATAAAAATGTGGAAGATACTTATGATGCTAATAATGATCCTCAAAGGATGTTAAAATGAGAAGAAGAAACTAAACTAGATCGAGTCAGTGCTAAAAGCTCCATTATAATATGTGATTGGTAGCCTTTTACAATGCTCATTTAATAACTCTAATTTCTCTTTAATATACTACAATAAAACATGTGGAACCTTCCATTTTTATTGGTATAAACATTACGCGCCAAACAATAAAAAAGCATACAGATGTAAGAATTAATGAAAAGAATGAAGGTTGCAAATATCTATACCTAAGTTTTCAGGATCACATAAATTTTACAAGAATGTTAATATCTGTATAGTGATCTTCCAACACAGCTTCTGACAGTATCATAAAGCCTCTGGTTAGGTTTTATCAGGTAACAAGTTGATCACATAGCAAACATCTGATAAAGATTCTGATGAAGATTGATTGGCATTTCCGGGTCCTAATACAAAAAATGTTTGCCAATACTTGGTATTTCCAAGCACAATCAATCACATTACAATCAGTACTCAACTTGTCACTTGCGTCAAGATATGGGCAGAATCACATGACAAATGCAAATCCTCTTACCCTGTAACTAGTTGGGTTTGGGCAGATCAGCATACAGTAAACCTCAACATAGTACAACTTGAAATTGGGGCTGAACTTGGTACGTACAATCTTAAGATTGGATGCATTAATAGAATGATAAGTACAAGTATCATAGTACTCTAAAGAAAAGTGAAAATGTTAAAAGAAGAAAAGAATAAGATCAAGAACATTCTCAAGGGTAAGCAGAAAGTACAGTATTGAACTTTTAGAGGCCTGAATTGTATTAAAGTAAGAGATCATATTGAATTTTTATATGGACTTCTCCCAAGCATGAAAATATAGAATCTTTTACAGTAAAACCTTTCAAATAACTAGGACTCCACCTAGTCAGTTAATAGCATAAAGTAAATTTGAAAAGCCGCCCACCACTTTAATGCTACGCATGTCATCAATAGACAACAGTACTCCTGATTCTAAAAACATCATAAACCTAAACTAAACAAATTCAGAGAAAACAAAGTCAAATTAAAATTGCTCGACTAGATGATTCCAGCGAAACAAGTATAAACAGGGACCAGGCTGGTGGAGTATCATTAATGAGGTAAACGAGCCACAGACTGCACATCCTATTTTGAAAATTTGCAACATTTCGCCCATGACCCACTTTTATAGTCATGTTCTAGGACATCCTCTGAGGCAAAACCCACCTTACCATCTACGATTAAACAATTTGCTCATCGTTTCAATTCATTTGCTCAAAACTTCTTATACCAAACTGTTGACAGCCAGGCCATGTGAGGGATATCCTATTTACATGAACTTCAGATCAATAGTGCACCCTCATGCGGTTATAACTTCAAATTGCAAGCATTGCAAGCTTAGTCATGCAGTAGAAACAGAGCGTTGAACAAGGAAAAGAATCCCCTTTTAGTTGCAAATTTGCCTATTTCCTAACAATTAGAGTAATACTTCCAAAATAGTTCTAAAGCAGGGGCAAAGTTGGGTACAATGTTACTTACTTTCCATGATTTTATTCTTTCTGCCAAGACCAAAGAACATAACTTAGAAGCAATAGATAGTCCTGATGCAATAGATATTTATTTACCTCATAGTACAACTCAATAGCATCACGAGTATATGCATTTTTTGTATCCCACGGCAATGGCGGACTACTCTCTGAGAACATGTTTGGAAGCTAAGGACCACAAAAAGGTGTGCTACAGCAAAACATTGACCAGAAACTATATTCATTTACACCAAATATTAATCAGAATACAATAATAGTGTAAGATGAAATAACAAAGCTTTTGGCAAGGATATCATATCAAGATGACCTGAAAACATGTCCATCTCACAGAAATCCTCAATGATGTCACTGGACATAACCTCTGCATAAAGAAGGAGAACAGGCCAATGAAGAATTTTGTTTTTGTCTAGCATTGGTTTTTTAATTCCAGTGAGCTCCTGATACATTGCCTTCCCAAATGTTATCCGTCTATCCTCAAAGGCAGAGACAAGATCCTGTATGATTTCAACTAGAAAGGTCACAAGCATGTCAAAGATTTGAGCAATCAAGTTTCACCAAACAGTGCCATAAGTTGGAACCTTAGCTGCTGCCACGGCCTTGGAAACTTCAGCTTCACGCTGTTGTTGTTCTGATAATTTTACATCTATTTGCTTAGCTAACTTCTTCAGTTCTTCATTGTCTGGAGACTGCTGAAGGCCTTTGTCACAATACGATTTTGCTTCATCCATCAGATTGAGTGACAATGCTGCTTTGACGGCCCTGTAAAGAGCCTAAATGTCAATAAAAAATGTTAGTAATTGAGTGGAAAGCTATACTCAATATGAAAAAACGAACATGAAAACACAACCTTAACATTTGTTGGAGAAAGTCTGATGGCCTCCTCAGCATCCTGCAGAGCCCGTCTGTAATTTCCCAAGAGCAGATTGACGTGGGCCCTATTGGAATAAAGAATGGAGCTCTCTGAATTGCTTAAGGCCTTCTGGTTAATGGCCCTTGTGTAGCAATCAATGGCGTCAGAATAGTGCTTCTTCCCCATTTTTACATACTCATTTCCCTTTTCCTGAAAAGACACAGAAAACCAAAATAAACTCTTTTTCATTTTATTCTTTGAATGTCCTGAGTTCATTTATCATTTAATTCAGCAGAAAAACTTAGAAAAGAAACATCAAGACTAACAACCAGTAAAACGTTTTATTTTTTTTAAAACAAAAAAATCTTTGTTTCCAGTTTCTTAATTTCTTCTGTACAGAATGCTCGAGCGTATCCAAAGACCGAGTCTTGAACAGAAAACGAACCAGAAGGAAAACGAAAAAGTTAAATTTCCATGCATGAACAACATCTCAAGCAAGAAAGCTGCTTGCAGCCAATAAAGCATCATAAAAGCTTAAGTGAATAATTTTTTCTTAGCGCAAACGAACATACAAAACAATCTAACAAGAACAAAATAGTGAACAAACTAGAAAAAAATAAAGTGAATGAAGAGATTGGAGTGAGGACCTTGAGTTCGATAGCAGCAGATTCTTTGAGAGCAGCTATAGCCTCAAGGTCAACAATTTCTTCGTTGGTTTTGGGCTCCGAACCAGCCTCCATCCATAGAGCCATGGTTTGAATTTGCAGTACGAGGGCACTTGGAGAAGAAAACTCAACAAAATTCAGTCCGATGTTTCTGGAAAATCCAGATACTGAATGAGAAACAGGCCTTGTTGATTTTGACCTGAAATCGCTGTCGAAGTGCGGACTTCGGGCCTTCGGCCCGTTACATTTGAACTAAACTTAATCAGAGTAGGGTTTAGTTTGCAACACACATTTAAGTTTGTTTCCTTTTGTATGTACGGTGACTAACTTTGTTTTAATAAAAAGATAATTCATTGAGTTTTTGATGTAATTATATATAATTTTTTTATAATTTAATATTTTTTTATATTTATTTCAATTTGACAATATATATTTATATTAATTAAAATTTATCGAATTTATTGATACTAATAAAAAATATTAAATAAAAATTCATATTTGTCTGTGATTTACTTATATATTATAGGTCAAGCATATTCTTATAAATCATCACATACTAATATATATGAAGAGTTATATCCTCACCCTTGTAATAACTCAATACTACGTTAATCGAGAGTAAATATAATTTTTTTTAATTTTTGCAAATATCAATAAATTCAGAAAATTTTGACCGATATTGGGATCTAGTAGTTAGATGGAACAAACATTAGGAATACTAGATGTAGTTTCTCAAACTACAGGAGTTTACGTGTAAATATGCCATTTTAGGATAGGACAGTGTAATTATCTTTTTTAAAAATAGAGTGAACCAACGATTGCTTAGCTCAGTTGTCAAGGCGGACGTCGTATCTATAAGTTCAATTCATTAATTCTCACTGGACGTATGAATATTCGTCTCTGTTAATATAAATAAGTTATTATAATTAGTATATATTCAATCTAATTTGAATTCATTGTAATATTGATTTATTGATCAAATCAATTTATTTTTTAATTTATTAATATTTCTCTAAAATTATGTGATCATTGTTTCTGTAAAAAAAAAAAAATAACAAACAAACAAACAATCAAAAGATATATAGTGATTAGAAGTTCAATAGGGTAAATTTAGTCCCTCACATTTGGTTTCGACTTTAAAATAGTTATTATTTTCAATTTATCAAATTAGCTCTCCAAATAGTATATTTTTCATATTATCCTTATAAAATATTTCTTTTATACAAAAAAAATGTGGTCCCTCACACATTAATTTAAAAAAATATAACCATTTTAGTTAAAAGAATTTACCATTTAGCAATTATTTATATTATAACTTAAACAATAAAATGTAAATATAATGATTGTGAATTTGAAATTTTCAAATAATAGAGGACTTGAATAAATAAATTAGAGAAAAAAAATTAAATAGTATGAAGAGTAAAAGTGTAATCCACATTTTTTAAAACATCTTATAATTAAAATTTCTGACATATTACAAAGTGTTTGATAAACTTTTTTAATAACTAATGAACTTATACGATTAAAAAATAAAATGTTAGAAATTTATAAACTTCTTTAATAAAAATAAAAAAAAAGTTACTTAAGCATTATTTTTAAGATTTTAACAAGTTTTTCTTCAAATTAAATATAAAATTACTGTTAGTAGTGTGTATATATATATATAATAAATTCAACGATCTTATACATTTTTATTCGGATACTTCAATAATTTATTTTTAACCTATAATTTAATATTTTATAATCTAAAAAAAATATTTCTTTAATATTTGAAACCATTAGAATTAATTATCTTAATAATAACTACTAATTGATAGACTAAAAAGTCCATGAAATTAGTAACAGTAAATCTCCAAAAGAATACAAAATATACAGATACACTCCTCTCTCTCTCACACACACACACACACTAGAATTAATACTTAATGAGTTGATTAATTAGACAATTAGCAAAATGCCCCATGAAATCAGTGACAGTAGTCATCAATCTCCCCAAGAAAACATGACAGAATCTCATCACCCTCTGCTTCATATATACACTGAACTGACAACAGCAAAGGAAGGCATATCTGGGCCTGATCATTACCAATGGAGCAGCTGCAAAACCACCTGAAAAGATTGATGGACGTCAGAAGACAAGCATTGAGTCCCCATGAAGTGAAGTGCTTGACAGAGCGCAGTAGCTGGAGGGCGTTAAGTTTCGTCATGAGAATGGGATGATGCATGGGGACCTGAAACCTTCCAACAAAAGGGCCGAATTGATGATATGTGACTGTACGATCCGACCCTCTTTGAAACCAAAGTAACACATCTTCAATTGGCCGATTTTGTTGCTGGATGGCTTGAGGTCCCTATCCGTCATTCCATTCTCTTGAAGAAACTTGATGCCGTAACCTCTATGACTCATAATGTTTCGCCCTTCCAGAAATCAAATTTCGTCCCAAGAAATCATCAGATCAGATGTTGAATGACTTAGTTCCATCAAGAATGGATGATGATGAGTAGATGTTGTTGCCAAGAGAATGAAACGGGCCATGGCAGTTGTCAATGGCAGCAAAAGCTGTTCTTCCAAAAATGAAAAACTAATGAAGAAAATCAGCAACTCTTGTTGCATCGCTGGAAAGGATTTCTTGGTTTAATGGACGTCAGGTTGGATTATATAGGAGATGGTGGGATATTTAATTAATGTTAATAAATAGAGTTAGAGTCCGAGTAGGATATATAGTTTAGTCAATTCAGAATCAGAAATATGGTTTTTTCTGTTTTATTTTTTATCCCAACCATTTAGAAGAGTTGAAATCTCAGAAGAGTGAAGAAATTAGAAATGCAACAGAGTTATAACTAATTTTTGAGTTTGGTGCTGCATATATACATCAGAACACAACGGCTGCAAACTTGACTTCTTCTGCAACTGATATTTGAAAGTCTTAATCTAATCGCCGTCAGGAGACTGAGTCTAAGCATCCCTCACTGGTTGTTGTGCTCATCCAACGGTTGTTGCTAGGGAGGCAACTCATGCATCCTTGAATTCTAGGCGACTATGAAACACGTTCCTCCACTAACTGAAATGTCTCATCTTAAAAAAACATTAGTATATAATATAGAAATAAAATAAAAAAATAATTTAAAATTTATTTTAAGTATCAACTTCCTCCTACGTAGTTCCATCACAGGAAGACCTCCTGATGGCCCCGTGACAGTTCCGATTAGACCTGCATTTAAACAAGGCACACCAAATTAGAATTAACAACAATATATATGCTTTTATTTAAGAAAAAAGAAAGGGAAAGCTTACATATAAAATTACCTAATGGGCGAGTGAACTACATTGTCCAGCAGAGAGAGGGGTAATATGTTTCTTTATTAAAGGTTGGGGAGGCTCTTTGCTCTTTTTTTTTTTTTTTTTTAGGAGTTTTTGCCATTTTTCAATATTTTAGGGGGATAATTTGAATTTATCCCGAAAAAATTATGGGTCGAAAAAATAATTTGAGTACTTAAGTTTTCAATTGAGAATCCTAAAAGATCCAAGGTTGTTTAACCTTTTTAATACTGGGGTTCTCATGGTTTGCCCCAACAACAACTACAACACTCAACTTGGCTTTGTGCTAAATTTCTTACCGCCCTTGTCAGAATTGGAACCAAAGTGTGGATTGTGTCAACTTGTGATAATTAAGTGTCTGTAAGATTGTAGTTAAATAAAAACAAATGAGAAAGTTCATACTCTCACTAATTTCTTTTTTCTTTTCTTTTTCCTCTCTACCTATGTTGAATATTATATTTAGATTATTTTGCACAGACATCTTAGTATGTTAACACATACTAGTAAAATACTTAAATTTCATAACAAAATCCATTGCTAGAAGGCCTTTTTCTTGTACTCCGACTGAAGTTTGTGTATTGCTCCAAATTCAAGAATCACATCCGCATCAAGAAAAAATAGTATCTTTTCAATGCATGAGAGCAAAATGATATTTAATCATTCAGTTTATTTCAGCATTAATGATCTTTCCTCCAAACACTATCCATTTTATCTTTTAGCTATTTTTCACTTTTTTTATAAGCAATACTTATTTTTTATTGTGATATAAGTTGTACCTTTTTCTACAAAAAAATTAATTTTGCCAACAAGAAGGGATTTGGTACATTATATGTTTTCTTTTTTCAAAATGGATTGTACTACATACAAAAAAAAGTGAATTCATTACAAAATTACCATTTTTCAAAGAAAGTGGAACATACAGTTGATTATCTTAACTATATGATTAAACAATGTAAGAAAGTAGTTGAGTGTTGGACGACTTGAACATTAGTAAAAAAACCCATTCATAGTTATAAACACACAATCTCGCAAACAAACTCATATTATCCATAACATTGATAAGCATTTGTGCAGATGTATTTGTACAAGAAATGTTTGAGGCTTCAATTGTCAGCCAAATGGTATGAGTGGTGCCTATTGCTAAACCAGAAAAAGTAAGGATCGAATTCCTTGAACCAGCCGTGATTCAAAGCAGCTTCTGCTGTTATTCTCTTATCTGGATCATACTCCAAAAGCTTTTTCAGCAGATCAAATCCATGTTCCGTAAGCAATGGAGCTCCTGAATTGGCTGCAGCTGTAAGAAACTTGCTTATAAACAGATTGTCGTCCGCTTTGCCACGCCCAAGATACGTGTATATCTTGCTTCTCTGCTCAACATCACACTTCTCTTTGAAAAGCACCTCCTTCAACAGCAATTCTGCCATTATACAACCAACTGACCACATGTCGATTGCGGTTGAATACGTCTCCGCTCCAGCAAGGATTTCTGGGGCTCTATACCAACGAGTTACAACACGAGGAGTGTAGCATCCCCATTCTCTTTCGAATTGCCGAGACAGACCAAAGTCGCATATCTTCACTTCACCCTTTTTGTTGATCAGAATGTTTGATGGCTTCAAGTCCCTATGCATCACTCCATTGTCGTGCAGAAATTTGACGCCCTCCAGCAACTGCTTCATCATGCACTTCACTTCGTTTGGACGCAACGGCTGTCTCCTGACGTCCATGAATCTTTTCAGGTCGCTTTCCACGTGCTCCATTACGACGAAAACACGATCCCAATCATCTAGAACCACTTCTTTGAATTCCACAACCGCAGGATGCTGAGGAAGAGCCTTGAGAATGCCGATTTCCCTCAAGGTTGTCGTAGACAATCCGCAACACTCCTCCTTCATGGCCACGATTTCGCCTGTTCTCTTGTCACATGCTTTATACACAACGCCGTAAGACCCATGACTGATCACGTTCATATACTGGTAATTATTCGCTTTGCCAAAAATCAAATTCCTCCGCAGGAAATGATTAGGCTGAGACTGAGAATCATTGGGTGAGAACAAGAATGGGTGATGATCATTCTTGTGGCCAAGAAAATTAAGAAGCCCAGCCTCGGCCATGGAAACACAATTTACAGAGAGGTGAAACAATACGCAGAGTAAGCCAGAAGCTGTAGGAAATCTTGAAAGGAAGAGGTTTGTATTTGTTGTTTCTTGTTTTGCAGGGACCTTTATATAGTAAGGTTGGTTAATTAAATGTAAATAGGAATAGGAGATGGTCGGATATTTAATTAATGTTAATAAATAGAGTTAGAGTGGGAGAAGGACATCTAGTTTAGTTCATTCAGAATCAGAAATATCGTTTTTTCTGTTTTATCTTTTATCCCCACCATTTAGAAGTGTTGAAATCTCAGAAGAGTGAAGAAATTAGAAATGCTGCAGATTTATAACTCTCATTTGTAAAGGATGTCTCTGTTAGTCTAAGTGCGTCTTCTAGTCAGGTAGGAGTTTTAACTGATTTTTGAGTTTGGTGCTGTATATATACATCACTACACAACTGCTGCAAACTTGACTTCTTCTGCAACTGATATTTGAAAGTCTTAGATGGAAATTGCATTCTTTCTCTTCTTGTTCTTGAAATCTTGACAAAGAGTAGTCTAATAATTTACTACGGGTGCTTGGACCGGGGTCTGAATGTTTGTACGAAAGATAATCATGCATCTCCTGAATGTTTTGAGTAATCCCAAGGAAAACGCTTGGGCAATTGGGTGAGTGGGGTTTCGTCTCATTGCTAGAAATTTGTGAAGAAGGGACGCCAAATTCACAGGCTTGCTAAAGAGAATTTTTGTAGGATTGCATAATTCGGGTACTGCACTGGCGCAAGAGAATTTTCAGGCATGCTCATGAATTATGTTAGAAATCAAAGAATTTTCAGGAAGTTTCTGTTACACTTGATCTGGCCAGTTTTGAGGTAATACTCGGGTACATATATGATGTATTATTTTTTGGCAGATGGCAGAGTGAATTCTCGGCTACATTTTTCTGAGGTTGGGTCGCAAAATACTTGAACTAATTTCAGGGGTAAAGATACAACCCAGATTCAGAGTCGGCCCTTGAATTTCTTGCCAAAACACTGCCAGTGGGCTGTGGTGACATTAGGCTCCAAAGGCTGCAACGCGAAACACGGAAAAGGGGTATGTTCTATGTGCCGTGTCTTCCACTTGATGTTTTAGTTCCAACTCTAACCACCAAAGTGGAAACAAGAAGCATCAAATGAACATCACAAGGGCAATGCGTAATGTCAGACAAACCAAAATCATCATATGACATCTCTACTAATGTATATAATTTTCCAAAGTTCTATGGGCGACGTTGGCGAGGAGGAGGCTCTGCCAAAAGTTCTATTAGCACTCATGAAATATGCTGGAAATTGGAGAATTTTCTGGAAGGAAGAAGGGAACAATTTCTGCAGTTCAACTCTTGCATCCATTTGTGCAAAATCTTGATAAGTATTTGGTGTCCATATTAGCAGCAGTCATGCCTTCTAAGAAATGGTGGTGGCCTGTGCACCTGGTTATTTGCAGAATCTCGTCGAGTCGGCTTTAGGTTGTGCAACAGCAGAAGAGGTGACCGAGTTCGGATACTGTTGTATCTGTATGCACAGTAATCGTCTATATTTTTTTCTTTATATGTTTTATATTTATACAGTTTAGTTTTCAGTTGCCATATCTTATGTTTTTTTATCAAAGATGCAATAAACTTTGTTACTGAGATATGATGATCTCTTTATATATATTGGGATAAGTTGCGAAGGATTTGGTACCAATTTTCTGGTTAAAATGGCAGATTGCTGTGTTGGAGATGGTCTATGATAGGTAGGGCTTTAGCATATGCATTTGTTTTGAAGTAAAATTTATATCAGTGATCAAGTTTTGTTATTAATATCACTTTGTTATGAAGTAATTACAAATAACTCAATTCACTATAATAAAATATAGCTTATCATTATGATTAATTACTATAGTTAAAAGTAAAATTCGTGACGACACTAATTAATTATGGCTAAGCAATGGGTATTAGCAGTTGTTTCTACAAGAAAGACAAAATATTTGCTACTGCTAGAAATTATGGCAAATACTTTAGTAATAGATAAAATCACAGCGAATGTTGATTAATTTTGGTACTTAAACAATTAGAGGCGACAATTTTGGATCTCAAGTTGTTAACTTTTTTTACGTATTTGCTCATGTAACTATGGGTCATTAGGATAAAAATAAAAAGGACCAAATGTAAGATGTTTAGGACTAAATTCATCAAAAGAAGGATTGTATGTATAAATAGAGTAAGTTATAAAACCAAAAATGCTAATAACTTAAAGTTATAGGACCAAAAATATAAATTTACCTTCAAAAACTAAAATTTTGGGAAGAAGGATACAAATAGGCTTTAATTAGTTGATATATACATATATCAAAATGCATGGACATTATATCGATGATGTCTTAACCTAGTGGTTAAGGTTGAAAATCCATAATAAGTTTGAGTTATGAGTTTGAGTCCCATATAATGTGTCTTACCCTAATGGTTAAAATTGAAATCCTATGAACTTGTTCTCGTTTTATCACTACAAAAAATACGTATAATTGCTTCATGTTTTTTAAGAAACTTTATTGTTTGATTTTGACATAAATTAAAAAATTCACATTTTTTTTTCAAACTTACTATATTGCATGGGTAAGATCCGGATCATATCCAATTGTTTTGAGTATAACATGGGTGAGATTTAATGAGGATTCTACGAGTTAGGTTTGTGAGGGCACATTATTAGTAAACATTACAGATATTTATTGGATGGCTTAAATGCATTTTTTAACCTCTAATTCAAGTCATTTGATATTTTCATTCTTTAACTTTTTAGAGCAGTATTTTTGTCTAACATATTTTAACTTTCGTCACTTTAGTCATTTTCTCGTTGAAAAAATATATGTGCCTCTGACATGATATTTCAAAATTGAAGCTTTTATTCATATTGGTCAATTTCTACTAATATTTTTATCTTTTAACTTTTTGGGGTAGCATTTTGGTTCTAAATCCTTTAAATTTTTGCTATTTTAGTCATTTATTCTCCGGAGTTCACCCTTCTCATCAGTGGAGTTAAACCCCGATAAAAAAAAAAGACTAAAATTACAACAGTTAAAAAGATATAGGACTAAAATGCTATATTCTAAAAAATAAAACGGTAAAAACATTAAATAATCCAAGTCCGGGCACTAAAAATACATTTAACTTTTAATGGATATGGGTGTAGAGCATGTAGGGTGATATATACCAACCCATTGATATGCCTAAAATTAAGAATGACATTAGTACTAGTGATCGGACAATATCTATAAATCATGTGTGAAATTACGGGCGAGCCCTTGTGATACAACATAGTTGTCTATTGACTAGAGTATGCCTAACATGTAACAAGAACAATTCAATGTATGTACAGCACATATGAATGCAACAACTCACTCTAAATCCAAACACTCCCAATCTCCTGGTCATATGCTGCTATTCCATCAATTTATTTCTCTCTACTTCTCTACTGCTGCTGTCTTCCAACTTATTACAATTAATGAAGTGTATTAAATTCTGAACCTACCTTTCCTCTATGACTATAGAAACTATGCACCATGTTTCCCTTCAAATCTTCTCTCTCTCTCTCTCTCTCTCTCTCTCTCTCTCTGTATGTATGTATGTATATATACATATATATATATATATATATACCATAATAAACTACTCAGTACCATTACACCTTCCTCCTACTAGCTGTTTTTTGCATTCATTCACTCTCTTGCAAACCATTAATAAAGAAGACAACTGGAGAGACCAGCCCTTCACAATTCACCTGTAATGGCTACTTCAGTTGACAAAACTTACCATATCCCATCTTCCAAATCTCAAAAACTCTTCATTTTAACCCAAATTCCCCTTAGGATTTTGGCTGCTGCAGTAACTCTTGCTGCTACCTCGATTACGCTCACCAACAAGCAAACCGCGGTCATTTACGGCATCCAGATCGATGCCCGATACAGCTACTCCCCGGCTCTCAAGTAAGCTCTTTTTCATTACTTTTTCTCCTGTCATCATGCTTGGGTTTCATGAATTAATCCCTTCTCTTTCTTGTATGTATGATTTTCAGGTTCTTTGCATACGCAAATCTCATCGCATGCGCCTTCACTGTCCTGTTACTGTTTCTTGCCCTTATCCTAAGGAACAAGGCAGTTGATTCAACATACTACTTCTACATGTTCCTCCATGATTTGGTACGTTAAACCCGTGTTCACACACACACCCACACACACATTGACACACATATGTATATTGCTATAGGCACCTCCCATATCCGTTGCAAACGAGGAGCTCTAACCCCCCCAAAAAGGGGTACCGAGAGTCCAAATTCGCATCATATATATTCACATTATGATCCATCGTGATGGTAAGTTGAGAAGACTTTGTTGGACAGGTTATGACGATCTTGTTGATGGCTGGATGCGCTGCGGCAACGGCAGTGGGCTATGTGGGGAAGTATGGCGACAGGCATGCGGGTTGGATGGCAGTCTGTGGATATTTTGCGGAATTCTGCAACAGGGGCACAGCTGCTTCATCGGTGTCTTATTTTGGGTTTCTTTTCTATTTCATTCTCACTATCGTCTCTGCTAACAGGTCCCGCCAAATCCAAGTTTGATGAAATTATCTCAAGAGTATGTAAAAGTAAGATACATGTCTTTAAACCATATAATTTCCATGTTTATGCTTTAATTGTGTTTGCTAATCATGTGAACAATTTTTCCTCTAGATTTTATATCGTTTCTTATGGAGAGAAAGATGTTTTCTAAATGGTTGCAAGGTTCTGATTGATGATTTTTTTTTTTTTTTTTGAATTCTTGGTAGTATGTACATTCAGTACAAGAAAATAGCTGAATAGTAATGAAAAAAAAAAATAGCGTTGAATTAATTAGCAAGAAACATTCTCTTTGTTAGTTTACATTATTTATTACAAAAAATTTACTTGCTAATACATTTAGGAACGAAAATTTACTTACTAAATAGCATTAATTTTTTTTGCAGTTATCGAGCAATACAATTATTTTCTTGTAGTGATTCGATATAAAATCCATCCCCAAACACAGCAGTCTTCCATTTCACAAGAAAATTGGGACCAATTCCTTTCCAACTTGTCCCAATATAAAGAAATCATCATATCTCAGTAACAAAACTGAGGAGAACAAATAATCCACTGCTTCATCTTAAATTATTGATCCAAAAACCAAAGGGCCATAAGAGGACCATCCGAATACAATTCTGAGTTCACAAAAACACATCAAAGATAGAAATGAAGTGATCAACGCACAAACAACTCAAAGAATCTGCTAAAATTTTCAGCCAATTATTAGAGACTAAGAATCCAACCAATCTTCCCCCATCTTGTGTGCAACTTTTCAGAACGTCGAGGAATTCAGAAAAGCAGAGCACTATGAAATGTATAAGATCAAAACAACCGTAACATCGATTACTAATGTGACACATTCAAAGAATTGAACTTCTCTAGCAATGAAGACTATGCATTCAAGGTATACAGTACTACATACAGCAAAGCATGAGCTGAAGCTCAGGACATTTCACTAAGTTTATTGCATCTTTGACAAGAAACATAAGATATGGCAACTGAAAACTAAACTGAATAAAAATAAAACATATAAAGAAATTCAAGGGCCGACTCTGAATCTGCGTTGATTCTTTACCCCAGAAATTAGTTAGTCACAGTTAATATGGATTAGCTTAAGCATTTCGCAACCCAACCTCAGAAGAATGTAGCCGAGGATTCACATCTGCCATCTGCCAAAAAATAATACATCATATATGAAGCCGAGTATTTCAAAACTGGCCAGATCAAGTGAAACAGAAACTCCCTGTTGCTTGGCAATTTTAGTGGTTGCCTGAATAACTTATATATTGGATATTGCATATCTCAACACTAGCCACTGTACATATTACCATGAACAGAGTTTATCAGATTGGCAAGAAGAAAGAATCAAAAGCCAATTTTGTGGTTCCATGCATCTCATTTCACCCAACAACTTTCTTGTTTTATTGTTGTAGGCGAAATCAATCAATGCATCTGCCGCTCACTCCTAGAACAGCACAGATCCACAATCCATCAACACGCTGATGAGGACACTGTTTACGACAAGAAACTCAGCAAAATTTGGCATGAGGACAATGATTTCACCATCTGAACAGCCACCTTAAGATTTGAGCAGTCGGAGCACAATCCCTTGTGACTAGCAGTTTCAGATCATCATCTCCAGACACCAAACTGAGAAAAAAAAATGGTTCTGAATACAATCTTTCATCAGTTTTAGACCATAATTAGCCACATTTACTTCTCTACCACAGCTTATACACAATGTGGAAACTGGAAACTAAAGAGAATAGATATAAGAAATTCAGACAAATAACCCGATCACCTCTTCTGATGTTGCTCGACTTAATGCCCAACAACGACTCCCCATAGCTTGTCACATTCGAGACAGTCGAGCAGCTTGGAATGCACAACCGGTGCTAATACGAACACCAAAAACTTCTTATCCAATATCTGCGTTAATGGAACTACAGAATTATTCCATTTCTTTCCATCCTGAAAATTCTTTGATTTCTAACATAATTCATGAGCATGCCTGAAAATTCTCTTGCGCCAGTGCAGTACCCAAATTACGCAAAATCCTCAAAAATTTCTCTTTAGTAAGCCTGCGAATTTGACGTCCCTTCTTCACAAATTTCTAGCAATGAGACGAAACCCCACTCACCCAATTGCCCAAGCGTTTTCCTTGGGATTATTCAAAACTTTCAGGATGATGCATGATTTTCTTTAGACACTCAGACCCCAGTTCAAGTACCCGTAGTTAATTATTAGACTACTCTTTGTCAAGATTTCAAGAACAAGAAGAGAAAGAATGGAATTTCAATCTAAGACTTTCAAATATCAGTTGCAGAAGAAGTCAAGTTTGCAGCCGTTGTGTAGTGATGTATATATACAGCACCAAACTCAAAAATCAGTTAAAACTCCTACCTGACTAAAAGACGCACTTAGACTAACAGAGACGTCCTTTACAAATGAGAGTTATAACTCTGCAGCATTTCTAATTTCTTCACTCTTCTGAGATTTCAACTCTTCTAAATGGTGGGGTTAAAAAATAATACAGAAAAAACGATATCTCTTATTCTGAATTAACTAAACTAGATATGACTCTAACTCTACTTTTTAACATTAATTAAATATCCGACCATCTCCTATTCCTATTTACATTTAATTAACCAACCTTACTATATAAAGGTCCCTGCAAAACAAGAAACAACAAATACAAACCTCTTCCTTTCAAGATTTCCTACAGCTTCTGGCTTACTCTGCGTATTGTTTCACCTCTCTGTAAATTGTGTTTCCATGGCCGAGGCTGGGCTTCTTAATTTTCTTGGCCACAAGAATGATCATCACCCATTCTTGTTCTCACCCAATGATTCTCAGTCTCATCCTAATCATTTCCTGCGGATGAATTTGATTTTTGGCAAAGCGAATAATTACGAGTATATGAACGTGATCAGTCAGGGGTCTTACGGCGTTGTGTACAGAGCATGTGACAAGAGAACAGGTGAAATCGTGGCCATGAAGGAGGAGTGTTGCGGATTGTCTACGACAACCTTGAGGGAAATCGGCATTCTAAAGGCTCTTCCTCAGCATCCTGCGGTTGTGGAATTCAAAGAAGTGGTTCTAGATGATTGGGATAGTGT